>NC_090269.1:254268898-254924836 GCF_040414725.1 Anabrus simplex
ACAATGCAGATGATAATAGCATTGTATCAAAATTGCAAAAGCAGTGTTAGAACCAAAGTGGGTCAAACTGAATGGTTCAGAGTCGAGACAGGCTTAAGACAGGGAAGTGTATTGTCTCCCGCTCTCTTCATTATCATCATGGATAGAATTCTACATGATGTCAAGGAGAAGATGATGGGTGAGCAAGTAAAGTCTATGCTCTTTGATGATGACATTGTAGTTTGAGGAGATAAGGAAGAGGAAATACAGACACTAGTTGATTTATGGAATGAGGCGATAAAAATTTTTGGAATGAAGATTAGGATTGCGAAAAGCAAGACTTTGATCATGGCGAGAGGAAACAGAAAATCCAGGGGAGTGATAAAAATAGGAAATGAGCCTCTTGAAGTAGTGAAAAATTTTAAATATTTGGGCAGCATGATGTCAGAAGATGGAAATTTGGAAGGAGAAATTTATTTAAGAATTCAGCAGTCAGCAATTTTCTACCAGTGTGTGAGAGACATTGTATGGAACAATGGTATGCCAGTGAAGTGCAAGAAGGTTTTATACTCGTCCTATTATAAACCTATACTGACATATGCTTCAGCAGCCTGGACGTTGACTAAGCGAAACCAAAGTAAGAAACAAGCAGCTGGAATGAGGTTCTTGAGGAGCATACAGGGTAAGACAAGATGAGATAGAATACGAAATGATGAAATAAGGAGAAACGTGGGAGTGTGAAAACTTCAAGAAGAGATTGATATAGCAAAGCTAAAATAATTTGGACACATGATGAGAATGCCAGGAGAGAGAATACCAAAGAGAACATTCTTGGATACAGATACTGCAAAGAGGCCTAGGGGACAGCCTGGAATGAGATGGAGGAGCTCTGTTGTGGACTGTATTGTGCAAATAGAGGATTCGATAGCAATAGAGTACTAGAAGAGGAGTGGTGGAAAGATCGAGTAAGGTGGATGGCTTTGGTACACTACCCTACCCAGAGAGAATCTGGAAAAGGGAATGGATGAAGAAGAAGAGTGCTATTTATACCAAACTGTTACTCTCCCTCATCTATCCCCCTACCCCCACATATTTTATATTATCAGCCTGAGAATATGTTGTATTGGTGTTACTCCTTTAATGCAAATTATTTAAAGAACTCTTGATCAAGCAAGTGTTTGTTTTATCCTAAGAAGCAACAACCAGAAACACTTCCACCACCAATACCACCGCATTTCACTTAATAAGCATATAGTGCATAAGAAATTGCCTTGCATCTTCCAGGTACGAAATTTCTGCTGTAGGCTCGCACTCTATGAGATGGGTGTGGCCAAACACAGGGCCCTAATGAGTCTTGCAACATTTCTACTTACCCTCCTCCACCTTATCTGCCCTGTGTGTGTGTCTCTCTCATGATGCATAACTTACCTGTGAGACCTAGAAGTGTTTCCTTTTTTTTCTTTGTCATGCTTTTAATTTTCTTTACCTGATATCCTCATTCATTGAAAGGTTGGAACTCTTTCTTTTCCTCCTTCAGTAATATTGTTGTGGGACTTAACACCCCTTGAAACAATAATCACCACTACCAGACAGATACAAAATTTAGGCAATAGAGTATTGTTATAGTCAGCACTTGTCATAGTGTGTAGGTTCTTTGAGACTTTTCTCTTTGGATAAAATATTATTACTAAAGACTTTTCTTCTTTTATGTGTATTAGCAATCATATTATGCATCACTGTTGTTTGTTTCCATTTGACCTGAAATTGGTAGAGTTCTTTCTCTTGTCCTTTCAGTAATAACCATTGTCAGTTTTCTGTATAATCTTAATTTTTCCATATATATGTTAAGTAGTTGTTCAATTGTAGCATTAGATTTGTTAACATCTCTGAAAAATTATGTAATTTATTTTTGTTTTACAATACTTATTTATTTATTCTGTCTGATGTTGATGGTTGTGGAAGTTTTATTTTGTTACTTGATAATAAATATGAATTCCAAGAGCAAGTGTTTTATTTAATCCTAGCTCGAAGTGTTACCTACAACAGACCCCCAACATAAGCACCTTTATTCTTTGGCCCTAGTTTTTGAGCCTGAAAATAAAATTTTCATTAAGAATTGTATGGAATATATATTTTTATTTATATATAAAGCTGCAGTGTTTGGGCTCTTGGGCCTATCCTACACTTAACTACATACAATTTCTTTGAGATTTTCACTGCATTAAATTTAAATATCACGGTAATTATGTACAATTAATTGAAAAACTTGTAAAAAGAAACTCATAAGTGCATTTTTATGCATTTTTTTGTTTTGTTTTCTGCAGTATTGGAAATTGTAATGAATGATTTTTCAAGTTCCCAAAAAAAATCCATACCATTTCATGAGTGTTTTATAAATAATTTTGCTATGTTTCATGTTGTACAGCTTCAAGCATCATATGATGATACTTTCTCGAAATTTTAAATGAACGAAAATCTATCTATATCAATTTGTAATCAAGCTTTGGCAGAATGATCAAAAATCTATTCATATTGAACTACCGGTACGTAAGAATAATAATCTATTTATACTGTTTTCAAAAAAAAGCAATCATTATTATTCCTGCCCAGGAAAATGATGCTTGCACTTTTTTCAGAGTATTCAAACTTTGTTTCTACCATCTGTTTTGGTATTTTCTTTTCCATCCTCTTCACATGTCTAAGTCATCTTAGTTTTCTCCTATCAATTCTCTCATTCAGGTTATCAATTATTACCTTTTTCACATCTTTCTTTCTCAATCTGTCTCTCCTATCATACTTCTTGGGTATTTCATTTCACTAGCTTGAATTCTGCTTTCTTCCCTACTTTTCACTGTCCAGGTCTCAGTCGCCTGAGTCAATATGGGCGCAAAATACATTGTTTGTACATTATCTTGTACACGTCCGTGGTACTTCCTTATTCCAGACAAGGATTACACTCTGGTAGAATGCATTGTTCTGTTGCGCCCTCTTGCTAATCTCCTTGTCCAGCCTTGTATTCTGCATAAATTCACTCCCTAGATATTTGAAACTGTCCACAATTTCAAGGCTTTGATCAATTTTCACAATGCCTTTTTCCTCTTGATATTACCATGGTCTTCCTTTCCTCTGTGCTGATGGATGAAGAAATATATACCAGGTAAACTTTATTTAATTTGCCTGTAATAAGTAGAAAATGGGTTTAAACAGGTTTAAGTAGATTTCTCTGATGAGTGGTTAATGACTGGTTAAAATGCTTTTTGCAAGTCTCCATGAACTAAGGAAATAATGTGCCAGTGTATACATAGAATTAAGTGACTGGAGATTGTAATATACAGAAATTATACTAAAATGCAGTAAAAATACTGGCCCCTTTGTCTCAGCAATCACAATAAACTACTTCCCCATCCATCCTAATTAGTCCACTATCTAAGATCACATCTTGTGGATTTACCTGGTGCCATATCAACACTGAAGCACTATATCATATGTAATTATATTCGTATTGGTCCGTATTGATACAGTTATAATAGATAGATGTAAGGATTTTAGTTTACCTGGCGAGTTGGCCGTGCGGTTAGGGGTGCGCAGCTGTGAGCTTGCATCCGGGAGATAGTGGGTTTGATTGAGTCCGCCTTGTCAATACACTTTATATTGATAGAAAACTATTTATTTTACCATACATGTTTCGGGAAAATCATCCATTCCCTTCGTCAGTGATGTCAGCTGATGTCTATCATCATAAGGTGTACTGACAAGACGGACTCAAGTAAAACTATTTTAAATAGTTCTGTAATAGATTCAGAGAAGTTAATACAGGATCAAACAACCATATTAACCTATTATGGTTAAGTTTATCAACAGTGGTGAAGCTTATGCAGTGCAGTTACCTCCTTACAGTCCTGGTAGAAATGGGTTCCTTACTTTCAACATTCAACTGGGCAGTGATCTGACTCACAGTAGCCCATCAAGCGCCCAGTATGGTTCTGCGGTTGCAACGTGATGTCCGTTCGTTAAACATCTTTGGTCTTCCCATGCGGCAGTTTACGCAGGATGTAATATTCTTACTGTGGTATTGAAGATCCACCCTCGACACTGTTGACCTCGGAAACCCTAATTCGCATGTTATCTCCGCATTGCTATGACCCATCATCATCCCATGTTCAAAATCGGTTAACTCGCGACGTATTGCCATCTCATGACACTGGTGTCTGTGACGGACTGCTCAGCTATGCCGCAGCCTAGCCACAACGCTCAGGGTTCATTCACAGCACATTGTCTAATGAGACACCCCTTCCGTTGACTTTTGGCCACTGAGTGTATATTTAATTTAAGCAAATTAATTATTTGTAGAACATGTTTCATTCCATAGGAACATCTTCAGCTACATAACATTGCTTGGGTGAAATTACATAGAATTATCTTCTCAAAAAACCATCATAAAATAGTACCTTTGTTATGCTTTAAACGAAATGAATTAAAAAAATAAAAATAAATGAAATAGGTGGGGAGGGTTGAATGGGACAGTGATGTGGGAAGGGAGGATGGATGTGTTTAGGTTCTAACCTAATTTTTAAAAAAATTCTTATTTACTTAAACAGACATTAAAAATTGTTAGTATATAGCACTTTTGTTCATACATGATGTGTATGTCTAAAACACATTAAAACACTGCATTACATGCTCTATTCACATGAAATAAACTAAAAACTTGCATTATGCATGGCCAAAACATGCACTGAAATCTATGTGTATTAAAACCAGAAAGTCATGAAATGAATACCTACCAAGATGGTGCTTTTTTAAATTTAAATAGATGGAAAGCCACATCAGCTGCTGCTAGACCCCTCCAAGGACACAGCAGGTTGATGACGTATCAAGACTTTGGGGAAGCTCTTTCATAACATCAATAAGACAGCAATCATCTTCACAAGATCCCTTAATACACAAAAATTCAAGAGATCCAATTTCACCAAATTAAATCAAACGACAACACTCACTTCAGAGACGAAGAGCAGCTGAAGGGAACAGTTTTATAATTAAGATGTAACATCGACCGAAAGAGTCCTTTTAAAAAACTTTTTTAAAATGAACAACTAAGAAAAACATACACATAACATATGAACAAAAGTGCTGTATAACTAACAATTTTGAACATCTATTTAAGTGAATAGGAAATTGTTTTAAATTAGGCTGTAACCGTACAACAGATTTCATTCAGCATTTATTATTAGTATTATTATTATCATTAATTAACCCGATTCATTATTTATATTCAGATTTTCATCATTTAGACCAGGGCCTCTCAGGGTGCATGCGCGTGGTGCATGCACTGTGCACGGTGCAAAAGACGACTTGGCTTGGTTGACCAGAGTGCAGACCCGCAATCCTCGATTTGGAGCAATAGCGCTTACTCTCTCTTTCCTCACGCTTGTCTCGCTCGCTCTGCCTGTCTCCCTCTGCCCCACTTGCGCCGTAGCGCTCCAAATCCGGGCTGACTTGAGCCGAGTATAGGCCAGTTGAGCCGAGCTTAGCCGAGTAGCCCAGAGACGAAGCGTTGATCCGAGCCATGCCTAGCGGCAGCGATGCACAGTGCACGGAGCTCTTGCACCTCTATCTGCACGCGTGAGATTTTGGGCGTTTGAGAGGCCCTGATTTAGACTGTAATATAATTAGGTATCGTGCATATTGTGTCATTTAAACATTGGATAAGGGAATTTTGTTTGTAGTTATTCTGTATATAAATAAGTGAAATTTGAAGATTTGATATAGTCATACTTTAACTGGTAACTGTAGGCAGTTGAGCTGGCATGATATTTTGCAATCGAGGCTATGTTTAACCGAGGCTGTATTAGGCAAGTAAATTTTCCGCTGACACATCCAGGTAGTTATCGTTTGTATGCATGGGGAAGCTATTAAGACATGACTATTTTTGTATAGTGGGTGGCCACGTGGTTTCGATCAAGTGTCTTTATTCGCTAGCTACCATGTGTCGATGTGGAAGGGATGACAGAGAGGAAGGGATCTGTGTGGTCATCCCGAGTTTATATAAGCCGATGTAAGGAGAGTTGTGTGAGCTAAAAGGTGGTCTAAGAATCGTCAAAGAAGTCTAAGAGTGGTGGTCTGATCTGAGTAGAGACTTGTACTGGGCTGATAGTGAAGCAGCAGCATCTAATTGCGAGGTAGAACTTCACTATGCAAGTTTATTTCAGTAGATTCACCAGAGATTTAGTGCTGTAGTCTGCTGGTGGGGTATAGGATGTATATATGTATATATCGAATTTAATAGATATGTGTAGTTAACAGTAGTCAGTGTGCTTCGAATTCTTTATTGAATTCTACTATGCAATTTGCAAACTTTGTTCGAGAATTGAATTAAACGTAGAACATCACATAGAACTGTTGTATTTATTTCAACAGTCTCTGTATTAGCTATCAGGACGTGTGAAACTAGAGTAGACAGTATGCCTGAATATTACAGTTTGTTCTGTAGCGTTTTCCAATTTCTAACAATAAATATTGAGAGGACGTAACCGCATTGAAGCTTACTACACTCGGACAGGGAAAGTAGGTCAACTCCAGGTTACATAAGAAGATAACAGCAGATGGCTTCCGACTTCTACCCGACGTTTATTCCCGGAATTTCATGTTCAACAGTGGTGTGTGCAGACATCAGATAATTACAGTATCAGGCATGTTATGCATAAATAACATGAAGATTTTTTTTTCTGCTATTTGTTTTACGTCGCACCGACACAGATAGGTCTTATGGCAACGATGGGATAGGAAAGGCCTAGGAATGGGAAGATAGCGGCCATGGCCTTTATTAAGGTACAGCCCCAGCATTTGCCTGGTGTGAAAATGGGAAACCACGGAAAACCACCTCCAGGGCTGCCGACAGTGGGGTTCAAACCCACTATCTCCCGGATGCAAGCTCACAGCTGCGCACTCCTAACTGCATGGCCAACTCGCCCTGTTAAGAAGAATTTAATCAGCGGCAATCTGAAAATTAGTTTATACTGAATGCAACAGCTTTTTAAATTTAGATAAACTTTTTTTCTAACAACAAATCTCATAGGGTACTTTTCTTAGTGTTAAATTAAAGTACGTCAATGCAAGTTCATTGTGACATAAAGTATAGTAATGAATTTAGTTTTCTTTCAATAATAACAAGTGATTCCTTATCTAAGTACAATCCTCAATATTGTGCAAATGCAATCTTAATCTACAATTGTTGTCCTGATCCATACAAGAACCAACTCGTCTCAATAACTTGCTAGATGTATTCTTGATTAAACCATGTGAAATATTTGATAAAACTGAGGTAATTGAAGGAATAGGTGACCATAAGGCTGTAATAATGGATGTAGGACTCGTACTAAAAATGCTTACTAAGAGGGTCACACAAGACAAAAAATTATACAGAAATATATAAGTTGATGAATTTGGGACTTGCCTTAAATCACAATTCAGTTGTTGGATAAGTGAAGGGAGTAGTGTGGATACACTTTGGGCTAAATTTAAAGGAATCATTTGGGAAGGAGTGAAGAGATTGTACCTGCTAAGAAGGGTAAAATGACCTCAGACCCTGTTTATTATACAAGGGAAATAAGAAAATTAAAAAGAAAATGTAGAATAGTAAACAGGAAAATCAAAGTGGGTAGGGAGAATAGAGAAACTAGAAAACAGCTAATGAGGGAACTGAATAGAGTGAAAAAGGAAGCAAAAGAGAATTATATGAATGGCATACTTCAAGAGGGTAATGACCACAAAGGGAAATGAAAAAAGCTGTATTCATATATCAGGAATCAAAAAGGAAAAGGAATCCAAATTCCTACATTGGTGGGAGAAGGGGGTGAACACTATTTAACAGATACTGAGAAAGCAAACCTATTTAGTAGGGAATTTAGAGATTCAGTAGATGATTGTCAAGAGTTGGAAACCAAAACAGAAGATAGAGAGGGAGAGAGACAGAGGGAAACAAGACGCTTCTCATTCACAAACGAAGATATTTTCAGAGAAATCCAACTGCTTCAGCAAGGAAAAGCAGCAGGAAGTGATCAAATTACTGGGGAGGTATTAAAGACAATGGGGTGGTACATAGTGCCTTATTTAAAATTTCTCTTTGACTATGTCATAAATAATAGTGTAATACCAAAGGAATGGAAGGAATCTATAATAATACCAATTTATAAAGGAAAGGGTGATAAAAGGAAACCAGAGAACTACAGACCAATCAGCCTGACCAGTATAGTTTGTAAAATATTGGAGAGTTTAATAGCAAAGTACATCAGAGGGATATGTGATGATAAAAATTGGTTCATGAGGAGCCAGTATGGATTTAGAAAGAAATTTTCTTGTGAGACACAACTGGTGGGATTTCAGCAGGACATATAACATCAGTTGAATTCAGGAGGCCAGTTAAATTGCATAGCCATAGATCTTTCCAAAGCCTTTGATAGAGTGGAACATGGAATATTATTAAAGAAATTGGAGGGAATAGGATTGGACGTAAGGGTTATACGTTGGATAAGAACATTTCTAAATTCAAGGGTTCAGAAAGTCAAAGTAGGAAATAATATATCACAGGAAGAGAAAGTTTGGAAGGGAATTGCACAGGGTAGTATAATAGGTCCGTTACTTTTCTTAATATGTGCAAATGATTCAGAGAACAATATAACATCAAAAATAAGATTGTATGCAGATGACATAATTGTTTATAGGGAAATAAATAACATTGAGGATTGTTCAGAATTACAAAAGGACCTTGAGAGTATCCAACAATGGGTTGAAGAAAATAATATGAAGGTTGATGGAGGCAAATCAACTGTTACGCCATTTACAAACAGGAGCTTTAAAACTGATTTTGAATATACTTTGGATGAGGTAGTTATCCCGAAAGATGGCAAGTGCAAATACTTAGGTGTGAGATTTGAAAGTAATTTGCATTGGAAGGGTCATGTTGATGGCATTGTTGGGAAAGCATACAGATCGTTACATGTCATTCCATCCCCTGGTCTATGGAGTTTGGTCAGCCGAAGTAGGGGAATGCCTGTAGGGGTGAAGTACATTGGGGACTTCGAGGGCCCTGGGACCGCTACGCTGTGAGGGCCCTTCAGGAACTCTGAAAAGTGGTGGCAAAAGGGGCTCTGGTTAAGACGCAGCAGCTCGTTATGCTACTTAGGTTCCAAAACAGGTTAAAAAAAAAGTAAATAAATGCAATGTAAATTTTAATCTTATTCCAGTTGTATAGTATTATTTGAAGTGATTCCACATACTGTATATGAGTTGAATATGTTTGTAAGTACAGGAGATATTATAAGTAGAATTTTGTAAACAATATAAATTTATTAAGGATGAGCTGTGTATTTAATAGAAAAAATTGTTAGCATAAATTGTATAATATTGTATTCTAGGAAAATTTTCTTCTTCTCTTGTTAATTTAAAATTTAGTGCTTGACAATAATGTATTTTAGTGTACCATTTGCCACCGAGGTAGACACCTCATTTGCAAATAAAGAGATTTTGATTTGATTTGATATTCCTGTATATTGCCATATGTGTGAGTTTATCACCTCACACCTTGAGAATAATTGAGATAGGAGGCATGCTCTCTGAATTTTGTTGCTTATTACAGCAACTGGCACTCAACCAATTTAAAGTATATTGTGTGAAGGAAATTAAGAGTAACAGTAGTGTAGGAGTAGTAACAAGGTTAGAACATGAACGGATCCATCTTCCCTTCCCACTTCACGGCCCTATTCAACCCTCCCCACCTATTTTGTTCATTTATATCTTTTATAAATTAGTTTTGTTTTAAGCATAACAAAGGTACGCTATTATAAGACTTTTATTATAAGACTTTTATTTTTTTTGAGAAATTTCACGTAAGCAATGTTTTGTAGCTGAAGATATTGCTAAGGAATGAAATGAGTTTTACAAATAATTAATTTTCTTAAAGCAAATATATATTGTATCAAACAGGTGGAAGTTTACTTTTATTGATTTAATGTCTTAGTACCATATCGCTTTGTCAGATAGCAGAATTTATTTATTTATTTATTTATTTATTAATTTCTTTCTTTCTTTCTTCTTTTCCTTCTTTATTAATCTAAGATAAATATACATAAGCATTTACAAATGACATAAACAATAAACTGTACAATCCTATATTATACATATTTACATAAACAAAATAAACAAAGGAAAAAATAACTCAAATACCGGTACAGGGAAGGGTACGATAAGATATCTTGGTTCCTGTTATAGATGAAGTACCGTATTTATGCGAATAATCCCTGCACTCTAACTTTAGCAAGGCTTATTTTGAAAAAATAAATGCCAGCATTTACACAAATAAAACCTGCACCCCAATTTTGTGCCTCAATTTTTTTTAAAAAGCTGTGTGGGAATTATTCACGTAAATACGGTAATAATAATAATAATAATAATAATAATAATAATAATAATAATAATATAGTAAATATCCTGTAAATTTCTATCAGATTTACTAGTCATGTAGGTATATACCGGTATGTATGGAGCATATGTGCGTATGTAGTACTAAACAGTAGTTCTTCCATGTAAAATGTATGTCTTTGCTGGCAGGACCTAGTGTTTACAGTGCACTATGTCTTCTGGTATAGGCTAGAGCAGTTTTGTTACTTTCATAGATCTGTCTCTGTCTTATCCTTGGCTTTGACAATATGAAAGTGACTGAGGTATGAGCGATGCTAGTAATGCCAATCCTTATGCAGCCAGTCCCTGCTATGAATGGTGTGAAAATGTTGCTCATAGGGTCGGTTGGTGTATGCATTTCAGTGGGCTTGGCAGACTGATATGTAATAGCAACTCTGGCTTGGTGAGGAAAGCAACGGGAAACTACCTCCTCATTTCCCTAGTACACCTCTTCAGTGATGCCTAGGCCATCTACGACAGCTGATGGCAGAGCTGTTGAGGATCCCACCAGCGGCATCGCTGACGGACTGAACATACATACATATATGTACATTATACCAAAAAAGCTCATAAACCCAAATGTACAATTGCGAATTATGTATAATAAAATATAATAATAATAATAATACCCCCACGGCGCTACATCGCTACATCATGATGGGTGTTGGCTTACAAAGTGACTGTAGTTTAGCCTGAGTGCATGCAGAGTATGAATCCTCTCGACCATTATTCTTTGGCTTTCTAGACCAGGGTCGCTTTCTCATCGGCAAATAGCTCCTCAGCTGTTCTAACATAAGCTGAATTGACATCGAAGAAGTTTTTAAATTCACGTAAAAATTTCTGATCTGAATGGTAATTGAATCGGTACCCTCAGAATAGGAGGTACTGTAGGTTCGATATCCCTATACGCAGGACCAGCAATTATTATTATTATTATTATTATTATTATTATTATTATTATTATTATTATTATTATTATTATTATTAAATAATGAGAACTGATAGCGGCCACATGTTTTATTAAATTATTTACTTCACTACATGTTTCAGAGACAGTGCTCCATCATCAGGTCGTGAAATAGGGATATACCGAATTTACGCGAATAATCCCCGCCATCGAATAATCACCACACCCTAACTTTAGCAAGGCTCATTTTGATAAAATAAATGCCAGCATTGACACAAATAAAACCTGCATCCCAATTTTGTGCCTCAATTTTTTTTAAAGCTATGCCGGGATTATTCGCGTAAATACGGTATTATACTTGGCTGGAATACGTATAGAGATGGACTTTTGGGTAAGAGAAAGGCTACTGTGAGTCTGAAAATAAACCTTCTACCATGAAAATGCCTTCTCAAAATCCCTAAACACATCATAAATTTGCCTGAAGACAGCAACACTATCCTGAGTTGAGCTTTATTTTCTGCCTGCTTGCTGTAGAGGAACATCAAACATTTTCAAATATATGTTGCTGTTTATAAATGGCAACAACTGGTCCCAAGAAAACAAAAGATTGATAACCATAAAAATCATAAAGTGCAGCAAAATACACTGACTGGCTGAACGTAACTGTAGAATATGCACATAAACTAAACAATCCTACATTATGTGCTCTATTTATATGAAATAAACTTAAAAAATGTATTATGCATGGCCAAAACATCCACTAAAATCTATATATATTAAAATCAGAAAGTCATGAAGTGAATACCTACCAAGTTTGTATTTGCAACAAACTTGTACAAAAACATGCACTTGCATAAAAATCTTTGTCTTTAGACATCAACATATGGATGGTATTTATAATGAAATAGAGATACCATTGATTTCCAGGCTGAATGGAGATCCTTGAGGAATGCCAGCTAATCTAGTAGCCCATGGGGATGTTTACTGAGATACACTGAGGATTTGAGAGAGATGATATGGAGTTATATGTTGTATGTTGACTGTATCAAATGTACTGAATTGACAGATGATATTCTGAAAGACAAAACTTAAATTTTTTGAAGAGATTTTCTCTGCAGCTTCTTGAACTTTAACATAGTCGAGGAGGTAAGTCACTAATTTATTTTGATCAATGAACCTTACTAATAAGCAGAAATTTAGAGTTCGCTGAATCTGTACTCTTGTCCTCCAATACAGAAAAATGCTTATCCTTCAATGTGTCTGCAGTTTTAATTTAAATTCCCTTGTTTATTACATTTTTAACAATGCAAGAATTTTTTGTTTGTTTAGTGCTAAATCTTTCACTATTTTACTACCTCACAATACAATACTCTGTATTGAATATGTTGAACTTTTCCTCAATTCCAAATGTGAATCTCAGTTCAATATGGAAAAATGAAGTTTTTAACTTATAATATTTTGCTACCTATCAGGTAGGGCAACCTGCAGTGGCGTATGCTGGGATAAGGACATGGGCTACCACTAGACTTAGAGTACCCGTTTTCGATAGTTGTTTTAGTGAACGTCAAGCCTTAAGCGTTTTGAGCTGAATAGCCAACGGAGTTACCTGCTGTGTTGTCAAGGCTGTTTCACAAGCTACTGCCTTGGCCTCTGCTGCTGTCAATAATCAATATTTGATCAGTGAAGATGGTAGCCTAAGGTTTAGTAAATTAAAATCCGGTTTTGAGGCTAAATGGATAGAATGCTTGCCTTTGGTCCGATGGCCCCGGTTCAACTCTCAGAATCAACCCTCATTAAGTCACCACCAAGCCTATACAGATGTCATGCATTATTATTATTATTATTATTAAATTCAATTTTTGAATTTTTCAGTATTACCAGTGGTCATACCCATCATTCACTGGTTTATCAGCTTCCTCGAGAGATCAGTGGTGGTGTCCAACTGATGATCACGGGTTCTATTCCAACCAACAAAAGAGAACACTAAACCTGAAAGATTGCATTTCATTTTAGCAGATCTACACATAAAAAGAAAACTATATTATCCCCATAACAGCAGCCCTGCAGTTCCTTCCTATAAGAATGTAAAAATAAATGGAAGTGAAATACCAGCACTCTGTTATCTACATAATTATGTCAGAAGAACCGGTATGAGGTGAGGAAGTATATACCGTACAATGAGTAACGCATGGTTGTTCATTAGCAGTAGCGATCTGACGAAGTCTAGCACACCTATCCCCCTGGTCTCTGCACCTATAGGATATTGAGCAGCAAGCCATGTGAGGTGTGGCGAGGGGAGAGGGATGCAGCACTTGGACTGCAATATCAGTCTCCGATGTCTTGCACTCAGAAATACGTGCAACGCTTTTTTTTCTCACTGCTTTCAGGTTTTGTAAATGGAACAATGTGTCAGATGCTTACATTGTAATGTGCTTTAGACTCCCGTCATTCTGTAAGTAACTACGTGTTATTGTGGTGGAGGATAGTTTTATGTGTGTGAGTTGCAGGGATGTTGGGGACAGCACAAACACCCAACCCCTGAGCCACTGGAATTAACCAATGAAGGCTAAAATCCCCGACCCGGCCAGGAGTCGAACCCAGGACCCTATGAACCGAAGGCCAGTACACTGACCATTCAGCCATAGACCTCTGTAAGTTAATTTCTAAACATAAAAATTAAAGTTATTTTTAAAGAAATTCCCATAAATATTAATTAATAATCAGAATATCCCTACAGTGTGATACATTTTGCAGAAAAATCCCTCATTCCCTACATGGCATAAAATATCCCTACTTTAGGGATTTTACTCTACATTTGGCAACACTGTATTGACCTTTGTTTTGTTTTTCATCTACGAAAAATAGAATGAACTGTTTGTACGGTATATATATGTAAACAAGTTTGACCTTGAACTCTGATTTCTTGCGGAATCATGCAAGCCAGTTCAAAACATATTCTTTATCGTTTTAAACCAGAAACCAAACAACTCCATTTGTCTATTGGAATCAATCGAGTCCGATTAACATATATTTGTCACTGTATGGCTCTGCCAACTGATATATGAATCTCTGTATTACCGTGTATCAACTTCCATCAGCTCGCCCCTCACTTAAAAACAAATTATTCGAGAAATGACAGTTTCTGATAGGTCTATTCCATCATTTGTTACATCAGCATATTTTCAAGCGCGAACTGCAGAAACGGAGACAACCTTCACGGTAGCATTTAAAATAGCAATTATAATTTGAGTCGCTGCATCTAGGATAAGCTAGGATAATGGGTTTCCATCTTTATCTTTAGTAAACTTCTGACAGTTATAGGGAATCAGGTAGAGTTGGCACCGCTCAATCTGCTTCAGTCTTGCCAAACACAGTATTTGTATTTAGTCTTACAGCAAGTCAGCAATATCGAACCGAGTGAGGCGGAAACTATTATTGCGGAGCGGCTCGAATTAAAGAATTTAAAGGGGATGATTCATTCAGATAGTTTAATAGAAATATTATTGGTTTTTATGATGAGCCATCCGGATCCAAAAGAAACACTGCGCCATGGGCATGTTGTGCTAGGTGATGTTTTATTGTTCTCCAGTGGTGCCATTTTAGGAAGGAAGGAAGGTGTTGACATTTGGTTCACACATTGGTTGTCAATCTTGACATACGTTTTTGTTGTGTGAGTGTTTCTTTTCGGTGTCTATGCTCAGACTTTTTTCAGTTAGACGCAAGATGTTGGGAATTGCGGAGACGGCAAAGAGGTGATTGTTTCATTAAGAGTTTCTGAAATGAAATATTGTCGGTTTTTCTACGTTATAGATGCAAGTGTGTTTTGTGAAAGGGCGTGACACCGTATTTTCAAGACGATAAACGGTCGAGTAAAGTTATGGAGCCATAGCCTGTAATTCAAGATCTGTGTGAAATAATGTTGCCCGGTATTGGAGTATTTGGAACTGGAAATGTAGTGAAAGTAATTGTTCCATTTTTGCGGGAGAAAGGATTCAAAATCGAGGCATTATGGGGTAGAACATTAAATGCTGCTGAAGAAGTTGCAACGGAACTTGAGATTCCGTTTTATACTAATAAAATCGATGACGTTTTATTACGTAAAGATGTTGACCTAATATTTATTATATGTTCTCCTAATCTGCATGCCCAGATAGCTGTCAAAGCTTTGGGCATTGGTAAACATGTTCTTTGTGACAAACCTGCTGGATTGTGCCAAGGAGAAGCATTGAAAATGGTTAGAGCTTCTCAGTACTATCCATCTCTAATATCAATTGTGAACCATAGTCTGAGATTCTTACCAGCTTTCATTCAGATGCGAAGAGCAATTGCTGATGGATATTTGGGCCTTGAAAGTGAAATAACTGTATGTGATGTTAGAGTACAAATGGGCAGTCTACTGCATGATGCATATGATTGGCTGTGTGATGATACAATGGGTGGTGGTGTTCTAACACTTGTCGGTAGCCATGTGATAGATCTGGTATCACATTTAACTGGTCAGCGAGCCACTCGTGTGCATGGTGTTGTTCGTACCTTTACTAAAACAACAGATCGTGTTAATGGTATACGACATATATCAAGCCCAGACTTTTGCACTTTCCAAATGGAAATGAGTGGGGGAACTCTTGTCACAGCGACATTAAATAACCATCTTCCTGGTTCATTCAGTCAGGAAGTCTTAGTTTGTGGACGTGCAGGTCATTTAATTGTGCGTGGTGGTGACCTTTATGGACGGAAATGTGGGGCAGGAAAAGAAGAAGTTATATATCTTGATGTGGAAGACCTGCAGAGAGGTGGTGCAATTAATTCAGCTGCTGCTAGTTCTATTCCTCGCCCATACATGAAAGGCTTGTTTAAGATGATTGGTGCTCTCAGAGAGGCATTCTTGCCTGTGGAAGATAAACGAGGTTGGGTGAAAGAACCAGTTGCTCTAGCTGCTACCTTTGAAGATGGTCTCTATGTTCAGGCTGTAATTGATGCCCTCAAGAAATCCAGTGCTAACAGAGAGTGGGTTAAGGTGAATATTATTACTGAGGAACCTGATCCTAACCCTTTGTTGAGTGCTGCAGTGCGTCGGAGTGCAATTTCCATGTGATGCCTGGATTGGCTGCCGTAAGGCAGCATTTGCTTCACAGTATCTAACTCACAGCTTAACTAACTGCCTGGCATGTTTGACATGTGTAATATATTACCCAGTATTTCAGTACTACAAAGGTTGTGTTGTCCAAGAAAGTATTACCAACTGTTATGTGATTGGATTATATTTAATATGAATACTAACAAAGTATTATGATAGGTTGTGATAGTTTTCTGATTGCCAGATGTGATAATTTTCTGATTGCCAGTATTGAAGGAGTAACTAAAAAGTACATTCTTTTTTGTGATGGTCTGCTCCACTTCTGATAGATTTTTACAGCTCTACATTTTTGCACAATACTCAGATATGAAGTCTTTAAAGTCCAGTTTTGATCTTCTCTGAAGACATGATTTCTTATAACACTTGAGTTAGGGTTGTTTATGATTAGATTGAAAGAGACAGTTGTGATTTAGACTAATAATTTATTTTAAATCGATAGGCCTAGATCTGATAGTTAATTTAAGTTTAAGTAGAAATCTTACAGAAGTTGTGCTTGCAGTATGAATAGGTTACAGGCTTATATGGTGTAAAATTAATTCTTGTAACCATTCGCTGGATATTGATACCTTGCTTAGTTTTTGGTGGAATATTGGTTGTGGAAGCACATGTGCATAGTGGCTATTTTTCCAACCTTTATCGCAGTTCAAATCGTGGTAACTGCGGAGAGGAAGTTTTGGTAGTGCTTTTGGGTTATGTGAATGATGTTGATCCACGAAATATCACTGTAATATTTGTCACAAATGGAAGATAGTAATTGATTTTACTCATATAAAGTCTCAAATCGGAGGTTGATTAAGAAATACCATCGTTATAGCGAGAAATATGTATACGTACTTACCGGCTGTAAAAGGGACTCCATTATGTTGTATTCCACTGCTCGTGCTGTCTTTTGTTTCTTTCTTGAGGTCCGGGGCTGGCACCGATCATTGGGAGTGCTATGTCTATGAATTCTCATTATCTTTGTCCATATGTCTTGCATTTCGCTGCTCGCACCGTCTTTTGTTTCTTTCTTGAGGTCCAGGGCTGGCACCAATGAATGGGAGTGCTATGTCTTTGAATTCTCATTTCTTTTTTTTTTCCATATGTCCAGCGCAGGTATTTTGTTGAAAGAAAAATAACATGATCCCTGGACAATTACATATATAGGCTATATATATTTTAAGGAAAATGGCACGTTTAATGAATCAGTTGGCCTAGAGCACATGAAGTGACAGCCCTTCAAATTACATCGAATGATAAAAATCAAATATACGACACCAGAGAACTTCAGTGAGCAAAGACATCACACACACGACAGTATTAGACAAACAAAACCCTTACGGAAGTGCTGCGACGTAGCAGAAATAGTAGTTGTAAGGCAGTAAAGTATGTATTCTCTAAAATAAAATATTTCAGAATATTTCTTAATCAACCTCCGATTTCTTTGAGTAAAAGCAATTATTACCTTCCATTTATGACAAATATTACAGTGACATTTCGTGGATCAACATCATTCACATAACCGTGCTTTTGTAGGAGAGGTAAAACTTTACTAGCTTATTAATACAACATGGTGCGGCTTGCACAACGTCATAACTCTACACTGTGGCTACTGATAGGATCATTGGTCTTCAGGTTAGAGCCGCAAAGTGGCCCATAGCCCTTCAGTATCCCTTGTGACAGCGTAGACTAGTGATAAGACCATTGGTCTGGATAGGTTAGACCATTGTGTAGTGACAAGAACATGAGATCTTTGCATTCTGTATTCAACAGTGGACAAAACTTCAGTTAATGAACATTGACTTACCCACTATGGTGGAGGATACATGTGTTTTCTACTTGTAGGAATTTGACCAGGGCCTGTTTTCCAGTACCCAGTAGGCTACAAAACATATAACATATACGGGAAAAAGGTTCCCATCCAAAAATATACCCTTCTTGACTGAGTGCTTGAACTTGCAGCCACGTTTCTGGCACACAAATTAATTTAGGCCTATGCCACACGTTAACTTCCAGATCTCTGACACAAACTCCACAACGATTCAATCGCTTCTTTGTACCTTGTCTAATAAGTTTACTTTTTTGTGTACTTAAAATATTAACATCCCAGATACTGCAGTTGAATTCGGCACAGACCATGACATCTTGCTTCCAAACTTTGTGGTTTCCATATTTTCACAGAATGTGGCAGCCATGGGCCACATATGATGCAAACTCTATCGAAGACAATAGCAACACACTACTCTGCAGCCAATTGAAGCACAGAAAATAGTTGCATTTCTCATTGACATATCCTCCCTTATTTAATTTTTCCATATAAGTAAGTTTACTTCTAGCAGTGGGGTGGTGGATCCCTCACACTAGCATAAACGAAGGATCTTTCCTCTCTGTCACTTAAAGTATTATTTCACATAATTTTTGCATGATATTCTCCTTCCTAAACATGCACCCCTGCTAGTAAAGTGTTACTGCAGGAAATATACTGGATGTTTCTAAAGCAGAAAGCAAGCAAAATACATGTAGGAACAATATCTTTAGTAAATGAAAGGAGAAATTGTTCCTTCGTGGACATGTTAAATTATCTAATATCTTTTTTATTGTACTACCAACATTATTTTCTTAACCAAAGTAGGTAAAGGTTAAGAATAGTACCTATCAGCAGCATAAAGTACACTATTTATTAAGGTGAATCATATAACTCTTATCTTGTATTTATTGTTGGAGAGCAATGTTCATTGGTAAGGCCAGAGATCCACCATCCCGCCCCTAGAAATACGGATATTTACATCTGTAACTAAATGTAAATTGTGCAACATTTTCACACAACTTGCATCAACAACCACTTTCATTAGCTGAAATTTATAAAATATGAAGTAACTCCCAGAATTCGTAACAGATGGATGGTTTTTTTATGTTTCTTTTTTTTGCTAGTTGCTTTACGTCGCACCGACACAGATAGGTCTTATGGCGACGATGGGACAGGAAAGGGCTAGGAGCGGGAAGGAAGCGGCCGTGGCCTTAATTAAGGTACAGCCCCAGCATTTGCCTGGTGTGAAAATGGGAAACCACGGAAAACCATCTTCAGGGCTGCCGACAGTGGGGTTCGAACCTACTGTCTCCCGAATACTAGATACTGGCCGCACTTAAGCGACTGCAGCTATCGAGCTCGGTGATGGATGTTATTATACAAACTGCAGCATAATAAACAATCTTAAGCAGAGACTATAAAACAAATGACCTTTCAACCTTAAAACAAACACCTAAACAAAGTCTAACCCCCTTATGCTGTAAACAAACCAAAGATGAATTAGTCTAACTTCTTGCACCTCAATTCGTTCAGCATATAATTGACATTAGATACCACGAGTAAGCAGCTGAGCAGTTGTTTTGCACTACTGAAGGCTGCAGCTATCTTTCTTGGTTGTCCGACTTTTAACCTGTAATACATAGTGTCTGTTCACCAGAATAAATCACTGCCCAATCCCACTGCTCATTAAGAAGTAACTAATTCCTTTGGAGTGATAATCCTCTTGTCCTGTGCCTTTAAGTAACATTCACTATTGTTACCAGGTATAATTCCCTTTAAAATGCCCCTTAAAATGCTTTTTGTTAAAAACCTACAACCTGGGCTAAGTGGCTCGCACAGTAGAGAGCTGGCTTGCCAAGCCAAAGTTGGCAGGTTCAGTTCTGGCTCTGTCAGGTGGTATTTGAAGTTACTCAAATATCAGTCAATCATGAGTCATAATTGATGTTCATTTAGGACTGTCACCCTGGCAGCAGATTCCCTGTCAATTGTTTACCTATTGTTTCCTTAAATGGTTTCAAAGGACTTGAAATTTATCAAACATTTCCTGTGATAAATTATTTCATTCCCTAATTCCTGTTGCTATAAATGAATATTTGCCCCAATTTGTCCTCTTGAATTTCAGCTTTATCTCCATATCTTTCCTACCTTTAAAAGCTCCACTCAAGCTTATTCTTCTACTAATGTCATTCCATGTCATATCTCCACTGATAGTATGGAACATCCTGCTTAGTCAAGAAGCTCGACTCATTTCTCCCAAGTCTTCCCAGTCCAAAGTTTACAACATTTTTTAACATTTCCCCTTTATCGGAAATAACCAAGAGTAAATTGTGCTTCTTTTCTACCTCGTGTCACACACAAAGTAACTCATATGGCACAGAATTTTAGCTTCGTGCCATTTCCAGAAACCATTAAAATACTGTAGCATGTGGAATATAAAACCAGTAACATTATTATTAAAACCCCACAGTTACTAACCTTTGCTTGGTGGGACATATCACTGCTTCACCCTACAGTTAAGTCTAAGTTACATGCTGAAATTGGCAAGGTATTTATAGTGCTAAATGACAGCCATGTTGGATTCCTAACTTAGTTGGGGAAGAGTGGGATCTGGTAAATGCAGCGCGGGTGAAGTTTAAGGAAGCGGAGATTGTATCAGTGGAATGCTGTGTAGGAGGGTTACTGACTGGAGGGTTATTGGGGATTTAAACAAGATTATAGAGTGGGTATGTGGGAAACTGGGAGTGAGATTTCTAGATCCTAATGGGTGGGTAGGAGATAGGGATCCGTGCTCAGATGGCCTTCACTTAAAATGCAGTGGTTCGTATAAGTTATGAAATTTGTTTGGAAGGGTTATAGGGAGGTACATTCAGGGAAACGGGGTGGCCTAGGGAGCAGTGATAAGGGTACAGGGATCTGGAGGTCAAGTAGGGATGACATAAAAATGTTAGTGTTGAACTGTAGAAATATTGTTAAGAAAGGAATAGAACTAAGTAATTTAATAGGTATATACTTACCAGATAAATGTAATAGAAGTTGAATCATGGCTGAGAAATTATATAATGGATACAGAAATGTTCTCACGGAACTGGAGTGTGTAACATAGAGATAGGATAGCAATGGTAGGAGAGGAGTATTCATTCTGGTGAAATAATTTGTAAGCTACGAAAGAGTTAAAGATGACAAACATGAAATTCTAGGCTTAAGGCTCATTCCTAAAGATAATTGGCAACTTGATATCTTTGGAGTGTACAGACCAGGAAAGGGTAGCACTGACGCTGATTCAGAATTATTTGATAAGATATTCAGCTATGTGGGAAACGATATGGAAAGGAATGTGATTGTAGCGGGAGATCTGAATTTACCAGATGTCAACTGGGAAGGTAATGCGAATGACAGGAAGCATGACCAACAAATGGCAAATAAGTTAATATGGGAATGACGGATGATTCACAAAGTGATGGAACCAACTAGAGGGAAGAATATCCTGGACGTGGTGCTGGTAAAACCAGATGAGCTCTGTAGAGAAACCGAAGTAATAGATGGTATTAGTGATCATGAAGCTGTTTTTTTTTTCATGGTTAAAAATAAATGTGATAGAAAGGAAGGTCTTAAAAGTAGGATTATTAGGCAGAACCATATGATTGATAAAGCAGGCATGAGAGAGTTTTTTAAAAGTGACAGTGATTGGTGGAAAAACAGTAAATAAAAATGTAAACAGACTCTGGGATGGGTTTAAAGCAGTTGTTGAGGAATGTGAAAACAGGTTTGTACCTTTTTCACCTTTAAAAAATATATATATTTTACGCCCACATTGGAGCACCTAAATCAATCCATATACATTTCCGTCTTGAGAGAATTAGCTACAAATTTGGCATATGTTTCTTTGTTTCTCAGGATCCTCTTCTCGGTCTTCAGTTTGCTGCATTGTCAAGCCTAACTCATCTTGGACTTCTTTGAACCAATTATTCTTCGTTTTACTTTTCCAAAAGTAGTTGAAAAGACCCACCTTATTATAATAGAGAAATAAAGAGGAGGAGGTGCAGATTGGAAAGAAATAGTTAGAAATGGCTGTGGAAGTAAGGAGAAATTGAAGGAACTTATTAGGAAACTGAATCTAGCAAAGAAGTCAGCTAAGGATAACATGATGGCAAGCATAATTGGCAGTCATAATTTTAGTGAAAAATGGAAGAGTATATATAGGTACTTTAAGGCAGAAACAGGTTCCAAGAAGGATATTCCAGAAATCATTAATGAACAAGGGGAGTGTGTATGTGAGGATCTTCAAAAGGCAGAAGTATTCAGTCAACAGTATGTAAAGATTGTTGGTTACAAGGATAATGTCCAGATAGAGGAGGTGACTAATGCTAAAGAAGTATTAAAATTTACATATGGTAACAATGGCATTTACAATAAGATACAAAAGTTGAAAACTTGAAAAGCAGCTGGAATTGATAAGATTTCTGGAGATATATTAAAGTCAATGGGTTGTGATATAGTACCATATCTGAAGTACTTATTTGATTATTATTTGCATGAAGAAGCTATACCAAATGAATGGAGAGTTGCAATAGTTGCCCCTGTGTATAAAGGAAAGGGTGATAGACAAAAAGCTGAAAATTACAGCCGAGTCAGTTTGACATGCATTGCATGTAAGCTTTGGGAAAGCATTCTTTCTGATTATATTAGACATGTTTGCAAAATTAATAACTGGTTTGATAGAAGGCAGTTTTTGTTTAGGAAAGGTTATTCTACTGAAACTCAACTTGTAGGATTTCAGCAAGATATAGCAGATATCTTGGATTCAGGAGGTTAGATGGACTGTATCGCAATTACAGCATTTGATAGGGTGGATCATGGGAGACTATTGGCAAAAATTAGTGGAATTTGACTAGACAAAAGAGTGACTGAATGGATTGCTATATTTCTAGAAAATAGATCTCAGAGAATTAGAGTAGACGAAGCTTTATCTTACCCTGTAGTAATTAAGAGGGGAATTCCTCAAGGCAGTATTATTAGACCTGTATGTTTTCTTATATATATAAGTGATATGAGTAAAGAAGTGGAATCAGAGATAAGGTTTTTTTCAGGTTATCTTATTCTTTATAGAGTAATAAGTTACAAGATTGTGAGCAGCTGCAAAATGGCCTCGATAATGTTGTGAGATGAACAGCAGGCAATGGTATGATGATAAACGGAGTTAAAAGTCAGGTTGTGAGTTTCACAAATAGGAAAATTCCCCTCAGTTTTAATTACTGCATAGATGGGGTGAAAGTTCCTTATGGGGATCACTGTAAGTAGGCCTACCTAGCTGTTAATATAAGTAAAGATCTTCATTGGGGTAATCACATAAATGGGATTGTAAATAAAGGGCACAGATCTCTGCACATGGTTATGAGGGTATTTAGGAGTTGTAGTAAAGATGTAAAGGAGAGGGCATGTAAGTCTCTGGTAAGACCCCAACTAGAGTATGGTTTCAGTGTATGGAACCCGCACCAGGATTACTTGATTCAAGAACTGGAAATATTTTTTAAAACAGCAACTCGATTTGTTCTGGGTGATTTCCGGCAAAAGAGTAGCGTTACAAAAAGTGTTGCAAATTTTGAGCTGGGAATACTTGGGAGAAAGAAAATGAGCTGCTCGACTAAGTGTTTTGTGATAAAGATCTTGATTCTCATAGGGAACCGATCTGTCAGTGAAGAGATGGTATGGAATGACATTAGTAGACGAGTTTGAGTGGTGTCTTTAAAAGTTGGAAAGATCACAATATGAAGATAAAGTTGGAATTCATGAGGACAAACTGGGGCAAATATTTGTTTATAGGAAGGGGAATTAGGGATTGGAATAACTTACCAAGGGAGATGTTCAATAAATATCCAATTTCTTTGAAATCATTTAAGAAAAGGCTAGGAAAGGAATAGATAGGGAATCTGCTACCTGGGCGACTGTCCTAAATGCAGATCAGTATTGATTGATAAAGCAGATGCACTCACGTATTTATTTATTTATTGATTGATTGATTCCTCTTCTCTTTCTAAAACTTTACAAAATTCTCACCTGAAATATCCTGTAGGGTTGAGAAGAGCATCCAGCCTTAAATACCGGTACCCAGTTCGCAGTGACTCTCACGTACCCTTGAAGGATTATTATTATTTTTGTTAGAGAATTTTATCTGAACTACCCACAACACAAAAGCATAAATTATCTAGAATGTAAAGTTAGTAGGGTAGTGTTACGTTCTTCAGGTTGGACTGTGCACATGTTCTGTGTACATTATGTGTTGCTTGTTGATATACTTATTGCCCCAAATCTAGGAGGGGTTCATCAGATGCCTTAATATACAATCCTGCGATGTATTAAAAACATTGGCAGTCTGCATTAAATGTAAATGGAATAAGGATATAGTCCAGTCAGATGAAAAGACTGTTCAGTAGACTTTGGAAGCTTTAACTCTTAGTGAGTTGGTATTATAAACTACAGGTTGGGGCCTATATACCTATATATCCATCCATGGAATTAGTGTGTTGTTTTTTTTTAGAAGAATATTTACTTATTGACAAAACATTATAAGATTATAGAAGTTGCTTCTTATGTATTAACGACATAATGGGAAATTTATCCAGAATTTAACATAGAAGGTTGATAATGCAAAGTTTGTATATATTTTTATGGTGTACATTTTTATGAAGTTGGAAGGTTACAGGACCAATTGCACAGAAATTTAAGGTTTCTGATGCATATTGATTGGATAATTTCTTTGACTGTGTTTTTCTGCATTTATACAATTAAGTGTTATTAATGACCTATGTTGGCTTCTCACATTTTCCACTTACTAATGCCACCTTGGTTAAGGATTCAGGTAGAATATGTATCGGTATTGGTGACTTAGACCTTTGGTATAAAAAGTTTTTTCACTATTCTTACTCAAACTGGTTTCAATTTGGTGCTGTTTTAACTATGAGCTGCATTACTTTGCCTCATTAAAATTTGTTAATATTTCTCATTGCATAGTCATGTTGTGTATACATGCATCGGCAGTAGAATGGCACTGATAGTATTACACCCACTAGTCGTAAAACTAATTACTGTTTTGAAGTGCCCTCTGTCATGAGGTTGGTGGTTGTCGCCAACAGATTTCTGCAAAGGAACTCATGGTGATGTAATATATCAATAGCATAGCAATCAAAATAGATGTCCCTTATTTACTAGCTGCAGGAATTGAGCTTTTTATTATTCATCCTCTGCTTGATACACTTTTGTGTAGTTTCCAGCTAGTGCTGAATCATTCCTCTATGTGGCTTTGGTTTTACAATCTGTGAGGTTTTTTGAATAGACCTATGTGATTTGCATTCCATCTGTTTATTAAGAATTTAGAAGCAGTTTCTGTACGCAACTAACCCTTCGTTTTTGTTAAGGGAATTGTTCAAAATAACTCTCCAACTTTGAAAATACCTATTTTCATCCATCAGTTATCAAAAAGTAGTAATACTTAAAGGTGTCTCCTAAATGTACAGATTCACTACTAACGTTCAGCGTAACTAATGATGCCATCTATTTTCAATGTCCGGCTCCATGGCTAAATGTTTAGCGTGCTGGTCTTTGGTCACAGGGATCCTGGGTTCGATTCCCGGCAGGGTTGGGAATTTTAACCATCATTGGTTAATTTCGCTGGCACGGAGGCTGGGTGTATGTGTAGTCTTCATCATCATTTCATCCTCATCACAATGCGCAGGTCACCTACGGGAGTCAAATCAAAAGACCTGCACTTGGCGAGCCAAACATGTCCTCAGATACTCCCGGCACTAAAAGCCATACGCCATTTCATTTTTTTTCAATGGTAATTGGTAATTGAGATAGTGATTGTTGTTTTAACCCTTAATTAGTTGCGCACCATCATTTACTGAATTTAGTCATGCACAGTCTTAAAGACCAGGTGCACTTCCTTTTAAAAAAGTGACTAAATGAGACTGAACACAAAGAATCGGCACACTCCAGAAAAATGACTGAACGTACTTCAACTCTGTTTGTGTGTGCTCGCGCATGCTCATACATTCACACCCTCTTTTTTCTTGACCTAACGTATATTTCTTTATCCACATATCCGGTACCCAGGGTTGGATCCTATAGTCATGCCAGTATCATATTCCTTCTGCCGGCCCCACGGTTTAGGGGTAGGCCCCAAATTCAATTCCTAGTCAGATCATGGAATTTTACCTGGATCTGATGGCTGGTTTGAGGTCCCCTCAGCCTATGTGATCACAATTTGATGAGCTATCTGATGGTATGATAGCAGTCCCAGCCTAGAAAGCCAAGAATGATGCTTAGAGGATTTGTTGCGCTGACCACTCATCACCTCGAAATGTGCTGGCCTTCTGGATGATAAGCGGTCGCTTGGCAGGCCTAGGTCCATCAGGGCTTCTGCGATGTGGGATTTGGTGTGGATCATATTATTTGTTAGTTTTGAAATATAAAATGGTCACAATTCACTGTTCATTGAGTTCTGCTAATTCTTCTCTGGTTTATTTTTAGGTTAATTCAATATTCCACCTTTACAATACCATAAGTTTATTGTCTATTTATTTAAACAACATTATTAACTATGACAGGACATGTTTCGTCTAACTTGTAGACATCATCAGCTGTAAGATATTTAAGAAAAAGCACAAAAAGACAAGGACAGAACAACACATTAAAATATATCGGGTTGCCGAACACGTCAACCAAAATAGCGAGTATGTTCCAGATTGTTCCAAGTACAAACATTCAAAAGCTGTTGATGAACAAAATTAAAATCACACACATGAGACGATACAGTAAAGCTTGTTGTTAAAGTTCTTCTTGAGGGTGCCGTTGACATGCAGCATTCAGGTGCGTCGGCAAAAGCTGATAATGAAGTGCATAATGTTATTTGTAGCAGAAAAAAGACAATCAATGAGCATGTGTAGGGAATCCAGTCAGAAGATGTAAAGAACGTCATATTGGTGCAAGGTTGACATTTCTTATTAAAACTAGGTGGAATATCAGATCGTATGACGTACGTAAAAATACAGTGGACGGCCCTAGAATGACAATAAAGATTATTATAAAAATTGAAAAAATTGAAATTAATCAAGCTTTTACGATATAAAAATGAAAGAATGAAAAAAGGAAGATTGTGGCACATCTGATTACTTGCGTTCTCGCTTCTCAAAGAGTAATTAGCTTAGCATGTTTGGTTTTTTTTTTTCTGACCGGGGATGAACTATGGAGGACGTGTGTGATGGGAGCCGGTGTGAGGGGAAATTAGGGGAAGGTTGGAATCAATAGACGGGGAGCGATCACGTGGAAGCTTTTTTGAATGTTTGTCGAAATAGGAACTGTTGAGTAATGCCTCAAAAATTACGTTCATAGTTTCGGAAATCTCATTTAAATTATGAGTGGGGTTGCGTTTTTGATCTATGTTAATATAAATGTTTTCTAAAACGTTGAGTAAATTGTCTTTACTATGAAAATAAAGAATTGTATTGTATTGTAATCTGGATGCGCTATGTCGATGATATATTTGCCATAATAGATCATAACATCTCCAACAGTGACATCGTTCTCGAACAGTTAAATGAAATCGATCCATGGATCAAATTTACTTCCGAAGTTGAAGTTAATAATTCTTTAAACTTCTTAGATATCACTATCAACAACAGCTCCAATAAATTCTCTTACACTATTTTCAGGAAGCCCACCCAAACTGTTAATACCATTCGGCAAGATTCGATACATCTGGAATCTCAAAAAAGAGCAACCTTTTATAGTTTGATCCACAGAGCCTACCATATCCCCTTATCTGATACAGATCGTAAAAAAGAACTCTACTCCATTCGCTTAATAGCAAGTAAAAACTGTTTTAGTAAGCATTTCATTGACAGGATATTCAACAAAATTGTCAACAGACCCAGTTCAACCCTTCTTAGAGAAACAAAAAGAAAAACAGACAACTATGCATATTTCACCTATACCAATAATAAGATTTACGAAATCACCAACATTTTTAAAAAGCATAAGGTCAACATTGCCTTTAAAACAATTAACAATAACATTAATCTCTTTTACAACCACCATAAAATCAATAACACTATGAATAATACAATAAATCAGGTGTATATAAGTTGAATTGCAATCAATGTTCTGCGAGCTACATTGGGCAAACCAGAAGAGGCTTTTTTATCAGATATAAAGAACATGTCAACGCCACCAAACATAAAAGATACTCTGCCATGAGCACTCATATGACGAGAGTCCAATCATTTCTTCACTTCCATAGAACAGGACCTAAAAATTCTTTATTTTCATATTAAAGACAATTTACTCAACGTTTTAGAGAACATTTATATTAACATAGATCAAAAACGCAACCCCACTCATAATTTAAATGAGATTTCTGAAACTATGAACGTAATTTTTGAGGCATTACTCGGCAATTCCTATTTCGACAAACATTCAAGCAAGCTTCCACGTGATCGCTCCCCGTCTATTGATTCCAACCTTCCCCTAATTTCCCCTCACACCGGCTCCCATCACACACGTCCTCCATAGTTCATCCTCGGTCAGAAAAAAAAAAAAACCAAACATGCTAAGCTAATTACTCTTTGAGAAGCGAGAACGCAAGTAATCAGATGTGCCACAATCTTCCTTTTTTCATTCTTTCGTTTTTATATCGTAAAAGCTTGCTTAATTTCAATTTTTATAATAATCTTTATTGTCATTCTAGGGCCGTCCACTGTATTTTTACGTACGTCATACGATCTGATATTCCACCTAGTTTTAATAAGAAATGTCAACCTTGCACCAATATGATGTTCTTTACATCTTCTCACTGGATTCCCTACACATGCTCATTGATCGTCTTTTTTCTGCTACAAATAACATTATGCACTTCATTATCAGCTTTTGCCGACGCACCTGAATGCTGCATGTCAACGGCACCCTCAAGAAGAACTTTAACAACAAGCTTTACTGTATCGTCTCATGTGTGTGATTTTAATTTTGTTCAACAACAGCTTTTGAATGTTTGTACTTGGAACAATCTGGAACATACTCGCTATTTTGGTTGACGTGTTCGGCAACCCGATATATTTTAATGTGTTGTTCTGTCCTTGTCTTTTTGTGCTTTTTCTTAAATATCTTACAGCTGATGATGTCTACAAGTTAGACGAAACATGTCCTGTCATAGTTAATAATGTTGTTTAAATAAATAGACAATAAACTTATGGTATTGTAAAGGTGGAATATTGTCTTAACCTGAAAGTATACGTACAACAATACGGACTTTACGATGAAATTTATTTTATGTAATCTTCTCTGGTTGTCATACTTATCAATCAGAAGAGCACACTTTGCAGTACGTTGTTGTATGTTTGTTGCGAATGTACTCTTGACAGTTCGTGCACGTAGCACTCATCTTCCTATTCTGCCACCAGGTTCTGAAAGTGCATATTCCAGATGCACCTGTGGCTTTGATGATTTTTGCCTGTCGGGAATACCAGCAAGCTGCCAAGGGAGGCTTTTGACTGTAGCTCTATAATTTGAACGTTGGACATTAAACTGTGAGATGTAATACTTATGTCAAGATGTTCAGGAAGGAACATAAAACACAGATTCACACTCTGTAATTTCAATGATAGCAGAAAATTCAGCTGCGAAAACTAGTCGCACATATAAGCTGTGACCGTGATGGTATGAGGCCATACGATTTAAAAAAAAAAAAAAACAGTAGAGTTGTATCCATGAAATCAGTGTTTGTATTATTTCATAGCTGCCCAAAAAGCAACCTAAGTGATACTTACCAATCTAGACATATCAACAATGTGTGCAGGGAAAGATACCCAACATGGTGGTTATCTCTGTTGCCTGGAAAGCTCATGAGAAGCAAAATATAACACATACGATCTAAAAGACCATGCACGACTAATTAAGGGTTAAGAGACAAAGCAATGGCAAGGGTGAAGAGACAAAACAATGGCATTATCAGTTCCAGTAGCCATTGCCAGAACTGTTTGTGTGGATTGGATGGCAGTCATTTAGTTTTTTTTAGCACATACTCTGCTAATGATTTTATTTTGTAAAACAAATCTATTGTATCTGTTCTGTGTTCCTTTGCCAAATCCACATTGGATTAGATTAGATACAAAATGTATCACCTCTTGAAGTATGAAGATATTGGCTAAGGAAAAGGGAGGACCATAAAAGATGAGAAATGAAAGACATTAAAAGTACAAAAGTACAAAAGTCAAAAGTACAAAAGTTAACCAGTAGAGTAAGCTGCCTCTGTGGATCCGTGGTAGAGTGTCGGCCTCCGGATCCCAAGATAGCGGGTTCAAACCCGGCAGAGGTAGTCTGATTTTTGAAGGGCGGAAAAAAGTCCATTCGACACTCCATGTCGTACGATGTCGGCATGTAAAAGATCTCTGGTGATACATTTGGTATTTACCCGACAAAATTAATTAAATCTCAGCCATAGACGCCCAAGAGAGATCCGGTTTACTCTGTCTGCCATCTAGCGGACCTAGAGTAAAACGGAACGTCGAAATTGACGAGCATACAGCCAGATGGCGTCAAATCGAAATGTCTGCACATGGTAGCTGAGGCCATACGATTTAAAAAAAAAAAAAAAAAAAAAAAAAAAAAAAACAGTAGAGTTGTATCCATGAAATCAGTGTTTGTATTATTTCATAGCTGCCCAAAAAGCAACCTAAGTGATACTTACCAATAGCAAATATTCAGCTTTCTAAAATTCATCCTCTGATTGATACACTTTGGTATAGTTTCTATCTACAGTAATTCTGAATTATTCCTCTATGAGCCTTTCTTGGTTTCAGGTTTGACCACTCAGATGATACCACAAAATGCTATTTGTCTTTTCTAATGTAATTTTCAAGCGTTGTTTCTGGCATTAATCATTCAAATCCAGAAATGGGAAAAGTACAGGGAAAAATAATTGGTCTGAATTACAGCTGTCTGAGATATATTTTACTCAGTTACAATTTATGCTTCAACAAGCAATCCATAAAATTACAATTGTCCCTGAGCCAAAAGAATTAGTCATATGCAGTTAAAATTCTCAACTAAACCAGGAATTGAATCTGGGGCCCTCTGAAGTAAATAAATTTCCAATTTCTTTGGATTAGGAGACTTGGTATTGAATTAAAGGAAATAGATGCTAGCAAGGAAACTCCACTCATGTCGTATCCAGTTAACGCTCTCTCTTCAGTTGATGACATAATTAATGAATTTCCTGATATTTTTTAAGAAAGAATTGGAAGACATATGATTGTAATTGACTTTAATATGATGATTAAAAGCCTTATGAATATTACCCATAAATTGTTGTGAATATATTTTCATGTTCATTTGGGAATTGCAGGTAATGTTCACAGTTGGAAAAATCGAGTACTTTTGATTTGTGAATGTTAGACTATGTTTCCGATCACTGTGATTAAGAACAATGGAATCGTGAGACTGATAGCAACTCTCAAAATAATCACTTAGTTGCTCATGTCTGATAATCAGATCGAAATGTACTTACTTACTTCGTCGATCCTCTCTTACCTTGCGGTATAGAGTTTTGAACAAGAGCTTGCTAAGTCTTTCTGTCATGCACTCATCCATTTAGTTAGCAGTCTGCCCCTGTGTCTCATTCCTTCATAGTGTGTTTCCCATTTCAGTCACGGGTATCTAATGTCAAGCATTCCTGCCACCTTACCATACCAATGCAGCTGTGATTCCTGTATCTAAATATTGAGGGGGTTTTGCATTAAAGACCATCTGGATAGTTTGATTGTGCATTCTCTCTCCTGGTCTTCTGGTCCTCTCTTCACAGATATCTCGTCTCTACTCTTACTCTCTGAAGTCTGCTGTTATGTTGGTCTCATAATGCCCATGATTATGAGTTATGTGTTAGATACTCAGCCAACTTTGTCCTCTTAATGCTTTCCTGTCACCCAGCAGCTGCAATTCAGGTGTAGATAGAAAGGTAACCTGAGAAAAACTTGCATCTATGATCTAACATTCTTAAAGCATCAGCATGTAGATTATATGTATTCTTAAGAAATGTACTTACTGTTATATGAGCATGCTTTAAACTTCAAAATACCAAAGTATGCTGCATCTGCTTGTATCAAATTGTATTTTCACAAATTTCTAATCCAGAGGAATTTCAGATATTATTACATGTTTATACACTTTGTAGCCTACTAATATTAATAAACTTGGCATAGGGTACCATTTTACACTTGACCTATCAGTGTAGCCAAATAGGCAGTTGCTTACCATTTTAGAACTGAAAAACTTCACTATTTAGATTTCTGAGATTCAGCTCCTGGTGCTGAATGTGCTTACCCTGAACATGACAAGTTTTTCTCACTTTTTCCTGGCAAATGGCAGTATAGTAAGTGATGTACTTTCCCAAATAATTGTTATATGGACTGCTGATGCCTATAATATATTATTATTATTATTATTATTATTATTATTATTATTATTATTATTATTATTATTATTATTATTATTATTATTATTATTTAGTGTGGCTATTGCTGGTCTTGTGCAGCCCTCTGACGAGGATGGGCAATATCGACCATGTGTGAGAAGTGCATGTTATTTTATTGGACTGACTCCTATAACTTTGGGTATTGGATAGTATCTGTATTCATATGTAGGCCCTAAAGAGTGCCCATGACTCCTGATTATATCAGTCCCCTTAATGAAATACAAACTTAAATTTTAAGACTGCCTGGATATTAAATGGAAATAAGTTCTGATGTTTTAAATATATAATAAAGAGTAGAAATTTATTTATGTTGTTTGTACATAAAAGACTGAAAGTATGGCTGCTTACTTCTCTTCATTATTGTCCTCTCATTCTTTGTTAAACTATTTTGTAGATTAATTTGTTTTGTTATAAATAAATGTACTCTGATCATGTAGTTGTATTTTCTGTAGTAACCAATTAAATATTTATTTAGTTAACTTGTACTGATGTTGACAAAAATAGTGGGAAGTAGCGGATGCAGGAATCCTTCTCCAGTAAATTTTGCTTTGCAGCTAAGGAATCTTGAAAACTTATACCTACTGACATGGTCAAATTATTATGGTAAAGATAAATATGTAACTTCATTCACCAGAAGAAAACTCCTCACACTATGGTATAATTTAAAAAAAAAAATAAGTTGTTAACAATATTTATCTTCTCTGATATGCTTTCTGAGTATTGCTTTGGATGTCTATTATGTTACTATATTTGGAGTAGCAATTGAATTATGTGCTCCATGTCATCATAATTATTTTAGTAATCTTGTTGACTGTGATGTAGAATTCTTGAAGGGGGCCTGCATCAAGTATGGTCTCTTCCCATATCAAAGAAACATAGCTAAATATATTCCTTTCAGAAATTTCCTGCCATGTTGCTGTGTGATGTGATGCTGCATCTTGTATATTTCTCCATGAAACTACTCTTGTACTTTTGATAGAAGTCTGTCATCGCATTTTCCACTAACTTGTATTATGTGAACTGTGACCAGAAAGAATGAATTCTAAGGCCAGTGTGCATTCTCGTAAAAGTTTATTTGACATAACTACAAATGACTTAAGTTATGAATATGATCTTTACTTTCCTACTTAGTTACTGCCATTATCCAAGCACTTATTAAGTGTTGGTACTAACTACTGGTTGGCAGTTTGTGGGATCGCGTGTATTTTAGTTTGATCTTTGTTCTTTCAGGGTGAATTTCAGTTTGGGGAATAGGAAAGGGTCTGCCAGAGCTAGGTCAGTTGAGTAGGGTGAATAGGCAAGCACAGTTATCTTGAAGTTCGTCAAAAAATCATGAAGCAAGAGTGATTATCAACTTTTTTTTAAGAAAGCCATTCGTTTTCAGTGCTGGCTGATTTAATATACCGTAACTTACATTTTTTTTAGTCTGTTGAAAACTCAAAATGTAACACTGTAACATATCTGTAAAAAGTGGCAGTTATTATAAGTAGAAGACAAGAAGACATGTTTAGTTTTATAAAAACATTGTCAGATTCTATCAAAATCATTTTTAACAACAACAAACACTTTTAACCATGCATTTACCGGTATGTTATATACAATATTGTTTATATTGGATAAACTTGTCTATGATTGTGAATTGGTGATGTTATGAACACGTGAGGTGAATTATAAATGTAGAAATCCTTTGTTGGCGCTTCAGTAAGTTCAAGAAAGTTTTCTGTACTTGCCTTAAAACTGCTTCTCTAACTACAATTGTTGGACTGAGTCCAGGTCACTTGCTTCTATTGTGGATTGCTAACTTGTCTGTGGAGTGGGGGGGGGGGTGATGCAGGAGGGTAACCCCTTTGTCAGTCATCACTGATCTGCATTTAGGGCAGTTACCCAAGTGACAGATTCCCTATCTGTTGTTTACCTAGTCTTTTCTTAAATAATTGCAAAAAATTTGGAAGTTTATTGAACATCTCCTTTGGTAAATTATACCAATCCCAAACTCCTCTTCTTATAAACAAATATTTGCCCCAATTTGTCCTCTTGAATTCCAACTTTATCTTCATATCTTTCATACTTTTAAAAATACCACTTATTCGTCTACTAATGTCATTCCATGCCATCTCTACTGATAGCTTGGAACATGCCACTTAGTTGGACTTCGCAACATTTTCGTAATGCTACATTTTTGTCGGAAATCATCTGGAGCAAATCAAGCACCTTTTCTTTGAATTTTTTCCAGTTCTCGAATCAAGTAATCCTAGTGAGAGTCCCAAACATTGGAACTACCTATTCTAGTTGGGGTCTTACCAGAGACTTATATGCCCTCTCCTTTACATCATTACTACAACCTCTAAATATCCTCATAATCATGTGCAGAGATCTGTACCCTTTATTTACAATCCCATTTATGTGATTACCATAATGAAGATATTTTTTCCTTTTTTTTTTTTGCTTACAGTGATCACCATAAGAAATTTTCACCCAACAAATGCAGTAATTATCATTGCAAAATATTTGTGCAGTAGGATAAATATTTCTCTAGAAGCTTAAATCTTACTAGAATTCTATTGTTATAATTAGGATAGGCTTAACAGAAGTTTAGAATTATGTAATTCCTTTCGATATTCAGTAATTTGTTCAGTAGAGATGGGGGAAGTGCTAGTTGGCTGTGTTTATTTGTCTTCAGATGTATTGGAATGAAATCACGATAGTGACTTTTATTATAAAATTAAATCTGTGTATAAGAATTAAAGAGTATCTAGTATGATTTTATTTTTAGTGATAAACAAGGAATTCAACTCATTTTTCAATTCCTTCACCCCTCGTTAAGTGGATTTTTTGAAAACAAAGAAATACATGTATCTTTATTTTTAAAGGAGACTCCAAATACCAATTTTCACCTGTGTAAATTCTTCAGTTTTTGAGATATCACTATCCTTGCAATCCTCTTTTCAGTCCTTTTTACCTCCTCCCTAAGTGTTTTTTTTTTTAAAATACATTTTTCTGTATTTTCAAAAGAGATTAAAAATACCTATTTTCACGTCTGTAATGTGTTAAGTTTATGAGATGTTCTGCAGATATTCTCATTTTAAGAATTCACCCCTTTTCAGTTCCCCTTAAGTGGATTTCCCAAAAATAAATGATCTATGTTTCTTTACTTTTACATGAGATTCTAAATACCAATTTTCACGTTTGTAACAATTTACGTTTTCAGATAATTATACTGTAGATATAATTTTTTTTTAAAATTCACCTCCTTTGTTACTCTGCCACGAACCTGCTACGCAGGCATAGCAGGGGGAGAGGTGATACTCCCACGTGGCGCGTCCCAGGTGGCTGATAGGGGTGTCCTAACCGGCTTGCCGGCGGACTTGACGGAAATAAAATACCTGTCGCAGACCAAACACACACCCCCGGTGGGTGGGGGAGGCAGACGTAGAATTCACCCACGGTATCCCCTGCCTGTCGTAAGAGGCGACTAAAAGCGGCGACCAAGGGATGATTGTATTCGAACCATGAAACTACTTTTGATTAGTATCATCACGGGCGGAACACCATGGGTCGCTTTTACTTGCGAGTAGTACTACTCTGTTAGGTACTGAATAGTTTTGTGATTCATAGCACTCAAGAGGGGTTCAGTGTGGGTTTCCAGTACCCGGGAGTCGTACGCATGTGAGCAACACCACGGGTCTGGGCGTTGCCTGTGAGTTGTACCACTCTATGAGCGACACCGTAGGTCTGCGTTGCCAGTGATTAGTACCCACTATGTGAGGAACACCACGGGAATACCGGCGCCCGTGATTAGTACACCTAGGTGAGGAACCTCATCGGTTTGCGTTGGCTATGAGTGGCGTCATTGTGTGAGAAACACCATAGGTCAGCGTTACCTTTACGATGTACAATACTTGTGAGTAGTACCTCAATGTTTGGAACACCATGAGTTTACGCTACCTTTGATTAGTACCGCAGCTTCAGAAATATCATGGTTCTCCTTTACTAGCCATAAGCACCATTTTGAGGGGCATTAGACCTGGACTTTGAACCCCTTTAGACATCAAGCATACTCGATTCCGGATTGTGCTTTATAAGTGGTCCCAAGGTCAGTAATACTACTATATATGACCTTTCTTGAGTTGAACCCACTGTTTCTTGTTTTTGTTGTTTCATGTCCATCCATTCATTCTTCATGACTTTTTTTTACTTTGGTCAGTGGATGATTTTGTACTTTTTGTTGTAATTTCATTTCGTACCATTAGGGTCCGATGACCTCGATGTTAGGCCCCTTTAAACAACAAGCATCATCATCACCTTTGTCACTCCTGTTCCCCCCCCCCCCCCAACATTAATTGAATTTTCCTAAAACAAAAAATACCTGTTTCTTTATTTTTAAAGGAGATTCCAAATACCAATTTTCATGTCTGTAACATCTTCAGTTTTTTTTAGTTTTGGCTTGGCGATAATTAATCAGTCAGTCAGGGCATGTTATTTTACATACATAAGTTTAGATTATTATTACATCTATAATTTTGTCACAGTTCATCTCATTACAAGTTGTCCATTTCATGACCGTATCGATGAGTATAATCAAGAAGGTGGTTTAGGCGGTTATTTATACTAACTTCTTGACAGTTCATCTCAGTGACCCTGAAAACTACGGATCGACACTAATATTGGTCTTTTTTGATAATCTAGAAACTTTGATTTAACGTTGCCATGGTTACGGCGGGTCACTTCTTCAGCCGATTCCTAGAGCCGAGGTACTGAGGTGCCAATAACTTTTTTAAAACAGTTGGTTTTAGGGACATACGGAGGTTTGTTCCTCGCATCGTGAGGCTTCAAATCTCTGTCTTGTCCTTATACAACAGATTAAATATTTTGCCTATATTAGCCTATAATTGTGATGTGCCAAAGGGCCTAACTCTAGGGAATGGTGAGGACTTAACATGTCAAATCACTTCCATAACCCTATCAGGAGCAATAAGAACAAAGTATGAAATTTTCAGCAAAATCGGTACAGGTAGTTTTTTAGTCTATAGAATACAAACAAACAAACAAACAAACAAACATTCATTTTTATATATAAGATTAAATACCTACATAACGGTCTTGAATGGTGAGCTGCTGCCTAAATTCATAGAATTTAGTACAGATAATTATAACCTGAACCACATTCCAGATGTATTTTTAACTCAGAGTGATCACCTGTGGGATTCATTAAGAGTAAATAAAAATAGTGTGAAATGTTATTTTATTAAAATTTTAATTAAATTTGTACCATGAAGAGGGGGAAATTTTTCAGATGTGTGTGAAGGTTGGGTTTAATGGCCTATTTTGCGATGTGGATTTCTATTGCTTCTTTTATGTTTAATGATTTGCTTTTATTTTTTATGTGTAAATTTTTAGATCAGTGTTGCTGCCTGTGAAGTAGTATGAGCTCTCATATACGTGCTTTCTGAATGCTGAATGCCAATTTTATCTAATGGGGTTTTTATGTTCTTTGTATCTTGTATGTAAATTAAATTTTGTGTGGCCTATGTAAGTGGTGTTGCAGTTTGATTCTTGACCTTTTAATTCATAAACTCCAAATGGTTGCCCAGTTGTACTTCCTCTTAGAACCATTATCACCACCACTACCATCCTGCTTTGTAGAAAAGGACTTCTTGTTTTGGGTTGCATTTGCTGATGTGTCTTTGTAGTATGTTATTCATTCTGAAGGCTACTTTAGACATCCTTTTTGAAAATATTAACTGTTTTTGTTCACTTAATTGAGGGCTATGTATTTGTTGTTTTCAGGTGTGTGGGATTTTTGTGTTTTTCTTTGTTTCCTTAATGCTCAATCTGCTGTATCAGGTGGGTGGTTGACATCTTTTTGCAGTTTGTTTTATTGTCTGTATTTCATTTTTGAAATCTGTTGTGCTCATTGCTATTGATATTGCTCTCATTGTATTCAGACCTACTAATTTGTGTTCATTCACTTATTAGATTCATTGTCTATTGTGTGAAATCTGAGTGGGTTTCCTGTATATTGTTTATGACAATTTTTCATTATTCTACTGATTATGATCTAAAATATCGATCCTCCTCTTGTTTTGAATGGCCATCAAAGCCTTTGTAAGATCTTGCTGTATGCTTGCTACAGCATTAATTGTTGTGCTTGGAGTCACTATGTGATGTCAATCAGAAGAATGTCTTATCCGTCCGAGAGAATAAAAGCTATGACATTTTTGTTACTAAAATTGAAATTTGGCTTTTGAGAAATGCATATGGTGTCCAGTATGCGGTGAAATACTCTAGTTTCATCCTCTCCCTGTGCATAGCATGTGAGAAAGTCCCTTTCATGGTATTTATCATCATTTTGGACACATAGCTTGCACACAATTATCTCTACTCCAATATCTGACTCATCTTCGAAAATGTCATGTAATTTTCTTCTTGTATCTTGGCAATTTACATGAATTTGTGGATTAGTTCAGTGAAAAAGCACTTCGGAGATCATAAACAGCCAACTGCCCCTATCTTCACGTGATCAATGCTCTTGCTCCCAGAGAATTTACAGGATCACCTTTGTTTTTTCCTCAGTCCGGTGGTATTTGAGGTGCTCAAATACATCAGTCTTGTGTCGCTAGATTTACTAGTATGTAAAGACCTCCTGCAGGACTAAATTCAGCACCCCAGCATCTCCGAAAACCGTCAAAGTAGTTAGTGGGACGTAAAGCCAATAACATTATTATTAATTTTGTTTTTTCAGTCATTTAAAATGTTCCCTTAAGCAATAATACATTTGTTTGAGTATTTCTGCTGAGTGCACACCTTTTGTGTTTAGAAATGATACAGTGCATCTAACATTTCACAGTATTCTGATTTGATGCAGCTATTTCCAAAATGTGTTACTGGAACTAAATTTGGTCTAGCACTACTGGACGAACATGAGTGGGAAAGTGAAAGAATCAAGGTCAGAGCTGATGTAGCCACAACTTATGTTAAAAATTTTCCCTTCAACCTATTTTTGATAATTATATAATTTTTTCTGGACATGGTCCATAGTGGTAATGACTTGAAAGTCAAAACAAACTCCATGCAAAACAGGTTATTTTTTGAAGAGAAGTAGTTTATATAACCTATAATTACACAATTCAGGTTTGTGTGGGGTGACCAGATGTCCCCTTTTTTCCGGACATGTCCTCCATTTTAGACGATTGTCTGGGATGGATTATGTAAGAAACCCAAAATGTCCTCCTTTTTTAGTGGATATGTTTATTTTGGCATAATCTGTTTTACTACTTTGTTTTTACAAATATTCTTCACTATGCAACGGCATCATCAATATCATATCAATATATGGAAATGTGATTATAGATATACAGTACATGCGATAGTTCTGTGCATGCCTTCTAATAACAGATGCTATTTACCATTACATGCTTCTCTCTCAGCAATACTCCATCAGAACACTGCTATGTTAATGTGTGATAGCTGACAACGTGGCAGGAGATAACCGGGATTTCAAGGAACCCTGTTTTGATTGTATGATGTGAAAAGTTATATTGATTATTGTGATGTTGAAAAATTTATTCTGTATTGCAAGTTAAGTCTAAATTCTTCCAAATTGATAATGTGAAATATTTCGATCAGTTCTGCAGTTTCAAGCAGTTCCTGAATGAGTGTAGGCCTAGTAATGACCCTGAATTGAACAAGTAACCTTGTAGTCAGAAATGGGCAAAGTATTTCAATTCACATAAGTCAGTCGATATGTAGAAAGACTATTTTCATTAATCTCAGCACAATGGACTGATAACAGGAACCTTTTCAGAGTAGCGGAGGAAAAGTTACAGGTTGGTTAAAAAAAAAAGTTGTCTATAGAGAATTTATACTGAATTTTAGTGTTATATTCATCATCTGAGACAGAAGCAAAGGAAAAGGATAAAGATTCATACAGAGGGTAAATACACATATAATGGCAGGCTAGTCTGGACAGAGGGAACCATGGTGGACTCCGCTAAATCTCATGATTCCAACAGATATGCCATTTCAATTTAAGAGATCGCAACTCCCAATTCGATTGGCGTTCTGATGAAGTTGACATTGTTCACAATGGTGGATGAGCTTCTCTATGACGGTGTCAATACTGGGCCAATAGCAATGTTGATGTGCAAGTTGCTTAGTGCGGGATATGCCCCTATGACTTTGATGTAACAAGTCGAGAACTCGTTGTCGTAGACTCAGTGGGATAACCACTCGGAAGAGGGAGCCTGTCTCTAAGAGTATAACTCCGGCACGAGTCGTGAGACGATGCTGAAGACGATGATAAGGCGCTAGGCTGGAAGGGAGTTTGTTCTGAAGAGGCCAACTGTTGCGTGTGTAAGTACGTACTGTAGCAAGCATATTGTCCTTATCCATTGCTTTAGCGATGCAGGTAGCGTCAGTGGGAAAGCTGGATACAGTGTCTTCGAGTTCGATGTTCAACTGGAGACATTCTGATTCCTGGGAATCGAAGGTGGTGTCAGGACCCACTGATAAGCGAGAGAGGGCATCAGCATTACAATGCTGGGATGTGGCACGATAGGCGATCTGATAGGAATAGTCAGAAGTTTACGGAGCGAATGCTCAGGGATCTTATTACCAGGATGGAATAAGTGTACAAGAGGCTTGTGATCAGTAATGATCAGGAAATGGTTGCCATAGAGATATTCGTTGAAACAGCGAATACCAAAGATGATAGCTAATGCTTCTTTTTCAATCTGAGAGTAACGACGTTGATGCTCGTTGAGTGTCTTTGAAGCGAAAGCTATAGGACGTTCTTATCCGTGACGATCCTTCTGAGAGAGAACGGCGCCGATTCCATAATCTAAGGCGTCCGTGGCGAGCGTGAGGAGCTTGCCGGGCTGAAAGTGAGTGAGTTTGACAGTTTGAACAAGGGCTTTGTTGATAGCTTGCCAGGCATGTTGGCATTGCGGAGACCACTGAAATTTAACACCTTTCTTGCGTAAGGCGTTCAACGGAGCTGCAACTGAAGCGAAGCAGGGAATGAACTTGTTATAATAGTTCACTTTGCCTATGAAAGATTGGAGCTGCTTGATGTTCTGTGGTGCAGGCATGTTGACGATCGCAGAGACATTCCGTTCACTAGGTCGAATGCCGTTCTTATCGAAGATATGACCTAAGTAGTGTACTTGCGGTTGAAAGAAAGTGCATTTATCTAAGTTCGCGTGGAGACCATTTTCTTTCAATTTAGTGAGAAGTAAGCGCAGATTATGGAGATGTTCTTGATGATCTTTGCCAGTCACCAGAATGTCATCAAGGTAATGCGCACAACCAGGAATGAAGGCGGTGAGCTGCGCTAAATAGCGCTGGAAAATAGCAGCTGATGAAGAGACGCCGAAAGGGAGACGCTGGAGCTGGAGCAGTCCAAGAGGAGTATTCAGCGTGAGAAATTGCTTGGACTCGTCGTTTAAAAGTAGCTGTAGATAGGCTTCTTTTAGATCCACTTTAGAGGAATATTGACCACCTGCTAAACGGCGAAATAATTCTTCCGGACGGGGAATTGGAAAGACGTCGATTTCAATCTGTGAGTTGACCGTAGAGCGAAAATCACCACAAAGGCGTACCTTGTCATTGGGTTTCTTAATGACGACCAGAGGAGTAGCCCATTGACTGGAAGTAACAGGGACCACTATACCGGCTTCTATCCATCTGTTTAACTCGTCATTAACTTGGTCTTGAAGTGCAAGTGGAACAGGACGGGCTTTGAAAAAGCGAGGCTTGGCTCCTGATTTCAGCTGTATGTGAGCAGTGTAGTCCTTGGCGGTGCCTAGTGTAGAGTCGAAGACTTCAGGAAATTGCTCCAGGAGATCCGTAACATCAGAGGTAGGTTGCAAGGTAGAGACTACATTGACGTTGTCATGAATTTGGAAGCCGAATAAATTGATGAGATCCATATCCATGCCAAGAATATTAGAAGCTGTGTAGTTGTTGACTACTAGTAATGTAATGACTTTCTGAATACCCTTATAGCTGGCTGGAAGAGTGATCTGGCCCTTAATATCAATCTTCCTCTTGTTAAACGTAACAAGCTGCATGTCAGCCGGAGAGCACGAAGGTGAGCCTCTGGCACCAGTCACACAGCATCGATCGTCAGCGATCAACTACGAGCGATGAAGATCGACTGGTTTGTAAAAACAAACGTGTCCGTTTTTCAGTCGCAGTCGTTCGATAATGGCGGACGCAACATAGTCATCTGTTGATGAAATCGAAACATTAATTTGCTTAGTGTATGAAAACAAAGTGGTGTATAATCCTAGACTCCCTGGATATAGTAATAGGGAGACCGTGAATTTTGTATGGCATTCTATAGTGTGGAGAATTGGGACAAAAACTGGTAAGTAATTATTAGATTTATTACGATTATCTTATGAATAGTGTTATCTTAGATTATTTATTGATAAAGTATATTATACGGAATAGAGTGGTAAATTGAGTTACACTAGGAGAAGTAGTAATTATCATTCTTGTAACTTAATTGAAGAAATGTTTGGAAAACATAAGCAGTGCTTTCCTAACCTCCATCTCGTACCTAATGAAATGAATACCATTGTTTGCTTTAATGACAAATAAGTGTAGGCCTATGCCATAAGTAGGCCTACTACATGTATATTTTCTTTGTCACAATATTCTGATTCATTGTTTCAGGAAAAAGTTGCCAGAACATGGCAAATTCTGAGGGCTGGATATCGAACTTGGAGAGATAACATCCTCCCTCTCCTCCCAGGTTCTGCTGTACAGAAAACATAAAATGGGTCTACTTCAATGCCCTCAACTTTCTGGAAGAAGGTACAGTTCTGTAATATTTATTTTTAAAAGTAGGCCTACATTACAGACCAGTGTTCTAGTTGTGAAAGAGTGAGGGGAAGATTCAGTCTGTAGGCCATAAGTTCCACCCATCTGTTCATTAATTTATCAGATATAACTGAAAGTAATATAATATAATCTAACCTAGCAATCATCTTACTAAAATAATTATTGAAAGTAACAATTTCTTAAACAGAAGGCTTGTGTCCAGACTAAAATGTAGCTCCAATTTAGAAGAATTGCATTAATATGTTGTTTATTTTTTTCAGTTCTATAACAAACACATCTATGGAAGTGGCACCTGGTGTATGAGAGCCTTTTCACCAAACTGAAATATAGGAGGAGGAAGCAGAAATAATTTGTGTTGGAGGGGTTTAACTCCTACAGTTCAGAAATTACTGAAGGGACTTCAACTTCCAGTCCAGTGGTTTCTGCTTCTACAAACAGCTTTGCCAGCAGTTAAAAATAAAAGAAACAGAAATGTGACAGTGATGTGTTAAGTGAATATTTAGAAAAGATACTGAAAACTGAAAAGAAAATATAATCAATGTTATTTTTAGTGTCTTCATGATGACATGGAAAGAATGAGTGAACTAGGTCGAAGGGTTTTCAAAGTTAAAATTCAGAAACTGTTGTATACAGTGTTAGACCAAGAAAGAATCTAATAAAATTTATGTTCTTGAGAAATGTTCTACTTTTTAAATTAAATCATTTTTTGTTATACTTATCTATCAATATTTATTGGAATACTCAGTGAGTTATGTGTATTAGGACCTGATGGGAAAGAACCTTAACTCCAATTTTTATTAATTATTAGCATTATTACAACATCTTAATTTGTATATTTTATGTGGTAGAACAGGTATGGTTTACAAGGAAAGGAGTTTTTGAAATACATGTAGTAGGTCCTTTCTGTGTGTATGTAGTAAGCAGTTGTAAAGCACAGGTGGTCTGAAACCAGACCAGCGTATTGATAGTTCTGTCCAAGAGCTGACTTCCTTCTTACGGTATACTGTTGATCACAACTGGAAACTCATTGCACTAGGTTTGTACAGCACAGGTGGTCTGAAACCAGACCAGCGTATTGAGACTTCCTTCTTACGGTATACTGTTGATCGCAACTGCAGACTCATTGCACTAGGTTTGTACAGCACAGGTGGTCTGAAACCAGACCAGTGTAAAGACATTAGTAGTTTTGTCCAGGAGCTGACTGCCTTCTTACAGAATACTGTTGATCACAACTGCAAGCTCATTGCATTGGGTTTAATGCATCTGTGTTCAATGTTGCTTGCTATACTGCCATCCTGCGAGAATACACATCCTAAATACCTATTTGAAATTATCTACCTGTTCCAGTTTTGTATTCTCAACCTGACATTCAGTTCTATTTTATCTCCTCATTCCAAGTACTCTCCTGCCATAGTACCTGTCTGCACCAGCAATCACTACTTTCATGTCTGTTACCGTACTTATAATTTATTAATAACATATAGGCCTACAGAGGGCATCAAGGTAGACTGCTTATTTTATTTCTTGTGCTGTAGATCCATTAATATTAGATTGCACAGTTTCAATAGACCAAGTTGTTTGCATAGGACAAAATTCTTACTACAGTTATACCTGACAGAATCCCTCCCTGCCACCTTATAACTTTGTAACTTAGGTAGCCTTTATCTCCTCATTCCAAGTACTCTCCTGCCATTGTACCTGTCTGCACCAGCGATCACTACTTTCATGTCTGTTACTGTACTTATAATTTATTAATAACATATAGGCCTACAGAGGGCATCAAGGTAGACTGATTATTTTATTTCTTGTGCTGTAGATCCATATAAACAATGAAAAACAAAGATGAAAAATTCATTTGTAACTATTTTGACAGATGTTTCCACCAAAGTTTTGTAGATTTTAATCTACAACATAAAAAACTGTATTTTGTGTGATGTGATATTAAGGGGATATGATGGCAGAATATGTACATTATTTATAAAAAATATATTCATATGACAGTTACATGCTTGTAATAAAAGGTTGAGTAGATTAATTACCCTGTAAGTCAATCCAAGATCTTACAAGGCCCATACACCCTACTCTGTCAAACATTCATTTATATAATTGGTATTTACAAACAGTTTTGACAGGCAATGTAAGATATAGCAAAATTAAATCATTTACCACCTGAGGCCTAAATAACATTTTACTGTAGACGGCAATAGTAGTCTATTTAGTTGTTAGAAAGGCATACTCTTCACTTCTAAAAATAGAAGGCAAGGTGCTTGTTATTAGCACCTATTATTTTTTGCAGTGGTTGGTTCTCATTTTTGGTGAAATTGAAGGCAAAGTTTTCATTTTCCTTGAACTGATTCATAAGGAAAGTATTTCAGGATGGATAGATAGGCTTGGTCATGTTCATATCAGTAAAGAAGTTACATATGAACAATACACAGAAAGGCAAAATCAACATTGAGGTAAGAAAGAGAGTCCTACCAGACCTTTGTGGAAAAAGTTGTTACTCTGTACTAAGGAGTTTACCAGTAACTTGGATGGAAGTGCAGGATTTATATTAATTGGCTTATTATTGCCAATTGAGCAATTAGATCAGCTTGCCAGTGCAAAGTTTGGGGAGACAGTCCTTTATGCTTAGTGATGAGGGTAATAAACAAGACCTTGTGTGTAATTTACATGTAGTTTTGACAAGTATCAGTCTATTACACTGCCAACGTACTTATTAGAACAATATTCCAGAAGCTTTTCCTATAGTTATTAAGCTAGTGTACAGAGCACTAGCCTCACCTGAACTCCTCAAGAAATGTACACATATGTGAATACACAGAATCCTAAAGAGAATTTACTTTGGAAGAGATGTCCATAGACAACCTTTCTTCACAGCCATTTGGTAAAATTAGCTGCTTTCAAAGCTGCTGTAGTCTTCAATGAAATAAATTCAGACAGGATTGTCATTCTTGCAAAGTTTGGATATGGACCTGGATTCATTGCACAAAACACAGTAGACCTACAGAAATTCAGCAACATGCTTGTCATGAAAGCAATATGATACTATTCTGAACATGGCACAATAACAAAGAAGAGGAGAGGCGACAAGAGATTTGCAGAGGATCATGAGGGAGAGAAACAGTGTAAGGAACTCCATTGCTTTTATCATTTTCACAATATTCAGAGCATATGTGCATTTTTCTTTCTTTCTTTCTTTCAAAATTATTTACAGGATTGTAATGAAACTTGACACACTATTTCTACATTAGGTAATGTAAATTTTGACTGGGAGCATTTCTTGATATGTCTATTATTTTGGTAGGTGGGATCTCACCAAGTGGTATGAAAAAAAAAAAAAGGCTGTTAACCTCCATCTAATAAACACCTCAAAATATCATTTGAAAAGACAGTAATTATGCCCCAGGATCCAGCATCATTAAAACAAATAAGCATAAATGGTATTCGTCTTAATATTTGAAATACAATGAGCCACTTTTGTGAGGCTTTTGTTGGAATTTTCACCCTGTCAAGAATTCTGGCTGTAGTGCTCTATGAATGGCATCATATATAATAGGAACAAATCCACTGATGTATTGTGAGCAATCCTAAATCTGTATGAGTCACCGATGTCCAGAAACCTGTAGGCCTAAATAAATATATTTCCACTGTTGATGGTAGCACCTTCAAATTATGAATTCAAATTGATGTACATAACAGTTTTCAGTCCTTTTTATCAATACTTTATTAGAATCCTGCAGAATGCCACTAATCTTTTATTTGATATATTTTGCCACGGACATACAGTAGTTGTTTCGAAGGTGAACATCACTTTTGACTTTAAACCTAAAAAAATCGTTGTGAATATTGAATTTAACGATAGTGTCAGCCTTTCCTCAGAACTTATACTTTTCCTGTAATTTGTTTGCCTGATGTTTATTATTGACTTCATTTTTTCCTCTAATTCCTTATACCGTAATTATTGATGGGCATTCGGTACTAGTTCCTGAATTTTTCTTCGTCATTCCGCAACGAAGGCACACTTTGGTGGAATTCTCCATGGCTCTTTACCTTGTCCACTGCGATCGTCTGGTTCTTTCCTTTCTCCTAATATATTCATAGGTTAGAATCATATTTCCACCCGAATTATCGCTTTCACAACACATTCTTTTTCTCTCGTGAATATGAATACATCTGTAGCCTGTACGGTACTGGGCGGGAGTATCAGCTGTTTCCGTGCAGTCGATCCCTCTCGATCGATGAGCAGTGTGACAAGGTAAATGAATTTAGTCGTTAGTACTCGATGTCAGTTGGTCGCTCTTGATCGTTCGATGCCCTGTGTGACAGCGGGCTAAGTCATGATACTTAGCCAGGTTGATGATAGAGACAGGTGAGCCAGTATATAACTGAAATTCAATAGAGCGATCAGAGAAAGAGAGTGGAACTAGTATCTTGCTGGAATTCTTGGTAGGCAGAATGAGATTGATCTGATCTATTTCCATGTCCTGTCGGGGCTGAGTATTAGGCTTTCGTGTCGAAGAAGTCTTGGCAGGGCGGAGCGAACTGTTACAGACTGTCTTGATGTGCCCGATTTTATGACAACGATCACAAGTGGCTTTGAAGAAACGGCAGTCACGGCGGTCGTGATGTTTGAAACATCCTCTGCAGGAAGGCAGGAGGTGAGACGTCTTCTGAGCAACAGGCTTTCTTGGAGAAGAGCGAGAGGGAACCTGGCGAGAACGCTTGGCAGAAAGTGATTTGCTGGGGCGGTTCGAAGAAGCAGACGACTGGCGGGCAGGCTGCGAGACTTGAGTGACCTCATGTTTATTAGCAATTTCCGCGGCAGTCTTCGTAGTGAGTTCATATACAGTAGCTGTACACTGTACTTCTTCTAAAGAAGGGTTACTCTTCTTAACAGCGTCAAAACGAACTTTGTCCTGGGGAGTATGGAGAATGACCATGTACCGAATGAGAGAATCTGTATAGGGCGTACCACAACCGTCCTTGGAACAGATAAACTGGCAGGGCTTGGCGAGACCACGTAGTTCCGCGATCCACTCGGCAAGAGTTTGGTGCGGTTGCTTCCTGCTTTGAAAAAACTTGTAGCGAGCGGCTACGATGTGCGGGTCTCTAGTATAATGCTCATTGATACGAGCTAATAGCTGGGCGAAAGGCACTTCGGAAATTTGCTCCTCAGGGCTTAATTTTTGCAGTAATTCACACGTCGAATTTCCAACTGAAGAGCACGTTGTCGCTTTTCGTCCGTGATTGAATGGCAGATGAAGTGTTGCTGAAGGTGGGCGTAATAGGCTGACCATTCTTCGTGAGCCGGGTCAAAAGCAGAAAATGTTGGGACTGCTGTGGGCTGTGCAGAAGCAGAAAGAGCTTGTATAGCTGTAAGCAATGCTGTTTGTTGTTGTTGCATGAATTGCTGTTGCTGCTGTTGTAAAGCTTGTAATATAGCAGCGAATTGCTCCGTCGTAGCCATGGTGTGCAGTGCGAGAGAGAGAAGAACTTATGAAGCAGCATGTACTGAGACTGGCTGACAACCTGACCTTCACGCGAGCAGCTGGGAGTTAGAGAGAGAGAGAGAGAGAGCTTGGCGTGCACCGAACAGGTGTTGGAAGAGGGCGAGCCGTGAAAAGGAAGCGGACTGTCCGTAGTTCAACAGAGTCGTTGCGAGGTAGAATTGTGCTGGATAAATGCGAACTGTTGGCAGAGTGCTGTTGGTCCCGATGTGCTGGTTATAGTACTGATGACGTTGTTTACTTCTTTGCCGAATTTGTGTGGTAAGTGAGGTACGTAGTACTGTGTGTACCTTGTCGCCAATTTTAATGTGATTTGCGAAATCTGCGTGTTAGTTTTGCTCATCGCCAATTTTAATGTAATTGGCGACGTTTGCGCGTTAGTTTACCTCGTCGCCAATTTTAGTTGTGTTGTATACAAGAACATGTATACAGGAACACAACTATATTTTATTACTTCAGATAGTCCTAACAACATATATACATACATTCAAATAAAACTTTCCTCGAAGCAGTATGAAAATTATAAACAGTTAACGTTGCTTGTAGACTGAAGTTCAAAAAGAATGTACACTTTATATACATATATACATGAATCTATCTTGATGCGAAAGTACATTGAAAAGCTAGAGTTCTTGATAGTTGAAAACTATCTGTTCTATACCATCACAAGTGTAATCAGTAGCGAAAGCTTGCACTAATAGAATATTAGTTGTTTCTGTAACTTGTCAGGAACTGACATTGAAATGCATAATTGGTAGAATACTAATTAATGTGATTGAGCCTAGGTGGGACTGAGGGAATACTGTCATTGGGCTCGACGTGGCTGCAGGAAACGGGAGCGGAGGCAATAACCCAAGGTGAAACCTCAAACACTCAGAATCAGTCCACCTATTCGAGACACCTTTTTAAGAGGGATAGCCTCCGTGTTCGACATTCGGCGTAATCTGGTGCTGGGCACTGGCAAGTCCTCACCTGTGGCTGGAAGGCAGCGCCTATAGCTGGCTGATGTAACAGGCAAGCGCAGTGCAGACGTCTCGTAGAGTCGAGAATAATCCAGGCTCAAAACAACCAACTAATTGTTAGTATATCATACCAGGAACTACACGATTGGATTTTGCATGGGTATGTCTTATTTGCATTATAAGATTACTGGTCACCTGACTGATGCACTATTTTACCTCTGATACGCCGAGAACAGGCTGTGTATGAATTTTGAGAGGGAGTAGTCTCCGAGTTATTATAAGATTGTAGAGGCATCACCCCAGGCACTTCGGTATCTCTTCTCGCGAGGGCCGGACCTACGTCCAAGTCGAGCTCCGTGTTTCTTTGTGTTGTGTACTATTAAAACAGAAAGTTGATAAAACAGCTTAATTCGAGTGAATTGTGAAGCAGATTAATATGTGAGATAGAATTAAGTGCGTGATTAAACTTTAACTTCTTGAACACAACATTTAACTTGTAAATTTTCTTCTTCTTATTATTATTACAATGATCACCCGAGATAACAAAGGGGACGTGTTATAATACAAGGACTGCTATGGTCTAGGATACAGGGTTGAGTAGTGAATACTGTGTGCAGGTCGTGTCATAATGCCCTGTGTTAATTGTCTTTGATTCGGGGACTTCACAATCAAAGATCGGGTCGGGTTGTAAGCGGTGACACAGACGATCGGCAAGAGATTAACTGTATGTGTCTGTGCCTAGATAACTGAAGATTTCTAGTGCCAAGGACGATGGATATTAACAACCGCAGTCAGCAGACAGAATCAGCAGTAATCAACATGGACATGAGCCAGCACTAAACCCAGGATGGGTCAGCCGAGCTGACCAAGGTGTTATCCAGTGATAATAAATGCATGCATGACGTAGGGGTACGGATATTCTTTATAGACTGTAGCTATTAAATGTAAGGGAATTTAGTTTATTTAAATGTAAATGTGCCAAAAGATGGCCCAGAGTTTTTCTTTTGTAACAAGTCTGAGTGACTTAACTTGTAAATATGGGTAAATTTATTTGTGGGGAAAGTATTTCTTTTTATTTGATTTTGGGTTCTACGTTTTTCTATAATTGGTTTTTATAATGAGTAGTTTATTAGTTTTTGGGATAGATGGCGTAGGGGAGCTGGTATTTAACCAGCGTACTTATCATGCATGTTGGGTAGTATTAATGTAGATTAGGTTGTGTGCAAGAAGAAATGCAACTGTGAGAAAACGCCCAGAGAACCGAACCTTGACCTCCAATGAGATATTTAGATAGGGAATATTTTCATTTTATTGTGTTTATTTAACGTGTTTTGATAACTGTAGGGCTCATTACATTTTGAATGTTGTGAAATTATCATTGTGCTTGTTGTTGTGATTAACATGTGTGTTTGTTATGACGTAAATATTAAGTGATAGATTAATGATAATGAAGTCACATAGGCACATCAAGTCAAGAGTAGGCCCATTTTAAAGGATCCATGATAATAATAACACTAATAATAATAATAATAATAATAAGAAGAAGAAGAAGGATAATATTAGAAGCCGGTGTTTTGATATCCAGATATCTGTGTTTGCTTGATTACTATCGATCCAGCTGTGTGTAAGATTGTGTGGGTAGATAAGGAAAATGTACGCTGACATTTGCGTCAGATGGCAAAGTTTAGGATGATTTGAAGTCAGGACTCACGGTGTGAGATATTGATGTTAGATCATGTTTGTATACACGTGTATGCTTATGAATTGAGAGATGAATTAGGAATTACCTCACTGTATTGAGGAAGTTATTTTATGTTGCCATTGATGCTTTCGCGGCCCGTACTTATAGACATGATACTGTATAGGCTTTTGGGCTTATGCCGTGTCAAGAAAATAAGGTGAAATTCTTTATGTTTTGCAGAGAACTGTGCTCTCCATCATCAGAATAAAATCTTGATGCAGAGCACAGTTCTCTGCGAAACGTAAAGAATTTCACCTTATTTTCTTGACACAGCATAAGCCCAAAAGCCTATACAGTATCATGTCTGTAAGTTATTTTATGTTGCAATTTGATGTAATGTGTTATTTTAAAAGGGACAATATTGTCCTTGCTTGACAGCAGCAGCCTGTCTCATTTTTTTCACACTCCTCCCGCTGAGAGGGTGGTGTCAGGGAGCCCGCAATGATGGGCCAGCCTCCTAGTATTTTTTGTGTATCTTTGAACACACACCGTGAGCATGTATGTCATTCTGTGTCCTTGCGGAGAGATTTTTTTTGTCTTACCTCCTCGGCTGATTAGATAGACGTTGGAAAGATGTGACCTGGTTTCTTTTTTTTTTTTTTTGCAATTAAAATGATTAGTACCGGGCAAGTTGGCCGTGCGCGTAGAGGCGCGCGGCTGTGAGCTTGCATCTGGGAGATAGTAGGTTGGAATCCCACTATCGGCAGCCCTGAAAATGGTTTTCCGTGGTTTCCCATTTTCACACCAGGCAAATGCTGGGGCTGTACCTTAATTAAGGCCACGGCCGCTTCCTTCCAATTCCTAGGCCTTTCCTATCCCATTGTCGCCATAAGACCTATCTGTGTCGGTGCGACGTAAAGCCCATAGCAAAAAAAAAAAAATGATTAGTAGGGCTTGCAGGATCCCTGGGGACATCGTGGACCCTGGTTTGGTTCTGGGCCTGTGTACAGCAATCTCACAGTGTTGGGACAGATGACTTGTGTCTCAGATGTATTGTGTATATAATATTTGTGTATCTTGTGTGATAATTATGTTTTGTATTGTTCGGTTATTCAGCGTCGACAATGATATTCCCCATTGGGGTAGTGAATTTGTGTATGCGGGTGGGTGTTCAATCCGAAATCATACCTCTGAAGATTGTGTTGTTTGTATTATATTATGTAAAGTTATTCCATTGGGAAATCAGTTTGTGTTAGGCTAGGTGTCACTCAGATTTGTTTACATTTGAGTAATTATAATGTTGTTTGCCCAATATAATTTGGGAATAGCTTCAGTGATTAATGCTCAGTATTCCGTACACGTGCAGTTCGGTGAATCATGGTAGTACTGTCTTATCCCACAAACATATATTTTTTCAATGATCCACTACAATGTATAATCGACTCTTGTATTCGCTTGTATATGTGTATCATTCTTCATCATCATCACCAGGATTCAATAAACCTCTTTGATTTTGTCTTAAACTTTAAAAAAATATTTTTGTTCTCATTCAGTTATGACACCCATCTTCTCCTACCTTTTATGCCACTAAGTTATTTTAGATTTGATGCCCATTGATTATAACCCATTTAGCGACCCTGATGATCTAACGCTGGAGACCCATTGGTGTAGGGGGCGGGTGCAGTTTGTCTGAAATCTCCTGCTAGAAATATTAATGCATTCCCAAATGGTCTGATGTTTCCACGCAAATCTTACAATGATCAGTTAAGAGCCTCAAGCAATTTTTTTGTGTCTGCCATTGTGCATTCATCCAAACAAGTAGTTTGTATTTCTGCTATACATTTTTCCATGTCTGATGCTTTGGAAATGTTGCACATAGGAGTTTCAATTAATTGCATGTTCAATGGCAATTCCAAGTGGAATGAGCTATTCTTCCACCTGGTAGCAATATCGCAGCTATTCCAGACGACGCAAGAGCTAAGGCGTCATTTTGGGATTGAATTGCTTAAAGAATTAATGTAATTAGGAACTTTTTAGCAGTTCCTCCTGTCACATCTGGGAAGAAGATTTTTCAAACCTCGTTATTGACAGTTTGCATTATGTGATTGTAAATGCCTTTTTGTTCAGTTGTTACCTTAGGAATATTTGACTGCACATATGACAAAAGATAACCTACGTTGTAATTTTGTTCACGACGCAATTCTACATCGAATGACGCAGCAGCCGATTGATTCAGTGATGCCATTCCCAATTGACTGAGAACTTGTTCGCGATTTGTAAGCACAAATCTTCAATCATTATCAATGTTTTGTTGTAGATTTTTGCTGAGAAATGTCCATATTAGAATTTTCCTCACGTATTCAACAGAAAATATCTTCTGACACGTGCGATTTATATTTCTCCCATAACTGTTGGACATGAAGGAGAGCAGGCGGTCAATGTGATTGCAAAATAGCATGAATTTGATTTGGATGTGACATGTTGCACGAGTCATAACCCATTAACGCCAGAATTAATTTTTTTCTGAGATTGATTTATTTATTGTGTTTTACAGCATGTTTGGGACCAAAATAAACTAATGAAACAAGTTTCAGAATTTTGGGACTTCTAAATAATAAGATGTAAAATATTTGATGTTGCTACATGGCAACGCTACGCTCTTGCAGTAACTTTTTAACAATGAGTTTTGGAAGAAGAAGTATTCAGGTTATAAAGGGCTTTTTTGTTTGTCGTACAATAACAATGTTAACACATTACTGACGGGCTACGTTAATTAACGTAGTTTCGTATTGGTGTGCAGGCGACCGGCTACTTAAATTAACGTTTCCTCACATTGCTTCATTCTTGTGTGATTTTATCCTTTCCGCCGTTTATTAATCAAAATATTTCGTGTTGTTTACAAACTAAAGTCTTTGTTGATCGGAATGTACATAGGTATATTCTTTCCTTGACTATGCTTTCGGCACAGGAAATGTGGTTTCATAACACTCAGTACCGCGTGACCGAGTGTATCAGCATGGCACGCCATAGCAAAGACAGCTTGAATGATGATATAATATTTGGAGTATTGCTTGGTGATAGTTTATCTGATGTTCCTATTGATTGCAAAAAATGTAAGTATTAGTGATTGTTAGAGGCATGATTTTTTCACATTAATTTTTGAACGATTTTGCAAGAATGATACTAATTTTCGCATTGTTTTGTGAAATAGATATTGCCGTATCACTTTAATTTCACTTTTACGAAATTCTAAAACTAATCATTTAAGGTTTCATTGCTATCACTGATCGTTGATTGTGGAGGTTTAATTGATAGACTGTACATACTTGGTACATACTTTTGAAGCCATTTCCGTACTGCAGGGTTGTCTACCTTCTCCAGCAGGATGTTGGCTTTGAGTAGCATTGCTGTTGTTTCGTGAATAAATTCTATTTTTTCACTCTTAGCTTTCTTCTGCATATCTAATGAGAGTTCTATTGTGGCCTGCCGTTTCACTGTTGGAGTACTAAATTTACGTTCTGAATGTTCCTTATTTTTAAAACAATGTTTTGAGAGAGTATCTTTTTTTCTCCCACTCGATACGAACATTACGAACTTTACACATTAAAATATTGCTTTCTGAAATGTATAAACCCTCACTTGCAAAACTGTTTAGCTCTGCTGTGCACCATAACACTTGTTGAGCGACCCATCTTTGCTACTGTCTGTGATCACTTTCTTAATTTTACCAGACCACGAAGCCAAAATACACCAGTCAGTTGTGCTGTTTGTAGACGTCATTAGGAATTCCAGGATTGCACAATGCCGTGAGGAAATAGGCTGGGGTGGGATTACCAGCCACCACTAGAACAACATTCCAAACATTTTGTTTGGCAAGAAGCCTGGAGCCAACCCCTTTTCTTTGATGCCATGTCTTAAAAAGATTTTCCAGAACATTAATGATAACATATTTCTTTCCTGTTGATTAATCTTTGTTCGCTCTTCCTTTTCTTTTCATACATAATCTTGGAACAAAATGTCAAGTTCATTATTCACTACAGATTTCGCTGTAATATCGCGAAATAATTGAATTTCACTTTAAAATGGCCTTATCGCTTTAATTCGCGAACATAATATCCATATTTTCTTAACCAGGAACATATGATTCATAAAGATATCGCAAAACTGCTTCAAATTATTTTTTGTCACGTTTATCGTTAATGTGAAAAAATCCTGCCTCTAGTGATTGTGAAGATGTGTGTCCATCAACATCAAAATATACTCGTGGAAGTGAAAGTGCGACATTCAGTTCAGACGAGTCTGTTGACGGCGACAGTAATACAAGTGAAGAAGCCAGTGATAGTAGTGGCAGTGAGGTTGATGGATGGACAAATAAGGATGAAAACAGAGTCCTAGAACCATTTATATGTTTTACAGGCCTCACTTATACGGCCAGTAATTCCGCCAATATCCCGGAGGTAGTAGATCGTTCCCTAGGCAATGACTTCCTTCAGCTTGTAATGAAACAATCAAATCTGTATTATGAACGAAATTCCGGGAGATATAAAACCTCCCCCAAATCCCAGAAATGGAAAAATATAAATGTGGTGGAAGGAAAAAGTACCCTCAGAAGTCCTGCAGAGTATGTGCTAACTCTCAATAAAATTCTATATATTTTTATGTATGGTGTTTCATTTAAAATGTAATATACATGGCACACATTTTAATGACCAAAAAACTACACCGTGCTTAAATAAATAAATATCATATTAAACATCATAAGGTTTGATAAATAACAATTTACAGAATATATTTCTTTTATTATAACTGATTAAAAAACTGACACGTACATCATCATACTGATGTGGAATCTTTGAGACTCCTACACTACTTCAGATATTATTTCTGTTCCACATTATTGCTCAGTAATGGCCAGCTGCGTGATTGCTTAAGATGATGAAAGAGGAAGGTACTAGGAAGAACAAGGATGTAAAGTGAAAGGTCCGAACAGAAGCGAATGACTCATCTACAGGAGTCTGTGAGACCCCACATCAGTAGCTGAGTGTGTGTGTGATTACATAAAATCAGCTTCATGGTCTGTATCGCACTTAAACAGATTCACAACTAAGTTTTTTTTTTTTTTTTCCACCTTGTCGATACACTACATTGCTTAAGGCTAGTTAAAAGTGGTACATGCTTCGTATATTATCAACATCTTCAGCCACATAACACTGTTTAGATGAAACATTCATATAATGACAAAGTATCAATGGTTTAGAGGAAGTGTCCTTAAAATTAATATATGTTTCTCAGCCATTTTTTTCATGCTTGCTTCTTTCATGGTACTGCAACTTTTACTCTTATCATTCCACCAGGGTGTTTCTTCTTGATCTTTCTTCCTCTCTGATACTCATCCACAGGTCTTTTCTGCATATTCCACCATGATTGATTTAAAGTATGCCCATTCTTCTTTCCCTTTTTTTAAATAATCTTGTTTTAGCATGTGTCTGAAACTCTTCTTTTTTTTCCATTTCCTTTAATTTCCATACTTCTAGTTGTTCAGTTATTTTCTGCATTTTTCCATCTTTAATTTTGATACCACAACTCTCTGATCTCCTTCAAAAGATTCACCTGGGAGGGCTGTTATATCTACCAGCATATTTCTATTCCATTTCTTGGCCAAAATGTAACCTACTAGGGTTTTGATGTTGTTATCCCAGCTATACTTAGTCATCTTTTGACAGTTTTTTCTTTCAAAACCGTATGTTACCAATAATCAACTCATTTCTTCGACAAAAGTCTGTTGGAATATCTCCTGCTTTGTTTCTCTTCCCGTGTACAAATGGTCCCATAATCTCTTCATCTCCTTTTCATTCTTAATCTACTTGTGCATTCACGTCTCCTGTGATCAAAACCTGTTTGTCTCGTGTATGGCTTTCCAAATTTTCAAGGTATTCCTCTAGATCTGCACCTGTATTTCCTGTTTGTGGAGCATACCTTTGAATTATGTTACACCATTTTAAGTCTCAATCTGACCTTCATTACCCTGTTGTTTGTACTGTACCTGCCACTAACTCACAATGTGCAATTTTCCTGATCTAGCTTGACTTAGGCCAAAATATGTACTGATTTACATTCTTGACTGTACAAGAATGGTGGAATGCATGACTTTTAAGTTTTTGCCAGTGATTTTTTATGACCAGATACCATAAACAAACCCGCTGTCATTCTTCAGTCACAGTGAAGTTGGCCTTGTTAGCAAATCTGCAAGTGATACTAAATGAATGATCTGTGTATGCGAAAGGCATGGAAATACATAATACAGGTATGCAGTTTTGCATGAGGTGAAAATCAATGTTATCAACAGTAGTTTGACCCTTGTAAAGAAGATTATATTTGAAGATGTAAAGATAAGATTATTCTTTTTACAATGCTAACTTCAAATAGAGTTATTAAAAAATGACTCCATTCAACCCTGTAAAACCATACATGACTGAATCTGTTAACTTCTAAACTTTTGAAATATGCATTCATGTTCTTTGCTTATTTTTGGTTATAATAGAAGTCAGTGTATTTCAGTAACACTGCATAGACTATCCAGGCATCATGTTTTGAAGTATGGTACCATAGCAGTGTGGAGTCAGGGAAAGATGAGATTTTCAGTTACATAGTACATAATTTAAGAATAAAAGGTATTTCAGGTGATATGGAGCAGAAAATTAAAGAAACAGTTAAGGTGTTTTCGGGTAAAATTTGCCTGCGATAGATAAAATGTCACAGGCACTATGAAAAATTCTTAGAAAGGAATTCTAAATGGCTGGGTGGAAATTTAGTTTTCCCAGAAGAAATGTGCAACTTTGAGTCTAAACCTCCAAGGGGAGTTACGCCTGGGCCAAGCAGGGATAGAAGGGGACGTCCTAGGGAATTATTTAGTAATAATTGTATTAAAGGTTAAAAAAAAGGAAGGTGCAATCATCGCGGAAAAAAAAAAAAAAAAGAAAACACATCCATGTTACAGCACAATTAATATTGAGAGGAGTTTCCTTTGCTAGGTCAAACCTTTTAACATCACCTTAACATCAAGTACAAGTTGTCAGCTTATAAGAGAGATTTTAACTCAGTTTTAATTAGCTGGTTATTAATATAAACATAACATCATTCTACATGAATGGACTATTATCATTGCAAGGACACAGTACAAAAAGAACTGTACCATCAAGAAAAAAGACCAAAGTGTTACCCATACACAGTGTTTCAAAAAATTATTCTTAGAGTGTGTGTTGTCACTGTTGTATGTATTTGTATACTTTATATATTCCTTATCCTGAAGATGTCCCATATAAGAGGACAAAACATGTTCTTATAATTAGTATAGAAAAGTGTATTTCCTCTGAGAGATAGCACAATGTAATGGCAAATAGTTTATAAAGATAATAGTGGAAACTTGGTTGCATTTGCTTGCATTTACCAGGAGACAGCACTTACAGTGCCATCTCTTGGTGCGAGTTGTACACTGCACCTGTCTTGCCATCTGCAGTTTAGCATTTTACTTGCCCGCATATAAAAATTACTTTGCAAGGTTGTATTGCTTATGCTATTTAAAATGTTATGTTCGATAAGAAATAATTAAAAGTGGAGATTTAAAGAAAACTAAAGCACACAGTTTTGTACGGGTTATTTGACTAGAATACAAACTGAAAGTAACCGTACATGACATAACTTTGATGTTGTAGGATAGGTACTGGGATCAGAAATAGGGGTATATTTTTAAAAAAATTATATTTAAACACTTTTCATGAACATTTGAGCCTATTTGTGAGTTACTTTCTGTAGCTTAAAGTGACACTTTTTCAATTTTGATACAGAGGAATTATTTTCCTTAATTACAAATGCTTAGATCAGGACTGCAAGATATTTGTTTGCCAACAACGAATACCGTTAACAACAGTCACACACTCGCTTTACAATAAAAAGTATTTATAAAATCCTCCTTATCAATACAAATCAAATCTGTTAGATGGAACAGAGTCTATACATGTTTCAGCCTATTCTCAAGGCTGTCTTCAGTAGCAGAACAATTATTACATAACATAAAACAAATTAAAAATCTTGATGAAGTGAAATGACAATGATCATGATTAATGAATTAAAAAAACATTTTGAGGTAAATTGACCATGGAAAACCATCTTCAGTGCTGCCGACAGTTGGGCTCGAACCCACTATCTCCCAGATGCAAGCTGACAGGTGCGTGATCCTAACCACACGGCCAACTGGTCTGGTAGGACAAAGTTTTACTCAAATATTAAATCATCTAAAACTTGGAATCAGGCACATTCAAATAACTCTAAAACTGCATAATAGATCGTAAAATATCAGTCAACATCTCAAGAAGGAATTCTATAAAAATTCACTTCACAACTAACTGATAATACAAATCTTAAAGGTTAACAGTTTTCCGGGCAACGCCGGGTGCTACAGCTAGTACTTAGATATGAAGAACACTCTGCCCGTACTAGATGAACCAATATCTACGGTTGAAGTATCAGAAGCAATGAAATAAGGAAAGAGGGTTGGGAAAATCTGGTGCTATTAGCGGAATCACTTACGAATTTTGGAAAAAGTTAGGTAACAAGAGTCATATGCTTGAAATAATAACAAAAATATTTAACACAATATATGATGGTATGAAAATCCCAAATTTTTGGCAAGAGGAGTAATATGTCATACATACAAAAGGACGGGAGAGAGATCTAATACAAATATTTATAGAGGTATTACTCTGTTGGACACACTTAGTAAGATTTATACGAGGATATTTGCAAAAAGACTCATAAAATGTGTGGAGGATTACTTTATACCACTGGTGTGCCAGTGCGGATTCAGGAAAGGAATGAGAACTTAAGATCAATAAACAATAATAGATAAATACTTAAAGAGAGAAGATGGTAATTATATATTACAGAATTAGATTTACAGAAAGCTTTCGATTCTGTCAGCTGAAGGGCAGTCCCCCGTTAAGCTGGCTGGAATAGGAGTGCAAATTAAAATGATAAAAAAACTGTATTCAGAAGGCAAATGCAAGATTAAAGTAAAGGAAGACTTAGCAGTGGGTACAAATTCCTCTCGTCTGATAGGTCGTTCTTGATTGACAATTAAAATTTGCTGACTGTTAAAATGAAACACTGTGGTGGGCAGTGTTGTGAAATCATCAATAACGTGGATAAAAAGTGTGTAACATTTGTAATAAAAAGTTGTCGTCTCGAATGGAACGACCTTGTCAGTCTCAAGTCACAAATGCTGGGGCTGTACCTTAATGAAGGCCACGGCCGCTTCCTTCTCACTTCTAGCTCTTTCCTCTCCCATCGTCACCATAAGACCTATCTATGTCAGAGCGACGTTAAGCCGATTGTAAAAAAATCCTTTGTCCTTGTGGAAGCTCAAATTGACTGGGAAGTATTTGATTATCATCATCATCATCATTATTATCATTTCCCAACTCCAGTTTCCTGGGTGTGGTGTACAAGTGCTCGCCATCTCCTTCTGTCTTCATACATCTTCTGATCCAGTACATCCTCCTATTTGTATCCTCTCTCCTCCACATCTGATCTTACAGTCTCTATCCAACGTTTTCTTGGTCTTTCCTGTGGTCTTATTCCTACGAGATTAAGCTCGAAATGTTTTCTGGCAGGTCTCCCTGTTCATTCTCATTATGTGCCCATACTACTGAAGTCTGCGTTTCTTTATGACACTGATAATAGGAACCTCAATACCAGCTACTTTTCTATTCACTTCATTTCTGATCTTGTCCTTTCTGGTTGTTTGGTTCATGGTTCTAATGAATCTCATTTCAGTTGCTTGGATTCTTTCCAAAAAAAAAAGTGATAACTATATGTATTTACCCGTTGCGCTATAGGTATGATGTACACGATTTCAACCGTTATTGAGACTGTCACCAATCAGCCTTGCGACCCCAGAAGAAGTGGGTTCAACACTAATCTCAGTCATTTGACAATTTTTAAGCCCCTTTCAGTCCCCTGTCTCATTGGAGGCTGAACATGGACTTAAACAGTACCCAGAGCATCAAAATTCATATCAGCGACACATAAACAATGGATTGGACATAAGTATCAGTTATTTTCCATTACTTTTTAAGATAGTAAGTCATATGTGTACCAATTTTGTATGAGGGCTATGCTGGAAGAAACATACATACATCCATAATTTCGGTCATTTTGAACATTTTGTTTTCCACCCCTTCTCATCTCCATGCCGATGGGTCTGGACGACTACATCTGGAGTGTCATTGTTCACCTCAGCGACTACGAAAGCTGTGAACTATACATTAATATTTGTCGGCATCTATTGTTTGTATGTTTTATATTTTTTTAATCCGAAATGTTACTATTCATCTCAGTGACCCCGAAAACTGTGGATTTGACACTATTTCCGATTATGTTTGTATGCACACACCCCGTACCCCAAAGAGGACTGAACTTGTAATTTTAAAAAATCTGGACTCTCACTATTCATCTCAGCGAGCCCGAAAAGGATGGATTCGACACTATTTTTGATCATTTTTATATATCACTCCCCCCTCGTCCCCACTCCAACGGGGAGTGAACTTGTACTTAACAAAATTCCGGACTGTCACTATTCATCTCAAGAGGGAGCATCGGTAGTGGTTAAGTGTCTGATTGTGATGAAACTTGGAAAACACATTGAGGTACACATAAAAAAGATGTCAGCATCAATTTTGGGTTCCGACATTCATTAGGGCGTTAACTAAGGGGCCTAAAAGTTGCAACATTTCAAGTTCTGCGCAAACAGAGATGAATAGCTGCTGGCCAATGCTAAGCCGGCGCAGTCTTCCTCGTGACACACCTCTGCACCTTCTCCCCTGCCCCCTCTTCTGGTTCCCCGCCACACGTTTTCCTTCTCCCCGTGCCTGCCGTCTGCTTAGCTACTGAACGGGACCGGTGCTACACTTTGCGTACTCTGTCAGCTTTCCTTATAGCTCTCCTTTGTAATTCCTACATTGTATTTGTCGTTTACTTTTTCTGAAATGTTTATGAAAACGTTTGTGTTGATTCCTGAAGCGTAATGTCGTTGAGCATGTCAACAGTTATTTTTCATCTTCAAACAACTCACGGAAGTTACGGTGAAGACGGTCCGCTGAACTTTTGGGAACTGCAGCTTTATGAAGCGATTGAGGGTGAGTGTTAAGCACTCAACTGTTTTCAGATAGGTTTTGACACTCATGGGGTGATGTCACATTGCGAGACATAGGCTGTAATAACGTAGATTGAAGCGTGGTCTTTTGCGCTACATGTGGAATTTTAGGTTTTAATTTTCAGCACTGGACCGTCTGATATGTTGATACCGATAATTGTCTTGTTTGTTTTTTTAAACAAACATTTGTTCTTTCCGTAGTTTCTGTTCATGAATATACATATAACAACATGTATTTTCATTATTTTTATTTTTCAGAGCTTATAAATTACTGCCTTGAAGGTGACAGTCTCTATTTGGAGTATGTTACAAGTTTGACCTACAGGTCTGATCAGTCAGAGGGAAACTAAAAGGCCTATAGCGAGCCAGAACCGTGACAAAGCCAAGACAGTGCCAGTTCGACAGACACTGCAGACTTACAGTATAAAACAAGAGCAATCACCTACTGGATGGGTGGAAAATGAAAAATCTGAAATTTGCAACTGTGCAAAAGAAATTCCATCGTTTGCATAGCGAGGCACAAGGCGCGGAGTACCGTAAGTCCGCAATTCCTGACGTCACAATCAAACAGTGGGCAATGCAGAGTGCCCGCTCTCAAGGGATCCATGACTTTAAAGCGTCCTCAGGCTGGTTGTACGACTTCAAAAACAAATTTGGAATCACATCCCAAAAAGTTACTGTTGTGACAACAACGAAAAAACTTGATAGGAAAACTGATGTTACGGTGGAAGCTGAAATGTTTGTGGAAAACGTAAGTGAAAAAATACAGTTACACAGCCCATCGCATGTTTTTAACAGCGACCAAAGCGGCTTTAATTTGGAAATGTACAATGGCAAAACGTTAGCACGCCAAGGAGAAAAGTCGATTAGCACAGTGGTCCAATCAGTTCCCTCTACTACGCACAGCTACACGATTATGCCTACCGTGTCAGCAGAAGGTGACAGTTGCTGATAGTTTTAAAGGTAAGAAATGGTGCTTTTGGTTCCCTTGTTAAGAAAATAATATTTTCACATGAAACTCTTAATGTCGTGTGCACCACATCTGGAAAGATGTGCAAAGCAGAAGTGCAGAGCTGGTATAACAACATCTTGAAACTAAGTTTACCCGATGGACAAAACATTTTATTGTTAGATTCTCTCTCTGGCCACAATGCACTTGTTCATTGCACGGAATTAGAAGTTATGACGATTCCAGCCGGCTCTACAGCAGTTTTTCAGCCATTTGACATGTATGGGTTTCAGATTTGGAAAACGTGTGCAAGACAAATTTATTACGGGCTGCGACTTATGAATACCGGCATCATGCTGCACCACCGTAACACCATCTGAAAGTTGCAATCACTGTTACATTTTCAGCTGACATCTCCTCGATTCAAAAACATGTGGAAGTACTCGTGGTACTACAGTGGGTACTTTGATAATCATCCTGGACAATTAAAACACCTAGTGTGTATTCCTTTGACAGTGTTGACTTGGTATGTTCTTTGTGCCCGAATACAAGTTTCGTCAAATGTTCTTGGTGTACAAAGGACTTGTGCATCAGACACTTCTACGAGGAACACCACTATTGTAAAGCATACGTCCCGTGATAAAAGTATGGTGCCTGTTATTGTGTTTTGTTTCAGTTGTCTTTTCATTATTTTTTAATGTTTCGAATAGACCAAAGATTGTTTTTTGTTTACTATCAGTTATTGACGGGGATTTTGCCCACTGTAATATATACAGAGTCATTTATTGTGTTTTCTTGTAATGTTTTGTTGTTGTTGTACCAGTTCGTACAATAGCCATTTTAATTTTTACATATGTAACTGCCATTGTACCCAGAAGACTGTAGGCCTATGTGATAGTTTAATATCCATGCTTGTTAAATACATAGACGTTCGTTAGCAATAATGCAAACGTACTGGTAAAGTAAGACTACAGGTCTGCTTGTGATTACTGTATATCTACTGCATATATAAATACACATTTTTTTTCCTTTTTTTTTTTCTCCAAGGCTTTTCTTATTACGTCAAACTTTACTATATTCCATGTGGACAGTACCTTGTGTGTATGTGGAGAAGAGCAGACCACAGCCCATTTGCTGCAATGCAGTTCATGCCCATTAAGCTGCACAACAGAAGACCTGGTTAAAGCGAAGCCAAATGCACTTGATGTTGCAAGGTTTTGGGCTCACATAGTTTAATGTGGCTCTTTGCCATTGGAGTATTTATATTATGTTTTATGTTTTTCCTTATCTTTAATTTTAAACTTATGTATGCTTCTGACACGATATAAATAAATAAATCAAAGTTGTCTGCATTGAATTTATTTATATTCGGCAGCCATTGCTGCAATTGAATTTTGTTGTGTCTGTCACTGCAAAACATAAATAAATCGTTCAGTACAAGCACAAAAAAAACATTCTACCTATATTCCTTATACCAGAGTACACAATACGGAAATTACCAGTAGTTTCAAACTTGCAGCTTATAATTGTTGTTGTCCGCGATTTCATTATGACACAACTGATAGCGTACACAAAGTGGGAAGGGGGGGTCCATAAAAAGACTTGTAACCAGGTTTTGGTATCCCGAGGTACCGAATCTCATTACATTCATTGAGGTCCTCTACCTGGGCACGTAATTTCTTTAAATAAAATGATATTTAAATTTGTTTAAAGGTGGGTAATTTATTTAATGGTAGGTGATTTAATTTAATTAATTTCATATGTATATCCACTCTTTGCCTTTGCTGGCAGGACCTACAGTAGTGTTTACAGTGCACTATGTCTTCTGGTATGGGCTAGAGTATTTTTTTTTATTTTTTTTTACTTTCATTGATCTGTCTCAGTCTTATACTTGGCTTTGACAATCTAGAAAGTGACTGAGGTATGAGCGATGTTAGTAATGCCATTCCTTCTGCAGCCAGACCCTGCTATGAATGGTGTGAAAATGTTGCTCATAGGGTTGGTTGGGCATGCATTTCAGTGGGCTTGGCAGACTGATATGTAATAGCAACTTCTGACTTGGTGAGGAAAGCAACGGGAAACTACCTCACTCCTCATTTCCCTAGTACGTTTCTTCAATGATGCCTAGGCCATCTATGACAGCTGAAGCCGGAGCTGTTGAGGATGCAACCAGCCTTAGAGCTGAAGATTGAATATACATACATCCACTCTAAAGGACACTACCGACAGCTTTAAGGTGGTTCTAGAAGTAAATAATCATTTAAGCGTTGGTTGGACGCAGTACCCCATCCTACGTTTGACCACGCCTGATGGTGATTAACTCGGGGTTGTACCCATGAATGTGACAACTCACCGGAATGAAAGTATAAAATTTGAATAAAATCTGGGTATATTAGTTTAGGTTATTTATTGTTATGTGTGAAGAGGAACGTTATTTAATTGATTTTAATAATTACAGTATAAAAAGAAGCAAAGTATAGCACTGGTCCCGTTCAACAGCTAAGCAGATGGGAGAAGGGAAACGTGTGGCGGGGATTCAAATGGAGGGGTAGGAGAGGAAGTGCAGAGGTGTAGCACAAGGACGACATTGTGCCGGCTTAGCATTGGCCAACAGGTATTCATCTCTGTTCATATGGTACTTGAATTGTTGCAACTTTTAGGCCCCTTAGTTAACGCCCTAATGAATTTCGGCAGCTAAAATTGATGCTGACATCTTTTTTCATGTGTACCTCAATGTGTTTTCCAGGTTTCATCGCAGTCAGAGACTTAACCATTGCCGATATTTCCTTGTGACACTTGTCACCGTATTGTAAGAAGTACCACGAGGCACTGTAGTAGCAATGAAAGGGACGCACCATCATTCAAATATTGTAAAAATAAAACATATCAACACCTCAAGATTCTCGGATTGACTTCCCTTTTGACTAAGCTCTCATAAAAACAAACTACTTCCAATGTAAAATCTGCTCGTCAAATCAAGATTAGTTCGAGGAAATGAACAATAGTTGCATTTCACCATCTACAACTAATAGATTACAGAAGCATGCCTCAAATCAACACATGAAACAGAATATTTCCAACTCATTAAAGATTTTAAGCTTTAGACGCTATTGAGTTTTAATGGAATTTACGACTCAAATTTTAATACAATAAGTCAACTAACAATTGTTTTTAAAAAACAAAGAACTTGAGAATTTTAGCCAAATCTCGTTATTATGAAGATATTACTGTGTTTTGGACGTCAGTGTTATTAGAATCAACGGATATCCCAATTTTAGCACTGTCATTTAAATTGTTAAACTGTCCATTGTGTGTACAAATGCCTATGTTTACGTATTTTACCACTTAGTTTTTAGAATCATAATTAAGTACAAATTAGTTATAAGCAAATTAACAATGACAGGTCTTAACCTTGAGATAAATTCAAAGGCTGAGGATGCTTGAAACCAAGCGAAACATGTCCCTTTTAATGTAGTGTTGTAGCAAATGTGAACTTCTAATAGCATAAAATCAATTGTATTGAAAAGGTGGAATAGGAAATGAAAAAATACAAATTTGTATGCAAATTATAGCAAATTTCAATACGGGTCTGAACATGAGATTACTTACATGTAACATTATGTGATGTCAAAATAAGTTTTTCTCGCTACAAGTCGATACTCAGTGACAACAGGAGGGGGATTCTCATTCAACAATCTTAAGATGCATGTGGTCATAAATTGCAACAATTCTGATAATGGAGACTAGATCAGGTATGAAAGTTTCATTCAAATAACATATGTTTTGTGTATAAATTAAAACTGATTGAACAGTGAAAATAACTGTAGTATTCGTCTTCCACAGAGTCCGTCCTTGCCTAGGAGTATGCAGTGTAACCTTAACGAGTTCATGAAATATTCATCATTTTAGTTGATTTTGGGTTAAAGATTTCAAACAATTAAAACTTTTAAACTCTAAATTAATTGCAGCCTGTAGCAATCGTAATAAAAGTGTTTCTATGTAACGTAGATGCTATTCATTATGACATATTTTGAATTTTATAGGTCATATTTTTTATGTTTTTTAGGTCATAAATGCATACATATTTCATACATTTTTAGGTCATAGAAATCCACCCCCTAGTTATTATTATCATATTTTCAATACCTAGCTTCAAAATTTCAAATGTTTCCTCTCTAAAATAATACCTAAATTTGTCTATGTTCATCTCTCCATCTGTACCTTACCAACTGTTTCTGTACATTGGTAACTTATTGTTTTTCTTTTGATTTTCTTTCACACCTCTCTGAAATGGTAAAATGATGCCAGCTCAGGTACTGTAGTTATTTGTTGAAGTGTGGAAGATGGCAAGTCAGGATGAAAAAATGCTATCATGGAGGTTCTTTTCTTGTGTATACATTACATTGGTGTTGTGAGAAGGATGGGTTGTAGACAACAGAAATTGCATTCTAGAACAGAATTGAAACTGGGGCTTGATGTGAAAATTTGTTTTCCTAGTCATCTTGTTGATCTGTACTATCCCACCGGTTTGTATTTTTACAGCTGCCCCTTAATACAAAGGTATGACTGTTTGCAGATGACATAGTCGTCTTTGGAAATTATAGAAACAATGTTCAGGTTCAACTTGATACCTGAAATAAGATGTTAGAGGAGTGGGGTCTTAAAAATAAGTAGAGACAAGCACAAGACAAGGAAATAGGAGCAGAAATGGGATAATCAGACTGAAATGAGAGGCACCAGAAGTGGCACATAGTTTCAAGTACTGTACTTGGGAAGCATGATAATGAATGATGGAACTGTTAAAAGAGAAATAAGTTGAAGGATACAGCAAGCTAGTAGATTCCACCCAAGGGTAGGGTATTTGGTATGGATAGATGATGCTCCAAGTAAAAAAAAAAAAAAAAACTGTCTACAAGTCCTATTACATGCTGGTATTGAACTATGCCACTGAGACATGAACAGCAACCAGGAGGGAGGAGAGTAGAATACAGGCATTGGAAATAAAGTTCCTCAGAAGTATGAAAGGTATAACAAAAACGGGCAAAATCAGCAATGGGGAGTTCAGAAGAAAGCTGGATGTTGAATGATTAGGAGACAAGATAGGAAACGTTTACATCAGGTGGTTTTGGGCATGTCATAAGAATGAAAGCAGACAGAATTCCACAAGTAAGTTTGGAGCAGAGATGTGTCGGAAAGAGGTCAAGAAGGAAACTGAGAAAGAGATGGGAGGACTAGATTAAGGAGGGTAGTAAAAGACAAGAAGTTGAGGTGGAAACCATATACAAAGAAGGGTGAAATGGGGGTCCTGCAGAAAGGTGATGGAAGAACAAGAAGGTTCTTATTTTTATTTGAGGTGAACTTCCTTGAGTTGGCATGGCATTTTAGAGTATTCAGTCAACATTATTTTATTTTAGTTTATCTTTCATTGAGGAAATGTCACTTAATAGAAATCTGGTACTAAATTATTGTTACTGCTGATCTTTAAAGAGGAGGTTTTTCCAGTGCATGATTTCTTAATTTGGGTGAGAATATACAGTATTTCAATATTCTCTACCTTGTATTGAGACTGAGTTTGCTTTACCATGTATAACTTATTGTTTGATTTTTCTTTTTATGCTTGCACTAACAGTAACATCAAATGTTGTGAATTATAAGATTTTATGATGTCTTCAAGATATTATCACTTAAATCTTCATGTGTTACAGATGACAAATCCGTTATTGTTTTGACAGTAGTGAAGATCTGAAATACAGGATTCAAAAGGACACCATTACCATCTTATTATTTTGTAAAGTATTATTCTAAGTTTTATTACACATTTTAGAATGTTCTCTACTCTTGTGTTAGGTTAAAAATATTTTTGACAAAATGTACAAGAATTAATCTGGCCAGATTTTGTAACTATTTTTGTTGAAAAGATTATTTTCCAGTTCCATAGCAGCATGGTAGCATGCTTCTGTTACAGTAGCAAGGTCACTTTTGACTGTTGTATTGAACATGTGCCTTACATAAACAAGTGTTTTTAGAAATGGTATATACTGTAAGCAATGTATTTTATGTTTTTTATGTCATTGGCATTAAACTTAAAAGCTTTCCACTGTGCCGAACACACAATTTCAATTTAAATATTACACAATAACATACCTGTAAAAACCCACATTATTAAACAAAGAATAAATACACACTACTAAGTGAAGAATGACATGTTTAATTCTTAATAGAACATCACATTCTATCAAGTCACATTCAGTATTTGGAAATAATGTTTAATAGTGTGGTTTTTTTACAGGTGTGTTATAGTGTAATGTTTATATTGAAATTGTGTGTTTGGGTAGACTGGAAAGCTTTTAAATTTCTGTTTAAACTGAGTTGACACTGACAAGTATGGCTTCCTTCTTAACAAATAATTGGCATTGCATATTTTTTCATTTGTATTATTTTATCATTTGAGACCAATAGCGGTTAATTTGTAAGTAATGTATTGTCCATTTGCAATTTCTTTTTATCCACATTTTCAGTATTCTGCAGGAATGATGTTTGAAAGGAATGTGAGAGAATAGATATTTAGAAGTAATTGTCATTGGTTGATGCTGATTTTATCAAAATTTATCAACAATTTTCTGAATGAGTAAAACTTCATATGCTTTCAAAAGCAATATAAGTACCCAGCTTTTTACTCATGTCATTTATATACATAAGAAAACATGAAGGTTCTGGGAGAAAATCAACAAGGAATAGCTGCCCCAAAGTAAATTTATTGCCATAGGTAAATTTAAGGACTTTTGCCAGTATTTGTAACCTCCTCTAACTGGATATTTTCCTTATATCCAACTATCTCTAAGTTATCACATATACACTCCCCTTATACATGAATGATTTTACCTAAATGAGTGTGCTCTTCCATTTTTCCATAAAATTCATATGACTGCCAATTATGTTTGCCTTCATGTTAATCTTAGCTGAATTTTTTACTAAATTCAATTACCTACTAAGTATATTCAATCTCTCTGTAATCCCACAACCATTCCTAACTCTTTCTTTCTAAAATGCACCTTTTTTCTAATCTCTTTATTTCTCTGTTATAATAAAGTGGGTCTTCCCCATTCCTTACCACCTTTAAAGGTACATACAGTACATATTTTCACACTCCTCAACATTTGCTTTAAACCCATCATATAAGCTGTTAACAGGGTTTTTTTGTTTTTTTTTTTGTTTTGTTTTTTTCACTAATCATAATTACTTTCCAAAAATTCCCCCACACCTCTCTTGTCAACCACATGGTATTGGGATCCTAGTTTTACAACCTTTCTTTCTATCACATTTTTTGTTAACTGTGATAAAGGCAGCTTCATGATCATTTATACCATCTATCACTTCAGTTTCTTCATAGAGCTCACCTGGTTTTATCAGCACCATGTTTAGAATATTTTTCCCTCTTGTTGATTCCATCATTTTCTGATTCTGCTGCCCTTCCCAGATTAACCTATTTACCATTTGTTGGTCACCCTTTTTGTCATTTGCATTATTCTTCTCAGTTAACATTTGGTAAATTGAGGCCACCTGCTACAGTAAAGTTCCTTTCTGTGTCATTCCCCACTGTAAAGGATGGGGAATGCCATAATAGTAGTAGTAGTAATAATAATAACAACAACCAGAACAGCAACAATAATAATAATAATAATAATAATAATAATAATAATAATAATAATAATAATAATAATAATAAAGTGGTCTAGACAGACTCCAATCCCAACTCAGATGGAAATTTCTGCTAGTAGTAAAAATTCCTTACAATAATTCTTTGAGGTTGGCACCACAGAAATAACGAGGTTTAGTACTTAAGTGTAATAGGAGATATATCCACGTAAAATTTTTTCTTTCAAATATGTACCGGCATGAAAGAAAATTCAGAACAAAGCAGTGAAAGCATTAGCTGGGAGTATCAAGGACAAAGTTTGAGGTCAACGTCAGATTAAATAAGGAGCACAATAAGTAAGTGTTGCACTTAGGGATTCACGTTAGGCTCGGACATAGGACTGCCAAAGCAAGATACGAGAGCACCGATAACTTTGACACAAAAATCTATTTGAAAACAATAGTAAATTTTACAAAATTTTCAAGAAAATCTAGTGACATTTATAATGTAGCCGTAGAAAAGAAAGGAATTCATACAAACATTGTTTTGTCCCAACCAGTCCATACATCGTGTAGAAAAGAGAAATTCAAAAAAGGGGAGGAAGGGATAAAATAGATACATGCTCAAAGGCAAATTAACAAGCTAACCAGAAATACCAAAACACTTTACACAGATTTAAATTCCAGGCAGAAGAAAACGTTAGAAGTTCATTAGTTACACACGTTGAAGATTACACACCTCGAGAATGAGAATATGAGTTTTCTGATATCAAGTAATATCCGACAAGTGATTTAGACTGCAATTTTAACCATCACGACATCTGAAGCTAGTCAGCCTAGCTTCACTTAACCGTGAATGGTTCAAAGCAAAGTAACGAGAAAACAAGAGTATGGATCAAGACCAGGGTTGATAAATAAATAGTCCATGCTCACAGTTGAAGAGGACACGAAAAGCAGTAGATGCCAGACACACACACCACAGAAGGCTTAAAACATTACGCACCAGGCGTAGACTGGTGAAGAAGAATAAAATCTTTGTTAGGAAATGGCATGCTCTCCATTAGCCACTAGGTAAATACAAATGGTCGTATTGAAGGCTTTTAAAACATAATTACGTGTCAGTCATACCTAATGTCCATGTCCATCGTTCCGGAGCGAGAAGAAGATAAATTATATACACTGCTCCTTAAGAGAGAAATAAAAGAGTCATAGTTCCACCCTCTACACAGACTTGAAATCCATCTCAATTGGGTATGAGCGAAGCCGTAATTTTTAATATATCTTGCCATTCAGAGCTCAAGAGTCTAGTATGATTTATTACCCAAGAGTTAGCCAATGAGACTTGCTCAAACAATGGAACTCTTCTCCTTTTATGAGGATAGTTACACCAGGTCTCGAAGTCTCTGCCTTTAGAATGCCTCTGTTTTTCCGTACTGGGATCTGTCTTCACTATTAATTTAGAGTTCATTAAAGCAATGCATACGTACAGCATCATAGTCCCAAACAGCATTCACGTGCTAATTATTTGTGGCTTGAAGTTTATTACTGATAATATTTAACTGTTGCAAGTAGGCTTCTCACATAGCACGAGGTACTGAGAGACCCTTATGTTTCTGACTTTCATACAATATACTACTTGATCTATCACTTGGAAGTTGAAGAATTTCTTTTACTGCACTCATGATGATGTTATCTGCTTTAATGAGACATTTCTTCGGAATGTTGTCACTATGAGCTGATTGGAAAGGATATATTAATGTAGGCCCAATGAACTAGTTAACAACTGTTAATTTCTGTCTTGGATGTAATAGATGGGTTGTTGCAAGACTGTCTAAATTGTCCTTCAGTTTCTTCAGTCTGGTCCTCATTGAATATCAGGATTTTATTAAATGAGGCTCCCAGGTATTTAATTTCCTCATCATGGCTTATGCTGACGATATTTTTGCAGGTAGTAGGTAACTCGTTGGATATTAATTTCCCTTGTTCAATGATAATCACTGAAGATTTCATGGTATTAATTTGTAGACATATCTCATTCAACATTTGAATGATGCTGGTAACTAAAAGTGAGGCAGCCTCTTTGTCTTTCCTGACAATAGCATTGTCCGTGGCAAAGCATAATGCGGTCACTGGATCCATGTTGGGGGTTAATTCAAAACCATACACATTATTTTGCCATATTCCAGACAGCAAGTTCATTTAAAATGTGGCTGATGTCCCAGTTAAATAGAAGAAGTGAAACTGGATCTCCTTGCATTAGTCCACACTTGATATAAATTTCATCAGTCTGACCTTCATGTGTTTTTACCTGTGTTTTATTTTCTCTGATAGGTTTTAATAATAATGTTATTCGCTTTACATCCCACTAACTACTTTTACGGTTTGTGGAGACGCCGTGGTGCCGGAGTTTAGTCCCGCTGGAGCTCTTTTATATGTCAGTAAATCTACCGACACGAGGCTGATGTATTTGAGCACGTTCAAATACCACCGGACTGAGCCAGGATCGAACCTGCCAAGTTGGGGTCAGAAGGCCAGCGCCTCAACCGTCTGAGCCACTCAGCCTGGCTGATAAGTTTTATTGTGAGTAGTTTCAGACATTTGGGTAACTGAGAATGTTTGAGTGTTGACTGAAGATGATCACGCCCAATGCTGTCAAACACTTTGGTGACGTCCAGAAACATCATACATGCAGAAGATTTGTGTGATACGGCTATGTATAAAAATGCCATTGATGATGTTGTTTACAAAGCTTCCCTGTGTCATCATGAACCCTTTCTGATATATTTTTTTAAAAAATGATATGTGTTCGTGGTGTCGACCTCTGTAGATCTTTTGCCACCACTTTCACCATATGATAAGAATTGCGGAAGTGTAGAGTGTTGAATGTGAGGAAAGGAACATTAAGGATGACACAAACACCCAGTCCCCAGTCCAGGGATATTAATCATTTACAATTAAAAACCCATTACAAGATATTAGAATCATTCCGTATTGACGGTTTTCACTTTACAATGGCGAAAAATGAAAGTATCCTCCTATTCAATACATCATATATTCCGTCATTAGACGGAGTAAACAAGTTCAGACATGTTTCGGCTCGTTTGAGCCATCTTCAGTGAAAAAATTAGGGGGGTTGGAATAATTTACATATTATGAGTTGAAAAAATGCTAAAAAACATAATGAAAGCGCAAATGAAAAAACAAACAAAAGAGAGCCTAGACGGAAACAAAATAGCACAAATATACAATATTTACATCAGTATGCAGAGCAAAAAACAACTTATTGCGACAAAATTCAGTGAAACAGGTGTTAATTTTTTAGCATTTTTTAGCATTTTTTCAACTCATAATATGTAAATTATTCCAACCCCCCTAATTTTTTCACTGAAGATGGCTCAAACGAGCCGAAACATGTCTGAACTTGTTTACTCCGTCTAATGAAGGAATATATGATGTATTGAATAGGAGGATACTTTCATTTTTCGCCATTGTAAAATTAAAAACCCCTTACCCGGCCGGGAATCGAACCCGGGGCCGCCGGGTGACAGGGGGACGCATTGCCCCTTACACTGCGGGGTCGGACTTCTGATATTAATTTAATGACACATAATCTCTGATAATACCATCTAGAGTTTTTACTATAACATACATCCCCGACTATGTTGGTACTTATTTCTGCTTGGCTTACATTGTTGGTACTAATGTGGAAAACTTCCACCTTCTCTTTACCTTCCTCCTTCCCTTCTACTTTCCTCAACATTTGCCTTAACCAAATTCCTGGATAACTCTCTAACCTGGTTCCCTTTCCTTCACACACTTTCTCCACCTGCCAAATAGTGGAGCCTCCCCCATCATCAGAGCCATCCACCTCACTTGATACCCTCTGCTCCTGGTCTCCCCTATCTTTTCTGGTGGCTTTAGAACCTACTTCCTCTTTTCTCCCTCCTATGACTCCATTCCACCTCTCTCTCTATATATCATCTCCCAACATAAATATCTATGCTGTTGATGGTTGATTTGAGTGTGGATTTTCTTTGCATTTTTCCATATCAACTACAAGAAAATATACCAGATATCAAATAAATATCTGTCTTTATCCTGGGCTCATGTAGTAAGAGTTGCAATCATTACCATTCATCTCGTGGTACATTATTAGACGTACTCAACACTCATGAGTGAACAGGGATGTTGACTAAACAAAGAACAATTCTAACTACACTTCAACTGACACAGATTTCGTAAAGTCCCTTAGTTCTTCTGTAATTTCATTGTGCATGTAACATTCACTTCTATTGACTAAAGAATCTGGGGAATGATTAAGAACTTGCACACAAAGAATAAACATAATGACAGACTAATGTTGGCAGGAAAGAGAGACAAGAATAAAACATGAAATGATCTAGTTTTACAGGCATCTTTTGAACATTTTTGTTGTCATATAAATATGGAATCATTTTCTCCTTCTGTGTTTGTACTGTATTCATGATCTTCATCTCATTTGGTTACATCTGTGTTATGTGTATTCCCTTTTTTCTGTCTTCGTCTGGCTTTCTTCTTATCCTACACCTCCCACATCAAAACTGAAGTTCTGTCAAGATGGTCCCTGAGAAATGTTGATGACTGCCCTCATTAAGAAGCTGGGATTCAAACACTACAATAGGTTGTTGAGGTTGAGAAAGAATGGATGTAGAACAACTAGGATTGTTGAGGAGAGTGCCCATCTCTTTAAGGATGATGGTTTATGAATATGAAGAGAGTGTTCTTTTACTTTTGTGTTGTTTTGTTTCTTCCTTTTCCCATGCTGACTTGTCATCATGTATATCCGGTTACATGTTTCTTTTCATGTTCCTGGCTCTGTATAAGACAGCCATATAGCCATATACTGTATTTTGTCTAGAACTATCTTATGACCTTCATTGACATTTCCACTAATATTGAGACTGAGATTTGTTCCAATACTCCTATCTACTAGTTTTAAAGCTGATATTTATTGTATGAAAATCTTAAATAAATTTGTCAAATATTTTTGATTGTTGTGTGTGTTTTATTTTTGAAATGCCATTGCTTAAGTTGTGATAAAAACCTGATATAAACTTCAGGTGCCCATCCTACTCATATGTGTGGCTTTTATATTACATGAACCGGGCGAGTTGGCCGTGCGGTTAGGGGCGCGCAGCTGTGAGCTTGCATCCGGGAGATAGTGGGTTTGAAACTCCACTGTCGGCACCCCTGAAGGCGGTTTTCCGTGGTTTCCCATTTTCACACCAGGTAAATGCTGGGGCTGTACCTTAATTAAGGCCACAACCTCTTCCTTCCCATTCCTAGGCCTTTCCTAGCCCCTTGTCACCAAAAGACCTATCTGTGTCGGTGCGGCATAAAGCAAATAGCAAAACAAAAAAAAACAAAAAAAAGAAAGAAACATATTACTCGCTCCATTTATTTATTGTATGGCAATATACTCGCTCTATATTAAGTACTGGTACCTATGGAAATAAAGTTGTTCTAAGCACCCTTGCAACTTACAGCCTCATACGATTACAATTATTTACACAAGAACTGACATCTCATTGACATGAAACTGCAGAAAATATTTCTTAACTGTAGATGTGTGACTGCAGTTTTCTTTCTCCCAAACTCTGTTACATCTCACACCATCATGCAACTTGGTTTGAATTGAAGAATAATATTTAAAAGCATAATACTTTGCTTAATTAGCCTGAAAGATAAGTTTCTTCCTGTACGTAATACAAAGATAAAAACAATATTAAAGCTTGTTTTGTTAATTATTTAGGGATTGTTAAAGAAAGGCAGTATACAAGTAATCAATCAAGCTGGATGCATTATATATCGAGAGAGGAATATTGATTTACCTAGACAAGAATGTAAAGACACACACATTAAAAAACAACACTATGCCTTCTTTAGTCGGGGAGGAAGAACAGCGATGTGTGAAGTGATATTGGTAAGACTAATAGGAGGGATAGGTGTTAAAAGCAGATATACTGATTGATGTTCTAAGGGGGAAATCAACAAGATGATCAACTCCTCTTAGAATTAATGGAAAGAGGACAATGAAAGGTAGGAATGTTTAAGACACCCTAGGCTTCACAAACCTAACACTGTCAGAGTCAGAAAACAATGACATATAATTAAGGAATTAAGAAGGAATAGAAAAAGGTCTGACACAAGTAAATCAAAACAATACAAAATTCATCTGGGAATGAGATCATGACACACAGAATAGTGGAATGGTGTTACTAATAGTAGTGTACGGATCTTTTGTCCAGAGCATTGTCTTGCTGCTAGCACATTTTTTCACTTTGATATTGGCTTAAGACTTTGTAAACCCAATCCGGTTGCCCACAATAGAACTTGGCATCAACTCATGAACTATTTTACAAATTCTATGTAATACAGGTTGCATGAAACAACCTTGATAATAATGTAAGTTCTTTAACATAAGGTACTTTTACCAATAGTTAAAAGCCCTGCATGGATGCAGATATCCGCAAAGTCTTGGTGGATGCAAGCTGTATGACAGTGCGGATAATTTTGCTGATATTTTCTAAGTAATGAACTTGATTGATTTTCAGTCAGGTATACTCTTATTCTTGCTTGTGGTTAGGCAACCCTTGGCATTGGTATGGGAGAATAGTGATATATAAAGAGCCTTGAAACCATAAAGCCTTAAGTTATACCTAAGCCTAACTGCTCGCAATTAGTGGAAGGATGGAACAAAGGTTCCAAAAGGGAACCACTCAATACGTCGGTAGTTGTCGCAAAGGGAAATCCCTCAAAAACCTGTGACTGTAGGGGTCTGGTGCCAAGTGTCAGGCCTGTTGTATTATGATAACAGATCCATCCTTTTCAATACCTTGGGTGTAATACAGTTAAATATTTACAATATCTGCGGATAATCATGGCTCTACCGAGAGTATAAAGTGTGGGAAGTAAAAAATTATTTTTGGGGTTGCGTGTGCGTAAAGAACTGCACAGTGGTATCATGAAGAGAACTATTTGAGCACCCTTTAGAGGGCCTGACACTGCATGACTCACTGACGCCAGAAAGAACCCTTGTTTTGGGTGTTCTAGTTTATGTCAGAGAGTATGAGAATTTGCCACCCTCATGTAAGAAGATGCAAGGGCTGCTGTGGTTGAAATTCTGCATGTGATTGTTTGATCAGTTCAATTGTTGTGGAAGGGTGCTGTCTGAAACTGGTGGGTAGGAAAGTTAGCAGCCCTCATTCGTATATTGGTTCTCACTCAAGGCAGACGTGTCTGGCTTGAGCTCTTGCTCCATAGGGGAGTTCGGGTTGGTGTTGCAGGATAATTGGATAATGTAAGTTGTATTTTCTTTAATATGTCTTAAATTAACTTGTATCACTCTCAGCAATTCTACGGGACAGTCTCACATCTTTGATGATTTAATTCAGTCAAAATAGTGCTTTTCAGCACTATGGTACACATTTTGTTTTGAAGCAGCCAACCTTACCATATAATTTGTAATGTAAAGGTTATGTCATTGTATCTTCCTTTGTTTGCCTGTTTCCTGTAGAATGGGACTAGCCCACTGTATAACCGAATCTTAAAATTCAAACTTACAGTTTTGCTATCTACAAATGTAAATCATAAATTTGACTTTCTAATTTAATTTTTGTTTACTTCTGGTAGAAGGGAATAATGGAATCTTATATTCCACCATAGGTCCAATCCTAGACGGTGCTGCCTCACAGCATGCATTTATGTATGAGATGGTAGTTAATGTTTTTAGAATCCCCTTGATGTTATTTTAAATTAATATCTTTTGCCAAATTATCTATGAGTGCCTTTTTTTAACTGTTAATTTTTGTGATTTAAAATATCCCTTTAATGATAATATTTAAAGTCAGATGGTAATTTGCATCAGTAAGTACATCATGCAGGTTCTGGGAGCTGGACCACAAACCCAAGTGCCTGTAAGCTCTCCCATAGTTCCTTTTAAGAATTTTTGTATTTCCTGGAAATTAACCTTGTAATAGGTACAAGTAAGGTACCTTGTTGTTCTTCCTTAATGTTTTGATCCCACGGGTGAATTTAAAGAGTTTTATATTTTAAGGAACCTGATTGGTATGTTCAAGAGTGCAAGTATCATCACTTTACGTTCCTGGCAGGGTTGTCCAACATATTCCAAATCTTGTTGTCCATCTGGTCGTATCACCTTTAGTTGCCCCTGTATTTTGGTTATGTTCCCCTTTGTTAACTTATAATTGCTTTTTAATGTGTATAAGTATTACCCATGTGCTACAGTATTCGCTGCTTTTGCATCTCAGAATAAAGCAAAAAGAGTCAAATTGCTTCAATGTCACAATGCATTTCCAGAACAGAATAGAACAGAGAAGTTGATTGCAGGTATCAAATTGTTATTGAGCCTGAACTGCAATCATTGGCTTCTGTATGTGGATATGTAAACTAGTTTGGCTTTGGTAACACCAAGGTTTACCAATAAATTTTGGTGCCAGGAAGTGGGTGTTCTTTTCTTATCCAGAGGTCCCGATTTTGATTTTCACCCAGGTCGGGTAGTTTTACCTGGATCTCAGGGCTAGTTTTGAGGTCTACTCAGCTTACATGTTTACAATTGAGAAGCTATCTGAAAGTGAGATAGCAGACCTGGTCTAGCAAGCCAAGAATAATGGCCAAAACGATTTATCGTGCAGACCATGCATCGTCTCAAAATCCTCAGGCCTTGGGACTGAAGAGCAGTCACTTGATAGGCCAAGACTGTAGTGCCATGGGGTTTGGTTTGAAGGTCACCTTAAGAGAAATTTATTTTCAAGGTTAACATGCCAATCACTGAATACCCAAACCATTTTGATTCTGTTCTAATAATAATTTCTACCTCATATATTTCTTTAGAAGCTGACTTTGTTCTTAAACCTATCCTTCGAAGAAATCTAAGAACTTGAATTATGATATCATTACACATTTCTAATGATATGTTGTGGCATACATACAGAATAAATTATTATATAGGGTGTCAGGACAACTGCCATCTAATAATCACTGGTGGGAATAAAGGAGATCAGGATGATCAAAGTGAGAATAGGAACCAAACCCTCTTTGCATCAGTAGGGGCATCACGCAGGTACACTGACAGGCTGACAATTAACTGGAAAGTTTATACTTTCCAGTAATGAGCCGTTTGTATTGGAATCAACCCTCTTAATTTGCTATTTCATCCAGAGCCAACTGGGTAGAAGAAAGCCATATCACTTACATAATTTTCATGCTTCTTTCATTTCAGAATTTTTTAACCTAAAAAAAGTGGAAGGGAAAATAATGCAAATTTAATTTTGAATCTAATATACCAATGAAATTTATGGTATGGTTGTTCAGCAGTTGCTGACATACAGATGTCCTCCTTTGAAAGGAAGGTTGTTCCTCTTCATGAATCTACAGACACCCTGCACTTGCTTTAAACTATGAAATTCTTACATTGCTTTCCTCTGGAATTTCCAGTGTCTTTAATAGTAGCAATTCATGCAGAACTGAATGGCCATCTTTTCTTAACCCAGTTATATATTTTAACAGTTCTTTCTCATTTTCTGGGTACTGGCCTGATTTTGGTCCCCAAAATGATAAAGCTGTCTTTTTGGTACACTGTAACTGTTCTTTTACCAGTAGCATACATGTGATGGCTGTACACAAAACCCATGTGCCGCAGCATGATTGCTGTTATTTTCTGCAAATGAGGTCGCTGTTAATTTCAACTTACACTGTAACTCCACATTTTTCTTACCCTATCCTAACCACTATTAACTTACGCATATAGAAACAACTAGCTCAGAGACTGGTATTTGTCACAGATCAAGTGCACTTCTCGCACATGGTTACAACATATATATGAGTGATACCTGCATAGACCAACACAATATGTAACTTGCTGAGTGGTCTCATTACTGTAGTGTTGCTGTTTGTGCTTCTCAATTGGTACAGACAAACTGGAATTGAAACAAGGCTACAGACAGACAGGCAGGCAGGCAGACATTAAACATAACTGTTTCTACCAAAATTCCATTCACTCCCAGCTAGAAAATAAATGTTAAATAAAGCAGTTATCTATGTGGTTACACAGTGTATTTTAACATAGTTGCCTTTGTTTTAGGTCCTTGGTGTAGACTTTCATTCATTTTTGAAGAAATTAAGTGTTTTGAAAAGATGATAGAATTAAACATAACATCAAAAGGTAATGGGAAAATTCAATGAGAGAGTTGGAAATAGAACTAAAGAATATGAAAAGGTGACTGATGAATGTGTGGAATATATTGAAGCTGAGGAATGAGAAGTATTTACTGGAATCTGTGCAAGAATGGGATTAGCAGTTATTAATACATTCTTCAAGTATAAAGCTATTCACCACTACACATGGGATGATAAGGGTACCAGATCCATAATGGACTATATCATAACCGACTTTGAGTTCAGGAAATCTGTTAGGAATGTGCAATTTTTTTAATGATACAGACCACTATCCAATCTGTAGTGAACTAAGTATCTCTAGAAGAAAGTGAAATCTGTCTGCAGATGATTAAGGGTAGAAAATCTCTAGGATGAGAAAATTAGACAAAAGTACATGGATATGATTAGTGAAAAGTTTCAAACAACGGACAGTAAGCAGGTTCAAGATATAGAAAAAATGGGTGACATGCAGGGTAGCTATAGGAGTAACAGCAGGGGATTGTGTAGGAACAACTGTATGTAAGGCTGTGAACTGTGAAAGAAGAATGATGAAGTGAGGCAGCTTGTAAAAGGAAGGTGCATCAGAAGTGGCTCCAAACGAGGTCTGATGCAAAGAGAGAATTGTATGCAGATGAAAGAAATAGAGCGGAACAATTAATTGTTGAATCCAAGAAGAAGTCGTGGGAAGATTTCGGTAATCACCTGGAAAGGGTAGGTCAAGTGGCAGGGAAACCTTTGTGGACAGTAATAAGGAATCTTAGGAAGTGAGGGGAAAAGGAAATTAATAGTGTTTTGGGTAAATCAGGTGAACTCATAACAGATCACAGGGAATCACTGGAAGCAACGTAAAAGGAAATCTTTCTGTTGACATCGCTCATGGAGAGGAGGACAATGATGTTGTTGAAATTACACTTGAAATGGAAAGGATGTTAAATGAGTTCCTTTCTCATAAAGCAGCAGGAATAGATTAAATATAGTGGGGATACAGGGATGAAATGGCTTCATAGAATAATAAGATTAGCATGGAATATTAGCAAGGTACCTTCCGATTGGATTAAAGCAGTAATTACACCTGGCTATAAGCAAGGGAACAGGAAGGATTACAACAATATCGTGGTATTTCATTGATCAGCATACCAGGCTAGGTGTTCGCTAACATTTTGGAAGGGAGGGTGCGGTAAGTCGTTAGAGTAAGTTGGTTGAAAACTAGTGTGGTTACAGATCACAGAGTGGCTGTAAGGATCAGATTTTCAGTATATGCCATGTAACTGAAAAATGCTATGAGAGGAGTAGACAGTTATGTTTCGTAGATCTGGAGAAGACATACAACAGAGTACCAAGGGAAAAGATGGTTGCTGTACTGGGGACTATTGGCTTAGTGGTAGATTGCTAAAAGCAATCAAACCGGGCGAGTTGGCCGTGCGATCAAGGGCACGCGGCTGTGAACTTGCATTCGGGAGATAGTGAGTTCGAATTCTACTGTCTGCAGCCCTGAAGATGGTTTTCCGTGGTTTCCCATTTTCACACCAGGCAAATGCTGGGGCTGTACCTTAATTAAGGCCACGGCTGCTTCCTTCCAACTCCAAGGCTTTTCCTATCCATCGTTGCCATAAGACCTATCTGTGTCAGTACGACGTAAAGCAACCAGCAAAAAGAAAAAAAAAAAGCAATCAAAGACATTTATGTTGACAATAGTAGGGCTGCAATGAGAATTGATGTTAGAATGAGTTTTTGGTTTGAGGTACCTACAGGGGTTAGATAAGGCTGTAATCTTTCACCTTTGTTGTTCATAGTTTACATAGATCATCCACGGAAGGGTATAAGGAGGTGGGGAAGAATTTGCTTAGGTGAAAATATAGTGAGCAGTTTGATCTATGCCGATGATTTGGTCTTAATGGCAGAAAGTGCTGAAAGCCTTGAAAATAGTTGCAGTGAATATTTTATGAAAATTAGAATCTCCAAGACTGAAGTGATGCATCTAGGGAATGTCAGTTTGGGAATACAAAGCTGGAATAGGTAGATCATTTCAAGTATTTAAGATATGTATTCTCGCAGGATGGTAGTATAGTAAGTAAGTTTGAATCAAAGGGCAGCAAAGATAATGCAGTGGGCTCACAGTTGCAATCAGCAATATTCTCTAAGTAACAGACATGAAAGGTGGGAACAAGGGCAGGAGGGTACTTGGAATGAGGAGATAAAGGCTGAATTGAACTTGATTGATGAAGCTGTATGTATTAACCAGCTTTGGTGGAGGGGTCATTTGAGGTGAATGACGGAGAATAAATTACCTAGGAGATTAATGAACTCGGTCATGGAGGGCATGAGAAGTAGAGGGAGACTTGAGACAATGATTGTTAGTCTCAATTTCTAATGATTTGAGGATAAGAGTTATAGAACTAAACAAGGCCACAGAATAGATACAAATAGAGGATTTTGGAAGTATGTTGTAAATTTGCACAGGCTTGCAGACTGACCGCTGAAAGACATAACAGTCTATAATGAAGATGATTGTATGTACTTACATATGGCAGTGTACAGACTAGGGTTGGAAAGATGGAATGGTTTAGAAATGAAACTGGACTAAGACAAGGGATATGAGCAAAATTCTAAAGGAGACAAAGGAAGCATTTGCAAAAAGGGAGATGAAGTTATTACTATTTGCAGATGATATTGTGGTCTGGGGAATGAACAGCAAAGAAGTACAAGAACAACATGATGCACTGAACAAGAAAATTGAAAAAAGTGGTATGAAAATCAGTGCAGAGAAAAGTAAGACTATGGTAATATCAACAGGAGAAAGGCAAGGGAAAGGCAGTGTGAAATTTGGTGGTCATAGCCTTAAACTTGTTGACAATTTCAAGTACCTAGGGAGTGAATTAATGCAGAATAGAAGGCTGGGCATGGAGATTAGCAAGAGGGTGCAACAGGGTAATGCATTCTACCAGAGTGTAAAAAACCTTCTCTGGAATAAGGGAGTATAAAAAGATAATGTGGAAAATGCATTATGCAGCTGAGACCTGGACATTGAAAAGTAGGGAGGAGAGTAGAATTCAAGCCAGCAAAATGAAATACCTAAAAATTATGATAGGAAAGACAAATTGAGAAACGAAGATGTGAGAAAGGAGGTCAGAATGGAAAATGAGGATGAAGGAGAAAATAATTCTGAAACAGATGATGGGGATGAAATTTGAGGAAAAGAGAGTGAGAGGGTGACCTAGAACAGGGTGAATCGATTCAATAAAGAGGAATGCAAGAAGAAGAAATCTGGACTGGGACAAAATGATGGAAGAGGAATAGTGGAAGGAGATATAATAATGTTATTGGTTTTTTTTATGTCCCACTAACCAAGGGCAACCATGCCCAGGACAATTGGGGGCTGCGCCCTCCCCCCTCCCCCCACCCCCAGCTCTCAGGGAAAGGCAAAAATCTAATGTAGTCTGGTGTTTTTCTTTCAAGATAATTATTTAAAAGTCGGTATTATGTAGAAGTGGTAGTACCCCCCTCCCCCCCACCAACAAGCAGGGGATACTGTGGGTGTTATTCTACTACGGAATACAAGTCGCCATTCATCTTCAAAAATGTTAAAAATACTACATACCCCCAGGTCTAGCCCCCCTGCAATATGTCATATGGGCTCTCATGTCACTAACTACTGTTATGGTTTTTGGAGACACTGAGATGCTGGAATTTTGTCCCAGAGGAGTTCTTTTACAGTGGAAAGAGAGGAATGTGAAGAAGTTCCATAATTGCCCTGACCCAGCGGGAGCTGGATAAGGGCAAAGGTATATAATGATGTATGTTTTCTAATAATTTATTAACAACATGCTCCATTACAGATGATGATGCTAATGATGGAACAGTTTCCAATGGTGACGTTTCTGCCAGAAGGGATCCTACTCAGCGATGGTGCCACAAAACAGAGTGGTCCATTTAATAAATAATCAACCCAAATAAAAGCCAATTTCCACAGATTATCTCATTGTGTGTTGTAGTTCAAACAGTAAAAAGTATCTTGTTACTAATTTTATGGTTTGTTTTTCTTTTCAGGTTTCTGGGGCCATCTCATCATGCCCCTTTCATGGCCAAGTGAAGATGAAACAGTATGTGAAAGGAAAACCCCAACTTGTTGGGTTAAAAAATTTTGTTATGACAAGTACCAGTGGCCTTCCCTTAGATTTTACCTTGTAGTAACTGTAGGGAAATTGTGTCGGAAAAGGTTCCTCTCCCAGAGAAAATGGACATTGGATGAAGGGTTTTACTTAAACTCTTGGACTCTCTTTCTTCTGGTTCAACCATTTTTATGGACAGATATTTATTATCTGTGACTCTCTTTGATGCATTGTTTACCCACAGGTCCATTTTAGCTTGTGGTACATTTTATCATGGTAAACAGGATTCCAAAATCTGTGACACTGAAACGAGATGGTGATATGAGGCGCGAAGGGAGAGGTGGAAGTGACCAAGTTGTAAGAGCAGATGAAAAGATGGTTATAGTAAATTAATTTCAACAGACTACGGTGTTGCTCCCATTGAAGACTGCAGGCGTTGGTCAAAGAAAGATGATCAGTACATACGTATTCCTCGACCATTCCTAGTCAAAATGTACAACAACATCGTGGGAGGTGTTGATCTCTTGGATAGAATCCTCAGCAGGTATGCTATGAGAAACAGGACTAATAAGTGGACAATTAGAACAATCCACCATTTTTTCGATTTTATGTTGGCAGTCCCTTGGATCGAGTATCGAATGGCTGCTATGCAAAATAAGTGGCTAAGGAAAGACATTCTAACCTATTTCTCATTCAAGCTATGTATTGCAGAGCATCTCATCTACTCTCATGTCACTAGGAAAAGTGTAAAAGGAGAAAGTGAAGACGAAGATGACGAATTAGCAGAAGAACAAAGAAAACGAACCCCAACCCAGCCACTTCCACCATTGGCAAAAAGATCAAGAAATGCCATGCATTTACCAGAAATGATGACTCAACAGAAGTCAAGATCAAGGTGTAGAGCTCCCGGATGATCTGCACTAACATATGTCAGATGCATAGATTGTAACGTGTTTCTATGTTTCACTTTCCAAAGGAACTGCTTCCGTGATTTCCATACCACAAGAGGGAGTTGCCTGTTGGATGGGTATGGAAAAGCAACCCTAAAATTCATTCTTTCAATGTCTAATAGTTCTAACAAGTAAAAGGCTATGAAAGAGCTTATTTTAACCTGTATTATCATGTAAATAAATTTTCTTACAATAGATGTTTGTTCTTGATACACACCCACTGTATCATATATGATACATCCCCTCCTGCCACTATGGAAACCCTAAAAAAAATTTTTTAGTGAAAGTACCATTTTCAAGCCTGAAAGAGTAAAATTAATTCAGAGAATCATATTTCACAAAACAAATTCAACCTTGGGTCTCTAGAGGATAGTCAGCTGTCTGATTGTTTCACCACACACACACACACACACACACACATGCAGGATCTTCTGTTATTTTGAACCTAAAGAACCATGGCCTGTTGTCATAGTTGTCATATTATGACTTAGGTTTAGTTTAATTTTCAGTCTTCTCCATACATTAGGAAGGTATGATATTTTTATGCTTCCGTTTGTAGTATTTTCCCACTTACTCTCCTACAATCGAATTATTGTTTCCTCCCTCAGGTCTTGTTTGATTATACAGAGAGGTGTTTGATTGTAAATCACTTCTAAGTCCAGGTTGTTTGCTGTTTAATTGGCCAGATGTTCTGCAAGTTTGTTTCCTTCATTGCCAATATGAGCCTTGATCCATGTAAAATGTATGATCCAGTTTTCTTGCTGAAGATATCGTAAAATACTTTGTATTTCTTCTATCAATGTATTGTGTTTGCTGTTGTTTCATAAAAGTTCAAGGTTATTTTACTTGTGTATTACAGAAGATTTTTCATGTATATTGTCTATGTCTTGTAACACCTCGAGGGCTTTCAGTACTGCAATTTGCCGAGCCTGATTGTTTGAGAATCTATTATATAATTTGAACCTAAGTTGATGAATTAGTTCAGAGTTGATATATATAGTTATTCCAGACCTGATACCTGACTTGGTTTTGCTGCCATCTGTGTACATCTGAACTGTAAGACAGTACTTCTTCCTTTTTGTCTTGTATTATTATGTTTTCAGCTGGGTGTGGCTAATTTTTGTAATTCTTTGTAGAGTCAATTTCAGTAGTCTCTCTCATGTATTTAGTTCTTCCTTTAATTATATTGTAATAATTTGCAATTTCCAAAAGTTTAATATTAATTGGAGTCATTCCAGCTAGTATGCAAAATGCTTCATGTGACGTCGTTGTGAAGCCTTTCATAACTTTAATATTTACCCCCTGTACTCGTTTTAGTTTGTTGACATTATGGTTTGTATTTAAGGCATCCACCTAAACAGGAACTCCATACGAGAGTAATGGAAGTATTGCTCCTCTGTAAATGATACTTATTGCATCAGAATGCAATCCCCAATTAATTTTAGCTGACTTCAGCAAGACATGTATAATTTTCGTAGACTTTTCAGCTGTATGCTGTATATGACTACTGAATCTGAACCTGCTATCGATTAGTATCCCCAAACATTTCATTAAATTAGTTTGCTTTATTTTGTCATTGTTGAGATATATGCTTAAAATCAGTGGGGTTTTGGGCTTTCTTCTAGACACTAGCATTACTTGAGTTTTATTTGTTTTGAAAGATAGTTTATTTACTTTGGCCCAATTGGAGATTTTCAATATTTTGCCCCCGTGTGCAGGTTGGGCTCATCAGTTGGTACCTAGCACACTTACCAACCCTGGCCAGAGTTAGCTGGAAAATTTATAATGTCCAATAACGGACCATTTATATTGGTATTATAAATTTACTCATTCAGGACAAATATTTCATATTCCCTATGGGAATCAACATTTATATCTTCTGAATGGAATTTGAAATACAAGCACAAATAGGCTCACTTTGCTCTTCAGCAATCTCGCTGCTAACTGGCAAGCAAAACTGAACATTCCTGAGGCTAACAACTTACTCCCCGAAAGTGCAATTTATCCTTTGAAGTTCAGAAAGGCCTTTTCCCGTAATCACACAACTGTTGCAATGGCTCCTACCCAAGTTGGAAATCACGTTTCTTTCAGAAGGGATGAAAAATACAGTAACAGCTTCAGATCTAGGAAAAATGTGACCATACTAAGCGGTAATAGCGAAAATTCGTGACGCGATAGGTGTGGTATTCGTTACATAGATCTAATATGATGAGAATTCGGACTTCAAATTTACAACGTGCTAAGCGGGAAAACATATTAATGAGGAATGCACGAACGAGGTTTCACTGTATTTACGATGTGTATTCTCCCAGGATGGTTGTACAGTAAGTGTGATTGATTCAAGGTGCACCATAGTTAATGCTATGAATTTGCAGTTGCGATCAGCAAGAAAGAAGTTGGCTACCAGATAATATCTGTACAAACAGGTGGGAACAATGGCAGGAGGGTACTCTGAATGAGGTAATAATGTTAACTTAGGAATGAACTTAATGGATGACGTGGTATACTTACACATGCTTCGTTGGTGGGGTCATGTAAGATGAATGATCAGGTTGGGTTATGTAGGAGACTAATGTACTTGGTCTCGGAGAGTAATAGAAGTAGAGGGAGACCAAGATGACGATGATTAGGCTCAGTCTCTGGTGATTGAAATATAATAGTTTTGGAACTAAACGGGGCCACAGAGCTAGTTACAAATAGAGTATTGTTGGGGCGTTTAATAAATTCACAGAGGCTTGCAGACTCAGTGCTGAAAGGCATAACAGTCTATAATGATGATGTAGTCTATGTTTCAGAACCCTGAGGAATGGTGAGAAACAACAAAGATATTTTTTTTTTTTTGCTAGTTGCTTTATGTCGCACGGACACAGATAGGTCTTATGGCGACGATGTGACAGGAAAGGCCTAGGAATGGGAACGAAGCGGCCATGGCCTTAATTAAGGTACAGCCCCAGCATTTGCCTGGTGTGAAAATGAGAAACCATAGAAAACCATCTTCAGGGCTGCCAACAGTGGGGTTTGAACCCACTATCTCCCGGATGCGAGCTCACAGCTGCGCGCTCCTAACCGCACGGCCAACTCGCCCAGTAAGATAATTTTTAGTATACTCTCAAAGCAAAGGTACCGTAGTGTATTTTGTGCCCCATGTTTATTGTGTAGTGGATCATTGCAGTTTGCAAAACCTATTTAAGGATATAACAACAGAAAAAATGGCCATCCCAATTAACTGTCCATGAAAATACAGGTGAACATAGGAAATGTGTGCTAAGTTTAAAAGCTAAAGGACAAATCATGGGCAGTATAAATAAACCAACATCCAAGCTTGAGACAGAAAAAGCATAGAATCATGGATATGATTTTGGGCATAGAAGACAAGACAGTGAGTACAGATTCTTTGTTTGTTCCCCTCTTAGTAGCATCCTGTGATGTGCAGGGGTTACAGATTCTTTCACTCCACCCACAGGGGAGATACGGAGTTCTGATAAATTGAAAGAAATATATAATATCATGATCTATATCCAATACTATGGCAGCTGATCCAACACACAACATTCCCATGCCTTGTCACATGATCTAACGAGATCTACGCCCACAATTTTATGGCCATAAACATTTGCAAGATACATATTTTGAGAATAATTCTGCTGCCTTCTGTGACATTACCGTGTACAGTATAAGAGGCTTTGCAGTGACAAAATGCCGGTCAACGATAGCAGAAACCTGTTTAAAACATGGTGCCATTTGTACCTGCTGTATATAGAAGGCAGAATTCTGGCACACGGTAATAATGTGAGAAAGAAAATGACAAAGACTTAGTATAGATAGATGATGAACACTGGTTGCCTGATTACCACAGTGTCAGGTTTTTTTGGTCTAAATTGATGATGCTAATCCAGATGTAACCCCAGCCCAAAACATATCCATGTTAATCTATACAAAGCCTTTCTTTCAGGGGTCAGAACTATGAGTTTGGGTCAGCCCATACTGGAAATTTTGAGATAGCTTTAGGGCTAATAACAGAATTTGATTGTTTTCTAGCTAAATCTAGAGAACTTTATGGGAACAGAGTAAAAGGAAACACATTTTTCTTTTGAAATGTGTGAAGTGTTTTTATCAATTCTGGTAGAAAGGGTGGTGAAGTACAGTATATTGTAAATGAAGTGATGGAAATGCAATATTTTCCCACCATATTAGACTCCATCCCTGATATTACACATGTAGATCAGCTGTCTTTTGTTGATAAAAGGTATTTATCAAAACATGGATTTCCCATAGAAAAAGTTATTTTGTCTCAAATTCAGGGCACAAATCAGAAGAATTAGCAGTTGTATTAGTAAGTTTAAGAAGAGAATGAAAATTTATTTCAACTTTGAGGTTGCCAGTTGACAAAGTATAATACATTATATAATTATGTATTATATAATACAGGTAATTGACACGATTATAATTTATTTTGAATCATTATTGTGGTAATTCTTCACTAATTCTGGTTTAAATGGTTTCGCATTAACCCTGCAGTCATCGCACTGAGTCTGAGAGACCCAGTTTGATATGTTTTTATTTTTCCTGTTGCAAATGTGCAGCAAGTGCTTCCCCCTCACAGGTATCTTCCTAGCTCCTCTTCCCCTACAAAACACAATAAGCACTCTTCGGTTGTCTTTTGATAATTTATTGTGTACGGACTCGTTGGGTCTGGCTGGCCCAGTGTGACCATTTATGCTAGCCATTTTTTTTTCAAAACACTCATTACTTTAGTATATTTTGACTGTTGTTTAACAATGGATGAAGCTAATGTGACCTGGATTTGTTCCTTGTTGGAAGAATCTGGAAATGAAGAAGTTAGGTGGAGATAAAAGTGATAATGGTAGTAATGTGACCAACGAAGAAAAGGTATAAAGACATCCTTCATTTCTCCCAAGTACCAAAATTACATTTGTGGAGAATGTGGGCAACTTGTTTATAGCATTTGCATAGAAGTTGATTGAGCTGAAGTTGTCATGTCCTTGAATGTGTTTCAGTACATTTAGGCCTATGTAAAAAAAAGTTTCCCAAAAAAGTGTTTTAAGTTAAAAGTTTTTGTCTCTTAACATGTTTAAGGAAACAGTTCACTTTTTCTGTATAGTTTTAAAAATACTGTTATTCTGAAGAAAATTATTCAAAATAAATTATAATCGTGTCAGTTACCTGATGCATTAATAAATTTATTAAGTAAATTGTTATGAATTAAGTTATTAAGTTGTTCTATGTATAACACATATGAAAATGCTGGCATCAAAAAGAGTAAGATAAATATATGCAAAAAAAAACCAAATAAATCAGGAAGCCTGGAAGTGGATGAAACAACCGAGCTTGATACTACTTTTGAACAAAAGGAAGATTTTCTGCTGAATATATTTATGGTTATTATAGACAGTTTTATATCTGATTTGGAGAAAAGTACAAAAATTGTTTGTAGCAAATCAAGTTCCTAAATAATTTGCCTGGACGAGACAATACTGAACCATTAAAATGTTCTAGAAAACTGTAAGAGCATTACAAAGATGACTTGGGAGAATTTTTGAGTGATGAGGTTATTCATATTAAAGCCTCCTTAAGTACATTGTATAGAGTGTTGCTTGAAAACCACATTCAAGAACTGTTCCCTGATTTAGAGATTGTATTACAAATACTTTTGTCAACCGCTGCAATCAATTGTTCAACCGAGTGCTCTTTTTCACTCCTTAAAAGACTCAAGAAATATTTATGATCAATCATATTGAAAGGTGGAGTCAACTGCCTTGCTGTTCTTGCAATGAATTCTGACATAACACAGTATCAACGAATTTGCAATAAAGTGAGCAAATCGTAAACCACTTGTTGCTTGACTTGAGTTTGGTGATTTCAATATGCATGTATTTATCATTATTATTGTTATTGTGCATTTGACTCTTTAAGAAGCACGTAAAATCATTAGTTAGCATTGGTCTACTTGTTCTTATCTTCCGAGAACTTCCTCATCCTCTCGCAATGTGTCTGTTGTCTTCTTTGTGTCCATGTGTTTTTGAGTTTCAAAATTCTTCCGGTATTGCTTCCATGGGTGTGAACTTGTGAGAGTTGATTTTCTGTCTATGTATAGCTTCTGTAGTTGCCAGTGGGTTGATATTGACTTCCTTCTGTGAGATCCTTGTGCGTGTCTACTAGCCAGTGGAGTGTACTTTAGTTTATTGGATTCCAGAGATGATGAGGAAGATTTTCTTGGTCAATCATTAATTGCCCATTTGTATTATATGTCTATAGAATTTCTTACATCTTTCTTGTGCGACTGAAGTGAATCATTCAGTCGGTGAATGGTGTTCTTAACAGATTTTGCACACCATTTTGGACCTTCAGTCTGAATATTTCCTCAGTATTTGCCGTTCCATGTTCTTGATGTCTTTGATGTTGGTGGTTAATTATGATGTCTCAGTCACGTAGAATGCTTCTGGAAGATCAATTGTCTGGTGGTGATGGGGCTTGGCTTTGGTGGAAAATGATTTCTTGTTGCACATATTCCAGGTGATTGTGTAGGCTTTACGTAAATTTTCTCCATGAATTTTGTCGAGGGGGCCGGCACGTTTACTTACAACAAATTGGAGTGCTTAAAGCAGGCCAGCTGCACCTGAATACTGTGTGCATGGAATAATGGACTAGGACCTCGGTTCTATTTTGTTGGTTTTCGGAACCCGACGTAATGATTAATAGGGAGAGGTAGGGGCATTCGTATTGCAACATTGGAGGTAAAATTCTTGGATCGTTGCAAGACCGAAGCAAAAGCAGTTGCCAAGTTTATTGGATTCCAGAGATGATGAGGAAGATTTTCTTGGGCAATCATTAATCGCCCATTTGTATTATATATCTATAGAATTTCTTACATCTTTCTTGTGTGACTGAAGTGAATCATTCAGTCGGTGAATGATGTTCTTAACAGATTTTGCACACCATTTTGGACCTTCAGTCTGAATATTTCCTCAGTATTTGCCGTTCCATGTTCTTGATGTCTTTGATGTTGGTGCTTAATTATGATGTCTCAGTCACGTAGAATGTTTCTGGAAGATCAATTGTCTGGTGGTGATGGGGCTTGGCTTTGGTGGAAAATGATTTCTTGTTGCACATATTCCAGGTGATTGTGTAGGCTTTACGTAAATTTTCTCCATGAATTTTGTCGAGGGGGCCGGCACGTTTACTTACAACAAATTGGAGTGCTTAAAGCAGGCCAGCTGCACCTGAATACTGTGTGCATGGAATAATGGAATAGGACCTCGGTTCTATTTTGTTGGTTTTCGGAACCCGACGTAATGATTAATAGGGAGAGGTGGGGGCATTCGTATTGCAACGTTGGAGGTAAAATTCTTGGATCGTCGCAAGACGGACCGAAGCAAAAGCATTTGCCAAGTATGTTTTCATTAATCAAGAACGAAAATTAGAGGTTTGAAGGCGATCAGATACTGCCCTAGTTCTAACCATAAATGATGCCTACTAGCGATCAGCCGAAGTTCCTACGATGACCAAAGCTTTTGGGTTCCGGGCGAAGTATAGTTGCAAAGCTGAAACTTAAAGGAATTGACGGAAGGGAACCACCAGGAGTGGAGCCTGCAGCTTAATTTGACTCAACACGGGAAACCTCACCAGGCCTGGACACCGGAAGGATTGACAGATTGAGAGCTCTTTTTTGATTCGGTGGGTGGTGGTGCATGGCCGTTCTTAGTTGGTGGAGCGATTTGTCTAGTTAATTCCGATAATGAAAGAGACTCTATCCTGCTAAGTAGTTGCATCCGGTATCCGTTCGTGCTACCGGCGACAACACATCTTCTTAGAGAAACAGGCGGCTTCTAGCAGCACGAGATTGAGCAATAACAGGTCTGTGATGCCCTTAGATGTTCTGGGCTGCACGCGCACTACACTGAAGGAATCAGTGTGTCCTCCTAGTCCAAAAGGACTGGGCAACCCATTGAACATCCTTTGTGCTAGGGATTGGGGCTTGCAATTGTTCTCCATGAATGAGGAATTCCCAGTAAGTGCGAGCCATAAGCTCGCATTGATTACGTCCCTGCCCTTTGTACACACCGTGAATTTTGTTGGCTACCCTTTCATTGCCAGTGCTTCGAGTAATTTCACCCAAGTATTTGAAGTGAATTAACTTGTATGAAATTGCTGTGCTTCATTGCAAGTGATCCCATGTTGGAGTCATGTACTGTTTTTTCTTATAAAAAATTTGGAGGCTGGTTTTAATGGCAATCTCATGAAGCTTTTCAATGGCTTTATTATGGCATTTATGATAATTATTGCTAAACTGTCAGCAAAGGCACTGGATTTTAGGTTGATCTGCTTACCTTTTGTTCGCATATTTATTCTTGGTATTTCTTTCTCTCATGTTCTAACGATCTTATCTAGTACCCAGTTGAACAGGAGTGGGGATAACACATCGCAAGGGCCCAAATTGTTATATAATTACATATTCCAATCCTTTACTTGTAGACAAGTGAAAATGAAAAATGTCAGAGAATTGTGGTTCTGATATGGTTAATCCTGCGTTTCATTTTACATATTTTTACATATTATGTGATGAATGTAACATTTTTGTTCATATCTGCAGAATTATTTTTTTTTAAATACCAAGTGTGTCAGCTCATTCAGTTTACAGACTATAGTAAAATAATTGGCAAATTTCATTCCAAATAGAATATATTTCAATTCCTAATGTTGGCATTATAATTCCTTTAATATTGTGATTTCTAACCCTGTGTCTGTGAAATACAGTACTTCAACTGCATACAACAGCACTAATCCCTTCTCAGAATTTGGGATGGCTAGGTGCCTTTCATTGGTCAGTTTCTAACAAACTCCACGCAGTCTTGAAACAAAATCTAGGTTATTCAAGCTCTCTATCTGTTTAGAATATCATTAATGGTGAACAAAAAGTGTCCCCAGAAGATATTTCACCCAGCTAGTTTTATCTTTTAAAATATGCGATGTTGAACGATCCTTCTCAGCCTACCAGAGAATTTTATCGGATCAACACCAAAACATCATTATGGAAAACGGAGAAGTACATGGTGACACACTGCATTATGATTTTAAAAAGTTACCATACTATTTGTGGTACTTAATACAGGTGTAAAGACAGATTCTATATTAACTTTATCTAGTAACATTTATTTTTTTCATTTTCAGGGCATGAGGGGCTACAGGAAATTAGCTACAACAATACATTGTGTAATATACTCCGTGAGTTACAGTGCATATTATTATTTTTAAATATTTGAAGTATTTTGATTATGCTTTTAATTTGATCATTTAACATGTTCAGCCCAATGGTGAACAACCATTGAGTTCCCAAAATTCTGACGTGCGCCACCGGTGGCGCACAACGTGATTCGAGATACACATTGCTTTATATTGCAGTCAACATTTTGTGCAAGGAAATAGACTAATGCTTCGGCTTTATTAGGATCGTATACATTGTGTACCACTGGTGGTACATGACATAACAGAAATTGGTGCATAAAGAGCTTGTAAATAACTATCATTCAGTAACCTCCTTTAATTATGAAACCATAGCATTTTATCTATTTAAACAAGTAGTAAGGTTACAAAATTCCGTATAGTTGTGATAACAAGGTTGATTAAATTCCAATACAAGAACACAGGTTTTGATTTTTGCTAGGCATGATTCAACAATGGTTGGTTCTTCGTTATTATGGCAATGCAAGCATTTCATTGGTGTCATATTTTTCTTTATAGCCTCATTTTAATACATATGATTATTAGACAAGTACATTTTTCTTTGGGGAAGATGATAAATGCCCATGATCACACAAACTCAAGGAGCAGCTTCTTCATTTCTTCTTTCGTGCAGTCCTTCCATTTAACCATTGGTGAGTGTCATTTTACGCTTCTAGAGGCAGCGTATTGCTGTGCATATCTTTTGGTTTCTAAAACAATTACATCTAAGATTATATCATATAAAAATTGCTTATATACTGTAAAAGGTTCTGGCTGTCCAGAAAAAGGAAATTCCTCACACAAGGCTTTCAAGTCACTCCACTCCAAAATATTGTTTACGTGATATTCATGAACAGAACTTACTATCGTTTGCACTGGATCACCGTCACTCCTTTCTCCATCACTTTGTTCTTCCTCACTTCCTTCTGCCACACTTACTAGGTCACTATCACCTTCAGTTTCTGATTAAAAATCTTCACCATCCGGGAAATAGTGGGTTACCCCACTGTTGGCAGCCCTGAAGATGGTTTCCCGTGGTTTCCCATTTTCACATCAGGGAAATGCTGGGGCTGTACCTTAATTAAGGCCACAGCCGCTTCTTTCCCATTCCTAGGCCGTTCCTATCTCATCGTCGCCTTAAGACCTATCTGTGTCAGTGCCTCCGAAGAGGCCACACGAAACAAATAACAATCTGATCATTTTGGATATTCTCTTTTGTAGTTCTAAAAAGTTCTAATTCTCTGATGTTCGGTGGCTGTGCCTAGAGTCCCGTCTCAAACTGCAGCCTTCTGGGGTTGCCGGCCTCTCACGGTAAGCACTATTTTCTGATGGTTGATTTCATTTAAATTCTGTCTTCTGTTTCTGTCTTCTGTTACCACTTTTCGTGGTAATGTAACTTTTAATTTTGCGTGTCGGAGTTTCTCTCTAGACTTCCACATTCACCAATTTTTCAGTATTTGTGACTAAATGTAAATTTATTAAATGATATTCCCAATCATGTGTCAATTTCTATGTAAAGTTTTAATCTCCTACCATTCAAGGAGCTTGATTACATTATTGTTTTCTTAAACTCTATGTGTTGTTTAACTTCATTGTCCTTCATTTTATCTCCTAGATATCATTTGTATTTTATTTGTTCGTTTGATTTTGTATTCTCTTCCTTTGTTAATACATCGTTTCAAGGGTAATTGATGCGTGTCTCCCTCTCCCCACAATGCCATACGTTCCCATGGCCTCATTAGGGTTCCTTCCATGTTTCCACATCCTTCCATAGTTATCGTTTTTTAGACCTGTAAGTCAAAGTTTTCGCATCTCTAACATGGCGTTAATTTGGTTTTAATTACCTATTTTTCAATTTTCGTTATTTTATTATTATTATTATTATTATTATTATTATTATTATTATTATTATTATTATTATTATTATTATTATTATTATTTTGTGTACACACAAAGTGCTACACATTGGTGGCTGTTGACCAAGATGTGACGAAGATAAATCAACAACAAAATGTCTACCTGATACATGAAAACTTTCTCAAGAGCTTAAAGATCATGAAATGAATACCTAGTGCTTACTGCCTCACAAAGATTTAAGATGTAGATTAGTTACAGATTGTATGTCTGTCACTAATTAGAGCAACCACCATGGAGGCCTCTTTGAGCAAATGGTGGAAAATAATTAAAATGACAGGAAACACCATTGCAATCAGAACTGTGCAGTGTGTGTTGTGTATGTTGGCAATGCCCTCATCCAAGAAACATATCTCAAGCATCAAGGCTCCGGAGCCTACGCAGTGGCCTCCATGGTATGCACTAGTCATGCGTCTTGGTGGGTGTGCTATTTACCAACTGATGATCCCAACTTAGCACACTGGGGCGAAATGCTGGCAACCAGGAATGAGTTAGCTTGAAAATTTATAATGTCCAATAACGGACCATTTAATTGGTAACATACCACATAGTCAAGCATCTCATCTCCTTACTCCCAAGTCTTCCCAGCTCAAAGTTTGCAACATTTTAGTAACACTACTACTCTTTTGTCGGAAATCACCCAGAACAAATTGTGCTGCTTTCCTTCGAATTTTTTCCAGTTCTCGTATCAAGTAGTCCTGGTGAGGTTCCCATACACTGGAGCCATACTCTAGTTGGGGTCTTACCAGAGACTTATACGCCCTCTCCTTTACATCCTTTCTACATCCCTTAAATACTCTCATAACCATGTGAAGAGATCTTTAACCTTTCTTAACCACCTCGTTAAAATGATTTCCCCAATGAAGATCATTCCTTATATAAACACCTGGGTACTTACATCGTACCCCATGAGGAACTATCACCCCATCAACAAAATAATTAAAACTGAGAGGCCTTTTCCATGGTGGAGTATTGAGGAACTTTGAACATCAAAAAAATCTTGAATTGTTGATGAAGTTCAGAAAAAAGGCTGTACTGTTTATGAAGTAGTCCATGCTATCTCATTAGCTGGTAGCAATAGATAAACTCACGTGATAGCTTCTGACCTTCAATCTGAGCATTGTAACAATCAGCTAGAAGATATGAATGCTGTGAGAAAGAACACTTTTCAGTGTCAGTGTCCATTATGTGGTTTACGAACAGTGTAGAAACCTCCATCATTGCCACTGGCTTCGGTGCTTTGGGTAATGGGCATATCTGCCTTATGAGTGACACCAGGCTTCCTCACCATTTTCTATATGGTGAACTTCCCTCAGACAGAAAACCATATGGTGCTGCTTTGAAGTTCATAAGGACCAGCTTAAACAAACCATGAAGGTCATAAATATCAACACTTTCCAAGGATCCCTCGCTTTAATGCTGAACCATCTCTACTGCTGTTGAACTCTTTGAGCAAGATGGTCGCAGGCACGGAGTGTCTAAAGGATAGAAATACATATTTCGTCAGATGCAGCCTCATCCTCTCCCATCCATCGAGTGCAGTCTGTGTAGATGCATGTTTCATGCTTGAATTGACTAGTTCACTCATTGGAAGTACAAACAGCCTTGAGTGCAAATGGATTGTGAGCAGGTGAAATTGTAAACTCAAAAAATGAGTAACAACTGACAATGAGTAATGATGAAGATATATTATCTGAATTGGTATGGTCATATGAAGAGAATGGTCTGTATAAGATCCCAAGAATGAATTGTGATCAGAATGTCCCAGGAAAAAGACCACAAGGAAGGACTTAGAGATATTCAGCAAAAACAAATCTGGAGATAATTTGCCAAGATAAATACAGGGTGGCAGCGAAGATGGGAACAGCAAATATCTTCTTCTTCCTAGCATTTTCCTGCTGTTGCAGGGTCCACTATTTTAATCTTGCCTTGCCATTTTGCATGATCTTGGGCATCATGTGGTCTTAAGTTCAGAGTCTTCATATCAGCATTTACTATGTCATGCCAGCTCTGCTTTGGACGTCCACATGTATGTTGTCCATTAATTTCAAAGGAGTGGGTGAAATTGGCAACTGTTCCAGGTGCAGCATTCAGGACATGACCATACCACTGGAGATGATTTTCCTATGCCTTCTCAGTGATGGGTACATTGCCCATTTGCTGGTGAACGGTGTCATTTTTTACATGATGCGGGAGTGTGATGCTGATCAACCAACAGAGCATACACATTTCCATGGCACATAGTTGGCGCTCCATAGCTTTGTCAGCAGGTCGACATTCAACACCGTAAAAAGCAACAGGACATACTATCATGCAATATATTTTGGACTTCAGATGTAGTGGCATCCTTCTGTTGCAGAGTACGCCTGCGACTTCCCTCCATCTCATCCATGCTGCCTTTATCCTACTTCATACTTCATCACCCATTTCACCATCAGTCTGTAGGTGAGATCCTAGAAGCTTACAGTCTTCATTAAGGTCTTTCCATCAACTTGAATGGAGCCATTGTTTGGGATGGCTTCCATGTGTTCTGTCCTTTTTCTTTTTTCCAGCCTCAACTCAATGCTGCAATCCTCTTCTGGTGGTATCAACAAGCGCGACATCATGTGCATGTAAGAGAGTCCAGAGGACACTCCTTTGCAGGTCCCATGTGATTGTGTCCATGACAAGGAGAAAAGGGAATGGGGACAATGGAGAGCCTGGGTGTGAACCGGCTTTCACTGGGAAGCTCTCTAAGATGCCAACATCGCAATGTACATGACTTGTGGTGTTTGTGTATAGCATCTTGGCCCAACTGATAAGCATTTTTGGTACACCATGGTCACAAAGTGCATACCAGATCACACAATTTAAAGCCTTTTCAAGATCAAGGAAGGCAATATGCAGTGGCTATTGTTTCTCTCAGTGCTTTTCAATGAGCATTCTGGCAGCGAAGATTGCATCAGATATTCCAGCATCCTTGACGAAGCCGCATTGTTTAGTATTAATGCTGATGATGTCACACAGACATCAATCCAGGATTCTCTCAAAAATCTTCATTGTGTGCAACAGGAGGCATACTGGACGATAATTTGCACATTCTGCTGGATCACCTTTTTGTTTAACACTTTCAACACTACCGGTACCCTATTTTAACATGGACCCTGGCAATGAACTGAGTATTTTCCCTGAATTTTAAAATGTTATAACGCAACAGCGAAACATAGTATATACATGATTTTTGTGTCATATGAAGGTATCAGCCATCCGTACTGAAGATGTTACTGTAATCAGGAAGTACATATCTAAAGTAATTTAATTATACTAGTCGTATGAAAAACATTTTTAAAATGTACAGAAAAACCTTTTTACATTAAAGTTCTACCAATAAGCCTGCTCAAACAATAAAAATCAATCATTTAATGTGGCTACTTAAGCCACAAATAAAGGCAATTACATTTTTAATAAAAATGTACCTATTTAGCAATATATTGTTTTGGTATAGTACCCCTGAAACATTGGGCTATGCATAGTCCAACCTTGCATTCCTTGCACCACCATCTACATTCTTTTCGTGGTACAGGTGAATCACCAGTCTATGTCTCTTCATTTAAATGAAAGAATAGGCCCAAATTTCTGGAGAGGTGAAGTATTTTTGTCATTTGTAATTGGAGTAAAATAAAGCAGCTAAAAACTTGCATTTGAAAGTGCTGTAACTAATAAAAATCTTGCCTGAACTATTACTTGTAATGTTATCTGGTTCGTAAGCAGAGTCTTCATCACTGTCATCTACTTCTGAACCCACTTCTCCTGATAAAATATCCAAGATATCACTATCATTGAGGAAGTGCTGGTACAGTAACACAGCTGACAGTGCAAAATATTTGTGCGCTCTGCACCTGGCACATCGAGTGCTTCGGTAGAGGTCACGGCAAGGAGAAAATACTCTTTTTATCATTTCACTTTGAACTTCCCGATAACTGCTGCATTCTAGTGGACACTACATGAACTACAACCTCCAAGCAAGGGATGGAAATCATATGGGATGTGTGCAGATGCCTATAAACACATGCGGAAATCACGCCCATATAGTTTATGGGCGCCACCCACAACCAGGAAAGCAGTGTGCTCGTATCCTGTACAGGCATAGTGTTGAAAGTGTTAAAGATAGACATAGTGATGCTTGTAGCCCAATCACTAGGAACAGAGCCAGAGTCAACTATGGCATTGAAAATGTTGGTCAGCCAGTTGAGCGTGGGTTTTTTTATTTCCTGCAACTTCCAGAAGTCTCAACTTTAGTTTTAAGAGATGATTTTCACCTTCTGGTGCTTTTTGGTTCTTTATACTCCTGATGGTGCTGGTGACTTCTTCTGATATGACGTGTAAGATAGGACCTGCTGTTGAATTACTATTTGGAATAGGAGGATGTGGGAACTCTGTTGGAAATCTCTTCAGTGTTGTTGCCTTCGTTTGAAGATATCCTGTTTGTTCTGTAATCCCTCATCATCTTTGCCCTTTTATGCACACATGGTGCTCAACATTCTGTGCCAACAGCATATATGAGTGAATAAATTGGACGAGACTCAGGTTTTTTTTTTAACCAGTACCCATCTTTCTGAAGCAGAGAAATGATCACATAATAATGATGATGGTGAGTACTGTCTGATTCTGATAAAATTATTAACTCACTGGAGTCCTTTAAAATAGTGTTTGTTGCCAAGATGTAGTAATTTTGCACTGCAACATTCTAAAGCCTTAGAACAGTATACTTATTTACTGTTATGACCTGTTGTACCCCAGTTGGTACTTGACCTCACCAACATATTGGCACAATTTATTTCTGTCTGCTGCATCACCCTCCTTCAGACCTGTCCTCGTATCTTTCTGGTCCTGATCCTATCTCATTTTAGGCATTCCTGGTGGTTGCCTTACCTCTGGTACATCACACCACACTTTCATCTTAGGAGTTTTGACAGTGTTAAAAAACATGTCCCTCAAATCAAGTATATTTGTTGATGTCCCAAATTTAGCTGTAATAAATCTAGTATGTACTAAAACAAGGAGACAGATCTCATTTAGGCATTTACAGACGTATTACTCGAATTTGTACATTTTGTACGATTCTAGAATAACTTATGTGTTTTATATAACAGAATAACAGAGTTTTCAGAGAAGAATGACAGTTAATAAGAAGCAGGCTTTTCAGCGGTAAATGCAATTGCAGAATATTTTGAAGCATTTCTTGATTTTCTTGATGGAAATAAATGTTCAATAGGGGCGTTAATTGATATTTCAAAGGCCTTCGACTCTCTGGATCACAGTACACTGGTAGATATATTAGAGACTTGCATCATAAGAGGGATAATACTGTATGTAAGTCCAATCCTTATCTCGTATCTCTATCTGGTTGGGTATGGAGTGAGACGAATCTTCATAGCAAGTTTTTATGACTGGATGCCCTTCCTGACTTCAATGTCATCTGAGGAGTTAATGAGATGAATGATGTGGTATATGATATTAGGAAGGGAGAAGATGAAACATGGTGCTGGCACATAGCCTACTCCTGTTGATTAGTCCCAAGGGATGAGTCAAATTGGTTCACCCTTTTCACTACTAGAATATTGTGCGGTATTATTTTCTTGAAGGAGATACTCTTTTAGCTATTGTACAGTAATTTAAAATAACATGTCCCTCATTAAGGACATCTTTAGCTTATAGAAGATACAAATATATATCAAAATACGTGGTAATAGTTGACAAGTAGACACACTAAAATTAATTTAAATTTTTTTGGAACATTGCATATTAAAAACAGCATAGTCTTCTGTTTTCTAATGTACAGTTCTTGTATATTGCGTCTATGCAGTGATGATATTCCAGGCCATGAAGGAAGATGTCAAGTTGACATTTAAAATTAGATGAGTTAAAACCTCTTCTTATAAGCTATTGTTTTGTACTTAATGATTTGAGGTGATAGTTGTTGTAATTAGCATAACCAGGGAACTTATCTCAATATCATTTTATTGCAACACGGATGTAAAAATTCACCAGTGAAACTTGAAGATTTTCCAAATCATTTGTTGAGGAGTCTAGGAAAAGAAGTTCTAGTATTTCATTGTAGGAAGCATAGAGATTATTATGGTTATTTGAAAAGGATTAGAAAAAAAAAAGTTTAGTACTCACTTCCCTGCTGTTCCCTTTAGAATATTAATCACGTCTTTCATTCTGTGTTGCCAGTGTCTGACTATGTCAGACGACTGTTGAGGGGGAGATGTGGCTGGGGTGAGAGGGGAAAGGGTGGTACGGGAAATATGTAGGGAGGGAGGGGGGTTTGTGTCCTCATGTGTAGTTTTATTATGTTTATTTTTCTAGGAAGTCATTTAGGATATTTCCTCTTGCAGAACATTATATTTTCTGCAATTCGGTGATAGCCTTCTGTACAAAAAATATGAACAGCCAACTAATTTATATTCATAAAAGTAACAGATTTTTTAATGCTGGCATTCATAAACATACAATGTAAAGTTACATATATCGGCCAAACAGGAAGTTTTACAACATGCTATCAAAAAATAGATAGATCTCTATCACACTTTTACAACCATAGATCAAGACTTAACTCTTTTGTACACTTTAAACAAAGGCATTTCAGTGAACATTTTTGATGGTATTTTTTATAGAAATAGACCAGAAATTAAACCCCAACCATACCTTAAATGAAATTACAAAAAATATTAATATTCTGCTAGTGGAGATCTCCAAAATATCTTCCCAGAAAAATAAACATGATAAAGCTACAAATGACGACACGGACCCTCCCCCCCGCCACTACATATTTCCCCTACTGTAGTCTTATCCCTCCCGTCCTTACCATGTCTCCTCCTCAACTCCCCTACACAGTCAGTTACTGGCAACACGAAATGGAAGACATGATCAACATTCTAAAGGGTCCAGCAGGGAAGTGAGTACCGGTACTAAACTCTTTTTTCTAATCCTTTTAAGTAACTATAATAATCTCCATACTTCCTGCAACAAAAATCTAGAACTTCTTTCTCCAGACTTCTCATCAAATTGTTTGGAAAATCCTAAAGTTTTACTGGCAAATATTTACGTCTGTACTGCAATAAAACAATTTTGAGAGATGTTTTCCTGGCTAGGCTAATTACAACAATTATCACCTCAAAACATCAAGTACCAGGCGAGTTGGCCATGCGGTTAGGAGCGCACGGCTGTGAGCTTGCATCCGGGAGATAGTGGGTTCAAATCCCACTGTTGGCAGCCCTAAAGATGGTTTTCCGTGGTACCTTAATTAAGGCCACGGCCACTTCCTTCCAACTCCTAGGCCTTTCCTATCCCATCACCACCATAAGACCTATCTGTGTCAGTCCAAAGTAAAGCCACTAGCAATAATTTAAAACAAGAACATCAAGTACAAACCACTAGTTTTTAATTAATCTAATTTTAAATGTCAACTTAATGTAATATTTTATGACCTGGAATATCATAAATGCATAGACACAATGTACAAGAAGTGTACATTAGAAAAAAGAAGGTTATAGTATTTTTAATGTGCAATGTTCCAAAAACATTAAAATTAATTTTAGAGTGTGTACTTGTTAACCCTCCAAGCGGTACCTGATTTCAGGTGCTTTATAATAAGAATATATTGCAGCCGAATAGCCATTATGATACATAAACATAACGTTATGATTTACAATATTATAGTAATGATTTTGTTCTCGTTGAACATTTCTTAAAATGGTATAGTTCACATTGTTCATTGCACAACGCACACACACACACATACACTGAGGAGACAGGTCATGAAAACCTCGGTGTGCACATAGTTGGTGGTGAAATCCACATACCGCTAGTCTGTTCAAGGTGCTTCTTAGGTTGTTGTTTGGTCCTGTCTAACTTCGATCCAACATGGCGTCTGTTGAATAGAAGTCTGGGTCAATCTCTGCCCTTTGCCTTCGCCTGGTTAGGAGCAATTCCTGTCCCTGCTGTGTGGATAGGAGTGGAAGTCTGATTCTCAAATATTCTATTAGAAATGTTTCTATGGCTAGCTCATATGCCAGTCTTGAGCGCGACATCTTGGATATTCCTAGAATCTTTTTAAGGAATCTAGCCTTAACATTTTCTATGGTCTTTAAGTCGGTTACTGTTAGATTCTCCCAGATTAGTTCTAGCCCATAGGTTAGTACTGGAAGCACCTTGGCGTAGAACAGAGTCATGGCTGTGGATATAGACAATCTAGTTGGGTTCACTGATATCATATACACTTCTTATTGTAGCCAAAGACCTCTCCCTTATATGGTTTCTAAATGAGATGGCTGAAGGTTGAAGTGTTATTCCGAGGTATTAAACGATTTTACGATTTCACCACTGCAACGTGTTCTGTCATTGTATGATATTCTTCCTCCCTTTTGGAAAACCATCTGAACCGTCTTGCTAGTGTTGATTACTAGGTTGTTGTTTGCGGTGTAATCTTCAAGTTTAACCATTACATCTTGAGTTCGTCTCTGTTACTTGAACCTATAACTATGTCGTCTGCATACATATATAGTGCAACCGAGGTGTTGTGGGTGATGTTTATGATATCATCAACGGCTATATTGAATAGCAGGGCGCTGAGTGGATCACCTTGCAGCACTCCATTTGTTTGCATTATGGGAACTGAAGATGTCTTGCCATCTTGAACTATGACTATGTTGTATGCCAGGATGTTGTTGATCGTTATGGTCAGCGGATTATCTGATCCAATTATGCTTTCCAGTTTCACAAGGAGTATTTCTCTGTTTTCCTAAAGTCAACAAAGACAGCATAAAATTTCCCTTTTGGATGTCTCGTTGCATTCTGTATATTGTCGAAGAGGTTTTGAATTGCATTGAGAGTTCCCCTACCTTTCATGAAGCCGAACTGCTGTAATGCTAGTGCGTTATATATCTGTCTATAAAGAGGGACTAAGTTTCTTTTGTGGTTTCTAGGGAGTAGTTCTGTCATTATTTTGTGTGCTAAGTGTGTTGGAGTGTTATCTAGTGTGTCTATGGTCGTTTAATAGTGTTTTAGGGGCCACATTTGTCTTTAATTTTGTGCCCTGAGTGTCATCCACCTTGTTTATTGCTACAGTTGATCCATAGATATTACTATTTAGAGGGTGCCTTGTTTTTATTTGATCATTATCGCTGCCCTAATTGGCACTCATCTGTTATCGTATAGGTTAGTCAGACGAAACGTTTAGACAATCATGCCAAGCTCCAAAGAGAATATAGGGGTGGAGACAGACCAGACAACCACAGTGTATACGAGTGCGATATCTGTCACAAACAAGTTAGAAGTAACGAGAATGCAGCGGAATGTGAGAATTGCAACAGGTGGCAGCACTCAGAATGTTGTGGCATAACCTGGGGAGAGTTTAGCATTATTAAGTGGAGAAACTGCAAGTTAACTTGGCTTTGCAGTGAGTGCAAGCCCCAATTGCTTAAGAAATGGCTAACAAATGAGCAATATCTAGAGACACTAGACGGGAAAATACAAGTAATTATAGACTTTTTGGAAAACGGTCTGGAAAGAAAAATTTAGATGAGATAAAGGACACATTAGGGAAATACTTGGCAAATGGGTCAAATCAACAAACTGCAATAAAAAAAAGTTAGCCAAATCATTTGTCTAAGAGACCAAGATCAAAGTTCAACAGCAAGAAACTCAGGAATCAAGTACTGCAGAACACAGCAAAATAGATGGAAACAACCCATTTAGAACTTCAGAAGCAGAAAAGGAAGACTTGGAAAAGCACACCAAGGAGGAGGAGGAGGAGGAGGAGGAGGAGGAGGATGCTCAAGACTATTCAAGGCCATGCACTACCTCTCAGGGAAGAAGAATAGGAAGAACAAAGGTACAGGAATTTAGAAATAACCATTCACGAGAGAACTCAATAGTTGGATCAAAGCATGAAACAGATATGCATATACAGGCAGCCGCGAGAAAAGCATGGATTTATATGAGAAGGCTGCATAGCGGCACAGAACCAAAGTCAATAATTAAATTTCTCTGGGCAAATGGTATTGAGGGAAATATCGAATGCAAAACGTTACAAACAAAGGGGACGAACAGAGCCTTCAAAGCAGGGGTGGATTTTAAATTTCGTGAATTCCTACAGGACTCCAACTTTGGTCAAAAGGAATCATAATCTGGCGACATTCTACTGGTTGCTTATAAAGAGAAGAAAATATGAAAACCAGTGTATTGTCTCACAACTGGATGTCATGCTGAGGACAGTGTTGTAAGGAGCCGAAAGGGGTAGGGTTGAAACCACTACTGATTCATAAGTACAGAATCTTCATGCAATGTGTAGGTAATAAAGATAAATGCATTTACCACACCACTTGTTCCAGACCGACCAGAAGGTACTTGAAGCAAAATTTTTCAAATCTCCTAGATATAGCATTATTTGATGCATACACCCTGTACATAAAGAACAATGAAAAACCTTTAGCAAGATGAGACTTCATGGTCAGTATAGGTGGGGGATTGCTTAATGAACAGTTCCCAGTTCCAGTTGTGAGGCCAACAGGTCATGCAGGAGGCCCTTCTCATGCTCTCGGAAAACTGCCACAGAATAACAATCACTTATGTGTTGTGTGCTTGTAAGAGAAAAAGAATAATATATTTTGGTGTCCAGGATGTAACGGTGGTATTCACCAGGGGTGTTACCATAAACTGGTGCACTTCTGGAGGCCTGACAATCATGGAGTAAAGAGATTTTTTCGCTAGTGGTTTTACGTCGCACCGACACAGATAGATCTTATGGCGATGATGGGATAGGAAAGGCCTAGGAGTTGGAAGGAAGCGACTTTGGCCTTAATTAAGGTACAGCCCCAGCATTTGCCTGGTATGAGAATGGGAAACCATGGAAAACCATCTTCAGGGCTGCCGACAGTGGGATTCGAACCCACCCAAGTGACTCTGAGTGAAATGTACAAGTGGTAGCATACAATTGTTGTATACATTGTTGTATATTTTTTCCAGCTAAGAACAGTATTATGAACTATGTACTGGTACATAACTATTTACTATGAACTGGTGTTCCTTTTGTATATGTCATTTTTTAAAATTTACCTAAATGTAAACATATATAGCAAAACTTTTGTAAATATAAATAATATAAACAAATTCAACATATTTTTGGTGTTACATTTTTTGGATAATAAATAACTAGTATGTTATAATCATCATCTTATTCCTTGTATTTGGAGGATAAAAGGGTGTGCTGGTTTAGTATGTTTAACATATCAACGATTTTTGGCACAATTTATACTAAGAGTCTGCAACACCGGTAAAATATCGCTGTTACTACAGGGTAAATGACCGCCACTTCAAGGGTTTACTATTGCCATGTATTTTGATATATATCTGTATCTTCTATAAGCTGAAGATGTCCCCAATAAGGGACATGTTCTTTTCATTTAGAATAAGTAAAAGAGTATCTCTTTCAAAAAGATAATACAATATTGTAGTAGTGAAAGGTGTGGACTCTTCTCAATTTGACTTCTCACTTCATGCTGTTCAACAGGAGTAGGTTATGTGCACATGTACTATGGGACATCCAGACAGCTACATGCTGGACTAGTTACTGCCTGGAGGTGGTGACTCGCTCTGGCCAGGAACACGCACAGAGATGCGGGCTCGCAGACAAGTCCACAGTTTTATGTTCATGCCGCCAGCTTGCAGACTAGATCAGTATATATTTGTTTCTTTTAGACAGTCAGGATAAAATATACACAGTGCTATGAGCGAGAACAGTTTCAAATCCACAAATCCCACACACAATGAGATGAGATAATATGTAGCAATTAGCGTTGTCTTTATATTAATAATGCCATACTTTCTTTTTCAGGCAGATTATATATGTTTATTTTATCCATAAATTTGTTTTGGCAGACTGAGGAGCCTAACAGTTATAAATTAACTGAGTTGAAACTGGAAAGAAATAGCTTTAGATATTGCAATAAAAGAAAGATAAGTTCTTCGCTGGTACACTTTTCTCAGAAACAATTGAAGCTATAGACATAATGTTTGTTGTGGATATCCACAGGTTTGTATCTACATAGTAGGTGAATTATATTTTGATAATAATTAAAATTAAGTCTAAAGAAGAAATGAAATGTTAGGAACATATGGTATCATGCACTCAGTTTTTTTTAGCAACTGTATTGTTTCAATTTATACCAATAACCTTCAACATATGGAAATTATTTCAGTTTTCTTTTATTTTAGCCATCTATGGACCATGTAAAATAACTTCCTCATGTTTCTGTCTCCATTCTTGATTTTTACTCTCTCCATTAATTCTTCATCCTTTCACTGTGTTCTTTTCTTCTTCATTCATCCAGATTGTTGCATGCTTTCTGTATTTTACCTGAAAACTCCAATTTTTCTAATCCTATTGTGTAATCTGTGCCTGTCTAGAACTTTTGCTTTCATATCTTTATCTCTGCTAAATCCCTTTTTACTGCAATGAACCAACTTATTCTGTGTTTTGGGATATTTGACAAAATGGTCAAATATAATTTTTAGTCAGTCTTCCATATTCATTTGGACCATGTGACCATAAAAAGAAATTCTTCGTTTCCTGAGGGCATCTGAACATTTTTCAGTATGGCTGTATATTTCTTTATTATTCCTTCTCATCCAAGCACACCCAACTTTTCTTTTGGTCTAAGCATCTTCCTTAATACTTTCCTTTTTCTCTAATTCTTCACTTTCTCCTTTCTTATTTAATATTAAACATCCCACTGTATAAAGGCATTGTGGTTTTATGGAAGTGTTGTAGCATTGGATTTTCTTTTTACAGAAAGTGATTTTTTAATTGTAAATGTCTTTTGATAGTTGATAAGTCAATTCCATTTTCTGAGCTCTATTTTTATTTGCCTCTTTATCTAAACAATTTGGCTGTATTATTTCCCCAGGGTACTTGAATTTATTTACTTTACTGATTCTGTCGTATCTTGTGTTTAGGATTTTTTGAAAATTAATGTTCGTTATGAATTCCGTCTTCTCAAAAGAAATTTGAAACCCTGGCTTTTCCATTGTCTCTTTCAAAAGGTTTATGTGTTCAATTGCCGTTTCAATGTTTTATGTAAATAATGTTAAGCTGTCCGCAAAATGTAGATAATTAAGTTTGATGTTTAGTTTTTTCATATCCTAATTTGATTTCTTGGACTCCTTTCTCTTGAAGTCTAAGGTTCCATTCTCTTATTACTTTTTCCAAGTTGCAATTAAAGAGTATTGGAGAAAGGCCATCACCTTGCTGTACTCCAGCTTTGATTTCAAACAGTTCTGATATTTTGCCACAAAATTTTATTTTGGAATTTGTTTCTCTAATAATTGCCAAGCTCTTTATCTGTGCCAAATTCTTTGAGTGTATAGAAGATTGTTTCTCTGTCCGCAGAGTCATAAGCTTTTTCGAAGTCTTTTTTATTTAATGGATGTATGAGAGTGCATTTTACACATTTCCATGACAATTGAATCTTCTCCAGTAGTCTTGTTATTTTTTAGTTCTTTTATTATGGTATATGCTTGATATCAGTTTTGTCTGGTGGTTTTAAATCTAGATAAATACTTTCAGGTTTTATTTTATCACTGGTTTCTCATGATTGAGTAGCTTCTTGAAGTAATCTGCTAATAGTTAACAGTTTTCTTTATTATTGATAGCCAATTTAGTGGTTGATACTATGCCAACAACAACAACAACAACAACAACAACAACAACAACAACAACAACAACAACAACAACAACAACAACAACAACAACAACAACAACAACAACAACAACAACAACAACAACAACAACAACAACAACAACAACAACAACAACAACAACAACAACAACAACAACAACAACAACAACAACAACAACTACTACTACTACTACTACTACTACTACTACTACTACTACTACTACTACTACTACTACTACTACTACTACTACTACTACTACTACTACTACTACTACTACTACTACTACTACTACTACTACTACTACTACTACTACTACTACTACTACTACTACTACTACTACTACTACTACTACTACTACTACTACTACTACTACTACTACTACTACTACTACTACTACTACTACTACTACTACTACTACTACTACTACTACTACTACTACTACTACTACTACTACTACTACTACTACTACTACTACTACTACTACTACTACTACTGTGTTCGATGGGAAGAAGAACGAAGAAAAGCCTTCCAACAACTTGGCCGACAACTCACGCCAGGGAATCTGGTTCAGATTATGTTAGAGAGCCCGTTTGCCTGGAACACAGTAAAGGCAATGGCGACAAGCATTATGGGGATGAAGGAGAAAGAAGAGAAAGGAAGAACTTAATAACATACATCACTCCATTCTGATGTCATGCCGACAAGCAGTTCCAGAATGGTCTGAGTGAAGAGGGCAGGGGTTTTTAGTTGGTGGAAATCCAACTCCCACACAGAGTGGTGTCTTTAAAAGATTTTCCCCTGCCATATCAAAAAAAAAAAAAATTACTACTACTACTACTACTACTTAATAGAGTAAATTACTGCTATCTCTAAGCATTGACTGAACTGTGATCTTTTCATTGCTTTAGTGTAGCAAAGTTTGGTAAATTTTGTTGAAATGGGAAAATTAGAATCTTTATTGGCCTCTGTGAAAAGAATCTACTTCCTGTAAATACAGACAACATAAATTGACAGTTTATAAACTCATTGAATAAAACAAGTTGAAATTTAATCAATAGGAAGTGTTGCTATAGGAACAGCTTTTGTTTATAACCTTTGAAGGGAAGCAAAAGAGAATAAGTCACTCTGGAAGATGATTTTACTAATATCTTTACTTAGATGTACTAATTATGTTCAGTTATGGTTTTCATTAATAAGATGTGAAGTGCCTTTTTGAGTTTAATATATATCAGTGTTAGTTCTATTATAGAAGTGATCTTACCATTTGGATAACTTTTGCAATATTTTTACTGATAGGTTAACTTAGTACTTTTAGCTTTAGTTTGACACAATGGATTCAGACTCATCGAGCCCTAAACCCAGGTCACCTGTAGATCTGACTGAAGGTCTGTTACAAAGAATACTGTACAAAGCACCTCAGCAGTACAAAAGGTGAGGAATATTAACAGTAAAACAAAAAGAATTAAATATACTGTCAATTGATCAGCAAAATCATACTTAATGTCTAATGATTTTATGAAAATAAGATTTTTTCTACTCATGTAAGCAATTTTATACTTATCTACTTAATCAAAGTAAACTAGGTGAAAGTTTCACTTAAGAATGTCTGTATTTTGATCATAATTCTAAATATTATTCTCTTTTAATAAATTAGGCCTGCCGGGTGCATCCCATTTCATATACCTCACCGGAAACTACTGGAGAAAATTGAGCACAAAAAGGAGAAGATAGAACCCTTGGTATGTAAAGAAATTTAGACCTTAACCATGTAATGGTCAATTAACTTTGTTATTTAGATCAGTTCTGGGGTTCAGGATAAAACTGTAGACTATCGTATTTTGTTTTCTTCTAGCTTGAGATGGCATTTGAGCCCTAGGATTCTTATGATTCCCTTTTCCCTCATTGTTCAAGTGACTGATCATTCACGCCTTTTTTCTCATTTAGATAGTCATCTTCAATTTCTTCTTGATCAATAAGGAATAAAGACCATGTGGTTTTGCACAGTATGGAAACAAATACTACAAGTAGTACAAGCATCAACTCGTCTCAATAACTTACTAGATGTATTCTTGGTTAAACCATGGGAAATTGTAGATAAAACTGAGGTAATTGAAGGAATAGGTAACCATAAAGCTGTAATAATGGATGTAGGACTGGTACCAAAATAGGCTTAATAAGTCACACAAGACAAGAAATACAGTAGTACAGAAAAATTAAAGTTAATGAATTCAGTACCATACTTACCTTAAATCACAATTCAGTTGTTGGATAAGTGAAGGGAGTAATGTGGATACACTTTGGGCAAACTTTAAAGGAATAATTTGGGAAGGAGAGAAGAGATTTGTATCTGTTAAGAAGAGTAAAATGACTTCAACCCAGTTTATTATACAAGGGAAATAAGAAAATTGAAAAGAAAATGAGAATAGTAAACCAGAAAATCAAAGAGAGTAGGGAGAATAGAGAAACTAGAAAACAGCTAATGAGGGAACTTAATAGAGTAAGAAAGGAAGCAAAGGAGAATTACATGAATGGCATACTTCATGAGGGTAATGACCACAAAGGGAGATGTCAAAAGGAATCAAAAGGTAAAAGAAATCCAAATTCCCACAATGGTGGGAGAAGGGGATGAACACTTTTTAACAGATATTGAGAAAGCAAATCTATTTAGTAGGGAATTCATAGGTTCAGTGGAAGATTGTCAGGAGTTGGAAACCAAAATAGAAGATAGAGAGGGAGGGACACATAAGGAAACATTAAGCTTCTCATTCACAAATGAGGATATTTTCAGAGAAAGCCAACTGCTTCAGCAAGGAAAAGCAGCAGGGAGTGATCAAATTACTGGGGAGGTATTAAAGACTATGGGGTGGTACATAGTGCCTTATTTAAAATTTCTCTTTGACTATGTCATAAATAATAGTGTAATACCAAAGGAATGGAAGGAATCTATAATAATACCAATTTATAAAGGAAAGGGTGATAAAAGGAAACCACAGAACTACAGACCAATCAGCCTGACCAGTGTAATTTGTAAAATACTGGACAGTTTAATAAGCAAAGTATATCAGAGGGGGTATGTGAAGATAAAAATTTTTCATAAGAAGCCAGTATAGATTTAGAAAGAAACTTTCTTGTGAGGCACAACTGGTGAGATTTCAGTAGGACATACCAGATCAGTTGGATTCAGGAGGCCAGTTGGATTTCATAGCCGTAGGCCTTTTCAAAGCATTTGACAGAGTGGAACATGGAATATTATTAAAGAAACTGGAGGGAATAGGATTGGACATAAGGGTTATACGTTGGATTAGAACATTTCTAAATTCAAGAGTTCTGAAAGACAAAGTAGGAAACCATGTATCTTAGGAAGAGAAAGTTTGGAAGGGAATTGCGCAGGGTAGTATAATCACTCTATAACTTTTCTTAATATACTCAAATGATTTAGGGAACAATATAACATCAAAAATAAGATTGTACGCAGATGACATAATTGTTTATAGGGAAATAAGTAACATCGAGGATTGTTCAGAATTACAGAGGGACCTTGAGAGTATCCAACAATGGGTTGAAGAGAATAATATGAAGGTTAATGGAGGCAAATCAGCTGTCACAACTTTACAAACAGGAGCTTAAAAACTGAATTTAACTATACTTTGGATGAGGTAATTGTCCCAAGAGGTGGCAAGTACAAATACTTAGGTGTGAGATTTGAAAATAATTTGCATTACAAGGGTCATGTTGATAACATTGTTGGGAAAGCATACAGATCGTTACATGTCTCAATGAGGGCACTTAAAGGATGCAACAGAGACGTAAAAGAGAAAAGTCACTTAAGTATGGTCCGTCCATCCTCACCAGGAATACCTAATAAAAGTAGTAGGTGGCGTATAGAGAAAAGCAGCAAGATTTGTAACAGGGGATTTCAGGAGAAAATGTAGTGTATCAGAAATGTTAGAGAAACTTGGGTGGGGAATTTTAGGTAAGAGAAGGGAGAAAACTAGACTTATAGAATTATACAGAGCTTGAGAGGAAGCATGGGCACAATCTGTGAGAGGTTTCTGTTGGAAAATAATTACATCAGCAGGGCTGACCACAAGTAAAAAATTAGAAGGGATTTTAGCAGAAGCGATTGGGGTAAATTTTCATTCATTGGGAAGGGCGTGAAGGAGTGGAACAGTTTGCCAGGGGGAAGTGTTAGATCCTTTTCCAAAATCTGTACAGATACCCAAGAAAAGAATAAACAGTAACAAAGATAAGAAATGTTAGATGGCATTTGGCCTGAGCAGGTCCATTAGAGAAGAGATCCTCACTTGAACTATGTGTAAGTAGGGTAGCATCCTGCTTCATGAATTTACCGAGCTCAGAACATTTTAAGCAAGCCTCAGACCATTTGACAGGCGTGGGACTCCTTGGAAAAAAATAATTGGCAGATGAAATGGAATTCGATGAGGAGCTATCAATATTAATGGGGCCTATGGAAGAAAGAAAGTGGAACTGGCTGAGTCAGCAACGAGGATGCATCTGGTTGTGCTAGGAGTAAGTGATATTCGGGTAAGGGAAGATAATGAAGAAGCGGTAGGAGATTATAAAGTGTACTTGACGGGTGTTAAAAAGGGAAGGGTAGAGTATGGGTTAGGGCTGTTCATTAGGTATATTATTGCATGCAACATAGTTTCTGTTAGGCACGTAAATGAGCAAATGATGTGGGTAGATTTGGCAGTTGGAGGAATTAGGACGAGAATTGTCTCAGTGAGGGTGCAGATGAGGATGAAGTTGACAAGTTTTATGAAGCATTGAATGACATCATAGTCAGGGTCAATAGCAAGGATAGGATAATGCTAATGGGCAATTTCAGTGCGAGAGTTGGAAATAGAACTGAAGGTTTACGAAAGGGTGATCAGTAAATGTGGGGAAGGTATGGAAGCTAATGGGAATGGGAAGTGTTTGCTGGACTTCTGTGCTGGTATGGGTTTAGCAGTTACGAATACATTCTTTAAGCATAAGGCTATTCACTGCTACACATGGGAGGCTAGGGGTACCAGATCCATAATAGACTATATCTTAACCGACTTTGAATTCAGGAAGTCTGTTAGGAATGTACAGATTTATCAGGGATTTTTCGATGATACAGACCACTAGTGAACTAAGTATTGCTAGGCCTAGGAAGGAGAAAGTGAAATGTCTGCAAACGAGTAAGGGTAGAAAAGGAAATTAGACAGAAGTACATGGATATGATTAGTGGGAAGTTTCAAACAGTGGACAGTAAGCAGTTTCAGGGTACACAAAGAGAATGAGTGGCATACAGGGATGCTGTAGTAGAAACAGCAAGGGAATGCCTAGGAACAACTGTGTGTAAAGATGGGAAAAATTGAACATCTTGGTGGAATGATGAAGTGAGAGCAGATTGTAAAGGTAAAAAGAAGGCTTATCAGAAATGGCTCCAAACAAGGGCCGATGCAGACAGGGAATTGTACGTAGATGAAAGAAATAGAGCAAAGCAAATAGTTGTTGAATCCAAAAAGAAGTCATGGGAATATTTTTGTAATAACCTGGAAAGGCTAGGTTAAGCAGCAGGGGAAACCTTTCTGGACAGTAGTAAAGAATCTCAGGACGGGAAGGAAAAAGGAAATGAACAGTGTTTTGGGTAATTCAGTTGAACTCCTTATAGATCCTAGGGAATCACTAGACAGGTGGAGGGAATATTTTGAAAATCTTCTCAACGTAAAAGGAAATCTTCCTGGTATGTCGCGAACAACCAAGCTCGTGGGGAGGAGGAAAATGATGTTGGTGAAATTACGCTTGAGAAAGTAAAAAGGATGGTAAATAAATTCCATTGTCATAAAGCAGCATGATAGATGTAATTAGACCTGAAATGGTGAAGTATAGTGGGAAGGCAGGGATAAAATGGCTTCATAGAGTAGTAAGATTAGCATGGAGTGTTGGTAAGGTACCTTCATATTGGACAAAAGCAGTAATTACACCTATCTATAAGCAAGGGAACAGGAAGGATTGCAACAGCTATCGAGGTATCTCATTGATTAGTATACCAGGCAAAGTATTCACTGGCATCTTGGAAGGGAGGGTGCGATCAGTGGTTGAGAGGAAATTTGATGAAAACCAGTGTGGTTTCAGACCAAAGAGGGTCTGTTAGGATCAGATTTTCAGTATGTGCCAGGTAATTGAAAAATGTTATGAGAGGAATAGACAGTTGTGGTTATGTTTCGTAGATCTAGAGAAATATTTGACAGGGTACCAAGGGAAAAGATGTTTGCCATACTGGGGGACTTATACATTTTTGTTGACCTTTGGGCTGCAGTGAGAATTGATGGTAGAATGAGTTCTTGGTTCAGGGTACTTAAAGGCGTTAGGCAAGGCTGTAATCTTTGACCTTTGCTGTCCGTAGTTTACATGGATCTTCTGCTGAAAGGTCAAGTGGCAGGGTGGGGTTCAGTTAGGCAGAAATGTTGCAAGCAGTCTGGCCTTTGCTGACGCTTGGTCTTAATGTCAGATTGTGTGGAAAGCCTGCAGTCTAATATCTTGGAACTTGAAAATAGGTGCAATAAGTATGGTATGAAAATTAGCCTTTCTGAAACTAAATTGATGTCAGCAGGTAAGGAATCCAAGAGAATTGAATGTCAGATTGGTGATACAAGGCTGGAACAGGTAGATAATTTCAAGTATTTAGGATGTGTGTTCTCCCAGGATGGTAATATAGCATGTGAGATTGAATCAAGATGTAGTAAAGCTAATGCAGTGAGCTCGCAGTTGTGATCAACAGTATTCTGTAACAAGGAAGTCAGCACCCCGACAAAACTATCTTTAAAGACATGATACTCTATAGGCTTTTGGGCTTATGCCGTGTCAAGAAAATAAGGTGAAATTCTCAACGTTTCGCAGGGAACTGTGCCCTGCGTCCTCAGAAGAAATCTCGACTGTCCACGAGAAAGGCTTCTTAAACAATGATACTTTAAATTTGGAACATGATAATAGAAGTAGAAAATGGTACGTTCAATCGCCACCAGGTGGGCCCCAGGACGTAGCAACGCTAGCATGCGAAGCGGAAGCTGGCCGAACCATCACAATCAGTCTAAGCGGTTCACATAACGTGTTTGCGTAACACATGACGTTCGCAAGTGTATGGCATAGATACAAGCCTGGAATGAAACATCTGGCAACGAGGAACGTACGAATTTGGAAAACACCGAGACGAAATAACAATAGTGAAGGGACCGGGAAAGGAACTACCTACGTAAATTCTTGATGGCTGGCAACCAGGTATTACTTAATTGATAGCCGGTGTCCCTGTTGAAATTGTTAGGATTTCTACATATTTCCACAGCTTCCCGTATAATCCTGTACCTGTAGTGTCTAGTGTGGGTAAGAGCTCGAGCATCTTGGAACATGACATCATGACCCGACGATAGAGCGTGCTCAGCTATGGCTGATTTGTCTGGTTGGTTGAGACGAATATTACGTTCATGTTCTTTGATACGGGTACCAATGGACTGGCATGTTTGGCCGATGTATACCTTACCGCAGGTACAGGGAATTTCATATATCCCAGGATGTAAAAGTGGGAACAATTTGTCCTTGGTTTTACTCAGACTGTGAGCAATTTTAGTGATGGTGCCAAACACGGTTTTTATATTGTGTTTGCGGAGGACCTTGGCAATTCGATCTGTGGTGTTGTGAATGTAAGGCAAGTAGGCAGTTCCCTTCACTTCTTCCTTCTGTGAGCTTTGCTTGGTCGTTTCTCTGGGATGTAGGGCTCTATGAATTTGCAAATCACTGTAACCATTACCCTTGAACGCGACTTTGAGCGTGTCCATCTCCACCTGGATATGTGATGGCTCACAGATTCATCTCGTCCTCTTGGCGAGTGTCGTGAGAATGCCTTGTTTTTGTGCAAATTTAAACTGTCATTGTTTAAGAAGCCTTTCTTGTGGGCAGTCGAAATTTCTTCTGAGAACGCACGGCACAGTTCCCTGCGAAACGTTGAGAATTTCACCTTATTTTCTTGACACGGCATAAGCCCAAAAGCCTATAGAGTATCATGTCTTTAAGTACGGGCCGTGAAAGCATTAATGACAAAACTATCTTTACATCGGTCTGTTCTCAGACCAACTTTGCTTTACGGGAGCAAAAGCTGAATGGACTCAGGATATCTTATTCATAAGTTAGAAGTAACAGACATGAAAGTAGCGAAAATGACTGCTGGTACAAACAGGTGGGAACAATGGCAGGAAGGTACTCGGAATGAGGAGGTAAAGGCTAAGTTAGGAATGAACTCAATGGATGAAGCTGTACACATAAACCAGCTTCAGTGGTGGGATCATGTGAGGTGAATGGAGGAGGACAGGTGGCATCTCGTATATCCTTCCTGCTGAGACCCTTCATTTATTTACAATGCTGTTTGGAGAAAGTGAAACTCCAAGACCGAGAGCTGTGATCACAATGCAATTATTTCACAGATTAGGGACATGACAAGGCACAAATGATTACAATGACAGACCTGTGCATGCACGGTGACAGTGGATCTTCACTACATCGTAGCGCCACCATGCGCTTCAATCAGAACTGCTAGATGTCATAACATGGAATCAAAGAGGGCCTGAATATGCTGCTGAGGAATACTCTGCCACGCAGTTTGTAGCCACGTCCACAAATCATCAACAGTGGCTGGAGGAGGACCTAAACAAACAAGTTACCGACTGACCATATCTCAGACATGTTTGGTGTGCGACATGTCAAGCAAACGGTCAGGCCATGGAAGCAGTGGTACTCATCATACTTCCAAGAAGGCTTGCACATTCGTCGCCATATGTGGCCAGGCTTTGTTCTGTTGGAATATGGTGTGTGGAATGGCCTACAGAAGGAGCAGTGCCTCGGGCTGTAAAACCTCCCTGATGTAGCAGTAGCTGTTCAGATTACCCTCAAGACATAGGAGGCGAAATCGCATGTTATAGGCAATGGGGCCCCAAAGCATTATGCCTGGCATTTGTCCACCATGCCGTTCAACAATACAGTCTGCCCGACAGTCACCACGGCGGCATCTAACACGTATGCGCCCATCACTGTAGGACAAGTTGAAGTGGGACTTGTCCGAAAATACAACATTTTGCCACTCAGCATGCCAGTGTCGGTGTTCACGTGCCCATTGCAGTTTGCGGCATTGGTGGTTGCTGGCCAATGGAAGCCGACGCAATGGCATGCTTGCCACCAGTCCAGCCCTCAGAAGACAGCGTCGAACCGTCGATGCAGACATGTCCACATCCGTTGCAGTGCTCCAATGTCGAGCCAACACCGTGGACGAAACTGTTCTGTCCGTTATGGCCAAGCAGATAAGATGGCGGTCATCTTGCGCTGTGGTCACACAGTGTCGTCCAGTACCCTGTCGGCGATGTGTGCGGCCCTCTTCTCTCCACTAGTTCCACATACGCCTCACTGTTGAAACAGCGTGCCCTATACGAGCCGCAATGTCACAGTATGACAGACCCACCTCCTAGAGCCCAATAATTCTGCCCTGTTCGAACGCACTCACATGCCAATATTCTACCCTGTGATGTCGGTGAGACATAGTGACACTTGGGTACACGTTTCCACTTCGTATGATGGTTCCACACCAACCAACTGAGCATTGCCTAATATTGACCTGGCCGGTCACACACAGGAGGGCACTGCTGGGCCTATGTGTATGCCATCTCTCTGCAATTTAAATCACTTATTATGGTTCCGCTGTTCTACACGTCTTCTGATTTTGGCGTGTCTCAGACCATTGCTTTTGAGTGTTTCGCTTTCTCCAAACTGCAGTGTATTTATTTATTTATTTAATGATGAACATAACAGGCTTTTTCCCAATTACGGTGTTTACAATATACAATTAAGAATTATAATACTAAACATCAACTGAATACAAACAAATAAAAATACAAATTGAAGAATATGGTTAACTACTCAATATATATTTGAGAATTCCAAACAAGAGAAAGTTCATAATGCAGTAAAAATATACAGTTACTACAATAAATATTTTTACATGTGTGCCTAATACAAAGTAACACTTTTAGTTATGAAGACATGGCCATTCAAGTCTCCTCCAAGGAAAATGACTCATCTGGGAGAATCACTCGAAGATGGGTATCGAGACTGTTCCATAATTCATCCTTCTCATACCGTGAGTCAGTTTGAGGGACGTAGCAAGATATAATATGGACAGTTATTAATGATAAATCAGTCTTGATAGACATGAGGCTATCTGGAACTCTATTGACACTTGTGATGTTGTTGCGGTAGTGCTGTTCAACTACTATTGCCACACCATTCTGTGCAGTACTTGTACCATGATAGATGACTTTGTAGCCATCCCCAGTTTCTTTCACTTTTGAACCTTTCAAGTTGGTCTCCTGTATGCAGGAAATATTGACAATGTCATCCAGTCCGTGTTCTAATGTTGAGTGCAGAAAATCTTAGTCTTACTTGATGTTCTTGGACTACCTTCTTTAACCTTCCCTGTCCATGGGAAGGTAACCCTCACAAATTTCTCACATCACTCGGGCACAAGTGGCGCTTGCCACTTTACAGGAATAGCCTACCATGATCCAAATTTCGAAGATATATTTTTCATATTTGGATATGCATTCAGTTTCTTGGTTATGCAGTCAAATTGAAAAGATGGTAAAGTGTTTGGTCCTTTCTTGAACTGTTATTACAAGAAAGAATAAAAAATGGATGATGCATCACTTTGGAAGTAAATGTTGAAAACAGACAGCCACATACGTCTCTTGTAGAATTGCTTGGTTATTGTTAGATTTTGGGAATAGCCTGACTCGACAACTAGAATGTTGTCTTCCTCTCTTGCATTCCTTAAGAAGTCATAGTTTAACTTTTTTCATACATCTCGCTTCTCTTCTTGTGCAAAAGGTACACAATGCAACATTCATCTTGTGGATTGGATTGCAGTTTGATCTTTAATTCCCGGCAATAGTTATAGGTGTCAGTTTTTTATTTTTGAAAAATGAAATTTGTTTGTCTAAAAAACTTGAAATAAGTCTTGTATTTCATCTGTAATTGGTTACCAGTTTTCTCTATACAGTATATCTGAAGCTCATTGAAGATTCTTTTTAGTCAGGTCTGGGTTAACAGAATAGAACCGATTTGAGTTTCCTTGCATATTGCACCTTTCCCCTGTCCCATATGGCCTGGCTCAGTGGAGATGCTACGCGGTTAATGTTCGGAAAGCAAAATGTATTGGTAAAATTGATCATATAAGATTGGGACAGGATCTAGAATACATATTCGTGAATGAGAACTCAGTAATATAAAGGAGGTAAAATCATAAATTATTATGTCAAAAGCATAAAGGTTAAATGAAACACTCCAAAAACTCCAAATTAAATTACACATAAATTTACAATTGAAAATTTGACACTAAAGGTCATTCAAAATCCTACAGGTTGAGAACCCAGGCACATCAAGTTTAATAACATCGGAAACGTGAAATCTACCGATTTGTGATGGAGATCGAAATAATTTGACTGTTTTTAGCCCACAGGCTGCGATTAAGTACTGTCTCTTTCATGAATATATAATGATTGATTCAATATTAGCCTAATTACACTAATTCTGAATTTGTCAGACATTTACATATATAAAAAGAACACTTTGTTTGGGACTGCCCTTAGTTAATACAGTGGAACCTTGGATTGCCAGCATAATTCGTTCTGGCAACATGCTTGTAATCCAAAGCGCTCGTATATCAAAGCAAGTTTTCCCATAAGAAACAATTGAAACACAGATGATTCATCCACAACACAAAAATATTTATTCGCATACCATTTCTAAAAAAAAAAATATATAACGTAAAACAAATTAAAGCGCACTTTACCTTACCATAGAATCATTGTTGGTGTGAGGGAGACGAAAGATGACATGAGAAGAGTTACTGTGTAGTACGAATTTCACAAACGGAATCACTGCTACCTGTTGGCTCACTGGAATTGTTTTCTCTTCGTGGAACTTTAACGAGGAACCTGTCCAATGACTGTTACTTTTGCCTTTTTTTGAGGATTTCATGAAAATGTGACATTGCATTGTCACTGAACTGATTCATCGCTCGCACTGCTACAGCCTTATTCGGGTGGTGTTTCTCTACAAAATTTTGCACCGTTTTCCACATTTTGCACTTCTCCTGAATCTTTGTTGAAGTGAGAGATTCTATTAACTTTTCCTCCTCCTCTTCCCCGGACAATATCTCCTCCATAACTTTCTCCTGTTGTTCGCGATGCAGGTCCATCAGTTTGTTGGTGGTGAGTTCCTGGCCAGGTTCTTCCACCAGCTCTTGAATATCCACGTCATTAATCTCTAGTCCCATAGTCTTCCCTAAGGACACAATTTCATCAACAATCAGCGGTTCATTGTCCCCAACAGTCCCCTCAAAGTCACGTCCGAGAACACAGTCAGGCCACAGCTTTCCCCAAGTGGAAGTGAGAGTTCTCTTCGTGACTCCATCCCAGGCTTTATCGACGATCTTCAGGCAGTTCACGATGGGGAAATGATTACTTCCAAACTCACGAAGGGTAAGGTTTCTTCCTTCGGTCACTTGGAAGCATCGCTGAAATAGTGCTTTGGTGTATAGCTTCTTGAAGTTCGAAATGACTTTCTGATCCATAGGCTGGAGTAGTGTTGGGAAGAAGGAACTTACCCTTAGCAAACTTGAATTCCTCCAGTAAGTCATCCTCAAGGCCTCAAGGCCTGGAGGATGAGCAGGAGCATTGTCCATAAACAGCAAGATTTTGAGCGACAGATAATTTTCTGAAAGGTATTTCTTCACTACAGGACCGAAGACCACGTTCATCCATTCAACAAAGGCACAGTGGAGGGGACGCTCGTATTGCGGAACCTTACTGGGTTACAATTTATTTAAAATGTTTGCTCGTCTTGCAAAACACTCATAGACCAAGTTACTCACATTCTGAGGTTTCAATGTAATAGATTTTATTGCAGCTAATGGTCATACAGATGTAAGATCATATTACAAGAGGTAATGCTGAGTAAATTGCATTTTTTATATTTAGTCTGTTTTATGTCTTACAGAAGTCTGTTAGTGAGGTTCCTCTGTTTTTTCACCACATTACATGATATTGGTTGCAATTTGACCCACATAGCTTGCACTTGCACCTGTATTCTGGGTTATGGTATTTCTCTGTTGTGCATAGTCGGTGGTGAAACCCATGGACCACTACACTCGTCATGATGTGTCATAGGTCATATCTGTCTTCAGTCCAGTCCCTGTAGATCATCGCATCTGTGACTGAATGGTCAATTCCCGGCTGGGTCGGGGATTTTTAACCTTCATTGGTTAATTCCAGTCGCCCGGGGGCTGGGTGTTTGTGCTGTCCCCAATATCCCTGCAACTCACGCACCACACGTAACACTATCCTCCACCACAATAACATGCAGTTACCACACATGGCAGATGCCGCCCACCCTCATCGGAGGGTCTGCCTTACAAGGGCTGCACTCGGCTAGAAATAGCCACACAAAAATAATTTTATTATTATTACATCTGTGGCAAAAAAAATCCAGCCATATCTCTTGTTTCTTCTTGGTGAGTTCTCTTAGTAGATCTTTGTAGGCTTCAGTGGCTGGCCAGGAGCAGGTTTTTTTTTTTAAATATTTGCTTTACGTTGCACTTGTGTGAAAATGGGAAACCACAGAAAACCATATTCAGGACTGCAGACAATGGGATTCGAACTCACTATCTCCTGGACGCAAGATCACAGCTGCGCGCTCCTAACCGCATGGGCAACTCGCCTGGTAGGAGCAGGTCTAGGTGCAGTTCTTCTATGAAGAACTGTTCCTTTGCTAGCACGTAGGTGAGCTATGAGGGTGTGTACTTTGATAGACTTGGAACTCTTTTCAGAAAGTGAGTTTTGAATTCTAGATTTTTCTTGTTTAGGTTCTTCCATATCACCTCTAATCTTTAGGTCATAATTGGTGCGATCTTCAGGCAGAATTTGGTCATCGTCGTTTCCAAAGTTAGTTTTCTCAGATTCTTTATACTTTTTGCTGCCATCCTGGCTGCTGAGGCACGTTCTCTCATGTCTAAGTCATATGTGTCCCCATATGCTTTGCAGCATGATTCCTAGGGTATTGAAGTTTGGTACATTTCGCAGTGGATTTTCTTTATAGAGGATGTAATCATTTGCTGCCAGTCTTCTGCCCCTTCTAAATGTAATTTTCACTGTTTTCTTCTCATTTAAATTCAAGTCTTTTTTTTTTTTCCCATGGTACAAGTTTGTTGAAGGCTTCTTGGGAATTTTAAAGTTCTTGGGATACGATTATCATGTTGTCTGCATAGGTGTATATTTTGACATTTTCTGTTGCTGTTTCTTCTGGTACTGCTGTAGTGACTATTATGAAGAGCAGGGGGCTCAAAGGGTCACCTTGAAGGACACTGTTCTCTGTTCTTGAGACTCTTTAGATGCTTGAAAATAATACCGCCTGGACTGCAGGCTTTGTTGTTCTTTGAGTTTGCAATTTGCTTCTGTACTACTTCTCTGGAGAAAGGACAGGATTCCTCTACCTCTTCCTCCCTGCTTGGGATTTCTGGGCGTGTTTCTTTGGCCTGGAATACTTCTTTAATATGTTCTTCCCACATGCTAATTGGGAGGTTTCTTGGGAAATAGGGCTGATTTGTGAGGACACTTTGTACTATTTCTTCTATGCTTGTTCGATGTTTTTTCTCCTCTTCCACCGTGTATATCTCTTTGTGTTTTTCCAGCATTTGTTTGTAGGTTGTCCTAGCGTTGTTGTACTCCTTTAGGTCTTTGTGCGTTTTTATTTGTCTTGCCTTGTGGAGGACTGCATAACACTCCTGTTTGAACCATGGCTTGGCTTTTCTCTTTTTCCATTCTTTCTTGACTATTGCCTGTTTTATATGTCCTTCGATCATGTCAAGTGCATCGTTTATTTTCCCTTCTTGTATTTCCTTCAATACTTTTCTTGCTGCTTCTGTGTTTAGTTTGTCCTTGTTGATTTCCCTTGATGGATTGTTTATTTGTTTTCTAGAGGTGTTTCTTTGTTGTGGGTCTTTTACATATATAACGGTGCATATCTGTATATGTTTCCTCACTGGGATGTCTATTCTTATCTCCTGGTGGGTCTTGTTGCTGTTTGTGAACATGAGGTCAATTTTACTAGCCCTGTTTGGTCTGAGATATACGAGTTCTTTCCCATTGTTTACCAGAGTTAGTCCTTCTTTTTCTACGTAGCCGATTACAGTTCTTGCTTTCTGTGTGGGAGCATCTATTCTGCAGTTCAGGTCTCCCATTATTATCACGTTGTCTGTCTTGTTCATCTTGCTTAAGGCCTGGTTGGTCTCCCCTTGGATTTCTTCTGCCTTGTATTCTGGCTGGAAGTAGGCATTTAGTACTGTGCATGCATTGGTCTTTACTAGTAGTTTGGTTTTTGTGTTTTGCAATATCTCGAACGGTGCTAACCTTGGTTTTAATTAGCATTGTTATTCCTCCTTTTGGCCTGCCTCTTTCCCAGTGGCTTGCGTACGAATGCACTGCATAGTAGTTATCTGTGCTCCATTGGGTTATTAGAAATGTTTCTGTGAGTGTTACTATGTAGTATTTGTCGAAGATGTCTTCCGATATCATGTTGATTGCATTTCATAGGCCTTCTATATTCCTTAGTAGTGTCTTTATTTCCACTTCTTTTTCCTGATTCTTATAGTGCAGCGTTTGTGCTTTGCCTTGAGAAACAAAATGGGCGTAGGATCGCTACTTTAGGCCAGCAGATTGGGTCCTCCGCAATCTTGTAGTGTTTAAACTCTATTCCGATTCTGCATGCTTTGTTTCTTCCCATGACAGTTAACTCTTCCACTTCTATATCACCGTCAGTATCGTTTTTTCAGTAGGTGTTCTTTTACCATCTCTGGCGTGGTGGATTTGTGTAGCTTTCCTATATAGAGCCATGCCCTTTTCTCGGCCACCTGTACTTTATTTTTTCCTCTGGTCATTTGTCTTGTCCCGACTTGTTTTTCTTGGGTGTCCTCTTCTTACCACTTGTGTGAATGTTTCCTTTCCCTTCTCTTCTTCGTATGTCCGGTCTAATGTATTGCTTGTCTTATCTGTTGTATGTTCCGCTCGCTCTAGTGAGGTTTGCCCCTTCATTTTTAGCTCCTTTTGTATCATCCGTTTTACGTCATGAAGTAATTGTTGTATCTGTTCATTTAAATTTCCTATAGTGCTTTCTTCTATGATTTCCTTTTGTGTGGTGAGCTGTTTTGTGCTGATCTGTTATGTAATTTCTCTTGGTCGCCTTCCTTGTTACACTCTTCTCCGCTTGGCAGCAATAGGTATTGGGTTCTGTTCTGCCTGGCTCTGCTTGTGGTGGTGGGTGCTGGTTGCAGTTTGTTGCACTGTGCGTCTGCGCAGTAAAACCACCAAAATAACACAGATGCTAACACACGATATCTGGACCGTGGACAAAAGTCAGAGGCTTGGAAACCTTGCAACCCAATTACAGCCAACAGGCTGTGGAACACTAATCAACACAAATAATTGACAACACTAAAACATACATACGACACATAAAAACAATAAACACAAATAAACCACTTCTAAAAAAGAAAGATGTACATGATATATATTCACCATTAGATCAATTAGGATCCGCTCCGCAGATTGACGTAGTTCTCGTGACATTACTGGTTACATTATCGGCTATATTTGTTCAACTGTCATAAGCAGCTGGCAAGGGAAAGAAATACAGTCGTTGTCTGTGTGGCTCAGACACCACTTTCACACATAGCTAATGGGACTATGTATAATTTTCACTCATGGCCTTCCGTGAATCATACAATTTGCTCGCTGTTTACCTGGAACGCACTCTCACCGAGTGAAGAGTAATCTCGGCTAAGTAAGCCTTTGAACATATCACTCATTACAACATCTGGTCTGGGATACACCCCCCTCACAAACCAGGTACAACTCCTTAATTCAGCCTCTAAGGTGTACTGGCCTGGTACCGTCAATGAGTTGGTACAAGTTAAAGTAGATTAGGAAGCACAAAACCCAACAAAACACAACATCAAAGGAAGACAGACATAAACTTACCTTAAGCAGGTCAAGGTGTCACAAATTACCCGTGAATCAAAGGAAGTTTTGGCATGGTACCACGTTGCCAAGAGTTAACCAAAAAAAAAAAAAAAAGGAACACCCATTTTAAGAAAATAAAATTAATTTTAATTCAGAAAAAAAAGATTCAAATTAAGGTAACAAAGAACCTTTGTCCTCGATGAGTAAAATAAAAATTAAAGCTTTGGAACAAGTGTTCAGTTATTAGGTTAGAGAAATTAAATTAAACTTAACCGCAGCTGGCCGATCAAGAAAGATAAAAAAAAACAAGCTAAAATTATTACAATTACAGCAATTTAAGCATATATCTATGCAGTTTCAGTAACATCACATTTTTCCTTCTTCATTTCGAACACCACCATTAACACCATGGGAAGGACAGAACAGTAATAATATAAGAAAGCGCTGGACGGTAATCAAATTTGAAGTCGTATAACCAGCCAACTTCACAGAAATACCTAAAACATTCATTCCACAATGGAACACCCAATTAAATGAAAAGGTTATGAAATACACCTCTAATCAGATGATCAGCAGGAAAATTAAAGAGCAGTGACACTACACCATACACTTCCGGTTGTCCACGAAGGACCTCAGGAAACCCTAGACTAAAAATATGTGACATCAAAAGATTCACCTTGTAGTATACCAGCAAAACAGGTACCTCTCCAATTACACAGGAAAATGAGGTAAATAAAATATAAATGGCAGATAAAGAGGTAGGTCGATCGAAAATGCTCAATAGCACAACGAAGAAGGAGGTAACACCACTAAATGAGACCATAATCAATTAGTAGGTTGATGACTTCCATAGCGACTGGAAATAGCCAAATAATCCCATACTTATCCAGCAAAATCACAGAACAGTAAGGTGTAAAATCAACAAAATCAGCAGATATTCAAATTTCCACTGAGTAAAACACCATAGACAGGTAGGTTATTTTAAAATGAACTTTACAGTATCATAAATTAAATTAAAAATAACATCAGAGCAACAGGTTATGGAGGTAAATATAAGGTGAAGAAATAATAACCCTCAAAGAATCGGTAAGTTACATTCACCAAGACAATATTATTCCACATGAGTTGCAGACACACCAGTTAAATAAGAGCCAAATCCACTAGGACACAGAGGTTAAACTACAAAGGTGATGTACTATCCCACCAAAATGCCTGAATAATTAACACCCTTAACACAACCAACCCTGAACAAACAACAACCATATAATACCCCATAAATGACCACCAGAGTCCATGTGTCAGCCCACGAAGGTTAAAAGGACACTTACCATCCTCGACAACATGCCATCAAGAGATGAGTTATTTATAAGGTTCAACCTATTCAATACTAAGGTTCAGTCTATTCAATACTAATCAGTATTGCATAGGTTGAACCGTATAAATAACTCATCTCTGTGATCTCAGTTCAATACCGAAACAACAATGGAGCTTATATCTTTGAACATGCCATCAAGTCATTATGTAACCATAACCAACCCAAATCAAATCCACAGTACCACAATACACCATTACCAAACAGAGGATCAGTAAACCTACCATCAAGGTCAAATGAAGATAAACTCCTCAGGTTATGAATCCTTTCTCACACTACATAACATAACATCAAGTAGAAGAGACAAAACTTCCCACACATCACCAGCAATCTACAACTCATACAGAACAATACAGTACATAAATAGGTTATCAATTTCATAAGAAATTATTCAGAAAAATAATTATTACAGCAGTGCAAAGAACTAAATACGTAGGAAACCTTTTAATACTACAAGGGATGACATCTTAAACACCACTTACATTAAATTAACAACAGAATTAGAATTTCAAGGTTGACAGGTTAGGCTGATTTAATACAACACCAGAAGAATCATCAAGCGGATAAAACTTGTGATTGCCCCTTTCAAGAATGTGTAATCAACAACAAGGTGACAGTATAATTAAGAGGAGGGCACTAAGACTTATTAGAAATTGAGAAGCCCATACAATCGATAACGTAAATGGAAACAATGTAAAGACACAGGATCTATGCACGACGCAAGCAGGTATTCCTTTTCCAGCACCAACCGATAGTACTCACCAATAACATACATTGCTGAAAGACGATGACACAGCAGAAATAACATCAACCACTGCCCAGAATCTCACAAATCGACACTAGCCATGAAAACAGTTTGAAAATGGTAATTCATTCATGCAAGTATGCACACACCTCTTCACGACCAGCACAGACATAAAACAGATCAGATGAAAGGTTTTTCAGGCGTTTGCTCTATTAACCAGCGTTTCGTCTTAGGTCTGACACTAGACTCATCAGAGTGGGATGTGTCAGACCCTACCCACTGACGCTGGGGTGTATGCAGGTGAACTTTTTTTTTTTTTTTTTTAGAATGTGTTTCATTTCCTGCTCAGAGAGCGGGGCGGGCCCCTAGACAGTAACGCTGTCTCCCAGGCCAGAGATGTGATGGGAACTGGGAACTGTGAGGAGTGTTGAATGAAGGAGATGGAAAGAACGATGTGCAGAATTTAGGGAGGAGGGATTACGAGTTATCTCAGTTATGTAGATGGGAATTGTAGGGGATGTGTGCTAGGAGTGGGGTTTAAATGAGTTTATAGGGTGGTAGGGAGAGATGCAATGATATAGCAAGGGAGGTGGTGAGGTTTTACATTAGGAGTTACATGCATGTTTGATTTACAGTCTTACGATTATAATGTGATATATATATATAGTGATACACGTATATACAATGGTTAAAATCTGGGGTATGTGTGAGGGGAAAAGTGGAGTGCCAGAACGTGAAATAGTGAGGAGAAATTCCAGAGTGAGATAAGTAGTAGACGGAAAAGGTCAGAGTTAGGTGGTGGGGTTAGAAGGCAGCGAGGTGGGGTTGGATAAAAACGAGGCGGTGGACTGGATGGTTGTGGAGGTGGAGCGAGCCGGGGACGACATCATGATGTGGTATGGCGGGTCGTAGAAGGAATAGGAGAACAGGAGTGTTCCGCTCGGTGGTAGCAGCCTTGAAGATATACTCAGTGCTCTACGAGGTGTTGGACATCTTGGTAGGTTGGCAGATGGAGGTGAATGAGGAAGATAGGGCCGTGCGCATTGCAGATCCGGAACGCTCATCCTACGGGAATTCCTGTCTTTCAGAGGTTTTTGGTAATGTCTTCAGGTGGAATGCTGGGGTCCACTCCGCATACAACACAGCTATGAATGGTTGAACTTATCAGAAGCCCTACATAAGAGGCACAGTCTGATAACTGCATACAGGAGATAAAACTCCACAATGGAATTATTGCCCACCTAGCAATTCCAAATGGAAATTCTAAGTTCCCAAGGAGAAAATTAGATATTTTTCACCAATAGAGCATGTCAAAAAATCTTACATTTGATCTGTTTAAATGCAGTCATGATTTAATGTAGGCTGTTATGTTTTGAAAATCTTGCACCTGGTAGGCTATTCTAGAATTTAATTTTTGTTAATTCTGCTAAAATGATTTCTGAGGTCAGTCTAATAACCTACTCATTTTGGTTAAAATTTTTCAAAAGAGTTTGTAATAATTTTGAAGAAACTGTTACTGATATGAAAACAGTACTAGTAAGGTCATAAGTTGGTAACAGCAAATGAACAAACACTGTTCAAACCGGGGAAGTAGACACACACAAACCACATTAAACCATCAATTAATAAAGACAGGTTCTCAGACAGTCAAACAGTGGTAGGCAGTCATGTATCACCATATACATCAGTGTCATATCTTTTCATACTGAAATTGACACAAGGTGAATATGCCATAAGGTTAAGTTTTTCACGACGTTTACATGCCAGTTTCAACGCAAAAGGAAAGATTACCCCAGAAGGTGACCATATAGTATTTACCATGCACGCTACTGCTTCATGCCAACGGCTGTAGCCATGTTGAAACACCGGATCCTGTGAGATCTCAGAAGTTAAGCAACATTGGGTGTGGTCAATATTAGGATGGGTTGCTATGTGCTGTTGGTGGGAGGTAAGGGAATTGAGGAGCAGAAAGGAACTGGCCAACCTCCAGCTCAGGCACACCTCTGCAGAAGTTCGGACCTGCCTTCGGGCAGAATACACCCTTACCTTACCTACTGAATCATAATGCCAGAAAATAAAATAATAATAAGTGTGAGAAGCAATACATTTAGGCCAGGACAGATAATATTACATGATTTTCCCAGACCTTAGGCCATCAATCATACTAATGTTGGGGCCGATGATCTCAGATGTTAGGCCCCTTTAAACAACAATCATCATCATCATCATCATCATAATGTTCCTAAGCTCGTTCCTCAGCAGTAAATTCATAATTTAATTGGACCATGATCTGATACGGTTCAATATAGTGACTCTGTTTGTGTTATATACTTTTTTAAGTGATTTAAAGCTGTCTCATAAACATTTGTTTCTATCTTCCTTTGATTTCCATGCTTCCCACATTGCTCTTGGAGGGATAGTTTTGCGCTTTTTTCTGCATCAGTCAAATTTGCTTAATGATCACCTGATGAACACTGGCATGAAATCAATGACAGATTGTTATATTGCATCCATCTCGTTCTCTTGGGTACTTTGTCATCCCATAAAAGCTCTCTGACTGGATGATAAAATGTTGTACCTTTACTTAGTCTCAGTGGCCGGATTAATGTCTCGATAGAGGATATTGTCAGTTGTATCTGTACCAATAGAAATATAGTTACAACTAAATACTTGTTTCTCCTATGCACTAACAGAATTTTAAAATGTCCTTAAATGCTGAAAGATAGAAATTACAAAGGAAGATAGAAAAAATATGATCAATTACACAGATAGACAAGCATTTTAATTTCGTGTGGCTATTCCTAGCCGAGTGCAGCCATTGTAAGGCAGACCCTCCAATGAGGGTGGGCGGCATCTGCCATCTGTAGGTAACTGCGTGTTGTTGTGGTGGAGGATAGTGTTATGTGTGGTCTGTGAGTTGCAGGGATGTTGGGGACAGCACAAACACCCAGCCCCCAGGCCACTGGAATTAACCAATGAAGGTTAAAATCCCCGATCCGGCTGGGAATCGAACCTGAGACCCTCTGAACCGAAGGCCAGTACGCTGACCATTCAGCCAACGAGTCGGACAGACAAGCATTGAAAGAGATCTAAGAAATACTGTACTTTGAAAATAAATGGGAACTCATAAATATCAAGGAAATTCACGAGTTAGGTCTGAAATACTATCCAGCTAACATTAAAGAAAAAGTCACATTGTGACCCTTAAAAGAAACCCTCACAAAATAAAGACATTTCAAGTCAAATGCCATTTTCAAAGTGACTATTAGAAAACATTTTTACAGTATACCTATTTTTATTTATTCTCCAAGAGAGACATCAGCTTACAAGTAGTAAGTGACCACAGGGGCCTGAAACAAGAACACAATTACTTGCATTGTTGAGTATCAGTATGCATATAGTAATAGGATTGACACCCTATTGCATCATATACCCAAGAATGCAAGGCTTATATTATTTCATCCAAGTGCATTGCTAAATTATTAAAAATAGCAACAGGTTATGCAATTTCCCAATTTATGCAGTATAGAGAGATTATGTTTGGCAAACAACTCGCCTAAGTGGTACGAACTAGTTAAGTTGTAGTGGCTTCAGCACGAGAGGACATGCAACAGAATTTGGAAAATAAGAATTCCAACAATGTATAGCACATACATCACTAAGAAAAATATTCATAACCAAGATGGCAGAAATGATACCGCAGTGCAGAAAACTGGCTTATGGATTTTTTGTAAGAAACCCATAACTTAGCACAATTTTTGTGCCATAATATTCATAAAACTAGTGTTAATTTTTCCCTTAGAAATATTCTAATACAATTTACTTTCTTATTGCTCACATTCTACAGGGTTCAATACACAGCAGCTACATAAGTGTCTTATGCTGACACTCTTTATAGTACTAAAAATATATTATTTAATGTCCAGGTTGGATTTGGAGAATCTCAAAATAAGAGGAGGAGAATGTCTGTGCTTCCCCCTATACGACCATCTGAAGTCACTGAATCCAAATCAGATAGACCAGGTAAGTTAAAGAGCTCTTAGCAAATTATGAGAGTAATAGTACCGGTGGCCATTGTTACTGTTATCCTGGTGTGTGGGATAGACATGATCAATGTGAGATTAAACAGAGCTATGACAACTGCAAGGACCATGTATATATATTGCGAGATTTCAGTGAATATTATTGTGTAAAACAACCACATCACACAATAATTAATTAACCACATATTTTTCTTTAATTATGCATTACTTCAATGAAAAGAAGAATATTCTTTGAGGATCCACCTATTGAATACAACGTATAATCTCACTTGATCACCCATACATTTTAAAATATCAAACTACCGGACGTATTTTGCCATAATATAGGCATCTTCAGTCACATATAATTGTTTTAAGATTAAAATCATGAACATATTTTCTTAGGCTCTTAACAGTATTCTGTTCCTTATAAAAAGTTCTTAAACAATTTGTGTTGCCCTTGTCTAAAAACACATTAATTAATATACAATATAAATGATAAAAACAGTACACATGCTCTTTAACATTTTTTGTTTTAGAAATCTACATATGAGGGTAACCCAAAAATGGAATTATTTTTTGAAAGCTGCATATTTTCAAATTTTTTACAAAACAACCTTATCTCCTTCAAAATATTCTCCGTTACAACTAATACATTTATCCCACTGGTGTTTCCACTGTTTGAAATATTTTTGTAGTCATCTGTAGAAATGGCTGACAGCTCCTCCCTCGTTTTTTCTTGACCTCTTCAATATTGTCAAATCAGTGTCCTTTCATGCCTTTTTTCATACATGGAGCCAGGTCAGGATGGGGCAGCAGAACCATGCCAGTTTTAGCCAAAAACTGTCTAACAGAAATGACTGTGTGTGCAGGTGCATTGTTGTGGTGGACGAACCAATCTCCTGTCTGCCACAAATTGGGTCTTTCTTTACAAACACTGTTTCACAATCTTCTTAAAACTTCCCAATAAAAGGTTTGCACATTGTTCTCTTAAACATGCCATCACAGAAAAAAGAAACAAGAACAAAACAGCGCTAGCAAAAGCAGTCACTGCAGATGAACAGAATAAGCCAGGTCGACAGCACAGGCGGCACTGAAATGGCAATGAGTTGCGCTATACACTCCTAGCGGCAAGAATGTGTACTACACAAGCTTTGCCCATGACAGTGTTATTCAGGTTATTTTTGGGTACCTCATTGTATGTAAAAGAGTCAGGCAATACGTGTGCTGATTTTTTTTTTTAAGTTGGTAGCTTCACACACACATTTTCTTTAAAAATTCTTGCAAATTATCAATGCGTTAGGGCTGTTTTTGTTGTATACATTTACTGTACAGAAGAGGGGACTTCTCAAGGTTATCTCTGAAAAAAATTTGGTCCTTATTTGTCATTGCAGAATGAAATGTGTAGTGCATAGTGTTAACCCTTACTTCCTCTCTTGCAGGTAACTCTCTTTAGGTGACATGCCCTGTCTTACTGGCTATTGCTGCCAACCAGGCAAATAAAATTCCCAACAGCTTAATCCATACCGGAACTGTGTCACATGCTTTACTGTTTTATATACCATAACAACACCATATAACAATGTTTTCAGGCCCAAGCAGATTGTATCGTTATATTAAAGGAAATTCCATGCAGAGCACTGTTTGATCTATAGGTTAATTCAAAGAAAACATATAAAGAGGCTAAAAATAAAAAATCACAAATATGTACTTACCTACTCCAGAGCTGCACAGCGGCCCAGCCCATCAGCTGCTTCGGCAATAGACTGCAATGGGCTTTGAAAGGCTCGAACATACGAAGCCTGTGACGTCATTGCACGGGCCGGTCTGTGCAGCGTACGCGATGAGCCAAGGACAGCACTGTGGTGTTCTATGAGCTGACTGCTTCAATGTGTACAGTGTACTGCATGTCAGTGGAGTGCGTTGCATTATGGTCGAGTGGAGACGATCATGTTTTCTGTGGTTTTCAGTTTGACTTCCCCATCTATCCTGTTATCGGAAATGAATGTGGACTGTAATTCCAAAAGAAACCGTGGAAAAAGAAAGTGAAGTAAAAAGAAAAAAGAAGAAACAAATGAATTCGAAACCATACAATACAAGACTTCTGAACCGGATCCTAAACTTAAAATTCATATTTGGTTGGTATTCAAGTCTGTAGTTGATGGTGATGGGGAGCTTATCCATAAGAAGTATTTGCTTTGATTCTGTATTGACTTGTCTGAATCTATTATAGTTTTATTTTGAGTCCACCTTGTCAATACACCTTATAATGATAGAAAATTATTAATTTAACATAGGCCTACATGTTTTGGGAAAATCATTCATTTCCTTCATCAGTGATGTCAGTTTAACGACTCCTCTATTTGCAAAACAGTCCACAACAGAGCTCCTCCATCTCATTCTAGGCTGTGCCCTAGGCCTCTTTGCAGTCTCTGTATCCATGAATGTTCTCTTTGGTGTTCTCTCTCCTGGCATTCTCATCATGTGTCCAAACCATTTCCGCTTTGCTATATCAATCTCTTCTTGAATTTTACACACTCCTTCACTTCTCCTTATTTCCTCATTTCGTATTTTATCTCGTCTTGTCTCTCCCTGTATGAAGGGAATAGATTATTTTCCTGAAACATGTATGTTAAATTAATAATTTTCTATCATTATAAGGTGTATTGACAAGGTAGACTCAAACTATAATAGTTTCTTTAATAGATTATGGGAAAGACTTAATTATGTGTGTTGTACAATCTGCGGTGAACTTTATGTACACATTAAAGGAGGTGGACTGATTTTCTCTTTTTCTGATTAGATAAAAAAACCTTATGATGAACGAGGTGTGCATGAATGACGAGCATTCTAATGTTTCCGAGTCATCAGACTCCACGACTATACCACAATCTGCCAAAGTGAAGAAGTATGTTTCGTGGACTGATGTTGATAATGCTCCTATTCCAACAGATGAGCTGGAAAGATATTTCAATTAAATTGTGGAATGGAAGAAGATATAGCATCCTATTGGAGATCAAATGGAAAAAACTATCCAAAACTTCATCAGATCACTAAGAAAGTGTTATGTATGCGAGCATTAAGTTCAGCTTCAGAGAGAAATTTCAGTTCAGAGGGATTCATTCTCAATGCACGACAGTCTCCTCTACACCCAGACAATATTGATGCTCATCTTTTCATTCACAGTAATTGCATTCCACCACCATTATCAATGACCAATAAACTATGCACACTAAGTAAGAGCTATGTTCAGGTTTGTTTTTGTTGTTGGCATACTGCATGTCATTTCAGTTTGTATTTTATTTTGAGTTAAACGTGAATGAAGTCCTATGAATATGCTTCGAGTTATTTAGATTCATTTTCAGTTAACTTGATGCCAATTGATGATGAATATTAGTTTATAATAAAGTTTCTGTTTGTTGTTGTTATTATTATGATTATTATTATTATTATTATTATTATTATTATTATTATTATTATTATTATTATTATTATTATTATTATTATTATTATTATTATTATTATTATTGTTGTATTTATTGCAATGATGTAGACGATGTATTTCACACATTTTTTGTATGCTATCACTGGTCAACTCAGTGAAGATGTTTACATACTGAGCAAGGAGAGTTGACGCCAGAAACTATTATGCAGGTGATGCTACGAAACCAAGAATCTTGGGATCAGGTAGCAGTATATGTAGAAGGCATCCTGCGTCAGATAAAGAGGGATATGAATGCTCATGAACGACAGAGAAATTAGCACGACACCACCCTGAAGTAATGCGAGAGCGGATCAGGGGCGGAGATATACCGAGAGACGTATGATCATTTGATTTTCGCCAAGTGAAAAGTGGTTTCTTTTTATTTGTATTTGTTAATTCAAACCATAATTCAGTATTTGATTTGACTTCTTGCAACTGTTTCAATATATATTTTGCTAACCGATACAAACATGAAAGGAGCACGAGGATTGCCTTGGCTATGCCAGTGTGAAGTGGCTGCATCACTTGTTGTAGGCAGGTTATTATCTTCTCCCTCTTCCTCATTTTCAGAAGCAAGTTCACTGTCACTTTCACCACTTGTGCTATCGTTGCTGTCCAAAGAGTTGTCATCTAATTCATCATCTGAATCAGTGAGATGAAGAATAGTTTCATCATCCGAATGAGCGCGCTTAGCCATTATGTACAGAAGAAAATAAAATGGAATATTGGTGTGCAGTGTGCCGCAGCAAGTCTGGAACCTACTGAAATCTATAAAGCGATCATAAAACTACACTCAACAACAATAAGAGATCAGATAACATGCCCCACCCAGCAGATAACAATTTTTGAAGACTCTAGATGAGTTAACTCTTCATTACCCGATTGAGTAACAACTATTGTTAGATGAATTAATTCATCACACCCAGTTAAGAGGTTAATATCTCCCTGATCTTCTGAGAGTTTAGGAAACCATCTTTGGGATTTACCAGGTTGTCATCAGGTAACAGATTGAGTCTTTTTAGGCAAGTTTTGCTTTCCCACGTCACATCACAAAAGGAACCTTGTTTCTGAATTCTATAATACAGCTTAAAATTAGATGTGTAATATGTTTTGCTGTCACACAGCGTGTATATTTTTATGACATATTTTGGTGGTTTGTTTGCCATATACTGCATGAAACCACAATGCCCTCAAAATCCTACAAGCATTTAGTCAACTGTGACAAACTCACCATGCAAATAATTCGGTTGACAATTATTGAGGAAACTTATATGAACTTCCCTAATGGCAGCTTATTTATCACTGTGATGTTGTCATTCTTGACGAGCATGCATACTATCAAATCGAAGTGCTTCCATTAAAAAATGAAACTGCTTGAGACTGAATCCAGCTCTTGGTATAGGCATACCAGTGCTGTCTACTTTCCATAAAACTTTAGCATTAGTGTGTCCTCATTCTTTCACTCCATTGAGGAATAAAACTCTTAAAGACAGCCATTATTTCTGTTCTCATTGCATCATTCCAGTCTCTCTCTCTCACAAATTCAGTGGCAGAGCTCCATTTGTATATTAAAAATATTATTACATGAAACAATATTGTCAATGATATCGGGATCAGAGAATATTAGAAACACATCAAGTTTTGTTCTAGTATCCCTTGCAACTCATTTTGGACTGGGAAAAGTTTTTACTATATTTCTCAACCTAGTTTTGCCTGGTTCAATAACTGGTTTGCTACACCAGATTGTGTCTAAGTATCTAAATAAAATCTGAAATTATCTCCGTTGTTGTAAGTTTCACCTGCTCCTGAATTCACTGACTGATCCGTATCACTATCTTCTTCTTTCTCCACCACAACCACATGTCCGTAATCATCATCCTTATCTCCATCCTCATCCTTGTGGAATTCAGATTGAAGATCTGGACCATCATCGGAAAGCCCTAGAAGGACTTGACGTATGCCCTCCATGGTTGCCAATCTTTCAGCCCTTTCACAAGAATGTTTGTTTAGATCAAGAAACAATTTGTGAACAAAACAAAAGAAGTCTCCTATATTTACGGTAATGAAATCAATCTAAAAAATATTTGCTGATGTGAGAAATAATACTGGAATGTTCATAGCGATAAGAGTTATACGAATAATATTATACAAATAATAATAGTTGCATCACAACGTAAGAGCTGCATGAATTATAAAACAACCTCTCACAGAGCGAACACGTCCTGTACCAAGTGTGAAATAAACTGTTACAGGAGCAAATGTGCGCTTCACTCAGTGTGGCATCTCAGTAGCTGTCAAATTCAACAGCCCATAGATGACTGACAAGAGGCAGATAAGTGATTAATTGAGTTGAAACCTAGTGGTGATATAATGAACATAATGTACCTTAGTTCCCAAGGCAGGAAATAACTACGCTCATCAGCAAAAAGAATTTGCTGCACTGAGTTCAGCCGTGCACACTCCAGAGGGTTAAAAATTTGTTTCGTGAGTCTGGCATTATTTATCCTCATTATATGACGAAAAAACTTAAATTCATCTCTTCTTGATCTGACACGCTTTCAGTTTCTTTACTTTTGTAGAGGTCTTCATTCTTCTTGTGTCTGAACTTATTTTCAGTCTTTTTCTCTTAACTTGGGAGTGTGGTTTGGCGACCACAAGGCCTTTAGTTGAGTCCTGGCATTGTTTCCACTTACTTGTGCCAGGCTCCTCACTTTCATCTGTCCTGTCTGACCTCATTTGGTCAACTCTTGTCCATTTCTGACCTTGGTGGTATTAGTTTTTCGAGGCCTTGGTAGTCTTTCATTTCATGTCCTTTGTGGCCCTTGTCTTTCTTTGGCTGCTACCTTCATTTTTTGAAGTGTCAGATCTCTTCCAATTTTTCTCTCTGATTAGTGTTGCTAGAGAATGGTGGCCAAGTTGTATTTCCTCTTAAAAGGATAATTACCACTACCACCACCTGACATATTGATAGTCACCAGCGATATAGCAACACATAAGAAAAGGATTGAAGAACTCCAGATGATAGCAAAGAAGACTGGGCTTCGACTTTCTTTTGAGAAGAAGTTGAAGTTAGGAGACAAGAAAATATAGTTAAGAACTTTAAATATTTGGGAGAAAAATTGCAAGAGAATGGGTTGGAAAAGAATGCCATTAAAGTGAAGGCAAGAAAAATGGAAATGGCAAAGGTCTAACATACGGACCTAAACTGAGGCATCTAGACCCTGTTGTTAAGCCTGAATGCCTATAAGCAGCAGAGACATTGGAGATGATTGGGAAAGTTGGATTCAAAGATATCTAGAAGAGAGAAAGAAAAATGCTCAGAAAAATTCTAGGCCTAGATGTAAGAAATGGGGAGATGAGACTCAAATCTACCAAAGAAGAGAAGAAATGGTTGACTTGATGAGGAAGAGAAGGGTACAGTTCTACGGACACTTATTGCAGATGGACAGTAACAAAGAGAATGAATATTCCGTAAGAGGAAGACAGAGCTGAAATGGTTTCGAAAAGTGAGGTTGGAGAGAAATAGATTTAGACAACTCGTCAAAACGTTCTGCGTTGTCCAGGAGACTGGGTAGACACTAATGAGAAAAGAGAGATCCTATACAGAAGAATAGAAGGAGGAAGTATAAGAAAGGATGAAAAGATACTGGCGTAGAGTGGAAGGCAGAGAAGGTTCAAAATAATGGAAAGAGTCAAACATGGTCCATAGATGGCTGAAACAAAAGCAAAAAAAAGGTTATTGTAGTACTACTAGTAGTAGTAGTAGTAATAGTAGTAGTAGTAGTAGTCGGCTATCATAGGTTCGTGGTAGTTAGTTACTTGCAGCTGGTCATAAACACTTGGATTGCTCAAATTACTATGAGTATAACATAATCCTCCCCTGCGAACCATGTGACCTTGCCGCAGTGGGGAGGCTTGTGTGTTCCAATGAAGCAGATAGCCGAGCTGCAGGTACAACCATATCGGATGGGTATCTGTTGAGAGACCAGACTAATGAATGGTTCATCAAAAGGGGGGTAGCAGCCTTTTGGAAGTTGCAAGGGTGGTAGTCTAGATGATTGACTGATATAGCCTTGTAATACTACTCAACATGGCTTAGCTGTGTTGATACTGCTACACAGCTGAAAGCAACGGGAAACTACAGCCGTAACTAACTCCCGACGACATGCAGCTCTCTCTGTATGAATGATGTACTTATGAATGATGTACTGATGATGGCTTCCTCCCGAGTAAAGTATTCCAGAAGAAAACGAGTCCCCCATTCGGATCTCCGGGTGGGGACTACATGAGAGGGGGGAATCATCAGGTAGATGGGTTCTGACATTCTGCAAGTTGGAGCATGGTATGTTAGAAGTTTGAATCGTTGTGGTAGGTTAGAGAATTTGGAAAGGGAGATGGATAGCCTAAAGTTAGATGTAGTTGGTATAAGTGAAGTACGTTGGCAGGAAGAACAGGATTTTTGGTCAGGTGACTACCGAATTTTCAACACAAAATCAAACAGGGGAAATGCAGGAGGTGGTTTAATAATGAATAAGAAAATAGGGTAGGCTACTATGACCTGCATAGTGAAAGAATGATCGTCGTCAAGATAGACACCAAACCAATGCCCACCACTACAGTGCAGGTCTATATGCCTACTAGTTCAGCAGATGATGAGGAAATCGAAAGAATATATGAAGAGATAGAAGATTTAATACAATATGTAAAAGGTGACAGAATCTAATTGTGATGGGAGACTGGAATGCAGTGGTAGGCCAAGGAAGAGACGGTAATACAGTAGGAGAATTCGGATTGGGACAAAGGAACGAAAGAGGAAGTCGGATGGTTGAATTCTGCATTGATCATAATTTAGTCCTTGCCAATACTTGTTCAAACACCACAAACAACGGCTGTATACATGGACGAGACCTGGAGACACTGGAAGGTATTGAATAGACTTCATTATGATTAGGCAGAGATTCAGAAACCAGGTGGTGGATTACAAAACTTCCCCAGGACCAGACGTGGACTCTGACCACAACCTGTTGGTCATGAAATGCCATCTGAAGTTGAAGAAATTGAAGAAAGGAAGGAATGCAAGGATATGGGATCTAGACAAGTTGAAAGAAAGGAGTGTGAGGGACTGTTTAAAGGAACATGTTGCACAAGGACTAAATAGAAAGGCTGACGGAAACACAATAGAGGAAGGGTGGATAGTCATGAAAAATGAAGTCAGTAGGGCTGCTGAAGAAATGTTATGAAGGAAGAAAAGATCAACTAAGAATCAGTGGATAACTCAGGAGATACTAGACCTGATTGATGAACGACAAAAATACAAGAATGCTAGAAATGAAGAAGGCAGAAAAGAATACAGGCGATTAAAGAAGTAAGTGGATAGAAAGTGGAAGGTAGCTAAGGAAGAATGGTTAAAGGAAGGAAGAAATGCAAGGAGATGGGATCTAGACAAGTTGAAAGAAAAGAGTGTGAGGGACTGTTTCAAGGAATATGTTGCACAAGGACTAAACAAAAAGGTTAAAGGAAACACAATAGAGGAAGCGTGGATAGTCATGAAATATGAATTCAGTAGCGCTGCTGAAGAAATGTTAGGAAGGCAAAAAAGGAACAACTAAGAATCAGTGGATAACTCAGGAGAAATTAGACCTGATTGATGAATGACGAAAATACAAGACTGCTAGAAATGAAGAGGGCAGAAAAGAATACAGGTGATTAAAGAATGAAGTAGATAGAAAGTGCAAGATAGCTAAGGAAGAATGGCTGCAGGAGAAATACAAGGATAATTATTAAATTAATGTTGTATGGTCCACCTTTTTTAATACTTCTGTATTATGTAATATTATTTAATTACATTACTAAACTAGGGACTAGTTTCTGCCTTGGTTGGCCATCTTCAGCCTTAATGTAATACATTTAATAACTAAACAAATGTAAAAACACATAATTGACATGAAAACTAATGTTCAAACACACAATAAACATTAAAATCTGGGATGAACTAAGTGAAAAATTTGAAAAATAAATTAGGCTCTGAATTCTTAGCATCTCGAGTATGCTCATCATGCAGAGTCTTTCTTGTATTGATATTCATAGAATTGTTAGTTCCATCACTGCTAATCATTACAATTTCAATTGCAAAACGGGAACTGGTAAATGTTGATTCTGTAGTCAGATCATCAATCAGCAAATCTACTTGAGTGGTGTTAGCAGTATGCAAGCCACTGGATGCCACTATAAATAACCACCAGCTGACGCAGAACTGCTAGATGGTGTTTCCACATCGACCAACATAAATAAAATGAAATGTTCCCGTAGTGCTTGTTAAAAACATGCTAAAATTATGTTGGACATTGTCAGCACAGCACATGAAGATATGTTTAAAACTGACATATTCTTAATTTGTGGCTGGTATAAATTCACCCCACCCCCTCGCCCCTTGCCACGCCTCTCTCTCCCTGCCCTGCCCCTCCCCTTTCCTTTGAATCTCACAACCTCACAGCCTTTCTAGCGTACCTGTTAGCGCTAGTAGCTGCGATCATCTGAGGTCCTGGGTTCAATTACCAGTACTGCCAGTGGTTTAAGAATGGCAGGAGGGCTGTTACAAGGTTAAAATGGCGCATGCAGCTAAACTCCATTGTGGGTGTGTATGAAAAGAGCTGCACCACACCGGAACGAGGACACAAGATTTTTGGGTACCATGGCTAACTGGTTGGTATGTTGGCCTTTGATCCAACGAGTTCCAGGTTCTTTCTTCTGGTTTGGGGCTAGGTGTTTGTGCCATCTTCAGCATTAGAATTCATCTTAGGTAGGGACCAATCTTCACAGATATGCAGATCACCTATAAGGCGTCACATCCAAAGACCCGCACCACGCCTCTCTGGATGCCATACACCTTTGTTGTTGTTGTTATTATTATTATTATTATTATTATTATTATTATTATTATTATTATTATTATTATTATTATTATTATTCGCTGGGGCCATCGAGGACCACGTTAAGTCTTGTTGCATTTGACACTGAACTTGGCCTTCTTTAGAGCCCAAATTTCCCTCATTCTTTGTGAGTGGCCTGCTTACGTTCCTCTGTCCAAGGGGCACCGTGTCTTCTCTTCGGTTGCTCGTCTCAGTTTAGCCCATTCGTCAATATTTTCTTGCGGAAGAGATCTCTGTTGAGGGCGTCTCCAGCTGAGATATGTAGCATTTGCAGGTCTTCTTTGGTATTTCTAAACCAGGGAATTGTGGTTTTGGGGTTTGAATCAAAAAAGTGAAAGATTTCTTTAGTTAACTTTCTTTCAGATGACCGTAAAATCGTGCCCGTCTTTTTCTGATTGTGTCGGTAATTTTCTCTATTTTGCTGTTGACTTCCTTGTTGGATCTCTTTTGGTGGATTCCACTTCTGTACTTTGATCCCAAGATTCCTCTCACAATTTTGCGTTCTCTTTTCTCCAGTTCTTCAAGGAGTCCTTTGTTGGCATTTAGAGACAGGGTTTCGGCTGCATATAGAACTACTGGGTTCAGAACTGTTTCATAGTGACGTGTCTTGGTGTTTTGGGAAAGGCATTTTTTGTTGTAGATTGTGCGGGATGTTTGGTAGGCTATTTCCAGTTTGCGTACTCGCTCCTGAAGTGCTTCTTTGTCCGGTCCTTTTTTCATGATGATCTCACCCAGGTATTTGAATTTGTCTACTCGGGTGATGTCCCCATATTTTTTATGGAGTTTTGGTGGAGCCTATTTGATGTTAGTCATTACTTCTGTTATTGTTAAGATCTTCGCTAATTGGCTGATGATGACACTCTAAATGTGTTGAAACCGGTCCCATTAAACAGGTTGTAACTACTTTTTACTACGGAGTATTGAAAGGTGGATCCTTCCCTATAATATTGTACATCTTATTAAAATTTCAACTTGAGCTCTAGCGGTTTCTATGTCGTTTGAGAGAACAGCAATATCATCGGCAAATGCTAAGCAGTCTGTTGCGATCCCCTTGGATTTGGTTCCTATTCTCAATGGACTGTAGTTGGATTCCTGTAATCTCACCCGCCAGGTTTTGATGAACTTTTCAAGAACACAGTTGAAGAGTATCGGGGATAGCCCATCACCTTGTCGGACTCCTGTTTTGATGTCAAAGGAATGCGAGACACATCCGTGAAACTTCACCTTGGATTTTGTATTGGTCAGGGTGGCTCTAATTAATGCCAGCAGTTTCAAATCAATTCCAAGTTCATTTAAGATGTTTAGCAGGACTTCCCGGTCAGTGGAGTTGTACGCTTTCTTAAAGTCCACAAAGACAGACACATACTGCTTGGACCTTAGTGTACAATATCTGATGATCGTTTTGAGATTTTGGATCTGTTCAGCTGTTGAGCGACCTTTTCTGAACCCTCCTTGGTATTCACCTATTTGATGTTCGACTTGTGCTTCCAAATGCTCTCGGATGGCAAGTGATAGAATTTTGTAAGTCACAGGTAGCAGAGATATTCCTCTGTAGTTGTTGATGTTCTTCATGCTGCCTGTTTTTTGTAATGGATAGATTAAAGCTATTTTCCAATCTTCGGGTAGGGTCTCCTTGTTCCAAATTTCTTCTATTTGCTTTTGCAAGATATCAAGTGATTCCTCTGGGGCATATTTCCATAGTTCTGCTACTACTGAGTCTTCCCCCGGCGCTTTGTTATTTTTGAGACAGGCAATGTGGCGCTTGATTTCATCTCTGTCGGGTGGTCTGGAATCTGGGTACCTGAGTAAGGGTTCCTTGGTCTCGATGGGGCTTTGCGGTTCAGAGCAATTGAGTAAATTCTTGAAATAATCTGCCAGAATGCTGCAATTTTCTTCATTTGACGTCGCCAGTGTGCCGTCCTTTCGCTCAAAGCATAGAGATGGTGGTTTATAGCCAGTGAGTTTGCGTTTGAAGGCTCTGTAGTACTCTCTGCTTTCATTCTTCCTAAAGTTTTGTTCTATCTTTTCAATGAGAGATTTTTTGTATTTACGTTTCTCAGTTCTGAACACCCTAGCTGCTTGGGCACGTTGGGTTTTGTAGGTTTCCCAATCATTTTCTGATTTTGTAGAGTAGTACTGTTTCCACGCATTGAGTCTTTCTTGGAGGACTGATTCGCAGGTACTATTCCACTAGGCATGCTTTTTGCTTCTCTTGATTTCTACAACGTCTTTGGTGGCCTCAACAAGGAGACTTTTGGCGTTGTTAAAGTCACAGTCATTTGGTCTAGCCTTCTCCTGGAACTCCTCGACCCTTTGCCGAAGTTTATCATTGTCGAAGCGTGTGATCTGTTTGGTTGTCTTCCTTGTGTTTGTGGGAATTGGTTTGAATTTGATAAGAGACATATAATGATCTGAGGCCACATTAATGCCTTTCTTTACCTTGACATTCATAATCTCAGGGCTGTTTCTCCTGGAGATTGCAACATGATCAATTTGGAACTCTCCGAGAGCTTGGACGGGAGAACGCCAAGTCATTTGCTTTCTAGGTAGATGACTTGCAGGTTGTGATTTTCGCAAATGGACACCAGTCTTTTGCCGTTGGGATTGGTTCTTTTGTGAGCAGGGTAATTTCCTATAACTTTCTTGTACTTCTGTTCACGACCTAGTTGGGCATTGAAGTCACCCAAAAGAACCTTGACATGGTGTTTTGGGATTTTGTTTAATTTTTCATCCAGTAGGTCCCAGAAATTATCAACTTCGTCTGGATCAGACTTGTTCTTATCGTTTGTAGGAGCATGTGCGTTAACTATGGCGTAGGTTTTGTTCGCGCATTTAATTGTGAGTATAGACAATCTAATACCAATATAAATGGTCCGTTATTGGACATTATAAATTTTCCACCTAGCTCATTCTTGGTTGCCAGCGTTTCGCCCTCGTGTGCTAGGGTGGGCTCATCAGTTGGTACCTAGCACACCTACCAATACGCTGGGTACCAACTGATGAGCCCACCCTAGCACATGAGGGCAAAACGCTGGCAACCAAGAATGAGCTAGCTGGAAAATTTATAATGTCCAATAACGGACCATTTATATTGGTATTATAAATTTGCTCATTCAGGACAAATATTTCAGATTCCCTATGGGAATCAACATCTATATTATCTGATGGCCAAGCAGGCATCAATTTTTAGTGATGAGACAAAGTCTCTTAGTGCATTGGCACTGCCGGTGGCTCCAGTTAGCCTACGCAGTGGCCTCCACAGTATGCACTAGCCAGCGTATTGGTAGGTGTGCTAGGTACCAACTGATGAGCCCACCCTAGCACACGAGGGCGAAACGCTGGCAACCAAGAATGAGCTAGCTGGAAAATTTATAATGTCCAATAACGGACCATTTATATTGGTATTATAAATTTGCTCATTCAGGACAAATATTTCAGATTCCCTATGGGAATCAACATCTATATCATATAGACAAGCTGTCATTCACAGGTTTGAAATTTGCAACTGATTTAAGGATCTTGGTTCTAACAGCAAACGCGGTTCCAAGCATCACAGCTCCATTGAGGATTCCTCTTTGCGCTTTGCTCTTGAAAAATCGGTAGCCTTCGGATTAAAAAATCTCTTCATCTGGGTACCTTGTTTCCTGTAGGGCCACTATGGATATCTGATTTTCGTGAAGAGCTTTGGTGAGGGTTTTCAGCTTGCCAGTTTGTGTAAGTGAATTTATGTTGAAAGTTGCTAGAAAGGTTTTAGATTTTGGCCTGAGTTTTTGACTCTTCGGTGTACACCGAGACGCTCCGACTCGCCTCTTGCATGATGTCAAGTCTCCCCCTGAACATGTAACTAATCTCATTATTAGACCCGTATTGAACTATGCTATGATATACTAACAATTTGTTGGTTGTTTTGATCCACCTTTTCAATACAAATTACAGTTTGTGTTGCTAAGTTGTAATGTTACAATAGGCTGATGATGCTTGTGAATAAAAGCGAAACATGTCCCGGTAAATTAGTGTTGTAACATTACAACTTAGCAACACAAACTGTAATTTGTATTGAAAAGGTGGATCAAAACAACCAACAGATTGTTAGTATATCTCCCCCAGAATCCGAACGAGACTCGTCCACCGTGGCGTTCACGACGAGGGATTTATCTGAAGATTTACCCCCTGGGGTATGTTTCTTGAAATGTTGTGCCATCATGCTTTTTGACTTGACTTTGCTTTGGACGGGTACCCATCCTTTTACAACTAGGGTTGTTAGCCCTAGAGGTTGCCTCAAGATGTTTTCTGGCTTCTGGTCATTTACCAGTCTTCGCCGTAACCCTGGCAAGGGACCAGTTTTTTTTTCACGGTGGTATTTTATTTCCCTACTACCCTCTGATTCTGCTGGCAGCAAAGCCAGCGAGCTTCCCCAATTCCAATGGGACGTGCCCGATGGAGGTAACCGGTAAATCCCCACATGGGTATTGTTATTATTATTATTATTATTATTATTATTATTATTATTATTATTATTATTATTATTATTATTATTTATTACTGCGTTCTGGCCTGCTACGGACCACGTTACAATTTCAATTCTTCCTCCTTAGTTGTTCTTTCCTTTTCTTCCAGTATTCTTTCATTGTTTTACTGTGCTTCCTTTTCCTGTCATCAGTCCACTTTGTGCCTGTTTTCTTTTCCTTCCTTCCTTGGAATCCTTCCATTTGTAAGACTCTCTTCCTAAAAATCTTTCTTTCCAATAATTCTTCTTCTTGTATGTTGTTCCTTTCCAGGTCTTTCCTGACTTCTTGAGTCCCGGTGGTGGTTGATTTCTTTTCCCAAAGGTACTCGAAGATTCATTTAGTTAGTCTATTGTCATCCATTCTGTAAATGTGTCCAAGAAATAGCAGTCTCCTTTTTCTTATTGTTTCTGATATGTTTTCTATGTTCTGGTAAATTTCATTGTTACTTCTTAATTTCTAAAACTCTGCAATTCTTAGAGGACCTAATATTTTTCTTATAATTCTTCTTTCTAATATTTCTAATTTATCAAGCTTGTAGTTCAGTACTAGACATTTTCTGGCATACAGGCATTCTGGTTTCACTACTGTGTTGTAGTGCTTTATTTGAAGTTTTATTGATAAACACTTTTTGTTGTAAGTATTCTTAGTTGTACCGTAAGTTCTTTCCATCTTTTGTATCCTTTCCTCTATAGCAGATTTTTCTAAACCATTTTCTTGAATTGTCTCACCCAAATATTTGAATTTCTTTACCTTTTCTGTTTGACCAATATCTATTACTAAAAACATCGGGGCACTTTTTATATTCATCAAAAATTTTGTTTTCTCGGCAGAGATTCTCAAGTCTGTCATGTTGGGTGTCTTTTCAAGGAGATTGACTTGCATTGCTGCATCTGTAAGGCTTTCTGAAAGTTTGGCAAAGTCATCTGCAAATGCTAGGCAATTTATTGCGACACCTTTGTTCTTTTTCCCCAGCATGAGTGGCAATATTTTGGATTCTTTCAGTTTTTCATTCCAAATTCTTACAATTTTCTCCATGACACAGTTGAAAAAGAGTGGCTGCATTAGGTTTGCCAATTTAGTTTTAACTCCAAATTCACGGACTACTTTATGTAGGGTTTCCCTATCAACAGAGTCAAAAGCTTTTTTAAAGTCAATAAATGTTACAACTATGTCTTTAGAGTTTATTAATCTGTGTCGAATAATAGATTTCAGATTGAAAATCTGTTCGGAGCAAGATCTTCCCTCTCTAAATCCACCTTGATATTCACCCAATTGACTGTCCTGTGTCAATTTTATTCTGTTTAGTAGTATTGTTGAGAATGGCTGGCAAGAGAGATATACTTCTGTAGTTGTTGACATCTTGCTTGTTACCCTTCTTGTGTAATGGGTGTATTAGAGCCACTTTCCAATCCTCTGGGATCTTTTCTGTTTCCCAAATTTCTTTAAAGATTATTTGTAGATCTTCTATAATTTTCGGTTCAGCCCATTTTAAAAGTTCAGCTGTTATGGAGTCTTCCCTACTAGCTTTATTACTTTTAAGATTTTTTAAATGCTTTCTTAATTTCTTCCGCTGTTGGAGGTGAATCAGCTTCTAGATTTTTGTGAATTTCTGAAAATTCTAATTTATGATTTGACTCAGGGCAGTTCAGCAGGTTTTCGAAGTGTTTTGCCAGAATCTCACAATTCTTGGCATTGTTAAGGCCAGTTTTACCATTTGCATCTCTGAAGCAAATACTCGGGGGTTGATAACCTTTCAAGTTATTCTTAAAGGTCTGACAGAAATTTCAAGAGTTATTTCTTACAAAATTATTCTCAATTTGTACTAGCTGCAAATTTTCAAAAGATTTCTTAATCTAGCTTATTATTCTTGTTGTTTCTTTTTCTTTGTACTTTAAATAAATCATTGTGTTCATTCTTTCCAGAACATTTCCATTTTTTCCACTATTTCGTTCTTTCCATTAGTGCTTCCTCACATACGTTATTCCACCATACTTTCTTTTTAGTTTTAACTGATCCAAATACTTTTTTTGCTGCACTGTTAATCTGTTTAGATAATTCTGGCCATTTGCCATGCTGATTTATTTTAATTTCTTCCTGAAAGTTTTCTATAGTCGCTTGTGTAATTTTTTTTCTTCTTCTAGTTGCTTTACGTCACACCAACACAGATAGGTCTTATGGCGACGATGGGACAGGAAAGGGCTAGGAGTGGGATGGAAGCGGCCATGGCCTTAATTTAGATACAGCCTTGGCTGGTGTGAAAATGGGAAACCATGGAAAACCATCTTCAGGGCTGCCGACAGTGGGGTTCGAACCTACTATCTTTCGAATACTGGATACTGGCAACACTTAAGCGACTGCAGCTATCAAGCTTGGTTGTGTAATGTTAAGCCTATCTTTGTTGTATTTCATTAATTTTCTCAGCCTTTTTTGATTCCTGCGAGGTAGAAGCTTTAGCTTAATTTTAGAGAAGTAGTGATCGGAGTCAAACTCCCCACTTCTTATTACTTTAACATTCATAATTTCCTTAATACTTATCTAAGAAATAGCTACATGGTCCAATTGAAATTCACCTAACATCGGGTTTGGGGACACCCATGTTTTAGCCTTTTATGGAAGTTTCTTAAAAAAGGTCAACATAATTTTAGGTGAAAGGATTTACAGAGATTAATTAGTCTCATGCCATTTTTGTTTGTTATTTTGTGTGCCGGATATGTCCCTACTGTTTTGCTGAAAACGTTTTGTTTGCCTATCTGTGCATTAAAATCACCTAGTAGAATAATAATATTTGATTTTGGAATTTTTGATATTTCATCATCTAAAAGACTCCAGAATTCTTCAGTTTTACTTGGGTTCTTCTTATCATCTTCATTTATTGGTGCATGACAGTTAACAAAATATGTATACTTTTTGTTCTTGCATTTAAGTGTGAGAAGAGATAACCTTTCTGAACTAGATTTGAATTCCATAACATTATCAACTATTGCTTTATGGACATAAAAGGTGCTACCTAGTAGTGGCATTCCTTTCATAATTTTGATTGCTGGTTTACCGTTAAAGATTCTATAATCTTTGGTTTCTGTTACATTCTCATCCACAAACCGTGTCTCTTGAGCTGCTAAGATCTGGATTTCATGTCTATCTAAGAAAATTTCCATTTCTTTCTGGTTGCCAGTTTTTAGCAAGGAATTTACATTAAGAGTGCCTGCAAAGAATTTCCTCTTAAATTTAAGCCAGAAATGATTCCAAGGATGCTTTGACTCACCCTTATTGCAGATGTTGGGACTCCCCAGAACCCTAGATCCCGATGCATTGCATAACGCAATGGTGGATTTCTTTTCTGAGCTACACTTAAGAAAATGGAAATTGCAACACCATGAAGGCATTAGTTGTTTGTGTTGATTTTCAAGATATGGAACGATGCCATGTAGATATGTAAACGATCAAAGTTTCTGACCCACTGGATTGTTGCTACAGGTCTCCTCACGTGATTGGTCGCGGAGGAATCAACTCCAGTATACGGACTCTGGTGTAGCGTAGTTGACTTGCAGTCTGTGCAGTGAAGTGTTCCCTGTCAAACATGCCTCAACAACAGAGAACAGCACGCTATCAACAACTGTCGTTTGAGAGGGCTCGGATAATTGGGCTGTGTGAGGCTGGATTATTGCTAAGGACTGTCACTGCACGTGTTGGCCGACAAGCATCTACAGTGCAACATGTATGGCAGCAGTGATCAAATGAAGGTACCCACACTCGTAGACCTGGCACAGGTCCAGCACGACAAACAACTGTGAGAGAGGATCGCCGCATCATTTGGATGGCCCAGATGGAACCCCATGCAACAGCAGCGCAAATTCGAGCAGCTGTGGCACCCCACGTTACACAACAAACAGTTGGTAATCGCCTGTGTGCAGCTGGCTTACGAGCCCATGTCCCTGCAGAAGGTGTTCCATTGGCCCCACAACAGCGACGTGTAAGGCTGGCCTGGTGTCGAGAAAGATCGACGTGGGTCGACGAATGGCATAGGGTCGTCTTTGGTGATGAATCGTGCATCTGTCTTGCATGCAGTGATCGCCGGAATCGTGTGCGCCGATGTACCGGGGAGAGGGGCTGTCCAGATCTTATTGTCGAGAGGCACACAGGGCCAACACCAAGCATTATGGTCTGGGGTGCTATTGGCTTTAATGTGAAATCACAGTTAGTGCTTGTTGAGGGCACTATGACTGCTCGACAGTACGTTGATAGGGTACTCAATCCAGTGGTTGTCCCTTTGATGGCGAACATTGCTAATGGGATGTTTCAGCAGGACAATGCCCAGGTTCACACTGCACGCATCTCCAGAGCAGCTCTCCACGACATCACAACCTTAGAATGGTCCGTCAGATCCCCGGACCTCAGTCCTATTGAGCATTTGTGGCACATGATGGGTCGACAACTGGCTAACCGTCCTCAGCCACCCACAACTCTGGAACAACTGACCCATGCAGTGCAGCAAGCATGGGCCACAATTCCTCAGGAAGCGATCCAGGGCCTTATTGACTCCATGCCTTGACAAATTCATCAATGTATTGCAGCTCGTGGTGGGCATATCTTGTATTGATTGTTGTCCAAACTTGCGCTCAGAGGGACCTGAAAGTGTAATCATCAAATCACAACCAAACACTCATCCTGCATGTTCAATTGCAGCAATGTAGCACCACTCCTTCTGGGTGTTGCAATTTCCATTTTCTTCAGTGTACCATCTGGGGTAGTGCTTTCATTCAGCGGACTTTCCATTCTGCAATTGAAATTGTACATTGTGCAAGGTAGGAAATTAATTTCAAGATAAGATCGGATTGTTATTCCGAAATGTTTATTTATTCATGCTTTACTCCACTAGATTCTTCCGCTCTCTCCACCGTTGGGGCATTAAATTCCTCATCCGCCTTCAAGACCTTTGACCAGGTTACCACCTGTAACCTTAGGCAGGGGCCCTTACAGCGTGCTACCATCCGGAGCCAGATGGACCCAGGTTTTTCACGAGGTTGTTACTCCTCCCCCTCCTCCTTCCCCATCACTTGCAACATGAGGTCCCCCGGGTTTGGGACCAGCAATGCTGGAGTTGTTGTTGTTGATATTATTATTATTATTATTATTATTATTATTATTATTATTATTATTATTATTATTATTATTATTATTATTATTATTATTATTATTATTATTATTATTATTATTATTATTTAGGAAACACAATATCAACATATCCTTTAGGAGAAATAATCATACTTGAGATAAAATACAATCAACAAATGCAATGAAAATCTATGTTTAAAATGTTCACCCAGGATTGAATCTATGGCCATTTTGTTGTAGACACTAGTAGTTTGCGCGCGCGTCGTGAGCGCATAAGTCGTGTGCCGGCATGCGTTGGGAACAAAAGTGCTCACTTGCAGCTCTGTTGCTAACCTGTACGGTGCTGTTCTGTGCTTGCTCAAATGTTCAAGATTATCGACTCGCCCGCCCCATGCAAGGTTCGGTCAATGATACGGTTTTTGTCGGCAAGGAACGAAGCAGCACAAAAACAAAAGATTTGAGTGTTCGATGATGTTCTTGACTCGTTATGCTGAATAAGGTGAGAGCATGTTGAGTCACTTCATAACAGGAGACAAAACATGGGTTTTGCTTATCACTCCCGAATCAGAGCAACAGAGCATGGAATGGAGACACACACATTCGCCTGTAAAGGTGAAGGACAAACAGACTCTGTCCCAGCGCAAGATCATGGTGTCCATGTTTTGGGATAGGCATGGTGTTTTGCTGGTCGACTTTGTGCAACGAGGAACCACTATCAATGCAGAAGCCAAATGTCAAACCTTGAGAAAGCTACGCAGAGTAATAAAAAACAAAAGTCGCTGCTTGCTGACAATGGGAATTGTCCTTCTCCATGACAATACAAGGCCTCACACTGTAGCTCAGACCCGAGGTTTATTGGACACTTGAAGTTTTAGACCACCCATTCCACAGCCCTGATCTTGCGCCAAGCGATTACCATCTGTTCCGCCACCTCGAACATCACCTCAGCGGCAACCACTACAATAATGACGACGAAGTGAAAACAGCCATGACCTTTTGGTTATTGGTACAGGTGGCAAGTTTCCATGAAGAGGGTATTCAAAACTAAACTTAGTTGTAAGGTATGATAAGTGTTTAAACAAACTTGGCACTGTGTTGAAAAATAGAGTAAAGTTAGTAGAATCTGCAAATAAATGGGGTGTTTGAAAATTGTCCTCTGTTGTATAGTTATTTTCAAATGCCGCTTACTTAAAAAAGACACCTTGTAGATTTTCATTGCATTTGTTGATTGTAATTTATCTCAAGTTTTTTATGTATCACTGTTTTTGTATATGTCTTTCATCTTTGTGTTATTTTAGCTGATGATGACCTCTAGGCTAGGTCAAAACATGTCCTATGTAGCTTTTTAGACAGACCATTCATCAAGTGGCAAACTTGAATTGAACAGGTGGACTTTATACAGTTAAATTCTCTTAGAATTTTAGATATGAACAAGTATACTATATGGCATCTGAATTGGAATTCCTGTCATCAACTGAATAATTGCCCTTGGCATCTTCTTGTTAAGTTTTTCCACATAACTATGTGACACACGAGGGAAAAGCATCACTGTATTACTGTGTATTATCTCCATCAGGGGCCTACACAGATGGGGATTTTGGGGGTATATCCTGCCCTGAAATGTCTGATTTGTCATCCCCCTCCTCCTGAGTACTGACATTGCTTCCACTTACTTATGCCAGGCTCCTCACTTTCATCTATCCTATCCGACCTCGCTTGGTCTACTCTTGTTCTTTTCTGACCCCAACACTATTAGGTTTGCGAGGGTTAGGGAGTCCTTCATTTTCACGCCCTTTGTGGCCCTTGTCTTCCTTTGACCGATAGCTTCATTTTTCGAAGTGTCGATCCCTTCAACATTTTCCCTCTGATTAGTATTAATAGAGGATGGTTGCCTAGTTGTACTTCCTCTTAAAACAATAATCACCACCACCACCACCTCCTCCTTTAGGCAGTCCTGGAGCAAATTACTACAAAAGGCAGTCTATACTTACATCCCCTACCCCCCATAAAATTATTTTCTGGGTACGCCCCTGGTCACCATAATCACAATTATTATCATTATGTATGGATGGAAACAGTATGTCACTTGAGATAAAATTATGTGGACTTACCTATCACACACAACACAGATCAGAAGCTACAGTCAACACAACACAACCATACTGATAAACAATTTAGATCACAATCATAAGGAAAAACTAACTAGACATTGATTGTACTCAGAACAGACTGACTTAAACTGATGTCAGACTGTGATTGTTGCAATCTTAGGAGTGTGAGTGGAACCTGACACCATCACTCCCACAGTAGATTTCATCCAACAAGCCGCACGGGTGTTCAGAAATTTGCTGGTTGACTGCCGAATGACTTCCTGCTGTGTCTTGAACCGATAACATACACTGACATAGAGCTCAAAGAAAGCATATCTAATACATCAAAGAGGTGATGGCATAGATATACCAGTTAAAACTATAAATAAACCATTGTTAGACTTTTCACTAACGGCGCAAGCAATAGTGGGTTAAGTTTGATGAGTTACAGTATTTTGCTTGTCACATAAGGGAAAGTAAGAGAGGTAGCTTAAAGGGTCCAACTCTCTTACGTTCTCAGTTCAATATGGATATAAGATGAAATTCTTAAATTTAAATACATTTAAATGTAAGGGAAACTTGTAATATTTATGAGAGAAAAAATTGTCATGTCGTACAGACAAATTTGTCAGTTCTCATATAACTGTTGAATTTGTCGCACGTGTCGAGTTTTAAGGAGCAGGGCCCAGGAAATTGATCTTCCATATAATGAACAATAATTTTTTGTGTTCAAAATCCCACTTTACCGACTTTGTGCTTTTGTTGCATTTTTGTTGCTTTTACATAGCTGACTGCATGCTGTTTTTATCTATATATAGGCCTAAACTTCAAAATGTATAATGTATGTAAAAGTCACAGCAATAGAACTAATATTTAGAGTTATTTGGTTATGTGCATGTGCTGCGTTTTGCCCAGAATGTGTCATTTGGGTTCATAAGTCGGACTGGCATGCCTTACTTCTCCTTTACCAGGTTAGCAACCCTTACTTGCTAACACAGCACAGGACTGTGCAGACACTGGCTAAGCAGCATCTTGGAATTCCATGCCAGTCCAATTGATGTGCCCAAATGCAACGTTCTGAGCGAAACACTGCACACAGCCTAATAACACACAAAGCTAGGTTCTCTTTTGCTGTGATCTCTTTATTTGTGGTCTTGAAAACCTTAATTGACATTGTATCTCTATGAGGAGTACAAATTTATTGACAACACATAGCAAAATAAAAAATGTACTAAACCAGAATATGCAAAAATGTTTTTGAACACTGTACATAGGCATTCCAAGATATTACAGTCCTTGTCTGCTTACATATAAACTAACAATGTATTCTTCCATTTATCCATACAACAGAGAGAGTTGGAGTTCGAATTAAAGTGCCAGATGAAGAAATGGAGGAATCTACTGAAGAGATTCCATCACATAAAATGAAGACTTCTCCATCAACATGGAAAAAGTCAATGCCAGAAATCGTCAACCAATTAAACTTGATTGAATACATAAGCACTGCAGCTGGTTTTTTATACATGATATATGCAGTTCCTCGTTCTTCGGAATTCTTTACACCTTATGCACTGAAGTACGTATGTAGTTTCTGGACTCAATCATATTAGGTTTATGATACTGCAAATATTCTACTGCTTTCCTTACAAATATTCTTCTAGGCAAGTCTGGTTAACACTTTCAGTGCCAGTCAATCTCGTTAATTCCCCAGCATACATTTATAAGCTATTTCACCTGAAAATGCATTCTCTTTCTCTTTTTTAATGTCTTGGGAATATTTGATGCACAAAACTTGTCTGTCTGTCCTTTTTTTTTTTTTTTTCTAGTTTAAAGCTGAAGGTTTATTTTACAAACAAGTGAACATTTCTGGACATTGAAAAGTAAGACATCTTTCTAAAAATCTCAGAAATTTTCAACATTTGTAAGTTGTATTTTACTTTCTATACATCTTAAGCACAGCAAAAATGCATTATGTACCATACATTTTGATCAGAATCAGCATTTCTCTATACCAGTGGACACCATTGCTTGTTTATATTCAGCAAATATTAATTTGTGGGCTGAGTGGTTCTGATGCTAGAGTGCTGGCCTTCTAAGCCCAAGTTGGCAGGTCCTATCCCTGCTAATTCTGGCAGTATAAAAGAAAATAAAGAACCATTACAAACCGTGTTTCACCTTTTGGGTATATCGTAGGATATTTAGTATTGAGATTGCATATGAAAAATGTAATTAATTATAGTTGCTGTGTTTGTCTGGTATTTCTCACTAACTCAAGGTTTGGTACACTTTATTTATAAACTTAATAGTCCTAGGATTGGAAATAACAATGCATAGCTGAACACTTGGCTGCTGGGGGTACGTGGACCTCTTTATGACTAGATGTCTGCATCAGTTGAGAAGATAATCTGCTACAGATGTGGTTTTTCTTCACATGGACACATAGGTGATGTAATTTTACCAATTCTGTGAAGGTACTGAAGGTTGGAAAGGAATTACTTTATTATGAATGAGGGGAACATGTTGGTGTGCTGCCAGAAATATATGTCACAAAAGTATTCCAGTAAGGACAGGTCTTTGGTCAGAATCTCTTCAACCGAGCTCGATAGCTGCAGTATCCAGTATTCGGGAGATAGCGGGTTTGAACCCCACTGTCGACAGCGCTAAAGATGGTTTTCTGTGATTTCCCATTCTCACACCAGGCAAATGCTGTACCTTAATTAAGGCCACGGCCGCTTCCTTCCTATTCCTAGGCCTTTCCTATCCCATCATCGCCATAAGACCTATCTGTGTCTGTGCAACATGAAACAAATAGAAAAAAAAAATCTCTTCAGTCGCCTCCATTACCTGATCTTGTACGGTTAGAGCTAAGTCATCGGCATAGCAGAATTTTCTGGATGAAGTGTCAGGAAGGTCACAGAGATACAAGTTGAACAATAATGGTGAGAGAACTGATCCTTGGCGCAATCCGTTGATTAGCTTCCTCTCCTTGCTTATCCTGCTTCCAGTGATTACTGCCTTTATGAAGGAATTCCACTAGATCTTCAGAAATCCTAGTCTACCCGTGCACTTTTGAATCTTAATAGACTAAAATCACACCATCCAACTTTGCGTGATTCTGCTGACATGGATGCTAAGGATTTTAAATCTCTTGACGAGTAGAAAGGTTGATGGGAAGCAGCAACAGATGTGCACCTGTATACCTTATCAGGTTCCAGACTTCCAAGTGGATCCCACCTACCATGCAAGACCTGAGCTGCCTTAAATAGAATCAGAACAGAACATGGCCAGTGCAGCCATTCTCCATAAGTGGAAAAAAGCTACCTAATCCAGACTGTGACTGCGGAACTCCACACCAGGCTATTCATCATATCGTCAGGGATTGTAAGATTCGAGCCTATCACAGTAATGAAGCTGACTTCCTGCTAGTAACTCCAGATGCTGTACGCTGGATTGAAGAACTAGATATTCAATTGTGAAGCACAAATTACTTTCTTTCTCATCTGTAAACTGGTTAGGACATTTTTGTGGGGACCAAAAAAAATTTTGTCCTAAAGAGGCAACATGCTAAAAAGTGGAAAAACAATTGCGCTTTTTAATTTAAGGTTTGGTTTGAACATAAAAATAATTATGATGAAAACAAAGAAACAAGTGTCTACAATTATAATTAATGAAACAAATAGTGAAATAATACATTTTAAGAACACCAACATAGCAAAACTTGAAGGAAAAAGTTTTTTAGAGACGTGAACTATACACATCGCTTTCGATTATGTGTAAAGTTTTCGTAATAATGCTCAATATCTGGGCTATTTGCACATGTTTCATGCGTGGATTAGCATCCGCTTTCTCAATAAAATTTAATTTTTCATCATTTGTAAAATGTCTAACTTTCTTCTTCTTCTCCTGGACTGGACAAAATCCACAATTAAATGTTTACTGTAAACATTTTAGTGGCCGATGTCTCAATGATATCCTCACCCTATTTAACAGAATATGGAGTGAGAGAGTATTTCCATCTCAATAGTGTGAGGGAATTTTAATAAGAATTCTCAAGCCAGGTAGAGATCCAAAACTTCTGGATAGTTATAGGCTTATATGTCTTACAAATGGCCTGTGTAAGCGATTTGAAAGGATGGTGAACTGGCAACTTGTGTAGACCTTGGAACAGGGAGGTCTCTTGACTAATACCAGTGTGGTTTTGCTCTCATTGGTCTGCCACCAATCATCTGGTCAGACTGGAGAGTGCCTTTCTCTGGAGGGAACACCTAGTCGCCGTGCTTTTTAACCTGGAGAAAGGTTATGACACACCTGGTGATATGAGATTATCTCCGCACTACACCAGTGGGGATTTTGGGGAAATTTGTCAACGTTTATTGAGAACTTCATATCCCTCCACCTCTTTTGAGTCAGAGTAGGGAATGCATTTTCTCAATATTACGTTCAAGACAATGGAGTACCACAGGGCCAGCAGGGAACATCGGCAATGGTTAAGTCACCGATCGCGATGAAACTTGGAAAACACATTGAAGTACATGTAAAAAAGATGTCAGCATCAATTTTGGGTACCGACATTCATTAGGGCATTAACTAAGGGGCCTAAAAGTTTGACATTTTAAGTTCCGCGTGAACAGCAATGAATACCTGCTGGCCAATGCTTAGCCGGAATACTGTCTGCTTTGTGCCACACCTCTGCACCCCCTCCCCTCCACCCCTCCTTCTGGTTTACCTCCGCACATTTCCCTTCTCCTTGCGCTGCCTGTCTGCTTAACTGTCGAACAGAACCTGTGGTACACTTTGCATACTCTATCCGCCTTCCTCATAGCTCTCCTTTGTAATTTCCACATTGTATTAGTAAGTTTACATTTTCTGAAATGTTTATGAAAACGTTTGCAATGATTCCTTAAGCGCAATGTCATTGAGCGTGCCAAAAATTATTTTTCATCTTCAAGCAAATCACGGAAGTCATGGTGAAGAAGGTCCACTGAACTTTTGAGAGCTGCAGCTTTATGACGTGATTGAGGGTGAGTGTTAAGCAGGCAACTGTTTTCAAATAGGTTTTGACGCTCACGGGGTGATATCACACTGCGTGACATAGGCCGTAACAACATAGATTGAAGCGTGGTCTTTTGTGCTGCATGTGAAATTTTAGGTTTAGTTTTCAGCACTGGACCATCTGATATGTTTATACCGATAACTCTCTCATTTTTTTTTTTAACAAACACTTGTGTTCTCTGTTGTTCCTGTCAATAGATATACATATAACATGTATTTTAATTATTTTTATTTTTGTTTTTCAGAGCTTATAAGTTACTGTCTTGAAGGTGACAGTCTCTATTTGGAGATCGTTACAAGTTTGACGTACAAGTTTGACGTACAAGTCTGATCAGTCAGCGGAAAACGTAGAGGATATTGAATATAGTGAGCCAGAACTGGGACAAAGCCAAGACAGTGCCAATTCAACGGACACCGTAGATTTACAGTATAAAACAAGAGCAGTCAACTACTGGAGGAGTGGAAAACGGAAAAATCTGAAATTTACAACTGTGCGAAAGAAATTCCGTCATTTGCATAGTGATGCACAGCTCTCTGCCTGGAAAAATGTAGTGGATGAAGGAGGCTCTCTCCGAGACAAATTTGGTCTTATTGCGATGGATTGTAAGAAAAAATTTGACGTGGAGTACCGTACATCCACCACCCATGACGTCACCATCAAACAGTGGGCAATGCAAAGTGCCTGCTCTCGAGGGATCCATGACTTTAAAGCATCCTCAGGCTGTTTGTACGTCTTCAAAAGCAAATTTGGGATCACATCCCGAAAAATTACTGTTGTGTCAAGAACGAAAAAACTTGATAGGGAAACTGACATTATGGTGGAAGCCCAAATGTTTGTGGAAAATATAAGAGAAAAAGTACAGTTACACAGCCCATCACATGTTTTTAACAGCGACCAAAGGGGCTTTAATTTGGAAATGTACACCGGCAGAACGTTAGCGCGCGCAGGGGAAAATTCGATTAGCACGGTAGTCCAATCAGTTCCCTCTGCTACGCACAGCTACATGATTATGCCTACTGTGTCAGCAGAAGGTGAGCTACTTTCCCCGTTCCTAATAGTTTTAAAGGAAAGAAATGGTGTTTTTGGTTACCTTGTTAAGAAAAGAATATTTTCACATGAAAATATTAATGTTGTGTGCACCACATCTGGAAAGATGGGCAAAGCAGAAGTTCATAGCTGGTATAATGACATCTTGAAACCAAGTTTACCCGCTGGACAAAATATTTTATTGTTAGATTCTTTCTCTGGCCACAATGCGCTTGTTCATGGCACGGAAGTAGAAGTTATGAAGATTCCAGCCGGCACTACAGCAGTTTGTCAGCCATTTGATGTGTATGGGTTTCATATTTGGAAAACGTGTTCAAGACGAATGTATTCCGGGCTGCGACTTATGAAAACCGACATTGTGCTGCATCACTGTAACACCATCTTAATGTTGCAATCACTGTTACATTTCCAGCTGACATCTCCTTGATTCAAAAACATGTGGAAGTACTCGTGGTACAGCAGTGGGTACCTTGATGATCATACTGGACAGTTTGAACACCCGGTAGAGTATTCCTTTGACAGTGTTGGCTTGGTATGTTCTTTGTGGCCGAATACTGGTTTTGTCAAATGTGCTTGGTGTACAAAGGACTTGTGCGTCAAACACTTCTATGAGGAACACTTATATTGTAAAGCATACGTCCCGTGATAAAAGTATGGTGCCTGTTGTTAATTGTGTTTTGTTTCAGTTGTCTTTTTACTATTTTTTAATGTTTCGAATAGACCAAAAATAGTTTTTGTTTACTATTAGTTATTGATGGGGAGTCTGCCTGATGTAATAAATGCAGAGTCATTTGTTGTGTTGCCTAGTAAATTTTGGTTGTTGTACCAGTTCATACAATAGCCATTTACATTTTTACGTATGTACCCAGAAAACTGTAGTGTGATACTTTAATATTGGTACTTGTTGAATGCATAGACCTTTGTCAACTATAACGCAAAGTACCGGTAAAGTAAGAGTACACGTCTGCCTGTGATTTATGTATGTCTACTGCATATATAAATGCACATCTTTTTTATTTTTCAAGGCTTTTCTTATTACGTCAAACTTTACTTCATTCCACGTCATACTCATATCAAAGTTGTCTGTGCATTAAATTGATTTATGTTCGACAACCATTGCTGCAAATGAAATGTGCTGTGTCTGTCACTGCAAAACATAAATAAATGATGCAATACAAGCACAATTAAAAACATTCTACCTAGATTCTTTATACCAGAGTACGCAATACAGAAAATACCAGTAGTTTCTAACTTGGAGTTTATAATTGCTGTTGTTCGCAATTTCATTTTGTTATGACACAACGGATAGCGTACACAAAATGGGGGTGGGGGACAGGCATGCAAAGAAGGTCTGGACCTGTAACCAGGTTTTTATATCCCGAGGTACCGAATCTCATTACATTCATTGACATCCACTACCCGGGCACGTAATTTCTTTAAATAAAAAGATATTTAACGTTGTATAAAAGATGGGTGATTTAATTTAATTAATTTCATATGTATATCCACTCTAAAGGACACTACTGACAGCTTGAAGGCGTTATAGAAGTAAATAATAATTTAAGCGTAGGTCGGACGCAGTACCTTATCCCACCCTGCCCACACCCGATGGTGCTTAACTCGGGGTTGTACCCACAAATGTGACAACTCACCAGAATTAGCAGGAATGAAAATATAAAATTTGAATAAACTATGAGTATATAAGTTTAGGTTATTTATTATCATTATGTGTGAAACGGAACGTGATTTAAAGGATTTCAATAATTATAGTATGAAAAGAAGCAAAATATAGCGCCAGTCTCATTCAACAGCTAAGCAGCCGGCAAGCGCAGGGAGAAGGGAAACGTGCGACGGCGAACCAGTTGGAGGGGGGGAGGGGAGGCGGTGCAGAGGGTGTGTCTCCAGGCAGGAAGTGTGCAGGCTTAGCATTGGTCAGCAGGTATTCATAGCTGATTGCACGGAACTTGAAATGTTGCAACTTTTAGGCATCTTAGTTAATGCCCTATTCAATGTCAGCACCCAAAATTGATGCTAACATCTTTTTTTACGTGTACCTAAATGTATTTTCCAAGTTTCATCGCGATCAGCGACTTAACCATTGCCGATGTTCCCTTGTGAGTGTCATGCTGTTCACAGTCGCCATAGTTGCTGCTGCTGGGCCTGCAGTTGTTCCAAAACTGTATGTAGACGATTTAGCTCTAAATTACAGCTCTGGAAGGATGGTGTTTGCTTAAAAACAGCTACAGTGAGTTAATAACCAAGTCAACAGATGGGCTCTGCAATATGGTTTTCGATTTTCAGTGATGAAAATCTCAGTTGTACACTTCTGTCAGCATTGGCCTGTGCATCCTGAACCAGAGCCCCGCTTGCAAATCAGTGTCTTACCAGGCGTAGACACCTGAAGATTCTTGGGTCTCCATTTTGATAAGAGACTAACATAACAACCCTACAGCCATCAGCTGAAGGCTGCCTGCATGAGGAGACTTAACACGGTTAAGTTTCTCAGCGGCACCTCGTTGTGGGGGCGGCTGACCGTGAGTGCTGCTACGTTTCTACACAGCAACTGTCCTCTGCTGAATGGACTATGGTAGTGCAGTTTATGGTTCAGCATCAAGATCTATGCTGAACCTTTTAGACAGTGTTCACCATAGTTGAGTTAGTCTGATAATGGTAGCTTTCTATACTAGCCCCATTCACAGCCTACTCGCTGAAGCGGGTGTTCCACCTTTAGGAATAAGAAGGCAGCAGTTACTCCTCACATACACTGCAAAAATTCATGAAATGCCACTACATCCAAGCCATCAGTGCATCTTTAGTACCGTATACCACCAGAGGTACCAAAACCAGCCGAATGCCACACGGCCATTTGGGTTTCGAATTTATATCTTGTTTGCAAGAAATCAGCTTCATTTCTCATATCAAATCTTATTTACATTAAATCAATAAAAGTAAACTTCCACCTGTTTGATACTATATATTTGCTTTAAGCAAATTATTTGTAGTACATGTCTCATTCGTTAGGAACATCTTCAGCTACATTACATTGCATTGGTGAAATTACAAAGAATTTCTCTTCTTCTCTAAAAGCTCCTTAAAAAGTACCTTGTTATGCTTGAAACAATATTAATATTTAAAAAGATAAAAATAATTAAAATATGTGTGAGGAGTGTTGAGTGGGGCAGTGAAATGGGAAGGGAAAATGGATCTACTTATGTTCTAATGTAATTTAAAACAATTTCTATTCACATGGAATAAACTAAAAACGTGCATTATGCATGGCCAAAACTCGCACTAAAATCTATGTATATTAAAGCCAGAAAGTCATGAAATGAATACCTACCAAATTGGTGTTTTTTTTTTTAAACTATATGGAAAGCCGCATCAGCTGCTGTACGACCCCTCCAAGGACACAGTAGGTTGATGACATATCAAGATTTTTGGGAAGCTTTTTCATAACATCAATAAGACAGCATTACATGTAACAAGCTTTAACAGCTTCATTTCAGGTAATACTAATCCTGTATTGACTATAATCAAGTAGTGAATATTTAAGATAAACTTAAATATTATAACTAAGTGGTCCACCTATTTAGTACAATATATAATTTATTATATTTAGTACATGTTTTGTCACCTAAGGGACATCATCAGCTATAATAAATAAGTAGAAGTGAGTCCTTCTCCACACATCAGTGCCAATAACAAGGAGTAAGTAACACGATTATATTACGTTATATTAATTTCATCTTCGATTTCTCGTTACTTACACTCAGTTTTTCATTTTTATTTCAGATAAAATAATATTCATTACTACAAAGAACTTTACCACTACGGCCCTGAGTTGACTTTAAATTCTGAAGCATTCAATGCATATACTATCTACGGAATGCATATAAAAGATCTAACAAATCTTTCCTCAAGAGATATAAATAAGTGTGCTATTCACAACAATTATTCATTTAAGATTTTATAAAGCACATCTGTTATTTCCCAAGAATATTATCAAGAGTATAATGGACAATTCAACCGTTTTTGTCGATCAAATGACTTACAGTTTTAACAACATTTCTAAGATCTTATTTTAAATGTACCATATATCAATATTTTAATGTGTCTTTCCAGTCTTAATAATATCTGTTTTATATTTTGATATATTAATGTTAATTTATTATAGCTGATGATGTCCCTTAAGGGACAAAACATGAACTAAATATAATAAATTACATATTGTATTGAATAGGCAGACCACTTGGTTATAATATTTAAGTTAATCTTAAATATTCACTACTTAATAAGACAGCAATCAGCTTCAGATGATCCCAGGTCTTGTCCATGTGTACAGCCATCATTTGTGGTGTTTGGGCTCATTATTAGCATGGACTAAATTATGATGATTTCAGAATTCATCTAGCCAACTTCCTCCTTCATTCCTGGTCAGAAATATAAGGGTTCAACTGACACTTGTTTTAGAAAGAGTGTGATCTGCAGTAATATGCTGATACTTTTATGGGCCCCAATAAATATGAAAACAAATTGCTATCCTTCACTTTACCACTCAACACAGATTAAATTTCAAACTTCTGAAGGGAATGAAAAATACAAGCACAATCAGGCCCACTGGGTTTTTCAGCAATATCTCTCCTAACAGGCAAGCAAAATTGAATTTTTCTGAGGCTAATGGCTTGCTCCCCGAAGGTGCAACTTACCCTGTGAAGTTCAGGAATTGAAAGCCTTTTCCCATTATCACACAACTTTCTCTGACCTGACTTATATGGCAAAGACTCGTGCATGTTTTGGCAATTATGTTCCCTTCACAAGGGATGATAAAGAATATTTTCTGGGCTAGGAAGAATATGATTGTATTAAACGGTGTAAGTGAAAATTCGTGATATGTTAAGTGGGGTAATTTTATGTAGATTTAATATCTGGACTTTGAATTTATGAGAGGAATGCAATAATGAGGTTTCACTGTACATGCTATAAACTTTAGTGACATTCCAGGGAAATCATCTGATGCTTCTCCCATGCATTTTTGTGGCATTGGGAAACAGGTGTCCTTGTAATATAGAAGGTCTATGGAAAATCATTTAGGATGTGTAGGACAAATGGACATGGCTCATATGAAGACACATCATATAAATCACAATAGGTAGTGGGGATGCAGCTTTTCCTAAGGTAAGGCACAAGTGCAATTCATTACCAAAGATTGCAAATAATCTTGGTATTTTTTAAAACTTTTTCTTATGAAATATATTCTTCTGTTTATTAGTTCATAATGATACCTCTAAAAGGAATGTCAGAAAACCATACTCTAAATTCAAACAGACAGTTAATAATTGATAGAAATGCAATATTTCTTTATCTGGCTGTGTTATTTGGGAATCTATAGAGAAATTAGCTAAGTACTACATTTTATGAAAAAATGGCCCAAGGACAACTTGCCAGCTACAAAAAGTGAATGAAACAAAGCATAATATCACATTTCAACATTCACATTCGTTCTTTCTAAATTTTTTGTTTTCTAGTGAAAACAGAAAGAACAACATCAAGTTGAACGAAGAGTTGATTATATCGTAGCTGACACTAACCAAAACATGCAGGGTGTATGGTTCATAGCATTGTGGGGATGACATGCAAATTTGGGTTTCCAAGGTCAACAGTATCAAGAGCGGATCTTCAATATCTCAGAGAGAATGTTACCACCCGCGTAAACCATAGGTGTTTAACGAATGGACATCACGTCACCTCCGCAGTACCATACCATACTGGGCATTCAACGGGCTACTGTGAGTCAGATCACTGCTTAGTTGAATGTTGGGAGTCAGGAGGCAACTGCACCGCATAGGCTTCACCAGGTGATGGCCAACTCATGGTCCTTTGCTGACACCTCAACACAGAGCTCAATGATGTGCATGGGCCCGCGAACATCGGAAATGGACCATGGAATAGTTGCGGCATGTAGTATGGTCCGATGAATCCTGGTTCCAGCTGTATTCGAGCTGATGGGTGCATGAGAGTGTGGCGTATGCCCCATGAAGCTATGGATCCTGTGTGTCAACTAGGTTGTGTCCAGGCGGAAGGTGGCTCAGTTCTGGTCTGTGCGGCGTTATGTGGACATTATGAGGACATTCTTACAGACCATCTTCATCCCTTTCAGGCCCTAAAGTACCTTGATAGAGATGCCATGTTTCAGCAGGACAATGCGCCATGTCACCGCTCTGTAGTGGCACGCAGGTGGTTGGAGGAGCACTCCAGTGATGTTACAACCATGGATTAACCTTCCAGATCCCCTGATATTAATCCAGTCAAGCATTTATGGGATGCTGTTGATGCTGGTGTATGCTCCATGAACTCTGCAGCATATTCATAAGAACAATTGTGAGTAGCAGTGCACGATGCGTGGGTCCAGATCCCTCCAGAACGATTCCAACACCCTGTAGAGTCAATGTCTTGCAGTATTGCTGCCGTTTTAAGGGCTCATGGAGGAGCAAGTTCATTATTAACATCACATTCGGTGCCTTCCCATGAATTTTGGCCACTCACTATACATAACCATTATTAGCATTCAAGGAGTTAATAAATCATTGGATGACAAAAAATGTTTAGTGTTCTTTTTTTTTACAGAGTGGTTCCATATGCAGAAATTGATAAAAACAATTTCTTGACTATTAGTGCCCATGGTGTCACTCAGTATATGCCAGGAGATATGATCTTCACATCACTGGATGTCTGGAAGAGTGAATATGAGAAGTATCTCAAACTAATCGAGGTAGGTGAAGTACTCAAGTGGGAATGTTAAGGGAGAATCACAGTGTACAGTACTTGTTTCAGAAAAAGGGGAAGAATATCTTAACCTGTTACAAACTTTGTTGATAGTACTCATACAAAAACACTTGGTATTTGACATATTATAAAATATGGCAGTCGCAAATTCTTCTGCACAAGTGCCATTAAACAAGTTTATATCAGACAAGATACTCACCAGCAAATGAATTCCTATGATATATTATATACTTAGGCTGTATTTGATTCTACAACCATTTTGTTTGTTCACTTTTGAATAATAATAATAATAATAATAATAATAATAATAATAATAATAATAATAATAATAATAATAATAATAATAATAATAATAATAATAATATAATTGTACCGGGAGGTACACCCACCCCGTTCATTCAAATGAATCACCTTGGAAATGCCATCTTAAATCTAAAACTCGCACCAACTAGTGCAAGAAGTCTGAACTTTTGTCAACTGATGTCTCTACTATAAAACTGATGTTATGCCCTATGATGTAAAGAGGATCATTAAAATTGTTCAGTAATTTTTTTTATTTTAAGGTTTACTACACTGAGTTGATTATTCTTTGTTTTTGGTGCATCAAAGTTTGCAACACTTCTATACTTTGGATGCTGGCCAATAGAAAATTTTGTATAATTATTTTTCAGCCAATTAGATCTGTCTTGTATTTATTTAATTACCCAATAAGAATTGGGGGTGTTTTGGGCCTTAGCCCAGAGCTCTCTAGAACCTTCCTCTCGGGTATAAAAGCTGGCACATTTTTCGACCAAGTGGTCTTATTCATCGCTCCAGTCTAGTGTGTGTGTTAATAAAGGAGGTTGGGAGCCTCGTCCATTGCAGAGTAATCCATCAGCTCAAAGTAATGGCAGTCCTATCTAAGTGATAGTATTTGAAAGCCAGCTCGAGGAGAAGGTTTGCAATCTTTACTAATGTAACTTTAATTTTCTAAAATGTAACTTTCAAACAAGTCAATAGAACTTCACCAAAATTAGGGAATAGAGAGTGTGATACCATCTCATTTCCCTATCAACTTGATTTTGAGGTGACGATGATTTTGTAACCTGTTTCTGTTTGAAATTGTTGTAATTTAAATATTCTCTCCATCTAATCACCTTAGTAGTTTAGGGTTAGCCTGTGTAACTTTGGGCCAGAAGCCCAAATAGTGTTTTAATCTTTTAATTGCAAATTTCAAGGAGTTCAACTGTCCGCCTCCATATCATTTTGATTTTTGGGCCAGTAACTATAACCTGTTGTTTTCCACAAAGGCCCGATAGAATGGGTATTCGATACCCCTGTAAAATTCAATTTTTTTCTTTTAGGTTAAGAGATTAGACTGTTGAGTGTCTAAGACAGTGAATAGTGTTTGAATAATTGTAAAATGTAGGTTGTGCCTTTGATAGGTCTGGACCTTTCTGGAACTAGGTTTCCAAGTGTAAAATTTTAATAGAGCAAAGACGCTCCTTCTCTGTAACGGTTAAATGGTGCCTTAGGAAGGCCGGTGTGGTGGATAATTTTGTGGAGCAAAAGGGGCTCTTGAAATATTGAATATTTTGAATACTCTGTAAAAGAAATTAGGAGGTTCATCTCTTTGACTGTTTTTTTTTTTTTTTAAAGACAGCTGCAGCACTCATGGAGAATGTATAATTAGGGAGCTTCAAGCTCAAGGTTGTTGTTATTCGATATTTTAAAATTCTTACCCTATCTTATGGACTTTTGTACCTGAATTATAAAGTTTGTCTTTAGTTAATGTTTTGACTGTCTTAGACTCATTCATGCCTGCACTTTCTATCTCCTCTGTCCACCACGGTATCCCTGTATCGATAATAATAATGATAATAATAATAATAATAATAATAATAATAATAATAATAATAATAATGATAATAATAATGTCTTTCCCTAAGTTTAAAATGCTGCCATATCTCTAACTGTGGTGATACCTATTAAGAAGTGTCTGAACTATTTTATATCCAAGAAGTTCTACATGTTTGGACTAGAGTTCTCTAGCTAGTGTGAGAAGGTAAAGGTGGAATTTTCATCTACCTTTGTGAACATTACGTGTGAATTAATGGAAGATTCCAGCATTCCCCCTTAGCATGTAATGGTTAGGTAGACCTGCATATACTTCAACTTTATGAAGGGCTTTCTCTTTTGATTTAAGCTTAAAATGTAGGTTTTCTAGGAAGTCTCAGGACTTTAAAATGTAATCACCCCTAATGAGGATATTGTAAAATTGAAGGATGGATGAGTGTGTACCTTCGTTTCTCTTATTCAAACTTGTCTTTGGGTGACTAAGTTTGAAAATTTTCTAAATTCATCTGCTTTCCCTTTGGACTTTAAATTTTGTTTACCATAGCCACCGAGTTATATGGCTTATCCACTGTGTCATTGGGCCTTATGCCCTGTTAGGTGTTTCTTTTGTCTTAAACGTTAGAGTGCTTGAGAGTTTTCAGCCTCAATTATTCATATTTTGTTCTCGGCCTTGCTTGTTAACAATTGTTTTTTTCTTCTTTTCTTCTTCTTGTAAGGCCATGTAGTATGGGCTTTGGCTCCTGTAACTTCTGGATCTTATGATCCATCTTTCTATAGTAGAGTCACCCGCTGTCCAGCCGTGACAGATTGTGATATAAAGGAAAGAAATAGAAATACATTTATTTAAAGCTAATTACAAGTAGGACCAGAGGTCCTTTGGCTGTAACTAACTGCCTCTTCAACTTAAATGTATCAATTAATATACACAATCTAATAAAAAGAATATATTAAAAGCATAAGATACATTTTCCTACTGAGGATATAAGAATAAGAATAAAAACTAAACTATGTAAGAGATTACAATAACAGTAATGAACATAGGTTTTCGTGGCTCATAGTATTAACGTAAATAAATAAATAAATGATTACTGGATTAAAACCACTATGTTTAGTTAATGAAGCCGAGCTTTCAGCCAAATTGCATTGGCCTTCCTCAGGGCAAGTTAAATTCTGCTTCCGACAGTGAGCAAAGAAATTCAAAGAAAGGTGGAAGTCCCTGGCCGTACTATCCACGGCGTACCCCACTAATAGATCTGTAGGATCTTCGTACTGTAATTTACCGCCTTCTGTCGACAGTTTCATGAGCGCGTCCTGCTGTTCCATGGAGGTGTTATGCATGTATTTCTGCAGTATAGGTCTCCATGTATTTGATAACTTGAAGCAGTCTTCCCTGCTGATGTTATTTGGGCACAGCTTTATCTCTATGGCTTATCTTACCAGTCAAGCATAGAAGTCTTTTACAGGTGTGATGACCTTCACGTGGTCAAAGAGGATTTCATGGTCTGTACTGTAGAAATGCTCTCAGACTGGATTATGGCATTCTCCATGGAGGATGAAAGAGCGACATTCTTTACTGACCTAATCTGTTCTTTCACCCTGGTACTGACAAGCCTTTTCGTCATGCCAATATATGAGCAACCACAACCACATGGAACTTCACACACTCCTGGTGTTTCAAGATGTGGTTTTTCTTTGAATGGTCGAGACAGGGATTTGAGTTTCCAGTCTGTGGTGAAAACTGGAATTATACTGTGATTCCTAAAAATGCGCCCTATTCTGTCAGTTATACCTGCCACGTATGGAAGGAATACTTTTTTCTTTTTACTGTAGTCCTGGTTAGTACTATCCCTGTTAGGCTCCTTGATCTTCACAGCTCGTGCTATGTCTCCTGACGTATAGACGTTTTTCTTCATGGATGTTGTCAATTCTCTTAATGCACTTGAGCGGTCATCAGCGTCTGCAACGTTATCACCCTAGTAAATAATGGTTGAAGGAGAGCTGCATTTTGGCATGGGTGGTGATGTGAGGACTTATGAAGGTATCTTTCAGAATGTGTAGGTTTCCTGTACATTGCATGGCTTAGTGCACCATCATTCTTCTTGTATACTAGCACATCAAGAAAAGGAATTTACCTTCATTTTCCACTTGGTTCATGTTTGTGGGTTACTGTAGTCACGTCCTAGTTCGTGAACCATGGGCAACGGCTGAGTGGCCTAGTAAGTGGTCCTGAGAGTCGGGATACCAGTTGCTATGGAATGGGAGTGGGCATCTCGGACATATTCTGAGTCGTGGTCCTCCTTGTGCTCAGGCGGCTAGGACTATACAATTCACCGGTGGTCCATAACCCGTTAGAGGAGAGATCCTCACTTGGACTATGTGCAAGTAGGGCAGCATCCTGCTTCATGAATTTACCGAGCTCAGAACACTTTAAGCAAGCCTCGGACCTATGGGAGTAATGGAGTCCCACTCCCATTTGACAGGCGAGGGACTCCTTGGAAACAACTTGGCGAACGAAATGGAATTCGATGGGGAGCTATCAATATTAATGGGGCTTATGGAAGAAAGAAGATAGAACTGGCTGAGTCAGCAAAGAGGATGCATCTGGATGTGCTAGGAGTAAGTGATATTCGGGTAAGGGGAGATAATGAGGAAGAGATAGGAGATTATAAACTGTACTTGACGGGTGTTAGAAAGGGAAGGGCTGAGTCTGGGGTAGGTCTCTTTATCAGGAATACCATTGCACGCAACATAGTTTCTGTTAGGCACGTAAATGAGCAAATGATGTGGGTAGATTTGTCAATGAGTGGAATTAGGACAAGAATTGTGTCCGTGTATTCACCATGTGAGGGTGCAGATGAGGATGAAGTTGACAAGTTTTATGAAGCATTGAGTGACATCGTGGTCAGGGTCAACAGCAAGGATAGAATAGTACTAATGGGCAATTTCAATGCGAGAGTTGTCAATAGAACTGAAGGATATGAAAGGGTGATTGGTAAATGTGGGGAAGATATGGAAGCTAATGGGAATGGGAAGCGTTTGCTGGACTTCTGTGCTAGTATGGGTTTAGCTGTTACGAATACATTCTTCAAGCATAAGGCTATTCATCGCTACACATGGGAGGCTAGGGGTACCAGATCCATAATAGACTATATCTTAACCGACTTCGAATTCAGGAAATCTGTTAGGAATGTACGAGTTTTTCAAGGATTTTTCGATGATACAGACCATCTGATCTGTAGTGAACTAAGTATCTCTAGGCCTAGGGTAGAGAAAGTGAAATCTGTCTGCAAACGAATAAGGGTAGAAAATCTCCAGGACGAGGAAATTAGACAGAAGTACATGGTTATGATTAGTGAGAAGTTTCGAACAGTAGACAGTAAGCAGGTTCAGGATATAGAAAGTGAATGGGTGGCATACAGGGATGCTGTAGTAGAAACAGCAAGGGAATGCCTAGGAACAACTGTGTGTAAAGATGGGAAAAGGCAAACATCTTGGTGGAATGATGAAGTGAGAGCAGCCTGTAAACATAAAAGGAAGGCTTATCAGAAATGGCTCCAAACAAGGGCCGAGACCGACAGGGATTTGTACGTAGATGAAAGAAACAGAGTGAAACAAATAGTTGTTGAATCCAAAAAGAAGTCATGGGAAGATTTTGGTAATAACCTGGAAAGGCTAGGTCAAGCAGCAGGAAAACCTTTCTGGACAGTAATAAAGAATCTTAGGAAGGGAGGGAAAAAGGAAATGAACAGTGTTTTGAGCAATTCAGGTGAACTCATAATAGATCCCAGGGAATCACTGGAGAGGTGGAGGGAATATTTTGAACATCTTCTCAATGTAAAAGGAAATCATCATGGTGGTGTTGCAAACAGCCAAGCTCATGGGGAGGAGGAAAATGATGTTGGTGAAATTATGCTTGAGGAAGTGGAAAGGATAGTAAATAAACTCCATTGTCATAAGGCAGCAGGAATAGATGAAATTAGACCTGAAATGGTGAAGTATAGTGGGAAGGCAGGGATGAAATGGCTTCATAGAGTAGTAAAATTAGTGTGGAGTGTTGATAAGGTACCTTCAGATTGGACAAAAGCAGTAATTGCACCTATCTATAAGCAAGGGAACAGGAAGGATTGCAACAACTATTGAGGTATCTCCTTGATTAGTATACCAGGCAAAGTATTCACTGGCATCTTGGAAGGGAGGGTGCGATCAGTCGTTGAGAGGAAGTTGGATGAAAACCAGTGTGGTTTCAGATCACAGAGAGGCTGTCAGGATCAGATTTTCAGTATGCGCCAGGTAATTGAAAAATGCTACGAGAGGAATAGGCAGTTGCGTTTATGTTTCGTAGATCTAGAGAAAGCATATGACAGGGTACCGAGGGAAAAGATGTTCGCCATACTGGGGGACTATGGAATTAAAGGTAGATTATTAAAATCAATCAAAGGCATTTATGTTGACAATTGGGCTTCAGTGAGAATTGATGGTAGAATGAGTTCTTGGTTCAGGGTACTTACAGGGGTTAGACAAGGCTGCAATCTTTCACCTTTGCTGTTCGTAGTTTACATGGATCATCTGCTGAAAGGTATAAAATGGCAGGGAGGGATTCAGTTAGGTGGAAATGTAGTGAGCAGTTTGGCCTATGCTGACGACTTGGTCTTAATGGCAGACTGTGCCAAAAGCCTGCAGTCTAATATCTTGGAACTTGAAAATAGGTGCAATGAGTATGGTATGAAAATTAGCCTCTCAAAGACTAAATTGATGTCAGTAGGTAAGAAATTCAACAGAATTGAATGTCAGATTGGTGATGCAAAGCTAGAACAGGTTGATAATTTCAAGTATTTAGGTTGTGTGTTCTTCCAGGATGGTAATATAATAAGTGAGATTAAACAAGTTGCAGTAAAGCTAATGCAGTGAGCTCGCAGTTGCGATCAGCAGTATTCTGTATGAAGGAAGTCAGCTCCCAGACGAAACTATCTTTACATCGGTCTGTTTTCAGACCAACTTTGCTTTACGGGAGCGAAAGCTGGGTGGACTCAGGATATCTTATTCATAAGTTAGAAGTAACAGACATGAAAGTAGCAAGAATGATTGCTGGTACAAACAGGTGGGAACAATGACAGGATGGTACTCGGAATGAGGAGATAAAGGCTAATTTAGGAATGAACTCGATGGATGAAGCTGTAAGCATAAACCGGCTTCGGTGGTGGGGTCATGTGAGGCGAATGTAGGAGGATAGGTTACCTAGGAGGATAATGGACTCTGTTATGGAGGGTAAGAGAAGTAGAGGGAGACCAAGACGACGATGGTTAGACTCGGTTTATAACGATTTAAAGATAAGAGGTATAGAACTAAATGAGGCCACAACACTAGTTGCAAATCGAGGATTGTGGCGATGTTTAGTAAATTCTCAGAGGCTTGCAGACTGAACGCTGAAAAGCATAACAGTCTATAATGATAATGTATGTATGTATGTATGTATGTATGTATGTATGTATGTATGTTCCACTTCCATCGTGAATTTGATCTTAATGTTAATAGAATTTAGGTGTACCAAAAATTCATTTAATGTTTCCCTTCCATGTGGGTAGACCGAAAATGTGTCATCCACGTAACGATAGAAGCACTTAGGTTTCAATGGCACTGCAGTTAATGCAGCAGACTCAAAGTGTTCCATAGAAATATTAGCAGCCACTGGTGACAGAGGTGAACCCATTGCTGCTCCTTCTGTCTGTTCATAATAATCCCCTTTGTAGTAGAAGTAAATAGATTTTAAACAAACTGCTGCCAGGACTTCACATGTGGTTGTGGTTGCTCATATAATAGCATGACGAAAAGGCTTGTCAGTACCAGGGTGAAAGAATACATTAGGTTGGTAAAGAATGTCGCTCTTTCATCCTCCATTGAGAATACCGTAAGCCAGTCTGCCATAGCAGAACATTTCTACAATACAGACCATGAAATTCTCTTTGACCAGGCGAAGGTCATCGTGCCTGTAAAAGACTTCTATGCTTGACTGGTAAGAGAAGCCAAAGAGATAAAGCTGCGCCCAAATAACATCAACAGGGAAGACGGCTTCAAGTTATCAAATACATGGACACCTGTACTGCAAAAATACATGCATAACACCACCATGGAACAGTAGGACGTACTCACAAAACCATTGACAGAGGGCAGTGAATTACAGCACGAAGATCCTTGAGACCTGTTAGTGGGGTAGGCCATGGATAGTACGGCCATGACTTCCATGTTTCTTTGAATATCTTTGCTCACTGTCGGAAGCAGAATTTAACTTGCCCTAATGAAGGCCAATGCAATTTGGCTGAAAACTCGGCTTCATTAAATAAACATAGTGGCTTTAATCCAGTAATCATTTATTTATTTACGTTGGATTATACACTTTAACCATTTTTTAAACATAGACTATACTAACAAGGAAGAGAGAGTAGAGGGGAGGAGAGGAGAGAACAATATTGCCAACCTGTGTTGATTTGAAACTGTAGATAAAAGCTTCAAAACACTATTATGAATTACATTATGCTGTATGATTGTAATATTAAATAACTGAAACCAGCACACTTCATCATCAATTTGATGTTATTGCTTTAATTTATTTTAGTACAAAAAATAATATGATCAGAATAATTGTCACAGTTTGCAATGCTTGGCATGACTGGTGCACCAGATATAAGATTTAACACGTTCACTGCGTATTAACAGAGCGTGACATACCCACCAACCTGAGCAAAATATTTGTGTGGGACTCTTTAAAAGTTCTAATTATCGAAGTTTTGTACGTTGGTAGGACGAGTTCTATCGAACTCGTGGACTTATGCCACTCACGCGCCTGGTGCGTGACCCGCACGGTGGTTGAAATCGAGAAGTAATACTGGTCACCAGATGGATCACGTGCCACGCGCGTTGGTAGATTACTGTGCATTATTTACCGCGGATAGCAAACAAGTGCATAAAGTATGTTACAGACATAAATATATTCATATTTACGCTTCTCTATTACAGAGTTTGTCAAACAAAAATGAAATACTTTGGCTAATTGGGTAGGTCTCGTGATGTTGAAGGAACCACATTGTCGGCCATCAGAAAAAAATATCAATAAAATGATAACATAAGCATCACGACGCAGTCAAAAATGATTACTGCATGTTCTTTCAAGTTACTTATAAATGTGATAAGGAATAAATAACAATTAGAAGTTCTTTCGTGTTATACACATATATGATGCAAGAATAAACGACAATTACAAGTTCAGTTCTTTTACTGAACATATTGCAGTAGTGGAATTTATTTATTTCAAAAGCGGAACCACTCGTAATTCTCCTGAAGAATTAATAAACAGAAAATGCAGTGTCTTAGCTCGCATTGAAGTGGTCTTGCTGCTGAAAGATCCCATAAATGAATGATGACGTATGACGACAACTCTGGAGAGGAAATACGTGGGAAACGGAATATGTAAGCGCAAATATGACTACGGATGAATCTGCTAGTAGACTGGACTTACACGATGTGCGGGATGACAATTAGAGCCTTTCTTACCATGCGGGAAACCTGTGATTTACATTTCCTAGCAACCGTCCCGTGATGCGCAAGGTACGTCCTCTGCACGTGCTTATAAAGTAGTGGCACGTGATCCGCATTGAACGTGTTAATAGCAAGCATCAATCACCGTTCATGTCGCAGTGGGTCCCATCAACTGCTGGTGTGGTGAGGCCACTTGTTTGAAGAGAAGCAGTTGCTGTCTAACCTGAATGTAGTGCACGATGTGTGTAAGTCTTTTATTGTTATGGCAAGTCGTTCATCAGAAATGATTAAGGGGGGGAATAAAGAAAGCCAGTTGTTATAGGAGCCAAAGCCATGAATTTTTGTACCTTCAATGTGAATATTTTGAGAAAGAGCGGGATAATAGCGGGCCACTTCTTTCTGTTACAGAAGTGGTAGATTTTGTGACATTTTAAAAGTAGGTAAGAAAATTCTGAAAAGTGTGACAAAAGAAAAGTTATAAATGAAGTTCATAAAGACAGAAGCAGGACAGATTCTGAAACAAAAAGAAGATGTACTCAACATATAAGAAGAGGATTTTCAAAATTACTGAATATTAGATTCACATAACTAGTAGTTGAAAGGGAGCATAAAGAAATAATGATTGAAGAACAAGAGAAAGACATATCCATGGTAGAAATAGAAGATGAAATGTGGCAAAGTACCTGGATTAGATGAGGTAGCCACAGAGATAATAAAGATAGTGGGCTCAGTAGGAGTCAAATGACTGTATAGATTATTTACAGGGATATGGAAGGAAAGAGAAGTTCCAGAAGATGGAGTAAAGATCTAATAATCTCATTCTTAAAGGAAGGTGATATGAAGGAACGTAACAACTTCAGGGGAATCATTTTAATATCACATGTAGTCAAGATATTCAAGAGGATATTAGAAGGGAGATCAAGGATGAAATTAGAAAAGAAGATTGAAGAACAGTAGAACATTTCGAAAGACAGATTAACATTTGACTTGCTCTGCACACGATGGAGAAATGTCTACCAATGTCATTCGACAGCATCTCTCCACTGACAGATTGGAACATACCACTTAGATGAGCAGCTCGTCTCCTTTCTCCCAAGTCTTCCCAGCCCAAACTTGCAAAATTTTCATAACACTACTCTTTTGAATCGATTATTTTGACCATTATGTTCTATTTTGATCCATATCGACTTTTATCTAATAATCACAACACTGAAAAAACAGATGATATTATGTATCTGACTTGTGAATACTAATAAAAAAAACTATTTAATAAATATCAATTAATCTATAGTACATCTTTAGAGAACACCATTACATTCTCTTCATCAGTCTCAAAAAATTCACAAAATATTCTGCGGACTTGATCGAATTACATACCACCAATATAATATCAAATCTTACAAATGAAAATACAAGAAGTGTTATAAATCATCATTTAACAACTCTTATCATTCACATTAATGGAATTACAACTTCAAAAACCTCAATTGTCAGTTGTAAATAAAACCTTTAAAATTATGTAGAACAGTCAGGCCTTAAATATTCTGAAAATTCTATATAATGTCTTTAAAATAACCATGTGTGTGTCCAAAACTTAAGACTCAAATTTCTAGTACAGTTCCATCTGTATTCCTTGTGTGTTGAAATACATTTTAAAATGGTAAACAACTTGCTAGCCAGATCATAATCAAACTTTCCAGTACGTGTGTGGCTGCTTGTTTATAAATCATAAGTCAGATACATACAGATGACCATGAGTTATGAATCGATGTGATATTGTCTCAAAAAGCATTCAAGCCAGTTTGTAGCAATTCACTCTTTCTGTACCTGTGTGGCTTCTTGTTTACTTATCAGACCAGAACCATTTAAGCAGGTAGCAGGTAGAGAGGTAGATGCTCAAATTCCCTTACCCTCCCTGCTAATGACATTGTTTCACAAATGCCTGAAAGGGGGAAATTTGTCCTTTGTCCAGATGGTATGCACAGTAACAACAACATTCAGAAGAAATGTTTTTCTCAGAATTACAGTCTGCCAAATAAGTATATTTATGGGTCTAACATTAACACATATAAAGTAATATTTTTCTAAAATTTGCCCTCAAAACTTGGAGGGTCTCATAATCAAGGGGGTCTTATTTTTGACTGAATACTGAAAGTGAGAAATTTATCCTTGGTGAAGATGGTATGCAGAGTAAGTTCATACGTCGACTTCAAAAAAGTGTATGGAAGCATAGACTGAGAATACCTTTCCCCTACGGGTGGGGACTGTAGAATAACACACACGGTATCCCCTGCCTGTCGTAAGAGACGACTAAAAGGGGCCTCAGGGGCTCTGAATTTTGGAGCGTGGGTTGGCGACCATGGGGCCCTTAGCTGAGTCCTGGCATTGCGTCCCCTTACTTGTACCAGGCTCCTCACTTTAATCTATCCTATCCGACCTCTCTTGGTCAACTCTTGTTCTTTTCCGACCTCAATACTATTAGGTTTGCGATGGCTAGTTAGTCTTTCATTTTCACGCCCTTCGTGGCCCTTGTCTTCCTTTGGCCATTATCTTCATTTATCGAAGTGTCTTGTCCCTTCCATTTTTTCCTCTGATTAGTGTTATGTAGAGGATGGTTGCCTAGTTGTACTTCCTCTTTAAAACATATCACAACCACCACCACCACCACCACCACCACCACCACCTGAAATTAATAATCTGACCCTGCAATAATTAAGAGGGAAATTCCTGAAGGCAATATTATTGGACCTTTATGTTTTCTTATATATATCAATGATATGTGTGAAGAAGTGGAATCAGAGATAAGGCTGTTTGCAGATGGTGTTAATTCTGTACAGAGTAATAAATAAGTTACAAGATTGTGAGCAACTGCAAAATGACCTTGATAATGTTGTGAGATGGACAGTAGGCAGTGGTATGATGATAAACAGGGATAAAAGTCAGGTTGTGAGTTTCACAAATAGGAAAAGTCCTCTCAGTTTTAATTACTGCATTGATGGGGTGAGAGTTCATTTTGGGGATCATTGTAAGTATCTAGGTGTTAATATAAGAAAAGACCTCGATTGGGGTAATCACATAAATATGATTGTTAATAAAGGGTACAGATCTCTGCACATGGTTATGAGGGTATTTAGGGGTTGTAGTAAGGATGTAAAGGAGAGGGCATATAAATCTCTGTTAAGACCCCCACTAGAGTATGGTTCTAGTGTATGGGACCTTCATCAGGATTACTTGATTCAAGAACTGGAAAAAATCCAAAGAAAAGCAGCTCGATTTGTTCTGGGTGATTTCCGACAAACGAGTAGCGTTACAAAAATGTTGCAAAGTTTGAGCTTGGAAGACTTGGGAGAAAGGAGACGAGCTGCTCGACTAAGTGGTATGTAAAATGTTTCATACAAATTTATTAAAAATCACCATTGCAATACTTTACATTGGTGGAATGGAATGGTAGTTTTTAATAAATTTGTTTGAAACTTTTACATTCTGTACTCCAGTACGGCTATCATAATGATACTCATAACATGTAATAATAAGTGGTATGTTCTGAACTGTCAGTGGAGAGATGGCGTGGAATAACATCGGCAGGCAAACATGTTTTAGTGATGTCTTTAAAAGTAGGAAAGAACACAATATGAAGATAAAGCTGGAATTCAAGAGGACAAATTGGCGAAAATATTTTTTATAGGTAGGGGAGTTAGGGATTGGAATAACTTACCAAAGGAGATGTTCAATAAATTTGCAATTTCTTTGTGATCATTTAAGAAAAGGCTAGGAAAACAACAGATAGGGAATCTGCAACCTGGGCTACTGCCATAAATGCAGATCAGTAGTGATTGATTGATTGATTGATTGATTGATTGATTGATTGATTGATTGATTGATTGATTGATTGATAGATTGATTGATTGATTGATTGGTTGATTGATTGATTGATTGATTGATTGATTGATTGATTGATTGATTGATTGATTGATTGATTGATTGATTGATTGATTGATTGATTGATTGATTGATTGATGAGAATACCTCTATGACAAACAGTACCAGCAGAATATAACTAGATCAAAAGATAACACATAGAGACCAAATCTAAAGTGTAATTTGCAGGAGAACTGACCAAAAAATTTAAAATATCTTCTGAAGTACTACAAGGGGATGAACTATCATTATATCTTCTCAATTTCACCCACAAAGTATCATAAGAGAATGGAGAAAAGCAGATGCATCTCCTAGCCCTTTCCTATCCCATCATCACCATGTAGGTATGATATAAAACAAATAGTAAAAAAGTCTAATGGCCGTGACATGTATCAGGCTGGAGAAAACGTTATTTCCCATCATCAATCTCTTGTACATTTTTTCATGCAACAAATAATAAAATGATGTATTAGTGTTGGAGGAGAAACTGAAAACAGGAAGGAGGAGCTTGGTAGACACCCCTTTTTGTCACCCCAACTTTCTAATTGAGTGGTTGCGATTCTTGAGTTTGTCATGCATTTATTTTTGGATTGTTGGGTCTTATTGGTTATTGCCGAGTGAAGCTGGAAGTGCTGTGAGCTTGAATTTGGTTAATGATACGTTCAAATCCCACCATTGGCAGCCCTGAAGATGGTTTTCCATTGTCTCCAATTTTCACACCAGTAAAATGCTGGGGCTGTACCTGCATTAATGCCACAGCTGCTAACTTCCCAATCCTAGCCCTTTCCAATTCTTACATTGTTGAAAACCTTTGATGTGTTAGTGCAATGCTAAAATACAAGTAAAAAAATATAGCTGCAAGATTAATGCAATTTGCTTGAACTCCAGTTGTACTTCTTTCCTAAAGGTAGCCTATACTATGAGTAATGTTCAACCAAGCTCATCCTTCCAAGGATTAGTCATTGGCATTGTTACTGAAAACTGTGTTTACTAATATCTGTAGTTAAACACTTAGAAAAGTGTCAACAAAAGTGAAATTATATGCAAGCAAAGTGATTTTCTCATAAACAACATGTACAATAGCTAGTGGGTTTCAATAAGGGTCTTTTCTCTATACCATTATCATGGCTAAATGGTTAGCATGCTGGCCTTTTGTCACAGGGGTCCCAGGTTTGATTTCCGGCGGGGTTGGGAATTTTAACCTTAACTGGTTAATTTTGCTGGCACGGGGGCTGGGTGTATGTGTTGTCTTCATCATCATTTCATCCTCATCACGACATGCAGGTCGCCTACGGGTGTCAAATCAAAAGACCTGCATCTGGCGAGCTGAACTTGTCTTTGGACACTCCCGGCACTAAAAGCCATACGCCATTTCATTTCATTACTTGCGTATGTTCTTTTGACAGGGCAGGTCAACGATAGGCCCTATATTTACCATCTAATATCTGTAGTTAAACACTTAGAAAGATGTCAACAAAAGTGAAATTATATGCAAGCAAAGTGATTTTCTCATCAACAACATGTACAATAGCTAGTGGGTTTTAATAAGGATCTTTTCTCAATAATTATACTTGTGTATGTTCTTTTGACAGGGCAGGTCAACGATAGGCCCTATATTTACCATGAGATTAATGATGGAAAAACAGTGGGAATATGGAAAAGATCTGGTAATGGTATTCCTTGATCTAGAGAAGGCATACAATAATGTTAATGGAAAAAAGGTATGGGACACCCTGTAAATAAAGAAAAGGATATGGAAGTCAGTCAATGGAACTGTTGGAAGCAATGTATAAGGATTGTTCCACTTGTGTCCAGACTCCAGTAGGGAGAACAGATTGGTTTAGAAACCAAACTGGACTAAGACAGGAAAGTGTATTGGCTCCACTTATGTTTATAATAGTTGTGGATGAAATTCTAAAGGAAACAAAGGCAAAATATGGAGGGGATATGAAAATATTGTTGTTTGCAGATGACAGTGATCTGGGGAGTCAAAAATGCAGAAGTGCAAATCCAACTAGAGGCTTTAAATGACAGTATTGAGATATGGTATGAAAATCAGTGTGGAGAAAAGCAAAACAGGGGTGATGACAGGGGAGAAAGGGAAGGGAAAGGAATTGTATCAGGGGACAAAACCTTGAGGTTGTCGAATACTTTAAATATTTGGGAACTGAAATAATGCAAGACGCAAAGTTGGATAAGGAGATCAGCAGAAGGATACACGGAGGAAATATGTTCTACCAGAATGTAAGGAACCTGGTGTGGAACAGAGAAGTTCCTACGAAATGTAAAGAGATACTGTACCGTCATTTGGAGTAATTTTAGACACTTTTAGCAATTTTTTTGTTTATGTTCCTTATTAATGAATTCAATTTATATTATTTTAATTTCTACATCTAGGTACATATCTAAAAGATAAAATGAACACTGGAAAAAAACATGAAAACGCACATCGTCGTGTTTTAAAAAATATTAAAATGTGTCCGAAGTTACCCCATATGTTGGGGTAAATTTGGACAGGCAGTGTTTTTAAGTTACCGTCTGCGATTACCTCATGTATGGGGTTATTTCAGACAGTTATTTGCGGAAAAAAATGTGCATGAAATAGCAGAATTATTCCTTATTTACATAACAAAACAAACAAAACTTTGCTGCAAAATACAATATAGTTTACTTTCTATTCAATTTAGTCATTCATGTGGATTATTTACGCAACGTCTGTATCAAAGGTGAATATTCCCCTTTGCTCTTTTGGTACCAGTAGAATTTTGGCAATCTGGTCCTTCAGAACTGTGTCCTTATCCTCGACATTCGGAAACACAAACGTTTTCTTGCTTCCCCTGTGTGACCGTAGGAATTTTACGATGATGTCCTGAGCTCCTATCTTGACCGTCACACCAACATATTGCCTAGTTTGTTTCTTGCTCCCAGACTCGTAATCGTAGGTCACTACGATGAAACTTTCTAGTCCAAGTGTGGAACTGCATGGTTGGTCATCTGATAACTGTGGAACTTCTTCGTGATTTTCTACAGCAGTTTCACTGTCACGAAAGTGACCACCCACGATAGATTTTCCTGGAGGAACATTCAGTTTATGACCGCGAGATGATGCGGTAGAACCAGAGCCATAATGAGCTTGAGATAGTACTGTCTCGAAAGTGGATGACCAAGACAATTCCTTTGCATTTGAATCTGATGTTTATGGAAACCTTTTAAGGACTCTCTGGGGGTCAAGAGCAATTAATCCAGTGCTGCGGAAGCCACTTCTGATATTATCTGCTTTTCGCGCCTCTATCTTATCTGGCGTCCACTTCAGAAGAGATGAGAAAGCATCTCTATTGTCGCGGCCACCAAATTAGGCGGGTGAGGAAAACTGCGCTGTCGTCAGATATGGGAACGGCGAAGCGACAGATGGTCGAGAGTTGCTTACCGCCGAGCATGGATTGGCAACGTTGATCGTGCAGTGTTGTCAAACTGAAGCCCATCCGCTCCACGCCACCTTACCCAAGTCATTCTGTCAAGCAGCTGTTGAACTCGCATCGTAAGTGCAGTTAAACATGGATAGTGAATGTGAATTGGCTTGGGCTCAAGTCAAGAAAGAAGTGGCAGAGAGGAACAAGACATTCAAAATAAAGGGCGTAGAAAAACTCACGTCAGAAGCCATCGACCGTGTGACTGCTGCAGATTGGGAAAAGTGCTTCAATCGCGCGGAAAAAGTTCAAACAGACGATTGGGCCAAGGAAATAGTAAGGGACGAAAGAATGGAGCCATTCATCATCAGTGTAAAAGACGGCTCGACAGATAGTGAGATGAGTGATGACAGTGACTAAGACTGCCTTGAAGCCAGAAACCGATTCTTATTTCATTGTAAATTAATGTAAACCTATTCTTTAAAGTAGTTTTTTTTTTCTATATTACTCGGTACAATATACAGTATTCAAATATTTAAAGTTATAATGTAATAAAACTGATACGGATTAATATGTAATCCGAAAGTATTTACGGGGTCCTGCAGCCTGTGCTGGTGCGCGCGCCCGGAACTGCCTCAGCTTGCGACATTTACATGAACGCTTTCCGGGCCATTTTCCGGGAAAATTACAAGGCTCACAGAAATATGTTTCAGATAAAAAATATAAGTCAGGCGATTTTTTACATTTTTCCCGCAGACAAAATTTTATTGGCTGAAGAAATGAAAACTTGGCCGCTTACTGAAATTTTCAATACATGGTTCTACGGATTTAAACTTACTCATTCAAGATTTTATTTTTCATAATTATTTAAAGTGGTTTATATGGAAAATAGTTATACCACTGGAATCAGCAGTCTTTTCTGAAGCTTGTAGTATAATTTATATCAAAACATTGTATGAAGTAACATCAGGAGCTTGAGAGAGAACAACTTGCCTCGCGCTCCAAAATGATGTGTTCAGTTAGACATTTCTTCGCCAGTTGCTACATAACCTTGGCAACAGCGTAATTTCTCTGACCTGCCTAATTTCGTGGCCGCGACAATAGATATAGGTCCATGTGTACACTTTTTCCAGTTTGTCACCACATCCCTCCAGGCTTTCTTAAGTGGCCCAAAAAAGCACACGTCTAAAGGTTGTAGAATGTGTGTGCTATTTGGTGGGAGAAGGATAAAAGAAATGTTGTGTTTTTCACATTCTTGAACAACTGAGAGAGACACATGGCTCGATAAATTGTCCCCGATCATGACTTTTGGTCCATCCACTGTTTCAAATACGGCAGTGCCACCGTTAAGAACCAATCTTCAAAAATCGGTAGATCAAACCATCCACTTTTGTTCCTGTTGTATCGGGTGCCAGGAGGGCCACTTTCTTGCCAGGTATCCCACAGATGCTCAGACTTGTACAAAACGTATGGGGGCAGTAGTTTTCCATCCCCACTTGCACACATCATGACAGAAATACTTGTTTTGGAGAAGTCCATTACTCTCTCCGCATGCTTAATCCCTCTCCTAACAATCACGTGTTTCTTCCCAGGGTCGTCACTTAAGTTGGTTACGTCATAATTTATGACATTTTCCGGTGGAATGTTTTCCAGAGTGGGTTGCACGTTAACGAAAAATTCGCGCACGGACTTCGAGCTAACCTCAGCACGAGCTCTCTTAATGTTCTCTGAGAGGCGAACGGAGAGAATGCTGGAGTCCTTCTTTAAGAAAGACCTTGCCCATTCGATGCCTGGAAGATTCTGGGTAAATCTCCTCTCCTTTCTTCCAATCCTGTCAAGGTACCCCTTTACAATATATCGAATATCACTTGAAGTAAGAGGATATCCCCATTGTGCTGCTCGGACGATCCCGTGTACAAGCATTTCCTCCTCTTCAGGGTCCAGGACAGGTGGTGCTCCGATTACTTTGGGGTTGGTGCGGTTCACCTTATTCTCCAGGGTCGATCGCGGTACCTGTGCTAGGCTGGGCGAAACGCTGGCAACCAGGAATGAGTTAGCTGGAAAATTTATAATGCCCAATAATGGACCGTTTATATTGGTATTATAAATTTACTCATTCAGAACAAATATTTCAGATTCCCTATGGAAATGGATATCATCTGATGGCCAAGCTGGCATTAATTTTTGATAATGAGACAAAGCCTCTCATAGTGCATTGGCACTGCCGGTGGCTACTATTAGCCTATGCAGTGGCCTCCACGGTATGCACTAATCGGCGTCTTGGTAGGGGTGTTAGGTACCAACTGATGAGCCCAGCCTAGCACACGAGGGCGAAACACTGGAAACCAGGAATGAGTTAGCTGGATAATTGATAATGTCCAATAACGGACCATTTATATTGGTATTATAAATTTACTCATTCAGAACAAATATTTCAGATTCCCTATGGGAATCAACATCTATATCACCTGAAAATACTCCGCGGCTTTGCGGTAGGACATTTTTCCAGCCTTAATGGCATTTACTGCCGCATCGAGTTTACTTTTCTCGTAGTTGCAATACAACTGTCCTCCTAATCTTCTCTTGGCATAGTCTGAAATTACCCCAGCCTTGCACAGATTCACAGAAAAATGTGTGTAGAACGAAGTGTTTAAAGATAAACTTTGTAGAAGCTTCACACATACTTTCAAACACAACAGAACAAATGGTAGACAGTAGTGAACAGCAGCTGGACTCTTTTAATACCTGTGTACACTAAGAAGTTGCTGTACCATTGTTAAGGCTATAATGAAGCCGACAACAACGACCATTATTAACGTGACAGTTTCGTAAGTAACGCAAGATATATGCGCTAAAATGGCCGCGGGAATTCGTCTTGAATTTTAAAATATTAGAGCGTGGGAATTCTATCTTGGATAATTCAGAGTGACCAACCGTGAAACGAAAAAGTACCGTTTTGTCCGAAATTACCTCCTGCGTCTGAAATAACCCCAAATGACGGTACAAGATGTACTATACCCGTATATTAACATATGCATCAGAGACTTGGATTTTGACAGCAAGAAATGAGAGTAAAATTCAAGCCAGTGAGAAGAAGTTCCTGAGGAGTGTGGTACGGAAGACAAGGAGAGACAACAAGAGTAAGAAATGTTGAGGTCAGAAAAGAGATAGCGGTATAAAAATTGAGTGACAGGATGGTGAAGAATAAATTGAGATGGTTTGGACACATTATAAGGATGGAGGAGGGAAGGATATCAAAACAAATGTTGGAGGCTAAGATAGGAGAAAGGAGGGCAAGAGGGAGGTCCAGAGCAAGATGGATGGACTCTGTTAAGAACAGTATAAGGAAAAGGAAACTGGACTGGAATACAATTACTGAAGAGGAAAGGTAGAAGGAGAGGCAACGGTGGAGAAGTGCCATTATCACCTTGACCTGGCAGGAGCTGGACAAGGGGAAATGAAAATGAGGATGTTCTTTCTTGAAAATAACTACCTGTTTTCTCTGGGACACTTTTCTTCTTCCATATGCTTCTGAGCAGTCTGAAGGTCCATCTAGCCTACCTTCAAAATTTCTGCTAAACTTCTTCACCTATTCACAGAGCTTTCCCCATTTTTGATCTTAACTTAGAAGGTTGGTTGGCTATTCTCCTTTGTATGATAGATGTATGCTCATAGATTTGCTATGGGTGGCAGCAGTAGAATACATCCACGGTATATCCTGCTTGTTGTAAAAGGTGACTGAAATGGGAACCAGGGAATTGGGAGAGTGTGATAGTGACCAGTTCTCTTTGCTGAATCTGGCATTGCTTCCTCTTATGTCAGGCTGTGCACCTTCATCTTTTCTACCTGACCTCCCTTAGTCAACTCTTGTTCTTTTCTGACCCTAATGGTATTAAATTTGCAAGACCTAGGGTACATATAAATTATAAACATAAAAGTTCATAACCCTTGATGAAGACCTACGGTGCCTTTAATTTTCACACCCTTCATGGTCTTTCACTTTCTTTCATACCTCTTCCAATTCTTTGTGATTAATGTTAATAGAGGATGGTTGTCCAGTTGCACTTCCCCTTAAAACTATAATCACTACCACTATCGTAGATTTGCCCTTTATTTTTACTTGTGTTGTCAATAATTCTCCATCTCATCTTCTTCACATTTTTCCTCTTCCTGCTTGGTGTAATACCATAGGAAGGGCACACAGGAAAAACGAACATTGTCACAAAAAGCAAATTTTACAGGAGAGACATTTTAAAGTTTGAACACTTCTACACAAAATACTAAGGAGATAATTTCTTGTAAGTAGGTGTCTAAATTATTGTCACATATATGTGCATCTCATCCATCAATATGATGTTTCTAAGTTAACAAGTACTCTAGTAATAAATTTTTTAGTTCATTAGTGCAAGGACTATGTGCGTTTTTCCTCTGGAGTCTCCTGAAAGAATGGGGACATGCATGATATTACACTGATTATTCCTCCAATATAGCATTAACAATACTTCAATATATTAAACAAATAGTTTTTGAGAGTATGTTACAATGTTTTAGAAAAAAATCATATACTGAAATTAACACAAATTGAAATAAAAGCATTATAGTCAATTATGAATTTTATGTTTTATATTACTTCAAATATGCATATAATAGCTCACATTAAAATGTCTCTATCAAAGACTTGCTGAAAATGGTTCAATTTGTAAAAGTCTGGCTTTCGATTTCAAAAATTAAAATAATTGATAAACAGTACAAACAATAATTTGAACATTTTTATAACTAAATTTGGCCGTACACATACAAAACGTAATATACATTTTAGTATTTCTCTGTCCTGTTATGTAATGATCAATTTAATTTAAGCCTCTTACCAAAGTACTTTATCAAACATCACTATCTTCGTCGTTCGGTTGTTCTTAGTCGACTCTTTTACGACAGGTAGACGACTAAAGAACTCCTGTGCGTCATCTCGGCAAAACTTCTTCAGTATTTGAAGGTCCTTGTACTTCTTTTCAGGCAAAGGATTTGGTCCTGAATATGCTTGCGCAACTTCATGTTGGCCGTGTAACACATTTTTACACCCTGTTGCAATGACAGTGGTGAAATTGAAGAGACCATTGTACGTTTCACGGTGTTCAACTGTCTTTGGATATCTGGGTGTAATTCGAAGTTCCAAGATGGGCCGGGTTGCAGTAGAAAATGTTTTCTTATACATCGGTGTTAGAAAGTTACCCCAGGACGTGAACATATCAGTTTTACAATCGACTACTTCAAAAGGAAAAGGTTTCCCTCGAGCACTTCTAAATACTTCCCGCCAGTCATCTGGAGTTTCTGCTGGAGATTTTTTTTTGGAATGGCCCATGTTTTTGTCACACTCCATGTAAGAATGTCCTCTTATTGGGAATGTGACAACTACTTGGTCAAAGCATTTCAATGTTATTGCTACATAGTGGAGAAATCTAATCATGGTGAAGTTTTTGTTTTGTCCACTGCATGAATCACAGAAATTGTGGAAATTACAGACAGAATGATCTAGGTAGGTTGTTATTAAATGATGTAGCATTGAAACTACGTCGCCCGCTCCCTTTTTTCTCACTGTCTGATCGTAAGTGTAAATCGCCGACATACCAGTTGGTAAAACATGTATATTGAACACATGAAATGAAAGTAGTCTACGATAATAAGCCTCACTGGTCGATATGTTTGGTAACGGGAGATTTCTTCCAAAATCTACAGTTATCGCCTCGTATGTTGCATCTTTGCTAGCATCCCTTCTTGCGTTTCTTTTCCTTTTGTAGAACCAGACAGCTCTAACTTTGTGCAGTTTCATTTCGTTATGCAGTTTCTTCAAATCTTCTTCCATCTTCTTTATTTCCTCCAGATTAGATGATGTTTCTTTAGCCTTGTCTAATTTTCTACCTGATGCTTTCTGATCATCGCATGTGCTGCATGTGTCAGTCCGGGGATACCCAAAATAGATGTTAAATTTGGTGTTACTCTGAATGTCTCATAAGAAATTTGAACATGCGGATAGCGTTCCAGGAACATGAAAAGTAGCTTTTTCACATTCATTTCTTCAGGTAGGTAAACTTTTCCTGTATCTTGTAAACTATAATGACCTTTGCGCCCCTTAAGAGAACTGAGAAATGTAGACATTGCTTCATGTTTCCTCAGGAAGTTTACTTTTGCCTCTTGTCTCATGTTTTTCCCTTTTGTCAGTTGGGGAGCGTCGTGTTGTAGCCAGGGACAATTGAATTGTGTGTAAACTGCGGGCAGTTACACAAAAAAAGAATAAGATTGCTTTAAAACAAACATTAATTTCAGCGAGTGTCCCTTCACACACGACACGAACTTTATACACATAAGAAAAATCATGCAGACGGGCCTCTTGTGCTGGCTACTGGGGTCACCTTTGGTTAACAGGAATTAAGGTAATTAAGCCCGCTAAGTACGAGTTCTGGGCATTTGTATCACCTAACTTATTAAAATAATGTATTAACTTATTCCGTTCACTTGCAGTGACCCGCTTAAAAGATTGTAATCATTTGCAGTGACAGTCTTGACTAGATTCATGCGTAGTATCTCGTAACCTCTTCATAACACTTTTCACACTACCAAATTTACGTTTCTTCTTTGTAGGATTCCCCTTGCTCGCTACTGGAGTCTCCTCATCACTTGAATTGTGGATATGAGTGTCCATCACAGCATCCATCGTATTACATACAATATTAATGTAACAAACCTACACAATACAGAGGCAGAACAAATCATCTGATACAGCCATCAGTCACCTTGCCTTAAACCGCAATGGCAGAAACGCGCATGCGCATTCGAGCTGTTGGTGGACTCTATTCGTTTTAATGTAGTTCCACGCATACATTGTTCGTTCTTCCTCTGTGTACCATTTCTTTTTTACTGAATATCTCGGACATCGTTCATTGTTTCTCTTTGATGTTTCTCGAGTTGATAGCTTCACTACTAAGCTAACGAATGGGACTAATAACTCATTTTTTGAATTTTTGGACAATGTTCGTTTTTCCTGTGTACCCTTCATTAGGTAATAGTTTATTTTCTTAGTTCATATGATTTCTTATTTTCTGAGAGAACATTTCCTGGCTTTCTTTCTTTTCTTCAGGAGCCACTTTCTTACAAATTCTCCATTGCATTCAGTATACAGTGAGTTCGAACCCCACTGTCAGCAACCCTGAAGACGGTTTTCTGCGGTTTCCCACTTTCACACCATGCAAATGCTGGGGCTCTCCCATAATTAAGGCCATGGCCATCCCACTCTTAGCCCTTTCCTCTCCCATCATTGCGATAAGACCTCTCTGTGTTAATATGACGTAAAGTAAATTGTATTAATTTCTTTTTTGTATACTTCTCCAATCTACTTTCTTCATTCTTTGTTATTATATTTTACACTGTCATAAAAAGCTTCCATCCAGTGTCTCTAATGTGTAGGCATTTTAAGGTATTTTGTAAATATCACCTGCAAGACACCATTTGTCCTATAATTGTTTCATTTTCCCTCTGAAAGAATTTTCATGTTATTTTCATGTGTATGAATTTTCACATTATGCAACTGTCCTGCCATCTAGCATAACCGAAGCTGACAGTATCTTCCTTGAAGAACTGTTCCAGATGTACCCTCTGACTTCTGAGTTACCATCAGTCCATGGTGTGCCATGGATGGGCATTCTGCAGCATAAAGAGCATCATCATAGACGTGTTGTATTAAGTGGTGATTTTTTTTAAATTTTTAGTTTTTGTGATTTTTGATGGTTTTGGCATCAGATAGAAGTGACCGTACTTCTACATTATCACAAAAGAAGAAAAGACAGCCATCATTTAAACATGAGAAGGCAAAAGGGGAAAATAAACATGTATGTTCATATAATGCGAAGTGGGGAACCAACATGCTATACTTATCCCCTGATCAAAGTAACGTCCACAAGGTGTTTTGTAAACTTTGCAAGAAAACGTTCAATATTTATTTTATTATTTCAGAATTTGTTGACTTTTGTATGTTTTCATTTAGATGAAGGGTCTTTAACCCATAGGCTGGAAAAGAAATTGTGCAATAAAGATAAGTGAAATGTATTTTTCTGTGTTATTATCTCAGTAAGAGTACTCTTGGTCAAAAATAGGGAAACTTCAATTAATCGATCGATCGGTCGGTCGGTTGATACTGATCTGCATTTAGTCGCCCAGGTGGCAGATTCCCTATCTGTTGTTTTCCTAGCCTTTTCTTAAATGATTGCAAAGAAATTGGAAATTTATTGAACATCTCCCTTGGTAAGTTATTCTAATTCCTAACTCCCCTTCCTATAAACAAATATTTGCCCCAATTTGTCCTCTTGAACTCCAACTTTATCTTCATATTGTGATCTTTCCTACTTTTAAAGACACCACACAAACTTATTCTTCTACTGATGTTATTCCACGCCGTCTCTCCACTAACAGGTCAGAACATACCACTTAGTCGAGCAGCTCGTCTCCTTTCTCCCAAGTCTTCCCAGGCCAAACTTTGTAACATTTTTGTAACGCAGTGCAACACAACTGGCAACACAATACTTTTGAAAATGTTCAAATGTTCTGTCATTTTAAAATTACAGTTAAAAATGTAGCTGTCCCCGAAAATTGTGGAATGTCCCCCTTTTTTGATTGTCTTGTCTCTCTTCCTTCTTTCAACAGTTGGTCACACAACTGCTGTCTGGCTCCATGGGTAGCGTGTTGGCCCTTGGTCACAGGAATCCCAGGTTCGATTCCTGGCAGGGTGGGGAATTTTAACCATAATTGGTTAATTTCCCTGGCACGGGGGCTGGGTGTATGTGTGGTCTTCATCATCATTTCATCCTCATCGCAACACGCAGGTCGTTTACGGGTATCAAATCAAAAGACCTACATCTGGCGAGCCGAATTTGTCCTTACACACTCCCGGCACTAAAAGCCATATGCCATTTCATTTTTACTCTACTGATGTTCCACACTTTCAACTTAGAATGCGTTATTCTTAACTGAATCTTGAAACCCCTGGATGGGATGTTCATCCAGCAACAAGCAGGATTTTGGCCCAGGAAATCAAGCTACAGAAAAATTGTCTTAAATTATCTTAAACGATTGCAAAGAAATTGGAAATTTGTTGAACATCTCCCCTGCCTGGCCAAGGCGATAAAGGCGTGCTCGGTTCGCCCGGAAGGATGTAGGTTCGAATCCCCGTCAGAAAGTCGTAAAATTTAAGAAATGAGATTTCCACTTCTGGAGGTGCATATGGCCCTGAGGTTCACTCAGCCTACACCAAAAATGAGTACCAAGTTAATTCCTGGGGGCAAAGGCGGCCGGGCGTAGAGCTAACCACTCTACCCCATCATGTGCCGTGGTTAACAATGGTGGAAGCCTTTACCTTCCACTCCTCCAAGGGCCTTCATAGCCTGTATGGGGTGTCTTTGTCTTTGTCTTATTGAACATCTCCCTTGGTAAGTTATTCCAATCCCTAACTCCCCTTCCTTACATCAAGGATGGTTTCGAGAAACAATCACCGGAATGGCTTTTATTGATCTCTTGGCTGCATATGACACTTTAAATTACAGGGAGCTACTGCAGAAAGTGTATGACTTTAACTAGTGATCACCAACTGATATCATTGATTGACACTTTCATGGGGAACATAAGACGTTTTGTCTCCCTTCAGGGGAAGAACAGTAGATGGAGAGCTCAAAAGAATAGTCTGCCCCGAGGAAGCGTTCTGGTTCCAACATTGCACAACATCTGCACCAATGACCAGCCAACACCAAATATCACTAGACAGTTCATCTAAGCTGACAACATAGTCGTTGCCACTCATTGTTGCAGTTTTGCAGAGGTAAAAGAGAAATTGTCCAAGACTGTTGACCAGTTCTCCCTCTAGTATGATGTCATCCACCTCAAGCCTAACTTGAACAAGTCACAAGTCTGCGCCTTCCATCTCAAGAACAGGGAAGTATGACAACTGGATGTCACATGACTCCAACACTGCCTGATGCCAAAACACATTCAGTTAATCAATCACCACTGAACTGCATTTAGTGCTGTCACCTAGGTGGCAAATTCCCGATCTGTTGTTTACCTATATTTTTCGTAAATAATTTCAAGGAAATTTGAAATTTATCAAACACCTCCCTTGGTAAATTATTCCAATCTCCAATTCCTCTTCCCATAAATGAGTATCTGCCCCAATTTTTCCTCTTGAATTCCAACTTTATCTTCATATTGTGATCTTTTCTATTTTTGAAAACTCCACTCAAGTTTGTCTACTTATGTCATTCCAAGCCATCTTTCCACTGACAGCTTGGAACATTCTGTTTAGTTGGGCTGTTCTTCTCCTTATTGACAAGTTTTCCCAGCCCAAAGTTTGCAAAATTCTTGTAACATTACTTTTTTGCCAGAAGTGGCTAGGGGCTTTACGTCGCACCGACACAGATAGGTCTTATGGCGACGATGGGATAGGAAAGGCCTAGGAGTTGGAAGGAAGCGGCCGTGGCCTTAATTTTTGCCAGAAGTGACCCAGAATAAATAGAGCTGCTTTCCTTTGGATCTTGTACAGGTCTTGAATCAAGTAATCCTGCTGAGGATCCCATACTCTAATTGGGGTCTTACCAGTGGCTCATATGCCAAATGAAGATCTTTCCTTGTATTAATAGCTAGGTATTTACAGTGATCTCCATTAGATACTGTCACTCTATCTTAAATATTTCAGGAAACACAAAGGTCCAGAAATACTGCCTTGTGAGATGCCGTAATGATTACAGGATTAGAAAATGCTTCATCCATTCTAATTCTCAAAGTTCTGTTTTATAGAAATTTAGCCCCCATTCGCTCACTCTTTTGTCTAGTCCAATAAAACACATTTGTGTCAATGATCTTCCATGATCTATCCCGTCAAAGGCCTTGGATAGGTCAATAGTGACACACTCCATTTGACCTCTGAATCTAAAATGTCTGTCTTGCTGGAATCCTACAAGTTAAGCCTCACAGGAATAACCTTTCCTAAACCCAAACTGCATTCTATCAAACCAGTTAGTAATTTCAGAAAATGTCTAATATAATCAGAAAGATTGTTTTCTCAGAGCTTACATGCAAGCGACTCTCTCGAACAATATAGTAGGAGAAATAACCTTAGAATCTTTGGAGTGCAGGAGAGCTCACAAGAAAATACTGATGAACTTGCTGTAAACGTCTTCAGAGATATAGGTGTGAAATTAAGCATCAATGATATTGATAGAAGTCACCGTGTTGGGCCTAAATCAGTAGGGAAAACTTGGCCTATCATTGTCAAGTTTACTTCCTATCGTACACGACAAGAAGTATTTCGTAACAAAAGGAGACTAAAGGGCACTCATGTTACCATCTATGAAGATCTCACGTCCGCTAGACTCTCCATACTGAAGGCCGCCATTCACCGTTTCCATGTAGCGAACTGTTGGACTGCAGACGGCGATATCATCATTAAGAAACCCGATGGGGGCAAACTGCGCATTAACCGGCTGTGTGACTTACCGGAGGATAGAGATAGCAACTAAACGGACAATTCACTTGACTGTTCTGATCTCTATTTACTATATTTCATTTTATTTAAATACCACCTTAGTGTAATTTAATTAGATTAGCTCACTGTACTTAGATTATTTCATTCACATAATTATTAATTTTTCATAAGGTAATTAGATTAGCTCACTTTAGTTAGATTATCTCATTCGCATAATTATTACTTTTTCATAAGGTGGCAATGAGCACTAATGGATTATTCTCCTCTGACAGTACCGGACATTCCTTCCCAGCCACAATCCCGTTCAAGGCCTCACTCACCCCTCCACTCTCCACAAACAGAACACGACCTTGTGACAACTGTCCACTGACCCCTTCTGGAATTACCCCCTTTTCTTCTCACTCAACTAGAGACCTGCTCCTAGCTAAAGTTTCCTCTTTCCCGAAAGGTCTTCATATAGCCCATCTAAATGTACATTCATTGTCTGCCCATTTCCACGAACTTAAAGAACTTGTCCCGGACGTATTTGATGTTTGCCTTCTCACTGAAACCTGGCTTCATGATCTGATCCCTTCGAAGACTTTCAACATACCTGGCTACTGTTTACTTCGGAACGACAGAGCTGGAAAGAGGGGAGGAGGTGTAACAGCGATAGTCAAAACCAGTTTAAAGCCTAGGATAACTGCATGTTCAGATAGCGAATACAATAGAAGACCGGAGTTCCTGCTCTTGGAAATAATCGTAGCCCATCAGAAATGTGCTGTCTGTGTGGTGTACAAGCCACCTGCGATTGGACATTTGGAGGACGTAGAGAATGCTTTGTTACGCGTACTCCCGCAATATGAACATGTAATTGTCATGGGCGACTTTAACACAGACACCGGAAACAACAGTGCCGAATGTCGGCAGCTTTTAAACATGACTACATCTTGCGATATGATCATTTTGCAAACACTCCCTACTCACCACACCGCCACGTCACACACGACAATCGACTTAATGATTGTCAAGAATACAGACAAAGTACTACAACACGGACAGACATCTCTACCAGGAATTTCAGCTCATGACCTAATATACATATCCTACTCCTTAAAGACCCGAAAGACAAAACCAAGGACTATTACATTCAGAGATCTCTCTAAAATTGACTACAGTATGTTCACTGAAGACGCACTAGATGTTCCATGGAACCATATACTAACAGTTGACGACGTTGACTTTAAAGTAAACATATTTAACGAATATCTGACAGCGCTCTATGATCGACACGCCCCGCCGAAAACAGTACGGGTAACGCGAGCCCCAGCACCGTGGCTAAACTTAGAGCTAAAGGAGTTAATGGCAAGACGAGATGCCGCACATAGAAAGTTTAAGCGACAACCGACACAAGACAATTTTGACGCATTTAAACAGCCATGAAATAAAACATCGCAGTCAGTACGCAACGCTAGAATTAGACATGCACATACCCTGCTAAATCAAAATACTAGACCTGCTATGGCTTGGAAAGAACTAAGACACATGGGAATAGGTAAACAAAGAGACGAGCATCCTATTGACATATCCCTGGACTCCCTCAATACATATTTTACCACTCCCGGACATACCATTGACAGAGAAAGGAAACATAGAACTCTATACAGCAATTACAACTCCCCTGCACCTGACAGAGAAAAATTCTACTTTTCACATGTGACACCCTCGCAAGTTAAACAAGCCATATTTAGAATAAAATTGAAGTCCAAAGGGATAGACAACATAGAAATAGAACTTATTAAGACAATAATTGACATAATTTTACCCACTATAACTCACATATTTAACCACTCACTAATGACTGGCACGTATCCCTCCTTATGGAAAGCTGCCGTTGTTGTCCCTCTCGCTAAAAAATCACCGCCTGAAGACGTAACTGACTATAGACCTGTGAGCATATTATCGGTGCTTTCAAAAGCCCTAGAATTCATTGTACACCAACAAGTCTCCAACTACTTGCAAATACACGATATTCTTGATGAACACCAGTCTGGTTTTCGACGTAACCACAGCACTAGTACTGCACTACTTAAGGTTACAGACGACATTCGCAATGCGATGGACAAAAGACAACTTACCATACTAGCTCTTCTTGATTTCTCTAAAGCCTTCGATTCTGTTGACATAGACATACTACTTTCCAAACTAATTAAACTCCAGTTCTCGACAAACAGTCTTCAGTGGATGAATTCATACCTCTGCGGTCATCTGCAGTGTGTAAGAAACAACAACAATGAATATTCATCCTGGCGATCCGTAGAGGTTGGTGTTCCACAGGGGTCTGTCCTAGCACCGCTTCTATTTTCTGTCTATATCAATGATATTACATCGTCGGTAAACAGCTGCAAACACCATATGTACGCTGACGATATACAATTATACTTGCACTGTGAACCGGAAAGACTAACCGATGAAATTGAAAATTTCAATAGAGACTTACAAGAAATCTGTAACTGGACTGACATGCATGGACTTAGATTAAATAACGTAAAATCTCAAGCTATAATAATTTCACATCCTCGGCTTTGTTCAAAAACTATAAGCAAATTCACTTTACCAAAACTCTATCTACAGAATTCACCCATTGATTTCAGTGAATCTGTCAAAGATCTTGGTGTTATGATAGACGAACATCTTTCTTGGAAGCAGCAGGTTACCAGTATCTCCAGGAAAGTATTTGCGACACTTAACTCACTTAGAAGATTCCGCAACATATTTTCTCGAATATTAAAAGAACGCCTTATTTGCACTCTGGTATCGCCTCACTTCGACTACTGTGATGCCGTGTACAACGACCTGACTACTACTCTTAACGACAAACTACAACGCGCGCAAAACACCTGTGTTCGCTATATATGTGACCTACGTTACTTTGACCATGTTACACCTGCCTACGATGAACTCGGTTGGCTAAAACTCAAACAGCGCCGTAATCTTCATGCTTTATGCCTTCTTCGTCGAATACTCTCCTCATGCTCACCTCTATACTTGTACAGTCAATTTCACCACCTCTCATCCAATCACAGTTTTGGAACACGGTCAAAATCTGGTACACTCTTATCTATTCTACCTCACCGCACCACACGATACACAAACTCATTTGTTATTTCTTCGGCATGACAATGGAATGCACTACCCGTCTCTGTCAGAGGAGCCTCACCTGCTAGTTTTAGGCAACTTTGTCACCACTACCTACTAAGTAATGCTATGGAAATACTGTAGATTTAGTCTTCCTCAAACTATAGACTTTATATAATCCCACTGTTATTACCAAGGATAATAGAAATTAGCTAATCATGTCATAATTGTGTAAATAATCATCTTCTTCATCATCATCATCATCATCATCATTCTCCTATTTTTTCCTTTTTTTAATCATAATATTGTATTGTTTAGTAGTTGTTTCAATTGTAAGTGTACTTATTTCAATTTTGCACATATAAAAACTGTATTTTCTGGTTAGATGGAAGAGAGGGCCTAATGGCCTTAATCTTGCCAGACAAAATAAATCTATTGTATTCTATTGTATTGTATGCAACACATGTCAAGCTGATTGGCCTGTAATTATCTGCATTACGATTATCACCCTTTCCTTTGTACACTGGGACTACTATAAAAACTCCTCATTCATATAGTATAGCTCCTTCCTAAAAATAGTAATCAAATATGTATTTTGATATGGTATTAGATCCAAACCCATATCATTATCAGATCAGTACAGCTTGTGCTGTTGCGATGTAAAGATGGCCGCACCACTCTGATTGCACCAAGGAAGAACAGTGTTCTGTAATCTGCTTTTTGTGGTCTGAGGGTGTACCAGGAGCAGAAATTCATAGAAGACTTTCAGCACAATACAGGGACAATGTTTTGCCACAGCGAAGGTATATCACCAGAAATCTTACCAATTCCAACTGCTTCCCTAGTTTTCCACTTTTGTATCTTTTGGAAACATCTTTTTTATCGTGGATAAATTTCAGTACTTCACCAGTATTAGTCACCTACTCTACCTGGACATTATGCTTATATCTAACTATTTTTACATACTGCTGACTAAATACTTCTGCCTTCTGTAAATCCTCATATATACACTACTCTTGATACATAGGCAAGTCAGTAAGTATCTGCGATTTTGCTCTGATTGTCTTCAGGTTGGGTGTGTGGCATTGTGTGATCACCAGCTGCTAGATGGCACCACTGTCTACACCTGTGGTAGGTTTTAGCTTTATCAGATCAGTACAGCTTGCACTGTTATGCTGTAAAGATGGCCGCACCACTCTCTGTTTGCACCAAGGAAGAACAGCGTTTTGTAGAGTGTTTCTTGTGGTCTGAGGGTGTACCAGGAGCGGAAATTCATAGAAGACTTTCAGCACAATACAGGGACAATGTTTTGCCACAGCGAAGGTGTTTATCAGTGGATTGAACAGTCCAAAAAGGGGTTGCACAAGCGTGAAGTATGAGAAAAGATCCAGACGCCTATCTGTATCCGTACCTGATGCCAATATTGAACAAGTGCGTGATATGATCCTGAATAACAGATGAGTGACTGTTGATGATGTGGCAAACCATATGCACATTAGCGATGGTTCTGCATATGAAATCGTGCATAACAGGCTTAAAGTTCACAAAGTCTGTTCGAGATGGGTTCCAAAACAACTCAATGAAGAGCAGAAGCGCAATCGTGTGAGAATCTGTCAGCACCTACTGGACCATCATGCTAACGAAGATGAAACATTTCTGAAATGGATCATCACTGGAGATGAAACATGGGTTCACCACTTCAGACCAGAGAGCAAACATCAGAGCATGGAATGGAAGCATCTTGGATCCCCAGTTAAAAAGAAATTCAAGAGTCAACCTTCTGCAGGAAAAGTGATGCTCACAGTGTTTTGGGACTCTCAAGGGCCAATCCTGGAACATTAGCATGAAAATAGGGAAACAGTGAATGTTACAGTGATATGCTAGTAAACAAGCTGAATCCTGCAATTCACAACAAACGCAGAGGTCGATTGTGGGAAGGAGTTATTATTTTGCATGAAAATGCGCATCCATATACCGCCACCCACACCACTCATACTCTTCAGATGCTGCGTTTTGAGATGTTGGTGCATCCTGCGTACAATCCCGATCTCGCCCTGTCAGATTATCATCTATTTGGTCCACTTAAAAATGCTCTAAGAGGCCGTAGATTCAGCTCCGATCAACAGGTGAAGGAAGCAGTGCATACGTGGCTTGCTGCACAACCAAAAACGTTTTTGCTGAGGGTATCAGAAAGCTTGTGAAATGATAGACCATATGCATTGAAAAACAGGGTGACTATGTTGAAAAATGATATCAATAAAAAGTGTGTATTCTTTTTGTAATGAATTATAAAAATTGCTTGAGGATGCTTATTGACTTCCTCTCGTAATTTATAATTCCTAGAATGTCCTTCCTGGAACCCATTTCTGCCTTAAAGTACCTATACGTACCCTTCCATCTTTCTAAAATACCTGGATGTTACACTAGATCAAACCTGAACTTTAAGCAGTATTGTGCCAGTGCCAGGGGTAAAGTCTGCACTCAAAACAAAGCTTGGGGAGCTGATCCACAGACCCTTTGAACATCAGTATGCATATCTGTCTCAGAATATTCTGCACCAGTATGGAATGCCTGTACTCATAATAAGCACATGGATGTTGTTGCTAATGAAACTTGACCAAAGGACTTTATACTTGAAGCCAACCCCAATATAGAAGCTGGTCCCACCCATTGGGATAGGCAAACCTCCCATCCAAATGAACACTGATGCAGATATGGATATAATGAAGCAGAAGACAAATTCTCATCACTTCCTACATGGACACTAGCCTGTGGCACAACGGCAAAGGTTCAGGAAGTGTTTCCTATGTCAAACATGGATCCTCGAGGGATCACAGGAAGCAAACCACATCATCAAGTGGAGAAATGAGTTGGATAATCCCATCATCCCAGCAAAAGAAGACTTGGCCTGTGATGATGTTCTGCCCTATACAGCGAACACCAAGCCGCATGAGAGTGGGAGTGCCACAGTGCAAATCCATCCTGCAGAAGTTTGGCTTTAGGAACAGATATCGTGTGAATGTGGCACTGTCTAGGATCCCACCCACTTGCTGATCTGCCCCCAGCTCAGTCATCCATAGACAATGGAGCACATCTCTCAAGCAACCGATAAGGCCATCTCAGATGCTAAATTTTGGAAATTTTTGTAGTATAGACAGGATAAGCGATTTTTGGGTGAGCCTCCATGGCTCAGGCAGCAGCGCGCCAGCCTCTCACCACGGTTCCGTGGTTCAAATCCGGATCAATCCATGTGAGATTTGTGCTGGACAAAACAGAGCCAGGACAGAATTTTCTCCGGGTACGCAGGTATTCCCTGTCATATTCCATTCCAGCAGCACTCTCCAATATCATTTCATTTCATCTGTCATTCATAAATCATTGCCCCAGAGGAGTGCGACAGGCTTCGACAACCGGCACATTTCCTAGCCTCGCTGCTAGATGGGGCTTCATTCATTCCAAATCTGATCCAGTCAGATGACTAGAAACAGGCTGTGGATTTTTATTTTCAAGTAACTTTTGAGCTTTTGCCATGTCAAGAAAACAAGGCGAAATTCTTTATGTTTCACAGAAAACTTTGCTCCATGTCTTCAGGAGAAAATCTTGCCTGTTCACAATGAAGATTTCTCTAATAACGATGATTTGAATTTTAAAATATTTTACCGTTGATCTATTGTAATTGGTACTCTTGTTCATCACTAGATGGATGGCAAAGAGATAGCCTTCTCCTTAAAATGCTCCATGAATTAATTAGCCACTACTGGTGAAAGTAGACTTCCTATAGGGCCTAGCCATAAAATTGCCCATCCCGCAAGACATAGCTGGAAATCATGCAGTGGTGAAATAGCTTGGTGATGTGCTCAGGGAATAGATGCTCAATGAGAGCCATGGCCAAGTCAATCGACACTTTAGTGAACAAGGACTCGACATCAAAACTCATCAGGAGTGCATTTGGTTTAAGGGTTATGGTTGACAAATCTATATATATATATATATATATATATATAAAATAAGAGTTTTGTCTGTACATTGCTCAGAATTTGAAAAGAATGGTATTTCTGTATCGGTCATGTCCACAGTAACAAGAAAATGCATTTTTTACTTTTCCGTAATTTCTGTCTGTCCGTCTGTCTGTCTGTCTGTCTGTCTGTCTGTCTGTCTGTCTGTCTGTCTGTCTGTCTGTGTGTATGTATGTACACGCATCACGAGAAAACGGCTGAAGAGAATTTAATGAAAATCGGAGTGTAAATTCGGGTGATGAACCGCTACAATCTAGGCTATAAATTATTTTAATCACACTGAGTGAAATGGTAGTTTAGGGGAAAGCCTGAAATTTAATTCTCAAATATTTATGTTATTAGTGGTCGTATCTTAATGAAAATCGCTAGACAAAGATGGGAAATAAGTCGCTACAATATAGGCTATACATGCTGAGAAAAATGGTAGTTTAGGGGAAGGCCTAAAATTTAATTGTCAAATATTTATTTCATTATTGGTCGTATCTTCACGAAAATTGGTATCCAAAGTCGAAAAATAGGCTGCTATAATATAGGCTATCAATAATATTATTCATACTGAATGAAATGGTAGTTTAGGGAAAGGCCTGAAATGTAATATATATATATATAAAATAAGAGTTTTGTCTGCACATTGCTCAAAATTTGAAAAGAATGGTATTTCTGTATCGGTCATGTCCACACTAACAAGAATTCCGTAATATCCTTGAATGTTGAAATCCTGTGTTAAGAATGTTTCTGTCAGTATAATGGCGTTGTAGTTGCTTAATGTCTCTATTGGAAAGAGAGGCAGAGCATTTTTTATGCCTTCAGTGTTCCACAGGAGCATATGTATATGTTTATTCTAGTTCTCCTCCTTCAGCACGGTTTGCTCTCCGAAAACGAAATCTTTTGGCCAGAATTCCGGTCGTACAGCATCTTCAAGGAATTTGAAAGGGAAACCTATTTTGAAGGCCTTGTTTTCACTTCGTGTGTGAAGTTCTTCGCAATGGATATTATCTTTAATTCCATTTTTCTCTAGGTACTTCTTAACCTTCTCTTCTGTTGCGTTTCCTTTCAGATTTCCTAGGTAAAGCCATGCCATTTTGTCAGCAGCTTGTAGATCATCTTCTTGAACCCTTGTCCCTCTGATGGTTTGTGTGTTTCTTTTATTTATTACAGTTGTCCATTCTGTTTCTCCTCTATAGTTATGATCGTTATCCCTTCCGTCTGTTTTGTTATTGAATACTTCATTATCCTTGTGAGTGAGCACTGCATTCCTATTCAGTGTCTGCGTAACTTTTTCTTCAATAATTATATTTATTTTATTCGTTATGAAGTCCATCATATATCTTACGGTTTCTTTTAAATCCGCTAGATCCGTAGTTTCATTGTTCATGGCTTTCTTTTGCTGAATGAGCTGGGTTGTCCGTTCAAGTAAATGCGAGCTTTGCATTCCGCCGTCAGATGGTTGAAGTTGCTTGTTGTTGCTGTTTGTAGGTTCTTGGTTGTGGCCGGGAGATGAAGCTAATTGTTCCGAGGTCGAGCTACCTTCTCCTGCTTGGGTGTGGCCGCTAGATGGAAGTAGCTGCCAGTTGGAGTTACTTGCAGGTTCTTGGTTGTGGCCATCAGATGGCACTAGTTGTCTCGGAATCAAACTGTCTTCTCCCTCTGATATGTCTTCTCTTTGGTATTCCATAACCTCGCTTTCAGAAACAATCATTTTGTTGTTCTTGTCTTTCACTACATTAGTTAATATATCAAAGCAGTTTCTCAGATCGCTTACCGCTTTTAGTATCTCTTCTTTCTTCTCATTCTTAAGGTAACCACCTGTTTCTGTAATATTAACTATCGTTTTGAGAGCGTTCTCAATCCGTGTTTTCATCTGGTCCGCCATTGCATTGCTGAGAATTTGAAATGAATGATATTTCTGTATCTGTCATGTCCACAGTAACAAGGAAATGCATTTTTTACCATTCCATAATTTCTGTCTGTCTGTACACGCATCAATAGAAAACGGCTGAAGAGAATTTAATGAAAATCGGTATGTAATGTAGGGTGATGAAAACCACTGCAATCTAGGCTACAAATTATTTTATGCACGTTGAGTGAAATGGTAGTTTAGGGGAAAGCCTGAAATGTATTTCTCAAATAAGTTATTTATGTTATTAGTGGTCATATCCATAAATACTACATAACTAACATAACTTTAGTTATGTCGTAAGTTAATAGTAGTTATGTAAGACGTTATTAAATTTCCGATCACTTATGTCTTATACATTGTTACCGTACCGAATATAATCAGAGTTTTTTGTAACTAAGTCCATATCACGCCGAGTCACGAGAAAATGGGTAAACAGAATTAAGTAAAAATCGGTATGTAAATTCTGAGAATAAGGAACTACAGTCTACGATATAAATAATTTTGTAAGACACCCTAATATCACAGAGTCGAAAGAAAATTAATGTGAATGCCTGCAATATAGAAAGCACATAAACTTTATCAACAATAACATTACATTGACCATTGTTTGTTGTGATGTGCTTTTTGTCTTCTGTTTCCTCTCATCCCCGATAGATAGGATTACTGCAGCGTACCGAGTTTTTTAAAAATTTGCTTCACGTCGCACCGACACAGGTAGGTCTTATGGCGACCATGGAATAGGAAATGAATAGTGGTGTGAAGGAAGCGGCCTTGGCTTTAAGGTACAGCCTGGTGTGACTGGTGTGAAAATGGGAAACCACGGGATACCACCTTCAGGGTTGCCGGCAGTGGGGTTCGAATCCACTATCTCCCGGATGCAAGCTCACAGCTGCGCGCCCCTAACCACACAGGCAACTCGCCTGGTCGTACCGACTGTAACAGCCTGCCTGTATATTGGTGGGAAGTAGGTGGGGAGTAAGATAACTTCCTTCTCTAGCATGCCATTCCTCTGGTTCATACATTTTATGATATATCTGGTACGTAACACACTGGTTCATCATAGTATTCGAGCTATTCAATCCCTACTCTGAGGCACTGACTGGAATGAGTAGTGTGCATATTTTACGGAATAATGACAGAGGAGTGTTCACGGCAGTCTACGACCTGGTTATTCCAGCTCTGGAACTTAGGACTCTTAGATCGGCACCGTAGTACTGTGCGTTGAAAGTGAGAAAGTGTGCGGTTTTTCATTTGATCGAATATTTTATATGATAACATTGCTTTCAATCGCTGCATTCCTACTGACGTTTTTGTAATGACCTATGTTGAATTCAGTTAGGAAAACCACCAAGTCAGTCTTTCTGAGAATCCCGTAGCGAAGCACGGGTACATCAGCTAGTTATTAATAAAATACAGAAAGTCCCTAACGTATTATTCAGTATGTCCTATGTGAGGTTGAAGCAATTTGCATAGATTTGCTTAATTATTGGTCTGAGAGGAGTATCTTCTTTATGGATTTTTGGTAGTCAATATAATCTTGGCGGCACTGCATACCCTGGATCAAATCTTTAACATCCTTTAAATTGAGGACTGCCTTAAGAGCTTCACAGTGGTGTTGGACACACACAAGTTGTAGGGTTACGTGAGCTCAGTCTGTAAACAGGCTCTGACAACATAGCTAAGATTTTATTCTTATCCTCGTAAGTGTCCATTACCACTGTCGCATTGCCTTTGTCAGCTGAGAGAATGGTCAGTTTAGAATCATCTCTGAGTTCGTTCACAGCTCTCCTCTTGTTAAATTGGGACCGGGTACCACAGCAGACCTTGTCAGTCTCACGTATTCCTGTTGTACCTCTTCAGTCTCATGTGTATATAGTTTGTGTATGGCTGCCCCAAAGAAATAAACTCCTCAGTCAGAATTTTAGAGCAAGTGACAACAAAATTAAGTCCCCTAGCTAGAACTGCCATTTGGTTCTCATCCAAGGATTCCCTGGAGAGACTGAGGACGATTTTACTAAATCAGGGGTTTTTGTGAGAGACTCCTGTTTCTGAGTCAATGAAGGAAATTAGATTTCTGCCTGAATACCACCTGGTTGAATATTGCATTCAACTTGTGTAGCAGTAATACAATCAAAGACAACCAGTATTCCTGTGAAAGATTGTTGCTTTGAAGCAGGTGTAAAATAACTCTTGGGAGACTGAGTCCAGTTCCTAAAAGTTTTAGTTTGATTGAACCTGTAGGCAAGTTCTCTGTCATTGGACAATGGTCTCCCTCACATACTTTTCTTGCCATTCTATGACATCTTTCACATATTCTGTCTACATTAGTGACCAATGCACTCTCGGTTCATATTTCCCAGTTTCCATTCCAAGTATAAATTATTTGAGTTTCATCCCTAATTATCCCTTTATTTTTCAATTTCTGTATACTTATTCTTTCTTCTCTTAGGTTTGTGCAATCCTATGTACTTTCAGATTTACTATCTCTGCCTATCGTAACTACCAAAAACTTCCTTGGACAGGTAGTAATATCCATCAATTGCTTAATGATTTTCATGCACAATGAATTATGCCAAATATGGTGAAATGTATTCTTTGTCAGCTGTTTTTCAAAGTTAAGTAGTTTATTTTTCTCTGCGTGTTTCAGATTAAAACATTTTACGTGTTTCCTATGTGGAAAGCCTTTTATGTGTGGAAGAAAAACGTTAGCTGGAAGAAATTTTCAATTGCAAAGGAAGCCATTAGTGAAAATTTGTTTCTCCTAAACAGTCATCTTGGAAAGGCACTCTGCAACATTCAGGCCTTGTCCTGTGATCTGTTGAATGTTACATTTACTGACATATCAGAGTATGAAAAGTGTGCTCTTTTCATGTTTATTGAAGCCCAGGTATGTGATTCTTAAACATCTCTCCATTGTTAACTGATTATTTTAAAATACAGAAATATTATTGTGTGTTCTCACCCCCGCCCCCCTCACACACACATATATATATATATCTATATATCTATATAGATATATATAGATATATAGATATATTGTATTTGTGCTTGTATTTTTGATGGCTAAACAATCCAATTATAGTTTGAAGTATGGAGAAAGGAAGAGGTTGCATCTGATGGAGTATGTGTAACTGTCGTTTAACCTCTTCCTGTCTGCAATGCTCTTGCCCAAACAGTTCAACAGCAATAGAGGTGGTTTGGTACCAAAGCAAGAAATCTTTGGCAAGTGTGTCCCAAGTTTGTGAGTTGATGTTGGTAAACTTTATGGTTTGTTTAAGCCGGTCTTTATAGTGCTTCAGAGGGGCACCAAAGAGTCTTGTGCCTGAGGAAAGTTCACCATAAAGAAATTGTCTAGGAAGCCTGATATCACTCATATGACACACATGCCCAGTCCACTGAAGCTGATGGCCAATGATAGAGGCTTTTCACTTTTCATGCATGCTTTTTCAAGAACTGCAAGTTGGAGACATAGTACTCTAATTTGATATATTAAGATTGAACAAAGCTTCTGCTGATTACATCGAGAAACTTGAATCTTTTCATCAGCATCCTCATCATCATCGTTATCATCATCTCCATCACCACACTACCAACCACCATAGAAACACTCATAGTGAATTCATCATTCTACATTGAGGGCTGATATCATGAAGGATATCCAGCTATAAACCAGGGCCAAGTTCACATGTGCAACGTAGTTTGCTTCCACAACCACAACAAGAAATGGGAATAGTAGTGGAATAGTAATAAGAAGAAGAAGCAAGAAGAAATATAATCACACATCAAATTTTTTCAGTGGATTTTGCTAATACTGTACAATGATTATTTGGATCCTGCTTCAGATTCAAATTGTTAAAAATAATGTAACAATTTTCTTTTCAGTAATATTGGATGGTAATATAAAGTATATTAAACCAAACTTTTAAGCAGTTATAATGCTGAAATTTATATTTTGTTTAATTATGAGATCGATCATTAGATTTATGCAATGCACAAACAAAATTGTTGACCTGCCGGTGTGTTTGTCCTATTATATACGACTTGATTTGACACTTAATTGTTCCTTTCCAGTACTTATATTATCCCTTTTGTGTTATCATGTGTTCCTAATCTTTTAACACCTATATTTGTCTTTGTCTTATGTTTCTTCCCTTTTCATGTACTTATCTGGCTTTCTCCTTATCCTACACTTTCCCACATCAAGAATGAAGATCAGTCAAGATGGCCTCTCACTGCGTATTGATGTCTGCCCACCTGACAAAGCTGGGAAGCAAACTTGTCAGGGAATGCAGAAGAACTGGGATTGATGAGGAGAGAACCTGTTCATTTGAAGATGTGTCCTTTTGTGTTTTCATATTTGTTCTTCTGTTCTTACATGTTCTGCAACAGAGTTTTTCTCTCCATTATCAACACCTAAAGGGTGGTTGGCATAAAGAACAGCAGATTCATTTACACCTTGATGAAGAAAAGGAAACTTCTTTAGTATCAAATAATTTTCTGAACACTTTTTTCTTGTTGACATTTTTATACTGTATCTCTCTCTCTCTCTTATCGTTTTCTCAATTTTAAGGATTGTGATCTCCGAGGAGGCTATTGGTCAGTTGTCTCCATTTCTTGCGGTCATCACCCAGACGTGCTGCACCAAGGATGTTCAACCCATTTATACTCTGGATAATATTTGACCATCGAGTGGGAACTCGTCCATGATCTCTCTTGCCATAAATATTTCCAAGAATGATCAGTATTTTTATGCTGTCATTCTCACGTCGCATAGTGTGTCCAAAGAATAAATTGTAAACTCTTTGTTTATATTTTGATGATTATCTGATTCTGAGGCTGAGCTAGTTTGTAATGGAATTATTGGTGCAAAATACTGTCCAAGGTATAAGCAACATTCTTCACCAACACCACATTTCAGTCCCAGGGGCTCTGAACTATGGAGCATGGGTTGGCGACCACGGGGCCCTCAGCTAGTCCTGGCATTGCTTCCACTTACTTGTGCCAGGCTCCTCACTTTCATCTATCCTATCCGACCTCCCTTGGTCAACTCTTGTTCTTTTCAGACCCCGACGTATTACATATATGGAGGCCTAGGGTGTCTTTCATTTTCACACCCTTCGTGGCCCTTGTCTTTCTTTGGCCGATTTCTTCATTTTTTGAAGTGTCCGATCCCTTCCATTTCTTCCCTCTGATTAGTGTTATATGGAGGATGGTTGCCCAATTGTACTTCCTGTTAAAACAATAATCACCACCACCACCACCACCACCACCACCACCACCACCACCACCACCACCACATTTCAAATTGCTATTGTTTACGAGGACATTCTTTACGAGGCCATTCATCCCCTCATGATCAAGACTTATCTACACAGAACGGCTCAACAACAAAGCACTGCCCCCCTCTCTCACACACCCCTTCCACACCTCAACCAACCCAAAGCAAGCCACCCCCTCCCCCCCCCCCCCTCTCACAACCAACAATAGCACCACACACACGCGCGCGCACGGACGGACACACACACAGAGTTGAACAGATCCCAACCCACTCTTCAAACGTCTGATCAGCACGAGCGGATACAGAGTGAGTAAATTAATACAAACAATATTTTAACTCGAACACACACATAACAGTTTCTCATTCTGTCTTTCTCTTTTTCCTCAGACACCTTCAATGCATGTTTCTGTAAGCCAAGGCCATACCATCACCATTCTACAACAACAATAGTCGACGACAGTTACAACTACAATAGCAAGTATTCCATATTGAAGGATGTTCCCCCTGCTCTTCAACCAACTTAATTCTACTAATACGTTCATTCCATCTATCCTAAAACACTGCAAACTCATGTAAACTAAAACCAGCAAGTAGCTTGAATCAGGACCGACAATTAAGTTTAGTGTTCCACTAACACACGGTAACAATTCTAATTTAGACCCAAGATCTTTCTTAAATACTAAGCATCTCAGGCCAGTGTATAATTTCATATGTTTACCAAACATTCTTGTAATGCCGATATTTCATATAGTTATAAGTATTTTCATTTGAACGTGTGTGTTTTCAAACAATACAAGTGTTCCCAGTGTTCCATGTACATGAACGTGTGACAGTTTTGGCTAGAACTATGTCTTTATACATTTTGTTTCATTGTGTTTATTTCATCCAATCTTTTTCAGACAGAAATAGGACTGTCAAATCCAAGAATGCTCTTAGAAAGTGAAGTTTCCACACCATTATAAGTGTCCTTATTGTGTTTTGTATATATTTTCAACCAGTACATGTAATTCCAGTGTTCCGTGTTGTATGAACACAAGACTGTTATAGCCAGAACTGGAAACTTTCTAAGCTCCAAGTTCTGCTTGCCAAGCGTATGTTGCATTTCAAGGTAATGTCTATCAACTCAATGATGTGTTTCCATGCAGTCACCTATAGGTACATGGTTTTTCGTTATGATGATTGTCATCAAATTCCCCTGAATTTCATTTTCACCAAGAACTGATGATGACTCCAAGGGAGTCGAAACCAGTCTTCTTATACTTTAATATTATTTTTGCAATGTGTTGAATGGTGGAACATCCCTCAAACTCTACATTAGTAGTTCTAGGCGTCAAAACTTTGCCATCATGTCCAAGAGCACCTCTAAGTGATTTATTAAAATTTTCTCTATTCTCCTTTTCTGTGACCTTACTAAATTCTAGAAGAACTGTTCCAGATATAGTTTTTCTGATCGATCTGATACCAGCGCCACTGCCTTCCAGCTTCACTTTGCTGTGTATGTTCTTCACAACATCTGCAAAAGTCTTGCCATTCATTGGTTTGATAAGTACAGCTTTTGGGTGGCTTCTTATAGTTAAACGTTTCCGTTGCTCGTTCTTTTTAACAGTTTCAGATACTGGTTCAGGTTGAGTACCTTTATCTTCAACTGTCTTTTTCTGCCTCTGTTCCCTCTACTTCTTCCTGGATACACTATTTCCCATTTATCCTGTTCTACGTTTCTGTTTGTGGTGTACTGTTCTACCTTCTCTTCAACGGGCAAATCCTTTCGCAGTAATACTCTAGTTGCTTTCCAAGCTTTTCTGTGCACATATCCCGCATCTAGAGCTTCCTCCAATTTCTTTAAACCATGCTGAATTTCCATCTTCATATTTTTCTGCTGAATTGCAAGAATACTTTTCAACAGGGCCCTGGTGATTTCCAGTTGTTCTTCCTCTTTTAACATATCCACCATTATTCGTTGAGTGATAACAAGCTTCATATTCATTTCCTCTTTTCATTCAATACTGCTATTGCATTTATCATGTGTGCACTCCATTTCCGTGATATTGTGGCCACGTTCCATAGATGCTGGATTTAAATCCATGGAGTCACACAGGATTGCAGCTTCCGACATCATGCCGTATAGGCAGTCCAGCTGGCCATGACTCAAGTCGCAGTGAAATATATATTCTCTGTTATTTTCTATGAAGAAACTAGGTAACCTAAAAATGCAATTTCACTAACACACAATATCAATTTCTTGAATTTTACACCCACTACCATAGTTGATCCTATTAAATATCAAAAGTACATATACTAAATATTACTTATACTCACTTTCCATGTCAATATACGGGTGATTACCAATGAAAGCTTCGATCATTGCGTGCACAACACACTTACTGATCTTGTCACTACCAAGACGTACAATGTTTCCTCTGATTAGTATTACTAGAGGCTAATTGTCCAATAATAATAATAATAATAATAATAATAATAATAATAATAATAATGATCATTTTTAACGGGGAAGTGTGGGAAATCTTTCATGAGACACTTATGAGGGTCTGCACTCCATAAGCATGTGAGATTCCTGCTCACTAAAACACACACACACCCTTTTCCCATGGCGTATATCTCCGCCCCAGAACCGTTCTCGCTTTATTTCAGGGCGGTGTCGTGCTAATTTCTCTGGTTTCTTCTTCCTTTATTTCTCATTACTGCCGTTCATGAGCATTCATATCCCTCTTTTTTCTGACTCAAGATGCCTTCTACATATACTGTTACCTGATCCCAAGATTTTTGGTTTTGTAGCATCACCTGCACAATAGTTTCTGGCGTCAACTCTCCTTGCTCAGTATCTAAATATCTTCTCTGAGTTGACCAATGATAGCATACAAAAAATGTGTGAAATACATCGTCTACATCATTGCAATAAATGCACGCCGAGTCGCTCACTCTACCTACTCTATGTAGAAATTTCCGGAAGCATCCGTGACCCGTCAATAGTTGCATAATATAAAAGTTAACCTTGCCATGAGTTCAGGCAACCCAATCAGCTAGACGCGGTATCAGCCGCTTAGTCCATTTTCCTCGAGGATCTTCTTCCCATCTTTGCTGCCACAGCTCCTTTCGTTGCCTATAAGCTAGCTCCCTAGCACGCTTCTTTCTGAGCTCCCATTGAGTTCACCAGACTTCCTGTCTCTCTAAGGAAAGTAAATCAATTGGTGCTACCGCTGCTACCGTAAGGACCGCAGGTTCAGATACTGTGCGATGTGCGCTTTTAATACGCAAAGCTGATCTCCACTGTACCACAGCTATCCTTCGCCGGTATTTTTCAAACTTCAGAGCTTCAGCCCAGACTTCAGCACCATATAGAAGTCACAAATAAACAAGGGAATTATAAGGTCCACCTAATCAATACTGAAGAAAATTATGTGATAGATTCTACAAGTCTGTTAAATCTTCACATTTCATTTATTTAGTCATATGGGAACACTTTCTACAAAAATTGTATGTCATCATCAGCCAAGAAAAGAAAACAAAGACATTAGAATACATTAAAATTTACATCTCTAGTAAAATTATACCAATAGTTTACAAAATTATTCATATTAGGGCTAAAATATTTATACAAACGTGAACTGGTAGTCGTATTACGTATTACATCGGTGTATGTTTTATATGATGAGGTGTACACCATAATAATTACAATTGAGAGATATACTAAAAATCTTTGTACAAAACGCTTTGTGGTAAAATGTATACAATTGTCAATTTTTTGGAGTATAATATTTTTGTTTACACACAGTTTAATACATTATTAAAAATAGATGGGTATTGTAATCAAGTTTCATGAGGCTAAAAAACAGGTACTCAATTATAAGTCGTTCCACAGAAGTATATACAATGATGGTGTTTGAACATTTTAATTGGAATACAGCTTTGTGCTTAACAGAACTAATGATTAAAATATAGTAATTGCCAGTTTAAACAAAGTAGGCAGGTTGAGTTTAAAGATCGCTGGTGTCTTGGCATTAAAAGCAAGGTACTAAGATAAAGTTTTTTATATCAGCTTGCTTCACTTTTATGTACATGATTGTCATATTAAATTATGATATGAGGTTGATTAATATAAAATGACCAAGGCTTTTGTTGAAACAGTGTGTCGAGAAAGGATCTTATATGAAAAATCCGTGGTTACAAAGGTGGGTCTAGAGCGGTCTCGAACCAAGACGGAACCTACAAGAAGAATAAGATGTGATTAGCATTACAAAAAGGAGACGGGAAAAGATATATTAATGAAATATGAGACTCGCCTCAGGTTCCAAGCTGATGGAAGTTAAGTTAAAGAGGAACTGACAGACTAAATTGACCAGCAGTACATCGTGAGAGAGCGCAGAGGGGGTCGGGGTAGCTAAGTGGGAAGAGGGGAAGATGCAGTAGAGGCGGGGCTATACTCGGGCGTGTGTGGACAGTGGTAGGGGTAATATACGAGCGTATTATGTATTATTTGAAATATTGATCGATTTTTGGGTAATTTAAGATGATTTAATATTGTAATGAGTGTGTTGAACAAAATTGTAGGTCTTTCAGATAAGTCATTGAGATTGAACTTTGGATTATAGTATTGGTCAAGTGAAATGTAACATTGTTCAGGAGTATACAGGATCATTTGCAACAGTTGTAATTCTTCTTATGTTGGACAGACCGGGAGAAATTTTAATATACGGTACTCAGAACACGTCAGTGCCCTGAAATACACTAAATTTTCAGCTGTAGGACAGCATATGCATGCCTATAAGCACAAATTCACAGACATAAAACAAGATATGGAAATTCTCAAAATCATCAACAAAGGACCCCTCCTTAACATTACCGAAAGCTGCTTCATACATTTAGATCAATATTTCAACCCAAATCATAATCTTAATGAAATTTCAGACAAGCCAAATATCTTTTTTAACCTTCTAATTCCCATTTTCAGTAATGTCAAACCAACAAGTCATAATTCAGTTTTTCATAATATTCTTAGCACCTTTCCTCAACAGCCATCCTTTTTCCCACATCCTTCAGCCCCGCCTTAGTCCCCCCTTCCCCCACCCCACCCCTTCCTCAACACCCTCTCCTTCAGGACCTTCCCCTCCCCTCTCCTTCCTTTTCATTTGAATCTCACAACAGTTAGTCTGAAGCACACTCAACAATATAGTCCACACATATGGTGTATTTAGAGGTGTCTCATATAACCTATGCCATCTAACTAACACATTCTGTCATTCAATTCATTAATTTCATTTTGTCTAATTTATCAGGTTAACTTCATGGGCACCGCAGTGAATTGCAAATTTTATACCATACACAATGTATCTGTGTTAACCACATCTTCATGTGCTGTCCTGACAATCTCCAACAACATTTCAGCATGATTTAACAAGCACCATGAGAGCATCTCATTTTATTACTTTGATTGAGGATGAAACAACATCTAACAGTTCCCCGTCAGCTAGTGGTTATTTACAGCAGTGTTCAATGGATTGCATATAGCTAACATCACACAAATAGATTTAGTGATGAACTACGGAATCAACATTTACCAGTTTCCATTTACTATTGAATTATTAATGATCAGCAGTATTAGAACTAACAGTTCTGTGTATATAAATTAATACTTGAAATTAGTCTCAATGATGAGCATACTCAAGATGTTAGAACCTAGTTTATTTTCAGATTTATTCATAGTTCCATTCCAGTTTTTAATGTCAATTTTTATATATTTGTTTCATTTGTTTTATGTCAATTGTGTGCATGTACATTTGTTTAGTTATTAGATGTTTTACATTAAGGCTGAAGATGGCCAGCCCCGGCCGGAGCTAGTCCCTAATTGATGTAATTTAGAGTATTACATATTATATTATCGAAAGGTGGACCATTACTACATTAATTTAATAATTATATTGTTCATTTATGTCAAGTAGGGGGCCTTTATATATTACTTCAATAATATCTATGTCATGCTCTATACCATAAAATTTGTGATTATAATCGTTCACATGTTGACCTACCACAGAGAATTTTCTGTATTTGATTTCATTTATGTGTTCCATGTATCTAATTTTAAATGATCTACCTGTCTGTCCAAGATTTAATGTGCCGTTACAGTCATTACAGTGGAGTCTATAGACACCTGATTTTTCAAAAGGGTGAGAAGAGTTAAGTGATTTAGAGTTATGCAAAATGTCTAAGTTTCTATTATCAGTTCTGAAAGAAATATTAATGTTCTGCTTCTTAAATATGTTTGTAACTTTATAAATATTGTGGTTGTAGGTAAAAGTTGCAAACATTTTTGGTTTAGTTGTTTCCTTAAGAAGATTGGATTTTGGGCAGTATCTGTGCTTGTTTATTATGCATTCTATAAAATTGTTATTGTAACCATTGTGGAATGCAATGTTATGTATAGTGTTTAGTTCTTTATGAAGGTTAAATTTCGTCATGGGAATATTAAATGCTTGGTGCACTAGGCTATTGTAGGTGGCACGTTTGTGGTTGTGAGGATGTACAGAGTCGTGTTTGATTGTTGTTGCTGTGTGCGTAGGTTTTCTTTAAATGTTATATTTGAATGAAAAAAAGGAGTCTGGTGATAGTAAGGTCCAAAAAATTTATAGAAGTGTTGATTTCAGATTCAAGTGTAAATTTAGTATCTGTGTCAATGTTATTCAGGTGTATTAAGGTTGTAGCTACATCTGTGGTGCGTTGATCCAGAATAATAAATGCGTTATCCACATATTTGGACCACAGTGTGGCGTTTTTGCCGAATCAACATAAATTTTATGTTTCCTGCATGGTATATTTTCCATCACTACTGTTAGAAGAAACAAGACGATTTCGAAGTAGTGGCAATACTGCACCAAGAACTTGATCGCATCAACCAAAGAGAAACAAGCAGAGTGACAGGAAGCAGTACTGGGAGGGGGGAAGGGGGTGGTGATAGTGGGAGAGGTTTTCCGTGGAAGGTACAAAAAAAAAAAGATATCACCTTTCGATAGTTTTAGATAAACAACTGTATTGGAACAGCAATTTTGGCAGAATACACACTGGTTAACATACGAGCAAAAATAGGTCCAAAACAAACCCCGGACATAAATCACCAAAGCGATATTTAAGGTTTGCTTAAGAATCAAGTTGACAATTCACAAATAAGAAAGAGGTAAGAAGGAACTGCTACGCAGGACTTTGTTACAGTTTATAAATTATGTTTCATACATGATCATCTCAGATGATATTCTTTCTAGAGGAATAGTCATAAAACTTTTGAAAGCGACTATTTTCTACGATGATAACCATAAATTGGAATTGTATGTTTTAGCTCACTACATACCGATTAATATAGAAGGACAACAGGTCCGAGAGAGATCCTGGACATGAATCACCAAAGGGATGTCCAAGCTTCCCTTAACAGGAAGACAGCAAAAGGAAACTACTGCACAGGATTGTTGACAATTTTCAAATACATTTCATACATCATGATATCAGATAATATTCACTGTAGATTTCACCAATACAAGGGAATTACAACACAGGGTTAGTTACAATTTAAAAAAAAAAAAGGAGTTCCATACATGATCATCTCAGATGATTTTCTTCCTAGGGAAATAGACATGAAAAAACTTTTGAAAGAACAACTATCCTTTTTCTACGATGATCATAATATTTGGCCACAATTACAAATCAAACACCTCCAGAGCGTTTATTTCAAAAACCTAATAAACCAAGTGAAAGAGAAAGGGGAGGGAAAAGAGGAGGATGAAAACAACAAGGACAAGTAAGGAAGAGAAAAAAAAAAAGGAACGCCGACTGCGCGATACTGGAGAAAGCTCATCCACCAATTAGTGTCCAAATTATGAAAGCTTGAGAAAATTCTGTTGGTGACGTTTACCCTCAGTCTACATCAATAATTTGCAGAACGTAAAAAAATGATTTTGATAAGTAGAAAGTAGTAAGAATTTAGGTGCAAAACAAGGTCTTTGAAAATCAAGAGTGTATTAACACCCAACACGCCAAAATGGCTGAGTTAAAGTTTTCCAACAATTTGTATGTGAAGTGTTTTGGCTCACCCAAGTCTGACGATGTTAACTTTTTTAGCTGGACGGGAATGGAAACCGCATCGCACAGTGTTAGGTCAGTGGCCTCTCCACACACACACACTTTACACAAGTTGATGCCAGTCTGCTTAAGACGGGCGAGGCAGTCCAATATATACACGCCCGGAAGCGAAGACCAGTCTATTCTAGAAGGTTTAAGTGACGTGGCAGATGACGTAGTTAGTGTAAAGCAGACACAGGACGACAGTCAGTATGTTGAGAGTTGCCGGAGCAGAAAAACGGGTGAGCACAGAGTAAGGTTAATCCAATGATACGTAGAGGCATAGATGACAAAAGCAGATAATAGTAATAATAATAATAGTAGAAAGCATATAGTCCAGTAGAAACATAGATAAAGCAGAGTATATGGAGACGTAGTTGCGACGATATTTCCAGAAGCTTGTAGAAACGTAGATCGAGGGGTTATGGCAGGAGCACGTTACATATTCCTGCCAGCGGGCGGAATCCGAAGGATGGGCGAAAGCAGGTCGGCGAAGCAACAGCGAAGTCCATAAGCGGCGCCTTCTCAGGGATCGATGATCAGCGATCAGAACAAGCGCAGTGTCGGAAAAAAGAAAACAAAGGAACAGCAGAAATATGGAAGACAAAGAAGCAAGCAAAGCAGGGGAAATATGGAGAAGGGAAAGAGAAATAGAAAAGGCAAAGGGAAAGGGGGAAAAGAAAGGGGAGGCTGAACAAAGGAAAACAGTCTGGACCAAATAAAAATACTTTTAAGGTTACCAAATATAAAACTACAGGAAATTTCCCACGAAAATTTGAAAAATCAGAAAAAGATGCCAAATAGGGGAATTACAGTTCAAAAAAAAAAAAAAAAAAACATGCATGGGAGAGTCTGACATCAAGTCTGTGTGGGTGGAGGGGAAAAGGACTGGGCGAGCGAAAAACGGAAAAGAAATAGATAAATTTAAAGAAATGTGGACCAGAACAAACGGAGCAGACAGAACATAAACAGAACTACCGTAAAATAAACTTGAATTAACTCTCCCTCAGTACCCAAGGATAGGAAAGAAAAGGAAGAAAAAAATTCAAGAAGAAAATTTCTTAAGTTTGGAAAAGTGGGCCTTCCGAATGTCCTGAGGTTTGGAAATAAACTGCAATTGAACAGTAACCAAAGAAGGGAAAGAAAGAATTTGGTATGGGCCAATCCAAAGAGGGGAAAGCTTAACCAAAATGTGATGTTGGGTAGAACTGATGGGATGGTTTTTCAACAAAACCTGATCAAAGATCTTTAAGTTGGGTGGGCGGAGGCGGGAATTACATGTTTTTCGGTGAAGATCCCTGGCATGATTTAAATTACGAAGAGCTTCCTGTAATTGAGAGTCAGTAAGCAAATGGGGAGGGGTAAGCAATAAAGAGGGCAAATTCCAATTTAATGATAAAGGAATATGAAGATCTCTTCCCAAGAATAGCTTGGCGGGAGAAAAGGAGGTAGAATCATTAACTGTAGCGTTTAAAGCTAAACAAAAGTAAGGAAGTTCGGTATCCCATGACTTTTGATCTTGGGAATGAAAGATGGAAAGAAAAGATTTAAGGTTCTGGTGGTAACTCTCAATAACATTTGCCTGAGGGTGGTAAGGTGAGGTACAAACTTTTTTGATTCCATAGGAGAAACAAAAGTTATAAAAAACCTTTGAAGTAAAAATAGCAGCATTATCAGAGACCAGAATTTTTGGAACGCCTATAAGAGGAAAAACTTGATTAGTTAGTAAATTAATAATAATTTGAGAAGAAATGTTACATAATGCACGTACAATAAGAAATTTTGAAAAACCATCCAATAAAGTAAATATGTAGGAGTTTGATTTAGAAGATTTAACCAAAGGACTGACAATGTCGATGTAGAATTTCTCGGCCGGGAAAGTAGAGGGGGAAGCAGCATATGCCCCAAAAGGTTGATGATTTGGGGGCTTGTGCTTTTGACATAGGTCGCAAGATCGGACCCAAGAGAAAATATCCTTTCATATTTGGGGCCAATAAAACTGAGAGGCAATGCGAGAATAAGATTTTGCCATTCCAAAATGTCCACCAGTAGGGGACCCATGAAAATATTGAAATATCATGGAAGGAAGAACCAAATGAGGAGTAGCCCAAGGGGTAGGTTTGAAAACAATAAGTTGATTTACAATATGAAAGGGTCCAGAATAATCATTAGAAGAAATGTCGGTTTTTAATTGTTGGCAGTATGGATCAAGGTTTTGATGGTCTTGACATGACTGAAAAGACAAAGGAAAATTTATGAGAGAGGAAACAGAATTTACTGTAGCAACCAGAAGGTGGTTTATTTCAGAATCAGCAAGATGATGATCTTCAAAGAGGCGAGACAATGCATCAACGGCCGAATTTTGAAAACCAGAGACAAATTTCAGGGAGAATTTAAAACGTGACAAACGGAGCAGCCAACGACCAGTGCGTCCAATTTTTGGAGCATTATTAAGTAACCAAGAAAGAGCTTGGTTATCAGTGCCCATGATAAACTCTCGATGATCGAGATTCTCCGCAAAATGTTAAATTGAGTGGATTAAAGCAAGTGCTTCCCATTCATTGACGGAATATTTACGTTCCACAAGTGACAATAAATGACCAAAATAGGCAATAGGGCGGGTTTCACCCTGCACAGTTTGTTGCAAAACAGCGCCAATGGTGACATCGGAAGCATCCGTATAAAGCTCAAATTTGATGTTAAAGTCAGGAATTTGCAAAAGAGGAGCTTGTGATAATTTGGTCTTTAAACAGAAAAAGGAATTTTGCTTTGATTCACCCCAGTGATACTTTATGCCTTTGCGTTTCAATAAGTTAAGAGGTTTGGAAATATGGGAAAAATTAGGTATATATTTTCCATAAAATCCCACTATGCCAAGGAAAGAACGTAACTGCTTCAAGTTCTTAGGGAGACACCCTGTCTGGATTGACCGCAACACCGTTAGAACTAAGAATATGTCCTAAAAACTTAATTGAAGTTTGAGCAATTAGGACTTTAGAAGGATTTACCGTCAAACCCACTGAACAAAGACGTGTTAAGACTTCACAAACATGCTGTAGGTGAGTGGGAAGATCAGGGGAATAGATCAAAATATCGTCAATAAATGGGAACAGATATTGATATTTTATGTCAGAAAAAAGTGAATCAACAAAGCATTGCATAATTTGAGAACCTAAATTAAGGCCAAAGAAAACTTTTTGAAACTGAAAAAGACCATTAGGAGTAGTGAACGCAGTGTAACGAGAGCTAATTTCATCTAATGGAATTTGATTGTACACAGAATTAAGATCAAAAATGGAGTAATATTTGGCATTAGAAAAATGTTGAAAAGCGGATTGCAATTTGGGCATAGGATAAGAATCGTAGAGTATCCGAGCATTTAATTTTCGATAATCCACGATGAATCTAGAAGATCCATCGGGCTTATCGATAATAAAGGCTGGAGAGGCATAATTAGAAGAAGAAGGAGTTATAGTTTTGTCTTGGAGCATTTTATCAACTAATTGATTTTAAATTTTCATTCAAGGAGGGCTTAAAAAATAGGGGGATGAGCGAACCGGAGTAGTATCGATTAAGTCAATATGAGCCTTGAAATTTTTACTGTACCAAGAACAGGAGTGATGACGTCAGAAAATTTGGTTAACAATGAGGCAATTTGATCAGAATGAATGGAATTGATACTATGAGACATCGATGAAGGCAGAGAAGGATAATAAGCAATATTAATTAATGGAATAACTGTTGAAGAAAAATGGAAAGAAACTGTAAAGTTCATTGAATCAAAAATAAGCTTTTCAAATTGGTATCAACTTCGTAATGCCATACATAACTATTTCTTACCTTACGAAATACGTTGTAAGCTTAGCCTTGAATTTATTCGTCGACATCAACTTCCCACCGAATCTGCTCATGACTATCTTGATTCGATTACAACCTACAGTGATATTTTAAACATCGCTCATTCTGTCAATGACTTCATTTCCATTGTCCAATTCTATGCTGCTCCTTCCTTTCGGCAGCTCTTTAATGCTTTAAGTCCTCCTAGTCCTTAGCTCAATCTCATGGATCCTGATTGTTTTGGTCAAAGTATAACATTAAGAATAAGTATTATACAATGTGAAATTGTTATGAGTTCTTATTGATAATTTAGAGTTAACGCTTGTTTAACCCGATGAGTGCTACGCCCGCCTATAGACGGGCTGACACGGCCGGCCCACCAGTGCTACGCCCGTCTATAGACGGTGCGCGAGAATTTAAATATTTTTGAGTTTCCCAGTTCACTTTCGAGTGCGAATTTGATCTCTGACATGTTTTGCCATCTGTTGGGCTTTATGTAGAACTAACTGATCAGAGATTATAGCTTCGGGAAGTAACTTACAGAGCTTTTTGTAGACGTCTGTGGAGTTCATCTGTGATGTAAACAAACAAGGCAGAACAACAATTTATTTGCTCTTGCAGCGATGTCATTTCGGATCACAGAATCTTTCAGTTATTAACCACAGTGGAAAGTGATGATGGAGATTATCATTTTAAGAAATTGTTAAACGATTTTGAAAATGAGATTGATAGAGAGAGTGCCGAAAATATTGTATGTGAGAGAGAAACAGAGCCTCCTTCTAAACGAAAGAAGAAAAACACTGTGAGTACAGCAGCTATTTTATCGCTAATTTCGTGGCGGATGGATTACTTTTCTTCACCAGAGTTTTAGGTAACTGTGACAGGCTCTGAGGGCCAAGAAGTGCTTGATGACAACTCGAAAATCATTGACTTTTTAGAAGCTTTTGTGCCAGTGGAGTTGGTGCAGATAGTTGAACAAATCGGCATCACAAACAACCAATAGAAAACATTTAACTATCACCACATTCCAGGTTTGGAAAGTATTTTAAAATATCAACTTGTATACTTCTAAGAAGTTACATGTATTAGTGGCCTACAGATTTTAGGAAATAATATTATTTTGGGCTCTTTACTTTGTATAAAGATAATGCACACATGGCCACATAAGTGTAATTTTGCTTTCTCTCAAAATAATATTGAACGTAAGCGTAGGATTTTCCATTTGCATTTGGATTTATAAATAAACAACATTTATAAACATTTTAAGCTAATCACCCCACTGATAAGTTAAAAATTGAGGCTTCTACAAATCTTTTTTACATACGAATGAAAAAACTCAGCACTGAGGTACCAAACAGTCAACTGGTAACTCAGCACTTAAAAGGTTAAAATGTTTGCGAAGAAATGAATAATATTGGTGTGATATTACACAGGTGATTGAAAATATTTTATAAAATAGACAACTAGTCCATATCCACATAATAATAAGAAGGTCTACAGCTAAGGTTGAATCTAGAGTTGCAGTATCATTGTGAAATTCAGTTAAAAGCAACTCGATTTAGATTTTGAAGAAAAGTTTTACATTTTTAATTACCGTTTTCCATGGATCATAATTATTTTTTTTTAAACTGCCTCATGCCTGTTTTATCAGCCATATGGTACTGCCTAACAGTCCTACTTTGAAGACCTTCCTTTCTATCACATTTATTTTTAACTACTACAGAAACAGCTTCATGATCACTAATAACATCTATTACTTCGGTTTCTCTATAGAGCTCATCTGGTTTTCACCACGTCCAGGATATTTTTCCCTCTAGTTGGTTCCATCACTTTCTGAATCAGCTGTACTCTGAATCAGCTGTACTTCCCATATTAGCTTATTTGCCATTTGTTGGTCATGCTTTCTGTAGTTTGCATTTCCTTCCCAATTGACATTTGGTAAATTCAGATCTCCCACTACAATCGCATTCCTTTCCATGCCGTTTCCCACATAGCTGATTATTTTATCAAATAATTCCGAATCCGTGTCAGCGCTACCCTTTCCTGGTCTGTGCACTCCAAAGACATCAATTTGCTTATTATCTTTAGAAACAAGCCTTACACCTAGAATTTCATATTTGTCATCTTTAACTTTTTTGTAGGTTACAAATTCTTCTTTCACCAGAATGAATACTCCCCCTCCCACCATTCCTATCCTATCTCTACAATACACACTCCAGTTCCGTGAGAAAATTTCTGCATCCATTATATCATTTCTCAACCATGATTCAACTCCTGTTACAATGTCTGGTAAGTATATGTCTATTAAATTACCTACTTAATTTTATTCCTTTCTGTACAGTACTTCTATAGTTGAGTACTAACATTTCTATGTCATCCCTACTTGACTTCTAGATCTCTGTACCCTTATCACCACTCCCTAGACCACCCTGTTTCCGTGAATGTACCTCCCTATTACCCTTCCAGACAAATTTCCTAACTTATACGTACTACTGCTGTTTAAGTGAAGGCCATCTGAGCGCAGATCCCTATCTCCTACCCACCCATTAGGATCTAGAAATCTCACTCCCAGTTTCCCACATACCCACTCCACAGTCTCATTTAAATCCCCAATCACCCTCCAGTCAGTATCCCTCCTACACAGTATTCCATTGATAACAATCTCCACTTCCTTAAACTTTACCAGTGCTGCATTTACCAGATCCCATACATCCCCCACTATGTTGATATTATACCAGCTTGCCTTACATTGTTGGTACCAATGTGAAGAACTACCACCTTCTTCTTCCCCTCCTCCTTCTCTTCTACTTTCCTCAACATCTGCCTCAACCTAATTCCTGGATAACACTCTACCCTGGTTCCCTTTCCTCCATACACTTTCCCCACATGTCAAGCACTGAAATCCCCATGACCAGCTCTTTAACCCTACCCACCTCATTAATGTGTGAAAACCTTTTGCTGTCATTCTTTTACTCAGCATATACAAGGAATTCAATATTAGCATGTTTCATTATTTATTATTATTATTAACTTTATTGGTCACGTTGGACCATTTGAGTCTTCCATGTACACTTTTTCTTTGGAGGTTGTACTGTTTGATTCTTCTTCTCTGCCCAATACTTCTTCATTCATTCTGATTACAGTGTTCTTAATTTGTCTGAAATCTCTACAGGTCTTCTGTGCATTATTTCATTTGAAAATTTGTGATTCTTAAGAAGGTTGGTAATTTTATCCTTGTTCTTTGCATCTGTAATTTTCGAGTCCAACTGTTTTGAGATCCTCTTGAATTTCTTTGATCCAATGCCCTCCTGCCTTCTTCCCAGATTTCTATCCATAGTTGTCATAAAATCCTGTTTTCTGGTAATCACAAGATATGAAAGGAATAGAAGATTCTTTTCTTCTTCATCGTGCTGGTAACCGGGTCAATCTCGCGTTTGACAGTTTCATTGGGGAGGATTCTTCAGACTCCTTCAACCTGGTACTTTTTATTTATACAAGTTCTGATAATTCTTCTTTCAGTTTTGAGGAGCTGATCAGTTCTTTCATTCTTAATTTGGAACAAGGTTTCGCAAGCATAAGTGGCTTCGGGCAAAGTTACGGTTTTATAGTGTTGGAACTTATTGTCTATTGACAAGCATTGTTTGTTATACGTTGACCAGGTTAGGAATTGTGCTTTTTTCATTTTGTTGGTTCTATTTATCCATGTTGCTTTCTCGCTTAAGTTTTTCATAATGATTTCTGCAAGGTATTTAAATTGTAGGAGTATGCTAATTTTTTGATCATTTATGATGACTTTGTTTATGTCAAGGGGTTTCATTGGCAGGATCTCAGTTTTCTCAAAGGATATTTGTAATTCTATTTTTAATTCAATTTTCTGGAGACTGGTGATCTGAGCATGAACTTCTTCCATGTCAAGACCTAAGAGAGCTAAATCATCTGCAAACCCTAGGCAATTTGTTCTTATTGAGGGTTTTGCTCCAATTTTGATTTAAGGTGGGTTTTCTTTTTGCCAAATTTTCATGATGTAATCTAAGCCACATTGTAAAGCAGTGGATATAATCCGTCACCTTATCTGAGGCCTGTATTTATTGTAAAAGCATTTGACTTTTCTCCCCTGAACTTTACTTTTGAAATTGTGTTGGTTAAAGTTAGTTCAATAATTGTTAATTGAGGATGAAGGCCATATGATCTGAAGATTTTTAAAAGAGTGGGTCTGTGTATACTATCATAAGCCTTTTTGAAATCTATGAATGAAATAAACAGCCGTTGTGTAATATTCCATTATTAGTTTCAGGCTGAGAATTTGGTCTGGGCAACTTTCTTATGGGAAAAATCATCCTTGATATTCTCCAACTTGTGGTTTCTGAATGTATTTTATCCTATTGTAAATTAGGTGGGAAAAAAATCTGTATGTGCAGTCCAAAGGGGGTTATTCCTCTGTAATTGTCTGGATTAGTTCTCTCTCCTTTTTTGAATAATGGATGGATTATGCCTGAGGTCCAATGTTCTGGGATTTTCTCTGTGATCCACATTTTGACTAGATACTGTTGTTGATTTATAATTGCTGGTTTCCCTGCAATTTTCCAGATTTCTGCAAAGACTAGGTCTTCACTACATGCCTTATAATTTTTTAGTTCCTTAATTGAAAATTTTACCTCATTGATAGTTGGAGGATCTGTTAGATCTGGGATGGTTAAAATGGGTGTGTCAGTTTTTACTTCCAATGTTTCTAGTGGGTCATCGCAATTTAAAAGTTTGTTGAATGCCTCTGCAAGGATCTCTGCATTTTCTTGATTACTATGGATTAACCTTCCTGATTTATCTCTCAGCATTAATATTGGGGGCTCATATTTTTTAAGGTATTTGCCAAAAGTTTTACAGTAATCTCATGATTTTTGTTTGTTGAAACACTCTTCTATCTTTGTGTTTGATTTGTCTTATGATTTTATGGGTTGACTTTCTTTGTTTTATTAGTTCTAAATTTGTTATGTCTGACTTTTGGGCTTGATGGTTTATCCAAGCTTGGTGTCTTCTCTCAGTTGCTTGGTTACATTCTTCATTCCACCATTCATGTTTTTTCCCTAGGATTTCTTGGGGCTAACTCTTCTGCTATCGGTTTTAATTTGGTGGTCAGTTCTTGTAATGTATTAGTGTTGACAGATCCTTCTCCTGTTTTCTTGTAGTACTCCCTGTTATTTATTAAGGTGGTAGGGTTCAATTTTTTCTATTTTTATTTGGAGGTCTTTTCTTAACCCTTGGAGTTAATTTTATTTTGATCTTAACATCATAGTGATCTGACCCTGAGTCTTCCCCCCTTAGGATTTTGACATGGTAGATTTCACGATGGTGAAATTTATCCATGGAAACGTGGTCCAGTTGGACCTTTTTGGAAATCAGGATGTTTCCAAGTTTTATTTATTTTTTTATTTATTTATTTAACATATGTTTTTTAAGTTCCAGTGTCTGAGGACATGTTCAACTCACCTGGTGTATTTCTTTCTATTTGATGCCCATGGGTGTGAGATGATGATAATGTGGTGGTGTTGGCACATAGCCTACTCCTGTTGAATAATGCCAAGGCATCTGCTCAAGGTTTAGCATCTCCATCTGACAGACAAATCACCATCAACATTTTTAATTAATTTTTCGTTATAATGGAAGCCATTTTTCTTCAGTTTCAACTTAGTTAATTTGTAACTGTGAGGTTCTTCAGTTTGTCCTGGGGTTTAAGACTGGTTTTTCTTGTTGACACCATGTACGTTTTAAGGGGAAAATTCAACCTTGAATCTAATAAGATTAATACCTCGGCTGTCCAGGTGGAAAGCCAGCTGCTAAAGCACTAGGCTAATGGCCCTACAAGATATAGTTAAATATAGTATTAAATACTCAGGATATACTAATTATTCGCTATCAGCATAATTTTATTATTTATTTAATCAGAATATGGCTTTAACTGCCAGCAGTGTCTGAGGCAATATTTGGCTCACCTGGCGCAGGTCTTAACCCTTTGCAGGTGGTGGGTAATTCATGGCCATAGGTGGCAAAAAATTGAAAAATAGAAACAATGCATGCAAAATTTTGGAAAATTTACTAAGACAATGAAAATTTACCAAAGTTCACATACCATGTTTAAGATTGGAAACCCAAATCTGAAGTGGTCTGAAGACAAAATAAATATCGTCTCATCATTTTCTCAATGGAAGAATGACACAAGGGACACTGCATGATATGATCTGACAGTGGTTAATTTTAAGTACACATTATTTCTCTGTATGTCTACTCGTTAGTTCCATTTCCTGACATGAAGTCAGGGGTGAGGTTAGATGAATTTTGCGCATTTATATGGCCGGATGCCCTTCCCGATATCAACCTCAATTGAGGAAGTAATGAAGATGAGAATGATGGTGAGTGAAATTGGGTAAGTAGGTGGAAAGAAACAGCCGTGGACTACAAATAGGAACTGTGCCGGCATTTGCCTGGAAGTGAAACTAGAAAATCACAGAAAATCATTCTCAGGAAAGCCGACGGTGCTGACAGTGGGGATTGAACTTGCGCGTTTCCTGAATGCAGAGCCGTACCGCGACTGCTCCGCTCAGTTCACATTAGTCCACTATTATGAAATACATCTACAGAAAGCTACTTTCAATGATGTTTTTGTTTCATTTAATGTCTTTGTTCGTCAAAAAGTGGAAAAATTAGTCAAAGAATAGTAATGGAAGTTGAACCCACACTCTGGAAAAACAACATAAATTGATATTTTTTAGGTGTGTTTCACTATCAGAGTTTGAGGGCAAAATTGGCCCTTGATCAATATTAAGAACGGGAATAATAGTTGTAGTTCTGGGACTGTTATTACTTACATCAGATTCAGTTTGCTGCTGCCAGTGTGATTTGTGTGGGTGTTGCTCTCAGATGGGCTGAAGAAAGAATTTTTGACTTCAGGGTCACATACACTAAAATCCAACACTTTGCTGTCTGTATCATCCAATATTAACACTACATCGGTATCGCTAATCTGTTTTTGCAATGCCATTTCACCAGAAAAACGTGAAAATATGTAATAGGCATGTGCATAAAAGAACTTTGTCATGCAATATGTGTATTATGCAACTCTCACTAAAAGGAGAAAAAAAAGATTGTAAGATAGTGAGGGGATTTCCCTCACCAGTAGAGTTGAAGTAACAACTTCTGCCATCTCTGAGCACATTTGTGTACTTCCTTGGCTAGTAAAGCCGCAAATTACAATGGAACATATATATATGAAATTGCGTATGGCTTTTAGTACCGGAAGTGTCCAAGGACATGTTTGGCTTGCCAGGTGCAGGTCTTCTGATTTGTTGCCCGTAGGCGACCTGTACATTGTGATGAGGATGAAGTGATGATGATGACACATAAACCCAGCCCCCTTGCCAGCGTAATTAACCAATGAGGGTTAAAATTCCCGACCTTGCCGGGAATCGACCCTGGGACCCCTGCGACCAAAGGCCAGTATGTTAACCATTTGGCCATGGAGCCGGACATATATATAAGTTTCCACCCACAAATAGTTGAGATCATGGCCACCAGGCGGATTAGCATATTTCAATTATGTTATGAAAAATTAAAGTTGTTTATTATGGTTTAAGTAATAAAAACACAATTTATTTATTCATTTATTTATTTATTTATTTGTGCTGATGCAGACTGTTTTTATTTCTTAATTGTATTGTACATCATCAGCACTGCTTTTAAATAATGCTTTGTCATTTTATGAAGACTGACTGTGGAACCTCACAACTACAAATTTACTTTCAACTGTCATCCCTCACTCCTTATGAACACTGCAGAGGGTTTGCAATTGATTTTAGGCTTTTGGTATGCAATCTAGTGATTCATATTTGTATACCACTACCTCATTTTTTTTGCTATTTGTTTTACATTGCACTGACACAGATAGGCCTAGGAATGGGAAGGAAGCGGCCGTGGCCTTAATTAAGGTACAACCCAAGCATTTGCCTGGTGTGAAAATAGGAAACCACAGAAAACCATCTTCAGGGCGCCGACAGTGGGGTTCAAACCCACTGTCTCCCAGATGCAAGCTCACAGCTGCGCGCTCCTAACCGCATGGCCAACTCGCCTGGTACCACTACCTCTTCTATCCCGGCTGCCAAAATTTGGATTGTAAAAATCATTTCCACTAACAGGACTAGAACCGGTTAACCATGGTGTCAGACCATATAGACTTGACACCTTAAAGGTCTTGGTCACCAGGCAGGTTAGCATATTTCAAATATGTTATGAAAAATGGTTTAAAATTGTTCATTACAATCTATCTACATATATAAAATAAGAGTTTTGTCTGTACATTGCTCAGAATTTGAAAAGAATGGTATTTCTGTATCGGTCATGTCCACAGTAACAAGGAAATGCACTTTTTACTTTTCCGTAATTTCTGTCTGTCTGTCTGTCTGTCTGTCTATCTGTCTGTGTGTATGTACACGCATCACTAGAAAATGGCTAATGAGAATTTAATGAAAATCGGTATGCAAAGTCGGGGAATAAACCGCTACAATATAAGCTATAAATAGTTTTATTCACGCTCATAGAAATGGTAGTTTAGGGGAAGGCCTAAAATGTAATTTTCAAATATTTATGTTATTAGTAGTCCTATCTTGATAAAAATTGGTATGCAAAGTCAGGAAATAAATCACTACAACCTAGGCTATGAATAATTATATTTACGCTGAGTGAAATGGTAGTTTAGGGGAAGGCCTAAAATTTAATTCTTAAATATTTACGTCATTAGTGGTCCTATCTCATTGAAAACTGGTGTACAAGGTCGGAGAATGAGCCACTATAATCTAGGATATACATTATTTTATTCGAGCAGAATGAAATGGTAGTTTAGGGGAAGGCCCAAAATTTAATTCTCAAATATTTATATTATTAATGATCGTATCGATAAATACAACATAACCAAAATTTTATAGAATTAAATTTCCGACCATTTATGTCTTATACATTTTACCATACCGGCTATGATAACACAGATATTCATGAATTTGTATTTTTGTTGCTAAGTCCATAACGACGCCTAGCTGCGAGAAAATGGGTTGACAGAATTTAATGAAAATCAGTGTATAGAGTTGGGGAATAAGAAACTACAGTGTAAGCTATAAACAATTTTATTCACCCTGGTTGAAATTGTAGTTTAGGGGAAGGTGCCTAAATTTTAATTTTTAAATACCTATGTTTTTGGTTCTATCGAAAAGTGCTAGATAACAAAAGTTACAGAGAATACAATCTCCGATCATTTATATTGTATTCAGTTTTACTGTACCGACTATGATGAGTGGTATTTCAGAGTCGGAAGAAAACTAAATGTGAAGGCCTACAATATCGAAGGTGCATAACACTGATCAACAATATCATTACATTGACCATTGTTTGTTGTGATGTTATTTGTCCCTTATGCTGCCTCTCAACTCCGATAGATGGGATTACTGCTGCATACAGAGTACAAAAGCCTGACTGAATATTGGCGGGAAATAGCCGGGGAATTATAAAACTTTCTTCTTTAGCATGCCATTCCTCTGGTTCATACATTTTCTGATACAGCTGGTACGTAACACACTGTTTCTTCGTAGAACAGTATTCCAGTTATTCGATCCTTACTCTGACATGCTGTTTTGAATGAGCAGTGTTCATACTTAAGGCAGAGGCTGACGTGGTGGTGGTGGTGGTGGTGGTGGTGGTGGTGGTGGTGGTGGCGGCGGCGGCGGCGGCGGTGGAGGATGACGACAATTTAGACCTATTCCAAATTACAGCATCACATTTCACTTAATAACTCAATTCAATTGTGAAAAGAGCTGTTTCTTAAGGAAAGCTTCTTCCTCCTCACTTTTATTAAATTCTCTGTCTTGGAGGAAAAATTTGCCTCCAAGTCAGATAGATTTTTCCGCCGCCATTGTAGTGAATTGATATTTTCCGACTCATCGGGTACTCCTAGGAAACAGATTAGTAAAAGGGCATAGATTTGCCCTGAGAGTCTCCACTATTCGACAATCTCCCCGCTGAAAAAGGACGAAGAGTCTTCACGAATCACAGCCGTCTGGGGCTTGATCATTCCAGTTGTGGACTGTTAGATCGGCAGTGTAGTCCTGTTCGTTAAAGGTGAGAAAATATGTGGTGTTTCATTTGGTCGAGTATTTCATATGAAAGCATTGTTTTTACTCGCGCCATTTCTACTTACGTCATTGTAATGTATGTTCATTTCAGTTGGGGAAACCACTAAGACAGTCTTTCTGAGGGTGTAAAAAGGCAGGTGGAGAGTGAGTGTCTACAATTATAATAAAACTCCCCAACCTGATTGTGACTGATGGTAGGCAAGCGGGTCTACCATTACAATGAAAATTCCCTAACTCAGTCTTCATATGAGAAAAGATGTTTGGTGACTTCACCATCGCATTTCTAGGGTAACGTTAAGAGCTATGCAATTTAATACAATCTTGCTCACAACGTGTACACTAGAATTCCATGTGCAATGCAGAATTCCGAGTTAAGTAATAAAAATGTAGTCTATTTATTTGTGCTTTTACTTAATTGTAATTTGAATCATCAGCACTGTTTTTAAGCACACCTTTGTCATTTTATGAAGATTATGGATTAAATTTGTTGCCCTCTGTTAATATTTACCCTGAAATTTAATTATTTGGTGTTGTGTATGACCATTATTAGTGTACATTTTGCATGACAAAATTTTCTTCTTTTTCAGATGGGTAAACTGGAGAGCATTGTTGAAAGATTGGTTATCTTCCGTAAACTGCTTAAGGAAATTGTTGATGTTGCTTGTAATGGAGCCCTAATTTCAGCTGGATTTACTATTGATGATAGTAATTTTTTACCACCTGAGCTGTGTGTACCTGGGTCAGCAAAGTATACTAAAGATGACCCACGAGTTAAGATGTCTTACACTGACCAATGCAACAAGAGGCGCTTTTGTGAACTTTTAACCCGGTAATTATTTACAGTCATCATTTATATTATGGATTAATGTTTGTCTAATTAAAACCATAAATTTTACCGTCCTTATTTACACGAGTGTGATTTGGTTTCTGTGGCTCAAGTTTAGATTAACACCTCAGCTACCGTGTTGCACACCTTCCTATTTTGGTTTCATTTGAGTGATCTTCATACATATTTTGATATTACAATTCTGCTGTCATCTAGAAGTAAAGCATCACTCTATTGGACAGTTTCGAATACTGATTAAATTTTCTGGGTGGATACTGAGTACACCACCAGAGGTCTTTAATATGCCAGTATATATGACATAGAGAGCCAGAATATTTACTTCACATCATTATCATCATCACCATTTCCAGCTCCAATTTCTCAGGTGCGGTGTACAAGTGCTCACGACTTTTTCCTGTCAGAATGTAGTTTCTGTTCCTCTATGTCCTCCCACTTGACATTGCTCTTGCTGACCTCCAATTTCACTGTCTATCCATCAGCTCCTTGGCCTCCCTATTGGTCTCTTCCCTCTCACTTTTCTGTAAAAGTAATCCCTTCCTGTTCTCCTTCTGTCCTTCCTCATTACATGTCCAAACCATTGTAGCCTGCATCTTCCTAAAAGCTTAGTAAAAGGTATTTTGATGCCAGCCTCCTTCCTGTTGGCTACATTTCTAATCTTGTCTTTCCTGGTCGTTTAGGTCATTGTTCTGATGAGATTCATTTCTGCTGACTGGATTTTACTATTAGCCTTGCTATGTAGGGCACATGTTTTGAGTCCATAGGTGAGAACTGAAATGAAGTAGGAATGAAACGTGGTCATTTTTTTTTTTTTTTTTGCTAGTTGCCTTACGTCGCACCGACACAGATAGGTCTTATTGCGACGATGGGACAGGAAAGGGCTAGGAGTGGAAAGGAAGCGGCCGTGGCCTTGATTAAGGTACAGCCCCAGCATTTGCCTGGTGTGAAAATGGGAAACCACGGAAAACCATTTTCAGGGCTGCCGACAGTGGGGTTCGAACCTACTATCTTCCGAATACTGGATACTGGTCGCACTTAAGCGACTGCTGCTATTGAGCTCGGTGGTCAATTTTTCTTTTGGGGGTATTTTATCTTCACACAGTAAATTTTCCACTTGAAAATAAAATTGAGAAGCTTTTTGAATTCTATTAAGTATGTCTAAGTTTGTTATGTTATCTTTTGAAGCGACACTTCCAAGGTATTTGAAGTTAGGAACCTGATTGTGTCTGAGTTCCCTCCAGAAAAATGTTCAAATTTGTGCCTTTTTTGCTGATAGTCATTTCAACAGTTTTTGCTTTATTGGTGTTTAGTCCATATTCATTAAACTTGTCACTCTAAAGATTTAGTTTCTCCTGTACTTCTGCTTCAATTTCTCCTCAAATGAGGATATCATCTGCAAATATTAGAGTGTTAGGCTCTTTGTAATATTCTATGATGGATTTTATGATCTGATCCATGGCAGGGATGAAGAGGAGTGGTGAAAAGGCACTTCTCTGCTGGACTCCTCTCTTGGTTTGAAACTGATCTGAAAGGACACAGCCGAAGCATTTTTGATAGAGCATCTTTACACCTTCTAGGTATTCCCAGATCATCTTATTGGGGGTGAGTCTCATATAGGTGTATATTATTTCCCAATCTTTTAGCTTCCCTTCTTTTCTCAAATTTCACTTCAGTTTTTTTTTTTTTCTTTTTCAGACATTTTACTTTACACTGAATTCTAACACAGATCATTTCATCAGATGAAAAGGCCACTTATTCAAGTTTTGAATGTCCCTTTTAATGCTATATAAACTGTTACTCGCATATTTTATTCGTTAAGGCATAATTTGTGAATCAAAAGATCCAAAACACACACAAACAGTGTTGCCAACCCACAAATCTTCTCTCAGCTAAATTTTAGTTGAAAATCCGCTAAATTCTGCTAAATTTTGAACTGAATCAAATAGCATTTACACGCTGTTTTAATAAAAGAGATTAACTCAACACTCACCAGTTTCAGAACAGGAGTTCATCACATTATCCTCCCCGCACTATATGCTCTGAAGCAGATGTGCTGGTTTGAAGTCCTGTGGTTTCATATGAAGCCGCATGGTTCTATTCTTTTTTCAAAATTAATGCTGGCAGTTCACAGCAGCAAGGCACATATGGAAATTTTCAAATCTATTTCAAAAGTTATTTTCACTTTCATTACTGTTTTCATTGTTTTTGATAAGTGCGGAAAGACATAATGTCAAACAATTTCACATTTATATTGCACTGCCAATAGATGCACCGTCCGTGTTTGGGATCACTGGGAGAGCTCAACCAACTAGTCTTTTCAAGTTTAATTATTTAACCACTCTTTACAAAATATCTACTTTTTAACTATTTCTTTTTACATATTGACATACTGAAAAGAACCTGATGTCAAAAGAAACACCTTATCAAACACAGCACTACCCGGCTCATCAAGAGTACAGTAACGATTGTAACAAATTCTGACTGAGGCTTTGGGCCAGAGTTGGTCTAGAAAAAGAGTGGTAGTATGCAGAATAATTTGAATACAACTGGAATAGGTCTAAGTAGGGTAGACTATTATACCATAGTAGGTTCTATATTATTTTTTCTCCTGGTGATGAAAGGTGATATTGTTACCACTGAAAATTGCTAAAAGAAGTTTTAAAATCCGTCAAAAAATCCGCTGCCTGCTAAATGCAAAATTTATCCACTGCTCCATTTAAAAATCTGCAAAATTTGGTGGAAAATCCACCGAGTTGGAAACACTGTACACAAACGATGAATTATCAGCTCCAAAATCAATTCAAGACTCAACAAGACTTGTTTATTATGCGGAAATTGGCATAGTTCAACAACACTAACAACAGTTTTAGTGTTGTTTTAATTCCATTTTTTTAAATGTGTAGTCTGATATTTCATTCACACTGTTTTAGACTAAGAATTTACCTACTAATGAAGGCGTGATATTATTGCCCCATTGGACTTCAGACATGTGTATAACAACATCAGTTTGGTCAGGGCTTACATGTGTTCTCAACCTTATGTAATAAAAATTAAGACATACCAATTGCAATACTGTATTTTATTGGTGTTCATATTATGCGTGCTATTTCCAATTTTGGTCATGGCTGAAAATGACCTAATATAGCAAGAACAAAACTAGTACCAATGTTAATATAAGATAACATTAATCTAATGGTATTGAATAGGTGGACCTTTCTCTGCCCTTTGATAGTTATCAGTTGTCAATATAGACCATTATGAAATACGGACCAGAAATGATTTTCATTACTTGTAATATCCAAACTTTGTTCATGAACGATGGACATCTCCATCCAACACACCTTGGCAATGATATTATCCAACTCATATATGCAAAACCTTATTTCTAGCTATCTTATTGTATCATAATCCTTATAAATAATACACCAAGTTAACCATGACTTCTAATTATTTATTAAATATAATTATTTAAAAAATAGGAAGAGAAAAATGTGGTCATTTACAAATAATTTTCTTTGATTAAATAAGCAACCACTGAAACACTGACTCTTCATTTGTACAACTAGCCTACATATCTTACATTCTACTTGATTCATATTCATAACTGAAATAGGTTCATTTCTTCTTTAATATGTGTTCATATGAGTTAAACTGGTCAGTTATCATCTAGACCTGACAATTCTCAACATTCTAAACTTACTTTTCTTATTCAATCTTGGTCTACTCCTCTAACTGAAAATTGGAGTTTAGCATCATATTTAACTATTGTTATGTCCTTCAATATCATCAGTACAACATCCTACCTAAGGTATCACCTACTTAGATTGACCAATCTGAACCTAATCTGATCTACATTATTTAGATCTGAAGTTTATATGTGAATTTTTATTATTTGGCATTTCATATGAAACATTTATAGGAAGCCACGGAGAAAACCACAGAAATGATGAAGGGGAGATGTTATTAGACATGTGTCTGTGAAATAAATGGATCATTGGTAATGTATGGTATAAGAAAAGAGATACCGGTAGTCACAAGTTTACCAAATACAGTTGGAACTTGCAACAGAAATCCATAATTGATTATACTGTATAAAAATAATGGAAGAAATCAGAAGATGCTTGACAGACATGAAAGTAATACCAAGCATTAATCTTGATAGTGACCACAGGCTGTTGGTGGGGACATTGATGAAATTCAGAAAGGGTAAATATGGGGAAAAAGACAGGCAAAAATCAAATGCTGGAAACTAAAAGATAGAGAAATCCAATAGATATATAGGGAAAAGATTAAAACTCAACTTCCTAAAGATGAGAGGAAGGATGTTGAGGAAAAATGGAAAAGGTTCAAACAGGCTTTATTCAAAGCAGCAGAAGAAATCTGTCAAAGGACATCAACAAAAATCAGACACAAAGAAACTCCATGATGGAATGAGAGAATTGCAGATGCAGTCCAGAAGAAGAATAATGCATGGAGAGAATGGTTCAGAAACAGAACAGAACATAATAGAGACAAATAGAAATGACTAAGCAGAGCAGCAAGGAAAATGATAGCATAGGCTAAAAAGAAGTCCTGGGAAAAATTTACCAAAGAGAGAGAAGAGAATTATAAGAATGACAAGAAAATATTATACCATATATTAGGCAACAGAAGGAAGCAAAAAGAAAATACATCAAAAGTCATCAACAAAGATGGGAAACCTGTGTGGGAAGAAAAAGAAGTTTTGAAAGTATGGAAATAATACTTCCAAAATCTATATGAAGGACAAAATGAAACAAGTGAACAAGAGAAAGATAAAATAAATATCAGTATTACAGTGGAAGGGACGAATAAACAATCAGATGAAATATGAAGAGAAGATCTACAAATGTCAGATGTAGAAAAAGCTATATTAGGAATGAAAAATGGCAAAGCTCCTGGAATAGATGACATCACAGTGGAAATGAATAAAGCTGCAGGACCTATTTGAATGCAGTGGCTGTATAGAATAATGAAGATAGTGTGGACTGACGGAGAGATTCCTGATGATTGGACAAGGGCTTATTGTACCTGTTTTAAAAAAAGGTAATAAGGCAATTTGTGACAACTACGGAGGAATAGCATTACTGTGTCATTGCATGAAGATTTATGAATAGATAATTTTACAAAAAATCAAGGACAAGATAGATTCACAATTAAGAGAAGAACAACAAGGATTTAGATCTGGAAGATCAACTATTGATGCCATATTTACAGCTAGACAAATAGTAGGAATGAAATGGAAATTTGGGTAAGACATCGCAGTTGCATTCATAGATGTACAAAAGGCTTATGACACAATTGGAAGAGAAGAGATATAACAAGGGCTGAATAGAATAGAATTGTCAAGAGAAATGCAATTCAGAATTGGAAACGTGTATAACAAATGTCTGAACTGTGTTATAATAGATGGCAAAGAATCAGAATGGTTTAGAACAGACAGAGGAGTTCGACAAGGGAGTGTACTTTCACTAGTGCTCTTTAATACCTATAGTGATGGACAACATTATGAGGAAAGTTTGCCAAGGTCAACAGCAAATGATATGAAAGTCATAGCATATGAAGATGATGTAATGATATGGGAAGAAAATGAATAAAAATTGGAAGAAGAACTAAATACCTGCCAGAGGGTAATTAAAGAAGCAGGCATGGAAATAAGTTTAATGAAAAGTGTGGTAGTGAAAATTGTCGTTCTCTATATGCGATTTTCTATTTTACGCAATAAAAATATCACACGAGAACACTTTTACGTATTTCTAAAAAAAAAATCTTTATTATCGCTACGAACTTATCCTGTCAGATCAAGGAAAACAATCACTCGTCACAAAAACAATCTAAAAAGAAAAAATATACATGTTTCACATCAGAGACCTAATGGTGCTGTTCCCTGACACCATATTGGAAGTCTGTGTGTCCGTATGTCCGCACGTTATACGTCCATGGACACGAAACATAAATATAATAACATAATACTTTCGGCTCATCATAAAACTTCAAAATACGAGTATTGAAGGTTTTATCATAATTAGGATACCTGTCCTACGACAAAATCTGTAGAGAAAACAAAAAATGAAGTATGTTAGGTGTAATAGAAAAATTCTTAAAGAAGTAGATGCTTTTAAATACCTAGGAAGTAAGCTATCTGGGAAAGGAAACATCAAGGAAGAAGTTTTGGAGAGCATAGGAAATTGCTCAAAATTTTATTACTGTGTATCAAATATAATTAGAATTTGGAAAGTACCTACCAAAGCAAAAATCATGATATATGAATCATGTTATTTTCCAATATTGAGCTATGGATCAGAATGTTGGACTTAGACAAAAAAAAAATCTGAGTAGATTACAAGCGAGAGAGATACCCTTTCTGCAAGGGATCTTGGGTAAAACAAGGAAGGACAAAGTAAGAAATGAAACCATACAAAACATGCTACAGATCAACCCTCTAAAAGAAACTATGCAGAGAAATAGGCTGAAATGGTTCAGCCACATCAAAAGAATGGGAGAAGAAAGATTACCAAGAAGAGCTCTGGAATGGACAGAATCTGGAAGAAGACCAATTGGAAGACCATGAACAAGATGGAGGGCTCAGGTGGATGATGACATAAATTGGAGAGGACAACAGTGGCAGACAGTGATGAACGATAGAATGTGTGAAAAAAGAGAAGATTGGAAGAGGCTCTGTGAACAACCTGCATAAGCAGAAACGTATCAGGAAGAAGAAGAAAATTCACCAGTATTACTCTAGTCTACATGAGAGAGATTTTACTCACTATATTTACACATTTTGTTCGTGCAGCTTTACCGTACAATATAAGAAAATTATTAATCTCTGCCAGAAATATTAGCAACTGCAGATGGTTGAAATGGTTTATCCTTTCTCACAGAACTCTTACTACACTGTCCACTGTTTGCATACTAAGCAATGTAAACTAGTTGTGAAACAAGTTGTAAGCCTTACATCTAGCAGCTGCAGCTGAAAATGCTTGGCCGCTAATATCATCATCATTTGGTTTGCCCTTCCAGCGAGCCAGGTAGGATGTTTGAAAAGGAGAGTCTTCCAAAGTTGCCTATTCAAAAAGATTTTGTTGTCCATGACAGATTCTCTCCATGTCTTCCTTCAGTTGGTCCATCCATCTTCTTCTTGGTCTTCCAGCTGGTCTTCTGCCTGTTATTCTCTTTTCCAAATAAGCACATGGTAACCTTGTGCTATTCATTTGTTTAACATGCCCAAACCATTTAAGTCTAGATGACCTAAGTCTTTCCTCCATCAATTCATTTAGACCTAGGTTAGATCGGATCTCATCATTTTTCACTTGATCAAATCATGTCTTTTGGAGGGCAGTTCTAAGAAATTTCCTTTCACAGGTAGGCAATGGTACAGGTCACAGGAGCCAAAGGGCATTGAATGACATGAATAGTCTGGGTTTCTCCACATGCACATAGTGCAGTATCATTATTTTCCAGATATATGGACTTCCGCAAATGTTCTCTGCATCTTTCCACTCCTGCTTGAAGTCTGTTTAGGCCTATCCAGGTTTTCTAATCAAACTCATGACCTAAAGGAAGTTGTTCTTCCGGTAATAACCATCCAGACAGTTCCATTGATTGGGTGCTCCAAATTTCTATTTTGGCTCTTTCTGATATTTTATTGAGAAGTGGAGTGTTTGGGGAGAAACTGCTTTGAGATTTTAGTTTTGCATGTGTTGGAATATACCCATTCAAAGGGTGCTTTTAATTTGTTATGGCCTCGATTTTCTCATGGCATGCTGCAGCTTCCCTTCTAATCAATGGAGGAGCTATTTCAGCCAGTCATTGTACTTTGCCAAATAGTGTGTGCGTGCCCACATTCACTTGAGCGTTTCCTGGGCAACGGCTTAGCCGACTGATGTTTCCAATACAGAATATTGCCTTAAATATATCTGGAGTAATGAATACAGAAAGTAAATAATATTGCTTGACTGAAATAAATGGCAGACACACAATAAAATGCCAATGTGAATATTCATCAAAACAAGAATAAAATAAGTGTCCTTACTTGAAATAGCCTGTTTCCATTAGTCCTTCATCTTCAAACTCCAAACCAAACAGCAGACAAAAATGTGCACTTACACAGACCTCCAATGAAATGTAATTAATTAATAGCAACATCAATTTCAAAAAACTGTTTAAAAATATAGAGAATTCAAGTATGAGTTTCAACCAATAACAATTGGCAGGAGTTACAACCAATAGCAGCTCTGGCATTTGGCATGTGTGGTTCTGTAAGGTAGAGTAACAGGCGCACTGGAGGTAGGTCTAAAGCAATCAACTGATGCTAGCTGGCAGAATCAAAGTACCTACATGAGTTCCATTGCCCTGGGAGTAACTATTCCCGAACTTCATGAAGACAAACTTGACTGATTTTTCTGAGCATCTTGATACAATCTAATTGTGAATTACTACTGTGAGTGCTAATTATCAGTGGTTTGTTGGTGCATTGTTGAATTCTGCAAAAAAGAGTTTGTCCCTATAGGATATCAGAAAGAATATGTACCTAGTACCTCTGAAATCAGCAAGAAAATGTATGAAGACTTTCTCTCAACAGGAGGTTGGACTGGGTAGCTCAGATGGTAGAGCACTGGCCTTCTGAGCTCAAGTTGGCAGGTTCACTTCCAGCTCTGTCTAGTGGTATTTGAAGGTGCTCAGTAGATTCATTGGCATGTAAAAGATCTCCTGCAGAACAAAATTCTAGCACCTTGGCAACTCAGAAAACCATATAAGTAGTCAGTGGGACATAAAACAAATAACATTATTATTCCTTACAGAAAAAGAGGAAATAGACAATGCACTGTCAAAAGATTGGAAATGATTTTGAACTTTCAAGCAGAAAGTCTGGACTCTTTTATGAAAATTTGGGTGTGGTAATTATGCTTTACATCATAACATCATTGTAAATCCAAGTGAAGTTGCTTTGCATATTATCTCTACAACAAGAACAGCGAAGAACCGTGCTCACAGTGCTAAAGTGAGGTGTATTACCCACCCCTTCTTTCAACCACGATTCCACTCCTATCACCACATCAGTCTCATAAGATTCCATCAATGTACCGAATTTTAATTGTTTATTTACTACACTTTGACAGTTTACCAAGAGCAATCTCAGACCCCCTTCCTCCCTAAAACTTGACTGTTGCAATTGGGTAACTTGAAATTCCTTACTATCCTGAGTTTCATTTTCTAGTTGACTGAGCCAGCTTGAAGTACAGCTGGCTCTTTCTACTAGTTTTCCTGGTTAGTATTATAACTCAAGGGAGTTGCCTGTTTTACAGTACATATCTTAAGATTAATAAAATCTAGAACAATATTTGCTATCTTTCGTTTACCTGAATTGTTTAGATGGAGGCCATGTTTTGTATAACAGTATCTCTCAAAACTGCTGCATTCAATAACCTGAGTATTCCGAAAATGTTTACAAATTTTAACAATATCTGTATTGACCTTGTCCACTTCAATGTTCACACACGAGTCTCTACTCAAATCATGCCTGTGGGGCACGTTCACTACAAAAACGTTAGTGTGGGTCAGCTTCCCTAGTGTATGTTTAAGTTGTGATCTTACATTCTTGGCGTCGTCGCGAGCTACGTCGTTCGTCCCACCGATGATAAGCACTGCATCGCCGCTCCCGAAGTTCCTAGTTGCTGCTTCTACGTTTTCCACAACACTGCTGATAGAAGCTCCTGGATATATTTCTCCGGTTGCTGCTATATTCTCGTCGTTAATAACTCCCGCAATTCCCCTTCCTTGGCTATCAGCAAACACAGCTACCTTCGCTGATTTAGGCCTAACTGGGTCTTGAATCTGAATTCTAGGCCTAAATTTTAAACTCGGCACGGCAACGGATCGCGATGATTTGGTTTCACGCGCGCGATCACTTTCTTCCATGATTAGATTATTTAGGGCAGAAATCCTATTTCTAATGTTTATTTCCGGAAATTCAGTTGTAGATTTCTTCTTAGCCGGCCATCCACGAACTACTTGACACCACGTGCTCGAGTTTGTTACTTGTACCGGTATATCACTCGAAGAATGGTCAGTCCCAAATTCTAGCGATCGCAGTCTTTCTTTTAATTCTTGATTTTCAACTTTAAGAGTCTCATTGTCCTTTTTTAGAATGTTTATAATTTCTAATGCACTTTTATATTCCTCATCGACTGTTTTCGGTGCTTCGTCAACGCCGTCCCCAACAACAACATTCCGAACACACTGCTCACAAATCCAGTCAACATTTTCATTAGTTTTTACGTCTCTAGGGCAATTTCCGCACTTATAATGCCACCATCGATCACATGAATCACACAACATTCCATTTTTCACTAATTTTCGACATTTTCCGCACTTTTCGTCACATTTTACGGTTAATTTACTCGGAGAATAAAACACTACGTCGTCATTACCGGGCGCCATTTTGAAAAAAAAAAGCCGCTGATATTAAACTACCACTGGATTATTTAAACCAATACTTTACTACAAGACCCATTAACATTGACTAGACATCAAAAGAACAGACGATTAACAAAATTCTACACAATGACAATACTAACAATGGAGGAGATCAGTTATATTTTTCACTTGAACTCCCGCAGAAGTGAGACAAATTGCATGATCATTGAAGACAACTGTGACAAGTTTGACGAGATTGTTCCACTGTTACTGTTAAAAACTCTAGATGTAATCCTACCAACTCTAACCCACATCATTAATACCGGTACCTCACTGATAAACGGCATATTATCTTCCCTTTGGAGATGTGCAATTGCAACTTATAATGTACTGAATAGGTGGTTAAATAATAAATTAATTAGCATCTTACAAGTATAGATGTGCAATTGTTTGCCCACTCCCAAAGACCAACAATCCCCCAGAACTTAAAAACTTTTGATCCATTTGCATTTTGCCATTTCTGTCCAAAATTTTGGAGAAAACAGTTCACAGACAAGTAACTGCATATTTATATAACAATATACTTCTTGACAAATACCAGTCTGGTTTTAGAAGCAATCATAGAACTACTGCACTAGTTAAAATTACAAATGACAGAGGAATAGCTGTGGGTAAGGGAGAAGTTACTGTTCTAACTCTTCTAGACCTTAGTATGGCCTTCGACTGCATTGACACGGACATGTTGATGGCAAAATTATGTGCTCTTAACTTCTCACAAGTACACTATCCTGGATGTATTCCTAACTCTCTGTATCAACAGGTGAAAATTTCTCTTCATGGCAATCTATAGAGACTGGAATACAACAGGGGTCAGTGCTAGCACCACTCCTATTTTCAATCTTCATTTCAGGACTAACACAAGTAATTAAACATTGTCAATATCATGTGTACGCAGATGACTTACAAATATATACACATGCACATACTCATGACTTACCGACTACAATAAATAATATGAATGACAACCCAGAAAGAATATGTAAGTGGACCAATAACCATGCACTAAAAATCAGTGCCCAAAAATTGCAGTGTATTCTTTTAGCTACCCAAAAAACCTGCGCACTCCTCACAGACGTTCATACCCACTCAGTAACATTAAGAGGCACTCAGTTACAATTCAAAGACACAGTTAAAAACTTAGGGATGGTAATGGACAAAAACCTTAGTTGGAACGATCATGTAATAGGTATATGTCGGTGATTGTTTTATTCCTTACATTCCCTTAAGAAACTCAGAGATTTACTCCCCCAAAATATAAGAAAACTGCTTATCCAAAGTATGGTAATGCCAATATTCGATTACTGTGACGTAGTATATAGTAACCTGAACGCCTCACTTTCCATCAAGCTCCAAAAGGCACATGACGCATGTGTTTGATTTATTTCAGATACACCAAAGTTTAACCATCTTTCTCCCGCATATGATAGACTTTCATGGCTCCGCTTAAGAGAGCGACAACATTTACACACCTTAACACACAATTCCATTACCTAGCATCACCTTCTAGTATTCCTACCAGATCATCATCCACATCATTACTGAGCATTGCCATTCACCGCTCAACTGGCTACAGTAGATCATTACCCCCTGTGGGTGAGGGACGCAGGCGAAGAATACACCCACGGTATCCCCTGCCTGTCGTAAGAGGCGACTAAAAGGGGCAACCACGGGGGTGATTGTATTAGAACCATGAAACAACCTGTGATTTAGCACCACCACTCGTGGAACACCATGGGTCGCTTTTACTTGCGGGTAGTACTACTATGTTAGGTACCAAATAGGTTTGTGATTAATAGCAACAAAGTGCATTGCCGGCTTCTATAGTACCTGTGATTGGTACCACTTTAGGACCGACACCATGGTTCTGGCTTGCCTATGATTAGTGCCCACTATATGAGGAACACCACGGGATAGTGCAGGTCCCTGTGGCTTCTGATAAGCTCACCTGCATACACCCAGCGTCAGTGGGTAGGGTCTGACACATCCCACTCCGACGAGTCTAGTGTCAGACCTAAGACGAAATGCTGGTTATTAGAGCAAATGCCTGAAAAGCCTTGCATCTGATATGTTTTTGTAAATGGTGCTGCAATGTGCGAAACACCATAGGCCTGTATTTCATGTGCGAATTTCATTACCTGTGAGTAGTACCATACCGTGTGCAGTGCCGCGAGTCTATGCTACTTTTGATTAGTACCGCAATATGACAAATACCAAGTTCTACTTTCCTAGTGATAAATACCATTATGAGGGGCCGATGCTTGGATTTTGGACCCCTTTAGACTAAAAACATCATCGATTTAGCATTATGCTACAGACACAGTCCCTTGGTCAGTAATACTATTATTTCATGTCAGTTCCTGTGAATGTGAAACATTGCAGGTCTGATCCACTGATTGTTTTAAATTCATATCCATCCATTCATTCTTCATCCTCACGTTTTGAATTCTGGTCAGTGGAGGATTTTGGACTTTTAATTTGTCATTCCATTTCGTCTCATTTTGTAACATTAGGGGCCGATGACCTAAATGTTAGGCCCCTTTAAACAACAAGCATAATCATCATCATCATCATCATATATTTAACTCCTCATGTAGGTGTATGTATGGTTGGACAGAATGGCAGGCTTCATAGCCTGAGTCTCGTCATATACAACAAGACAATAAATAAATAAATAAATAAATAAATAAATAAATAAATAAATAAATAAATAAATAAATAAATAAATGAATGAATGAATGAATGAATGAATGAATGAATGAATGAATTAATTAATTAATTAATTAATTATGAAATTTTTAAAATTTCTAAAAAGAATGCATAAAGGTTAGAGAAAAAAATACTGTAATAACATCAATAATGTAGTTTTTGAAATAATAATACCAACAATTATTCACATAACCCTAAGAACTATCACAAAAATGCTTCAAGATAAAACTCAAAAAAATAGTATGCATGGAATGTTTTGAAATTTGTTTAATTATTTTAATATGTGTTATAAATTTGAAACTATGTTAACAAGATGTTCCAAATTTTATTATTATCTTAATTTTGGCAACTTAAATGAACTCACAAAATATTGTGAATCATCATCAATGTCCCACTCCAGTCGCCTGGGTGTGGTTAGAAAATATTGTGAATATTGGATGAAAATTCCAAGATTTACACTAACATGCGGAGCAGCTATTTCATGGCAGCCGGCTGTGAGCGTTGATGTGTCCCACCTCACCAAAATCCAAACTGATGTTTAGTCATAACAGTGGTCTCTGACGTCACATGATTGCACAGTTACTGTACCTCATCTCTGGTAATCCTGATTGACAACCCAAGTTATTTTCACTTCATCTCGCAAGTCCAGACAGCCAGCACAGCAGAGAGAGATGAAAACAGGGCGACTGTTCCTTGGCTAGACTCCCTCACGTGGCCGCTCCACATAGTGCACTACTGAACTCTGATAGCCCCTAACCTGATCATTGATGATATTGATTTTGAAACAGACTTTCTATCTGTCAATCATTCTTCTTTCCCCTTATCAGCTCCTGCCGGGCACTTCTCCATCTTCCTCTCTCCTTTCATCATTTTGTCCAGGTTTCTTCTGCTTGCACTCTTCTGTATCAAATCAGTCAATCTTGTTCTAGTTCTCACTCTCTTTCCCTCGAACTTCATCTCCATCTTCTGTTTTGGAATTCTTTCCTTCTCCATCCTGTTGACATGTCCAAACCATTTTAGTTAACTCCTATCAATTCTCTCACTTAGGTTTTCCATTCCGACCTCCTTTCTAACAATGGAGGACCTAGCTGATTTAGTCAAGTACTTTCATTGATGGAGATTTAAGTCTAACTCTTACGAAACTGAAGCAGTGTGTTTTCACCTCAGCAACAATATCGCCAACTGTGAACTGAATATTCAGTTTGAGAACAACTGCCCAGTACATAATAAATATCCAAAGTGTCTTTGGGGTCACACTTGACAAACTGCTGTCCTTCAAAGAATACCTAACCAAGACAGCAGCTAAACTGAAATGTAGGAATAACATCTTCCAAAAGCTGTGGTTCTACTGCTTCCATCTTGCTTGCCTTGTTTGCTCTAGAGCAGAATACCATTCCCCTGTTTAACTACATGGTTGCTACATAAAAGTGATCTCTTTCCAACTAAAACAAACTTCTGTATGTGCACCATTACTGCCACAGGAAAATATCTCCAACTTCATGGCTGCCAGCTCTGAGTCATATACCTCCACCTCACCTGCAAAGGAAACAGGCTCTAGTCAGGGAGTATAATGAGATAACAGCCAACACTGAATTGTTTATCCATGAGGTCATTGCAGGCTATGAAGTAAAAAGGCTCCATTCTAGGCATTCTCTAATCAGGACAGCAAAGGACCTGGCAGCATATCAGTCTAGCCTGGAAGCAAGAATGGATAAATAGTTCTCCACCACACCTGCATAATTTTCTCAGGGGCAATGATAAACATGATACTCTGAATTTGCCTTGCAGAACATGGTCAATGCTGATCAGATTCAGAACAAATCATAGTAGATGTGCTGACCTTTTGTACAAATGGGGAGAAAATCTGAGTCAAATATGCAAATGCAGATTTCCCCACAAACCATCAGACACAATGTCAACAAATGTCCTCAGTATTTTTACTAAATATCTTTGATTTCTTGGATGCTATGCCAGAGGTTCTACAATACCTATATAAATAATTTAGAAATTAGATTGTAACTTTCTTCCTTTTTATGCTGTATGTTTCTTGTGCCATAGGCTAAATAAATAAGTAAATTGAAGTTATCTGCCACAGATTTCATTCTGAACCTACTGTGTTGATGTTCCTTCTAATTTGTTCTAGATACCTTCAGCATTTAAAAAATGTTAATATTAATTGTTTTCTCTTTGTCTAGTTTTATCCATTTAGCTGATATAATGATGGAGCATGTTCTGCACTCTATCATTCTAAACTCGTTAACAGAACTGGAAAATATAATGAGGATACATTTCGAGTTTCTACCTTCCGAGGATCTCCTGCATGGGGAAGAGACTAATGCAGTACTGGAAACTCCAAGACCTGCAGGCAGTCCACAGGTATAAAAAGGATACTCAGTACTTAAATTGCTTCAAAGATTTATTCTAGAAAAATCTTCCATTCTTATTTGAAATAGAAAACTATTTCCATTCTATGAAATTTGATGTAATAACTGGCTGTCAGCAAATAGAACAAATCTGTATATGTTAGAAATTAGTATTATTTATTTCCCACAATTCTGACATGTATATGGAGTTGTAATGGAAAAGTACGATATTCTTAGGCCAGGTTTACAAGTTGATATTATGTTCTATATTTACATTGTTTTCTAAATGAATAAATACTATGTAAAATATGGAGGCTATATATATATCCATATCTATGCTCATTTATTCTTTCAGTTAACATGTTCACTAATCATGAATCAGTTTTGGATATATACTCACCATTTCAGTTGCTCAAGTGGATATTTCCTTTCATTCAAAATCTGCCTTTCACTCACTCTTATAAGCTCATATGGCAGTTCATTAGTTTTTTTCTTTATTTATGTATAATTTAAATAAGAGAAAAGTTCCTTGGCATTCCCCAGTTCCAAATATTTGCAGAGTGCCAATAAAATCCATTCTAGAAGATAGGGGTATGAACAAATAATGAAGAAGGCCTAATAATCATATGGCTGAAATGGAATAGCCTACCTGGACAGCAATTTTGATATTCTGGTCATGCTGCTGTGTAGTAATGAAAGTGGAATTCTACTTGTGAGCATTTTCTACAGCTCAGTTTATGTTGTTGGGTGACATTGAGTGTGCCAAAAACTGACATGGAGGGTTGTTGGATGAGAGATAGACTGACGGTTAGTTAGCTTTCTGAGTGCATTCTCTGGAGCTTATTCATATTCTGTGTTGTTGTATGATGCCCAGCAGGGAAACCACAAACTAGAATGGCCATCATCATCATCATCATCATCATCATCATCATAATTGTGGATCTTTTCACTGGGCCAGGTGGGACCAGTACATTATCCAATGTCTCTCCCTTTTTTTTTTTTTTTTGTTAGATTTTTAATTTGGTCCAACCACCTCCTTCTGGGAAGTCTGACTGCTCTTTTTCCAGTCATCGTTCTCTCTCCTGATGGCAGCCCATGTATCCTGCATTCACTTTATACGACCAAACTATTTCATTCATACCGATGCGGTCTATCCTCCAATGTTGAGTTCACCTGCACGTGTTTTCTGCTGTAATCAATCCTGATTTTGTCCCTTCTTGTATTCTGCATAGTTGATCTTAGAAACTTCCTTTCACATGTTTGTAATTTATTGTATAATATATATTTAATACATAACTCTCTCAAGCTGCATGTCTTGAGTGAGAAACGGTATGATTTGAACATTGTCAGTTTTGCTAAAGGATGTAACGTCACTGAATCTGGATTCGAATTTTGGCCCAGGCTCCAGGTTGTTATTTAAAGATAATTCTCATTTCTTATGTGCAGAGTCATCGAAGGCAATCCTTACATTAGTAGTTTCATGATCTTCTCAAATTTCTGCATGTTGTGACACATAAAAGGTCTTCCCTCTAACAGATTCTGTGTTTCCTGTCTCAATATGTTCATTTTCTGTGTACTTTTTCATGGCATTGGCATTTTTGTACCTCTCTTTGTACTCATGATCTCTGGTGAACCATTTCCTTAAATTCTCAAAATGTTTTACTCAAAATCTCTATCGTTGTGTGGGTATGGTTCTTAATTTTTCCAAGGTAGTACTGCAAACTGTTTTCTTAGTTTTCATCAAAGTCTTATGTTTATTGTTGGTGAAATGTTGAGTTTCATCATTTATGATTGCGATGTTCTCAAGTTCCCAGAATTTTCTCAAGAGATGGTCCATTTCTGAATGGTAAATAAATTATGAGGTTGTTTCTTCTACTGAAACTCCTGGGTGACTTCCAAACAGAATACAACCGAAAATACTTCTACAAATTGTAATTGCCTCTGACAATCAGGGAAATGTGTTCAAGGTAGTCAGCACTGATCAGTATTTTGAATGGAATTTTCTTTGATACTTCACCACCATCTGCAAATTTCAGGTTGCTAATATACCCATCTTCTCCTTCTTACATTGCCTCGGCTTGCCTGGTCAGTCAATGACAATGTACTCACCTCGTGGGCGTATGGTTTGCAGAGCAGTTGGCCAGTAACGTACCTCTATGCATTGCATTAATTTTGTGATGTGTCGTCATCTTATCATATGTAGGACAGGATAAGAGATACCACTAATTATAAATGATAACATATGGTTAATTTTCATGGAAATGCCCCAAATTTACTCATGAAATTAAAATCTTAATAAACAATACGACATGGGTGGACAATTGAATTACATATATCAAAGCGGTTCATATCTCTTATCTCAAAAATTGCTAGCATGAACTTTATCACCTCAACAAGAAGCAAGAACAGACATGACAATGTAGTCTTGACCTCAATAATGATGGCTGCTGCAATTTCACATGATGTTTGTTTACAAACATTCTGACTGACATTTTACAATACAAATATAAATATCATGGCTTCAACATCAACCCAAAGTTATATTATTCTGAACTCAAACATATGAAGCTGTGAAATCCAGCAGGATTATAACATTCCAAAAATAAATTCTATAGTATCTTTCCTTTACTTGCTTCCTTACATGTATTTAATTCATGGCAATCCTTACTCTTCTTTTGATATCATTCCTCTTTGAAGTAATGTAAAACATCTTAAGTAGCAATTAAATGACATGAAATAATTAATATTAGGTACTTGTAACTTCAGAGTACAATACAATGAAATAGAACATATTGCACTGCTGTGGAACCTGCAAGGAAACAATGTTTTTGTTTTTATTTATTCATTCAAGGGGCACCTGAGTCTAAGCTCGCAATGGCACAGTACATTCAATTACACAGCAGAAGTAATCTAAATTATATACAAACAGTGTATGATGTGAGATACAGTCGTTAACTAGCTTACACTTAAAAGTAAACAATATGCATGTCTCTATGACACAGATGTGCATGAAATGGAAATCTACAGTAATTCCAACATACAGTGGGCTCGGGTGCATGTCCTCACTTACCACCTTGTACCTGTATGTACTTTCTTGGATGATCATCTTCCTTTGGTAATCAAATACAATTTGGATTCATATAGATGAAATGCTTAAATATATTAGGTGCACTGGACTCAAATAACCATATATGATAAGTCAAATCATGCTAAGTAACTCTACTTACATACTCTCCTTCACATTACAATATTCCAATGGTTCATGGCAGATGAGCTCTACATTTCGTATTTCATACAAATTATTTCTTACAGAGGCATAAGTATCACCAGAACAATACCTTCACAACCGAGCTGGGATATAAATATTACTAGGGTTCATAATGCCGATGATCCTAACTAACCAGACATGCCAATGTTGTTCCCTTGTGATGTAGCACTTGCAAAATATAACATTAATACAGTTATGGCTATGCTCACTGAGATTCTTTATCAATGATATATCATTGTACATACCTTCACTTGTCATTAAACTCAAAGACTTAATTCCTGTTGCTCCTCTTGGACCATATGGCTACCATGAAACACTTCCATCTGGTCCTATTGTTGGCTAGGCTCTTCAATTCATTCCAAGACTTTCCCATTCCTAAGCACTATTCTTCCTGGGTGGTCAGTAATTCACCTCTCTTTTTTTTAACAGGCTTATTCCTGATAAAACCTCTCTTTGAAAGTTTCTATGTGGTTCTGTATAGTTCCTTACCATCTCCCCTTACCGATGCCTCTTCTGCCTTTTGTGCTCTCATATCCATCCACACTTTTCCTCCCATTCTTACAAGCTTCTGCATATTTCTTTTGTACTGCTGCTGTTTACAGTCTTGTTTTACTCATATTAACCTTTGCGTTAACTTACTTCCTGGCCTCTACTTTTCTCCAAATACCATCAGACACTCATTCCTTCCTAAGATGATTGTAGAATCCAAGTACCTTCTCAGTGATTTCAAAAGTATATGTCGTTAACTTTCTTCCAATCAACATGATTCTGTTCACACTTATTTCAACTGAACTGAATTCAAGAAGATTCTCCAAGTGATAATATTGGAGGTGTTTAACCTAGTCTTTTAAGAAGTGTATTCTTCAAATTAGAAGAAAACGTTGAGAATAATTCCAACTTACACTAGAACAAATATGATCATAATGAGTGTTTATCATTCAACTCTTTAAATCCCTTGCACCGAATGCCAACAACACACTCCTATTTCATAAATTTTATGTATTATAATTTACATCTTGCCTTAACTTCATGATTTTGACAGATGATGGTCTCTAGCAAGGCCAAAACTAGTTTCAAATATACAAGTACTGTCATTTGGGGTAATTTCGGACACTTTTAGCGATTTTTTGTTTATGTTCCTTATTAATGAATTTAATTTATATTATTTCAATTTCTATGTCCAGGTACATATCTAAGAGATAAAATGAACACCGGAAGAAACATGAAAATGCACATCGTTGTGTTAAAAAAAAAACAACATTAAAATGTGTCCGAAGTTACCCCATATGTTGGGGTAAATTCGGAGTGGCAGTATTTTTAAGTTACCGTCTGTGATTACCTCATGTATGGAGTTATTTCGGACAGTTATTTGCGAAAAAAATAAATGTGCATGAAATAGCAGAATTATTCCTTATTTACATAACAAAACAAACAAAACTTTGCCACAAAATACAATATAGTTTACTTTCTATTCAATTTAGTCATTCATGTGGATTATTTACACTCGCCGGGCTGAGTGGCTCAGACGGTTAAGGCGCTGGCCTTCTATCCCCAACTTGGCAGGTTCGATCCTGGTTCAGTCCGGTGGTATTTGAAGGTGCTCAAATACGACAGCCTCGTGTCGGTAGATTTACTGGCAGGTAAAAGAACTCCGGCGGGACTAAATTCCGGCACCTTGGCATCTCCAAAGACCATAAAAGTAGTTATTGGGACGTAAAACAAATAGCATTATTATTATTATTATTTACGCAACGTCTGTATCAAAGGTGAATATTCCCCTTTTCTCTTTTGGTGCCAGTAGAATTTTGGCAATCTGGTCCTTCAGAACTGTGTCCTTATCCTCGACACTTGGAAACACAAACATTTTCTTGCTTCCCCTGTGTGACCGTAGGAATTTTACGACGACATCCTGAGCTCCTATGTTGACCGTCACACCAGCATATTGCCTAGTTTGTTTCTTGCTCCCAGACTCGTAATCGTAGTTCACTACGACAAAACTTTCTAGTCCAAGTGTGGAACTGTGTGGAACTGTTGGTCATCTGATAACTGTGGAACTACTTCCTGATTTTCTAGAGCAGTTTCACTGTCATGAAAGTGACCATGCATGATAGATTTTCCCGGAGGAACATTCAGTTTACAATGGCGAGATGATGCGGTAGAACCAGAGCCGTAACGAGCTTGAGATAGTACTGTCTCGAAGGTGGATGACCAAGACGATTCCTTTGCATTTGAATCTGATGTTTCTGGAAACCTTTTAAGGACTCTCTGGGGGTCAAGAGGAATTAATCCAGTGCTGCGGAAGCCACTTCTGATATTATCTGCTTTTCGCGCCTCTATCTAGCGTCTCCTTCAGAAGAGATGAGAAAGCATCTCTAGATATAGGCCCATGTGTACACTTCTTCCAGTTCGTCAGCACATCCCTCCAGGCTTTCTTAAGTGGCCCAAAAAAAGCACACGTCTAAAGGTTGTAGAATATGTGTGCTATTTGGTGGGAGAAGGATAAAAGAAATGTTGTGTTTTTCACATTCTTGAACAACTGAGAGAGACACATGGCTCGATAAATTGTCCCCGATCATGACTTTTGGTCCATCCAGCTGTTTCAAATACGGCAGTGCCACCGTTAAGAACCAGTCTTCAAAAATCGGTAGATCAAACCATCCACTTTTGTTCCTGTTGTATCGGGTGCCAGGAGGGCCTCCTTCTTGCCAGTTATCACACAGATGCTCAGACTTGTACAAAACGTACGGGGGCAGTAGTTTTCCATCCCCACTTGCACACATCATGACAGAAATACTTGTCTTGGAGAAGTCCATTTTTCTCTCCACATGCTTAATCCCTCTCCTAACAATCACATGTTTGTTCCCAGGGTCGTCACTTAAGTTGGTTTCGTCATAGTTTATGACATTTTCCAGTGGAATGTTTTCCAGAGTGGGTTGCACAATAACGAAAAATTCGCTCACGGACACCGAGCTAACCTCAGCACGAGCTCTCTTAATGTTCTCTGAGAGGCGAACGGAGAGAACATGTAAGTAAAGTTCACATAGTTCACCTATGTTTCTGTCTCTACGCCGAAGCTAGTCCCAACCTCATCATCTGGCCTTCATCGGGAGACCTCCTCAATTAGTGTAGCACTCTCAAAATCCTGATGAAGAAAGACCTTGCCCATTCGACGCTTGGAAGATTCTGGGTAAATCTCCTCTCCTTTCTTCCAATCCTGTCAAGGTACTACACCCGCCCCTACCCTAATAAGGCACCGGCATTGGATCTACAGGGTCACACATGGGTCAAAAGTATATTAAAATAGGCGCTTATCTAACATTATCTTAAAGGCGTACAGGGTAGGATGACGGGCATACTTAACTACAATGAGAACACATTCGGATTAAATTTTAACTAACAAGACCGGTTTATTTAACCTTGATGGTGATGAGAATGACACATTAAGATACACTGATGAACTACATTAATATTTATAAGTGTTGTGAATTATTCTGTGGACGTTTGTCCATTATGCGTGATAGAAAGGAGTGAGTATATCGCGACGCGATGTATCGTGGCATGAAGTGAATGGAAAATTTTACCGTAACACTGAGGCTATATTATATCACTAACACATAAAACTAACATGCACGCGACAACATGTCTGAGCAATCACTACTCTAATGAAAACCTAGATTTCCCAATGAAATGACGTAAAGGAAAATACACAAATATGAAACTACACCTGGGTTCGAACCGACCCTCACTAGAATAGACATTTGCAGGCCGATGGACAGAACCACCGCTGACCTTATTTACAATCAAACATGACACATAGAACACATAAAAATCATACATGATATGCAGCAAATACATGAGGCACTTCAATATTCTTATTGACACTGTAGGCTTCCAATGCCTACGTTGAGCATTGAACTGACAACCCCTTGCGATGAAGACATGGTCCTGTAATCCCTATCTATATTACATTCAAACAATTAACAATGATTCACTGACAAAGTAGCATTATCGGCCGGGTCACTTGTTAATAAAAACACCACTTCTGACGTGTTGAATAATCGCATATTTAGACGTTCACACAGGCCAACTTCCCTTTTACTTAATGTCCCTCTTTCCTCCGTTACGGGAACCCGCACAAAAAAAAACACAACTGGGAGCAAGGTCAGACGGCCACGTCCGCCACCCCAGGGGTCGATAGCCCTACATAACAGGCGTGACATTCCCTTTCAAAGGAACAAAAACACTTCACATTGACGTACATCCACAAAATAATCTAAGGGCTCATAACTCGCGCAAATCACCTTGAATTCAACACATACTTTCTCAACAGTATCACGTCACTTTTACAACGCGACGCCGGTGTTACAATGCTAATATTTGCGTGACCATTATTATTATTATTATTATTATTATTATTATTATTATTATTATTATTATTATTTCCATCTTTTGACTGTCATTCTACATGACTTACCTGGTGCTTTGAACATACCAGGTAATCACGCGGGATCTACTTCGCAATTGCAATATAATTATCACACGGCAATTAACACCTAATTAATAACTTCTAATTACTGATAGTTACACCCGGTCACTTTATCATCACATAGCAATGCATTAATTAATCAATTAATTAATTAATTAATTAATTAATTTGATATTCACACGGATTAATATTCGACACACGCATTATAATCACATCCTGATAAATTTGATCAAATAATCCAACTTAAATACAAGACTCTCTATCTAAATATATCAGTGGGGGGGCCTTGGGTTATCAGTTCCGCCGGCGCTTGTTGTTGCTCCATGCCTTCACACAATATAATACTTACCCCTTTTTACCTGTCATGCACTTATCAAATTAGAATAATTACACTCTACCTGCAATTCCCTAACTCATTACTACCGGTCTTCTGACGCAAGTAATCAAACAAAAATCTCCCAAGATAAAATAACTAAAGAAATCTCTACCACATGCAAAACTAAAGTATTATATTCCCTAAATTATTTACAATCAATCACTCAGACGTGTCGCCGACTCCCTAAACTAAGAATTTACAACTACGTGCCCATTTCGGCACTTATATTCAACTACATATTTAACCTTTTATAGCGTCAGCTTCTGATAAACATTTCCCATCCCCACTAAACATGCCAGATATTCAAAATTAATACTCATCTCTATCACGATGATGACATCTTTGTCAGGTCAGGAGATCCATCCTGTATTTACTGCTGCTCCATGGATACCACGGTAATCAGTTGCAGCTCCATCACCACTTTAGGATTGAAGTTCATCGTTCCTTGCTGATGAAACACTGGAAGTACTCCTGTGCACAGACACATCACTGTTTAAATTTACACTTCAATTAATCAGCGTTCAACATGAGCGTTCAGGCACTACTCTGAAAACTATCCCGTCACTCGCAGTTCAGTAGCGAACTCTGTCTATCACAGCTAATTTAGCGTTTGTTGCTCGTTGGCGCTGCCATGCTACAGTAATAATAATAATAATGTTATTACGTTCCACGCTGTAAGTTCGCGATACGACACTGTTCATTAAATATACACGTAGGAGTCACGAAAAATAACTGTTCATTTTATTTAAGACGAATTATTTGACTTCGCTTGAAAATTTAAGTTTAAGTCACTAGAACAAAGCACTAGTGCGAGCGTCGCGAATATAGCTCCGCCCTCACCAAGTTGAAAATCCCGAATGACGCTCTTACCTTACTGCAGTGGTTTTTACAAAGAAGCGATTTCCCCTTCTACAAATCTGCATACGACCTTTTCTCGGCCCATTAGAGGTATAATAGTGCAACTATCAAGTGACCAAAAATCATCTGATGTGACCGAGACATATCCGCCCAATTATCTTTCATTAGATTTCCTTTAATTAATTAAAGTCCGTCCAGCTTCCCCCTCTCTGCTCTGGTGAACTCCCCTCTGAAGGGTGAAAGGTGACGATGTCCAGATGGCCCTTGGTAACTTTCCACTCATAACTGAGGCCGTATTCTTTCTTGTATGAAAAGTTAGCATGTAATATGACATTAGAGACTCTAAATAAATGGCTCAATCATAGTCGTCTCTTTTAAAGTGAAGAACGACTCCAGAATTCAGATTTAAAATAAATTTTATCTCGTAGAAAATTAAGTTGGCTAGTCCAAAATAAAGATGGCTCTGGTATTCCGCTTCGAAAAAATCTGTTTCCCCTCATTCTCTCAGTCGTGAGGAAGGGATGTTTCTTCACGAGTGGCGCCATGGGAAACCACTGATTGTCGCCCCTCTTGACTTTGGCTAGGCTTGGCTCCTGCCGCGTTCCCCCTTTACACAAAGGAAGTATCGCACACTGAGTTGCAAATAAAGAAATCCTGTAATATAAATTCTAAAGACTCAATTTATATATCGTAATGATGCGGATATTAATTAATTTCGATGTCCCTTTTCTCATATAGCATTGCGTCTGTAATTTGGAAGGTCATTATTAGCCAAAGGTCCTTAGATCATGCCCGTGTCGGGCTCATATTCCCCTCTCCCCGAGAAGAAATGGGTACAGGTACTGGACACATTTCGTCACCAAATACTCAACTGACGATGTCCCTTCGCGACTCCTCCGAATCTCTCGCTCTCCGGCGAAGTTCCTTGTTCTCTCTCTAAGTAATATGCAATCTGACGCAATGCCTCTCTCTAATTTTCCAGGTACTGACATTCTGGACATTCTACATCTGCTATAGCTCCATGCGAAAACAACTTCTCCAAGCAGTTCACCTCTTCGTCTTTCTCATTTGGTCCCGACTCGTCATCCGGCACATCACGGTGGTCTTCTCCGTCATCCTCATCCTCTTCTTCATCCGTTGCCCCAGGTTCTTCTGCATTGTTCACTTTTTCTTGGATCCTGTCACGTTCGGGTAATTAATGTAATTCATCTGCTGCGTCAGGGTGATACTATTTACAAATATTTACATGCATAACATGACCGTCGATAAGTTAGATCTGCATTCGGTACTCAGAATATCCTCCTGGATCCTCTCTAATCTCGTCGGTACCTTTTGGTTTCGACCTGCTTGAGTCTGCATGTGCTCCGAACTCAAGACTTCCACTTCTTCCAGTTACTGGCAATGTGGCAACATGCCGCTTCTCCTTGCTTCCTCGTTTACGTTTTAATTGCTCCACGTATTGTCTAGGTCTCAAAACTCGTCCATCTCTCATCTTTCCTCCAGTTCGCATGCTGTAACTTCGAACCTCCAGTATTCCGATTTCTCCATCTTAAATAGGTTCTTCTTTGACTGGTAAACCATCCATATTTATATCGGTATTGTTTGTTGCGTTGTCGTCTCTTGTATCGACCTGACGCCCTCTTCCTTTCTGCTCCGTCCTCAGCTTTCATCTCGTCTTCCATCTTCTCCATTTCTCCATTGACGCTCCTGATTTCGCCATTAACATGGACACTGTCTCGTGTGATACTGGTCTCAACCTGATGAAATTGCTCAACTATTCCCTCAACTTCCCTTTCGCTTACTGCCTCTATCTCTGTTCGCTTTCCTTCTGCCTTATCCTGAAGATTAGTTAGTTTATCCTCAGAGTTCTTTGTACTGTTCATCACTTCGCTATTCTCTGGACTACTCTGCTCCATTTTCCCTTCCAATTTATCTTCGCGCCCTTTTATCCTGTCCTGTCTCAGTTCCTCTGCGAGCCTTCTTATACTACTACTCGCTTTCCTCGTCATTTCCCTAGTCTGCGCACTGTTCTCTTCCATCCTACTTTCAAGTCTTTTAATGCTGTCCTTCATTTCCCTAATCTCCTCCAACAACGCCCGCACGACTTCACGATCCATATTAATATGTGTTGAGATGACAGGATCCCCCTCGCTAACATCGATGCCAACAATCCACAACATTGTTTTTCAAAAAGAAAAAATTTCATTATCCAAACTTGCGATCTTTCAGCTTCATAGATTTCTACATTAATTATCATTCCAAATTAAGCCTCAAAACGGCTATAATCGAAGCTGCCTAACTACCTAACATCATCAAGGTTCATGAAATTTATAAAATGACAATGGGAGTTTCTGGAAAATAAAATTAATTACAGCCCTTAAATTCAATTAATAAAGTTGCCGATTAACCTATAATTCTAAAATTGGGCTCGATTTAAATACCAACACAAGTGGTATAATGCCAGTAAATCAACGCATGCCTTCAGCATTGAGGTTCTTCAAACACGCAAAGTCATCAGAATCTCAAACTGAACCCATGTAATTAACCTACTGCCACTCGAAAAAGAGAAAGTAGTCGTGAGGTTACCTCTTCTCATCCACGGTTATACTAACGTAAATATATTTCCTAATAGCAGGTTGGTTTGTGATGAAACATGCACCACTGGCTAATATCCGTGAATAGATCTACACTAAAGAAACCACTATTCACTTTGAGCCTCACTTATGGGAAAGTCATTTAGCTGTTTCCTGGGATTCAAACTCATCCCCTTGAATCTTGGATACGCCCCTGCTCACGCGACTGTCATGGCTTTGCCCATATCATTGCACCATGACTGTGTTCTCATTCATGATAACGATTTGAGATTGACATCAAGGTGTCACTTATTCAACTATAATAAACTAGGCTTCACGTGGAAATGTCAGAAGTATGCACGGGTTACCAAAAATAATCGTGCCCACTCTTGGAAGCCACACAGGTATTCCTTGCCTATTAAACAACAGAACACGCCCTGTTTGCGCACCATTAGTATGCAATAGGTGGAATAAATATGCGCCTATTAAACAATTAAATACACCTATTAAACCGTAAAAATGCCCCGCGATAGGCACAATTTGTATGGCAGGTAAAGTAAATATGCGCGCCTATTAAACAGTAAAACACACCCCACTTGGAGCGCCACAAGTATACACCCGCCCCTACCCTAATAAGGCACCGGCATTGGATCTACAGGGTCGCACATGGGTCAAAAGTATATTAAAATAGGCGCTTATCTAACATTATCTTAAAGGCGTACAGGGTAGGATGACGGGCATACTTAACTACAATGAGAACACATTCGGATTAAATTTTAACTAACAAGACCGGTTTATTTAACCTTGATGGTGATGAGAATGACACATTAAGATACACTGATGAACTACATTAATATTTATAAGTGTTGTGAATTATTCTGTGGACGTTTGTCCATTATGCGTGATAGAAAGGAGTGAGTATATCGCGACGCGATGTATCGTGACATGAAGTGAATGGAAAATTTTACCGTTAACACTGAGGCTATATTATATCACTAACACACAAAACTAACATGCACGCGACAACATGTCTGAGCAATCACTACTCTAATGAAAACCTAGATTTCCCAATGAAATGACGTAAAGGAAAATACACAAATATGAAACTACACCTGGGTTCGAACCGACCCTCACTAGAATAGACATTTGCAGGCCGATGGACAGAACCATCGCTGACCTTATTTACAATCAAACATGACACATAGAACACATAAAAATCATACATGATATGCAGCAAATACATGAGGCACTTCAATATTCTTATTGACACTGTAGGCTTCCATTGCCTACGTTGAGCATTGAACTGACAACCCCTTGCGATGAAGACATGGTCCTGTAATCCCTATCTATATTACATTCAAACAATTAACAATGATTCACTGACAAAGATTAGCATTATCGGCCGGGTCACTTGTTAATAAAAACACCACTTCTGACGTGTTGAATAATCGCATATTTAGACGTTCACACAGGCCAACTTCCCTTTTACTTAATGTCCCTCTTTCCTCCGTTACGGGAACCCGCACAAAAAAAAACACAACTGGGAGCAAGGTCAGACGGCCACGTCCGCCACCCCAGGGGTCGATAGCCCTACATAACAGGCGTGACATTCCCTTTCAAAGGAACAAAAACACTTCACATTGACGTACATCCACAAAATAATCTAAGGGCTCATAACTCGCGCAAATCACCTTGAATTCAACACATACTTTCTCAACAGTATCACGTCACTTTTACAACGCGACGCCGGTATTACAATGCTAATATTTGCGTGACCATTATTATTATTATTATTATTATTATTATTATTATTATTATTATTATTATTATTATTATTATTATTATTATTTCCATCTTTTGACTGTCATTCTACATGACTTACCTGGTGCTTTGAACATACCAGGTAATCACGCGGGATCTACTTCGCAATTGCAATATAATTATCACACGGCAATTAACACCTAATTAATAACTTCTAATTACTGATAGTTACACCCGGTCACTTTATCATCACATAGCAATGCATTAATTAATCAATTAATTAATTAATTAATTAATTAATTTGATATTCACACGGATTAATATTCGACACACGCATTATAATCACATCCTGATAAATTTGATCAAATAATCCAACTTAAATACAAGACTCTCTATCTAAATATATCAGTGGGGGGGCCTTGGGTTATCAGTTCCGCCGGCGCTTGTTGTTGCTCCATGCCTTCACACAATATAATACTTACCCCTTTTTACCTGTCATGCACTTATCAAATTAGAATAATTACACTCTACCTGCAATTCCCTAACTCATTACTACCGGTCTTCTGACGCAAGTAATCAAACAAAAATCTCCCAAGATAAAATAACTAAAGAAATCTCTACCACATGCAAAACTAAAGTATTATATTCCCTAAATTATTTACAATCAATCACTCAGACGTGTCGCCGACTCCCTAAACTAAGAATTTACAACTACGTGCCCATTTCGGCACTTATATTCAACTACATATTTAACCTTTTATAGCGTCAGCTTCTGATAAACATTTCCCATCCCCACTAAACATGCCAGATATTCAAAATTAATACTCATCTCTATCACGATGACGACATCTTTGTCAGGTCAGGAGATTCATCCTGTATTTACTGCTGCTCCATGGATACCACGGTAATCAGTTGCAGCTCCATCACCACTTTAGGATTGAAGTTCATTGTTCCTTGCTGATGAAACACTGGAAGTACTCCTGTGCACAGACACATCACTGTTTAAATTTACACTTCAATTAATCAGCGTTCAACATGAATGTTCAGGCACTACTCTGAAAACTATTCCGTCATTCGCGGTTCAGTAGCGAACTCCGTCTATCACAGCTAATTTAGCCTTTGTTGCTCGTTGGCGCTGCCATGCTACAGTAATAATAATAATAATAATAATAATGTTATTACGTTCCACGCTGTAAGTTCGCGATACGACACTGTTCATTAAATATACACGTAGGAGTCACGAAAAATAACTGTTCATTTTATTTAAGACGAATTATTTGACTTTACTTGAAAATTTAAGTTTAAGTCACTAGAACAAAGCACTAGTGCGAGCGTCGCGAATATAGCTCCGCCCTCACCAAGTTGAAAATCCCGAATGACGCTCTTCCCTTACTGCAGTGGTTTTTACAAAGAAGCGATTTCCCCTTCTACAAATCTGCATACGACCTTTTCTCGGCCCATTAGAGGTATAATAGTGCAACTATCAAGTGACCAAAAATCATCTGATGTGACCGAGACATATCCGCCCAATTATCCTTCATTAGATTTCCTTTAATTAATTAAAGCCTGTCCAGCTTCCCCCTCTCTGCTCTGGTGAACTCCCCTCTGAAGGGTGAAAGGTGACGATGTCCAGATGGCCCTTGGTAACTTTCCACTCATAACTGAGGCCGTATTCTTTCTTGTATGAAAAGTTAGCATGTAATATGACATTAGAGACTCTAAATAAATGGCTCAATCATAGTTGTCTCTTTTAAAGTGAAGAACGACTCCAGAATTCAGATTTAAAATAAATTTTATCTCGTAGAAAATTAAGTTGGCTAGTCCAAAATAAAGATGGCTCTGGTATTCCGCTTCGAAAAAATCTGTTTCCCCTCATTCTCTCAGTCGTGAGGAAGGGATGTTTCTTCACGAGTGGCGCCATGGGAAACCACTGATTGTCGCCCCTCTTGACTTTGGCTAGGCTTGGCTCCTGCCGCGTTCCCCCTTTACACAAAGGAAGTATCGCACACTGAGTTGCAAATAAAGAAATCCTGTAATATAAATTCTAAAGACTCAATTTATATATCGTAATGATGCGGATATTAATTAATTTCGATGTCCCTTTTCTCATATAGCATTGCGTCTGTAAATTGGAAGGTCAGTATTAGCCAAAGGTCCTTAGATCATGCCCGTGTCGGGTTCAGTACCCCTTTACAATATATCGAATATCACTTGAAGTGAGAGGATATCCCCAGTGTGCTTCTCGGACGATCCCGTGTACAAGCATTTCCTCCTCTTCAGTGTTCAGGACAGGTGGTGCTCCGATTGCTTTGGGTTTGGTGCGGTTCACCTTATTCTCCAGGGTCGATCGCGGTACCTGAAAATACTCTGCGGCTTTGCAGTAGGACATTTTTCCAGCCTTAATGGCATTTACTGCCACATCGAGTTTACTTTTCTTGTAGTTGCAATACAACTGTCCTCCTAATCTTACTTCGTTCAAAAAAGAAGCTGAAGGTTTTAAAAGAAAATTGCCAGAAGGGGAATCGAACCCTCACATTCAAAGTTATTTATCAGAAGTTTCTTGAACCCTGAACCACAATTTACAATTCACAGTCTCCAATGGCCTAATGACTTTACGTTAAAACACCTCTTTTTACATTTAGCAGAGTTCCACTTTCTGCTTTTAAAAGGTTAAACGGCTTTCACACTCATTACCCTCATTTCATAGAGTAGCCACACCAAATAACAGATTGAAAGATCCAGAACACAGGAACCAAAGCTCATTCTACACAGCGAAGAAAGAGAAAACAATGTTTATTGGAAAGTCCAAGAACAAAATGAAATTGAGGATGAACCCACTTGAGCATTCTCAGTACAAAACTTATAAAACCTAATATGGCTTAAGACCCAGTGACCCATGCTACTTGGTGACCAAGAAAGAAAAGTTAAAGTCTAAAAAGACAGGGGGGGGAAATTTAGAATTTGAACTTTTAGTTGCCAGGAAACAAAGTTAATAAGGGGAAACGAGGGTACACACTCATGCATCCTTACATTTTATATAATTTCCGAGAGAGTTTCACAAGTCCATAGACTGCCTAGAAAAACCTACATTTTAATTCCTGACAGAAAGAAGAGAAATCCAATATTAAAATTTGAGGAAATGCAGATCTACCTAACATTACATGCAAAAAGGGGAACGCAGGAATCTTCCCTTTGCCACACATAGGTAAAGTTTACATAGTTAGGTGATAGTTCTGCTTCACCTTATGCTGCTATCTCTACGCTGAAGCTAGCCCCAACCTCATCATCTGGCCTTCATCGGGAGACCTCCTCAATTAGTGTAGCACTCTCAAAATCCTGATGAAGATTGACACCTTAAGGTACAAACTCACAGCTCTATATATGGGGCTGGGTGATTGTTCTAGAAAATTAATTAAACTGTCTCATTGGTGGAACATGACATTGTAAGGCAGTAATCTGATTGGTTGATAAAGTCAAAAATAGCAGAAAGTAATCATATTAGCAAACCCGCAAACATGTACATTCCCGATCAAGTTAATTACATTTCAATCCACTAGGTGGAAGTTAGAAACAATAGTGGTGCCATCTTGTGAAGATACATTAAACTTTCTTGACATGGTAGAGTTCATGCAGTTGTAGTTACAGTACACTACTGTCAGTTGCTGAAGCGGGAGTTCAAACGCAGGAAGAGGGCTTATTAATGTCACAATTCTTCTCCTTTTCTCTTATTCCTTAACGTTTGTCCCACATACTAGCAGGGACTGTTTGTTTGTCTCACTATCTCTCTTTTTTTTTTTGCTAGTTGCTTTACGTCACACCAACATAGATAGGTCTTATAGCATTGATGGGACAGGGAAGGGCTAGGCGTGGGAAGAAAGTGGCCTTAATTAATTACAGCCCCAGCATTTGCCTGGTGTGAAAATGGGAAACCATGGAAAACCATCTTCAGGGCGGCTGACAGTAGGGTTCGAACCTACTCTCTCCCGAATACTGGATACTGGCTGCTCTTAAACGACTGCAGCTATCAAGCTCGGTGTTTGTTTCTCTGTCACCATTTTAAATGATCATGTGCTGTGTCAAAATGAAGGCGTGCAATTTTAGATTTTCATGTATAGTGTCAAGCCAGTGCTGTCTCAGTCAGCTTACTGGCCTTTTCCCATCAATCTGCAAGGTCAATCCAGTCTCTGCAACTGTTGTTTCAGCAGCTTGAAGTACATGCCCACAACAGCAGAGACGGCTTTTCATCATATTTCCAATGATTATTGTCACACCATATCGCTTGTGAACTTCATTATTGCAGACATGATCATGAAGTGTCAAGCCGGATATCCATTGGAGCATCTTTTGTTTCCATCATGCCAAGTTGCTGTTCCATCTCCTTAGTGGAAGGCCAGCATTCTGCATCATACAGAGCAACTGCTTGCACCACAGATCGATAAACTTTAGACTTTAGCCGGTCTGGAATCTTCTTATTACATAGGACACTAGTCACTGAGCATCACTTCAGCTATATGCTGCTCACATGATTTTTTATTTCAGAATTGAGAGTTCCATCTATAGTAATTGTCAAATAAAGATATGTAAATGACATTGTCTTTGGAAGGTCAACACCATTAATTTGAATCGTACCGAGCTCGAAAGCTGCAGTCGCTTAAGTGCGGCCAGTATCCAGTAATCGGGAGATAGTGGGTTCGAACCCCACTGTCGGCAGTCCTGAAGACGGTTTTCCGTGGTTTCCCATTTTCACATCAGGCAAATGCTGGGGCTGTACCTTAATTAAGGCCACGGCCGCTTCCTTCCCATTCCTAGGCCTTCCCTGTCCCAGTCCCATCGTCGCCATGAGACCTATCTGTGTCGGTGCGATGTAAAGCAAACAAAAAAAATTGAATCGTACTCAAATAATTTAGATCTGTTTTAAAATATTCAGTTTTCTTAATGCTGAGCTGTAGTCCAAATTTTGCAAGGCAGTTGGTCCATTTGGTCCTTGCCTGACTTCTAATTGTAGGTCATTCTTATTCCTCAGAGGCCAAAAGCACATCATCAGCATAGAGCAAGGTCCAAGATACAAATATCTCACCAACAGAAATAGGAAAATTACCAGGAAATCCAGCCATTGAATGTTGTATTGATTGTTGGGTTATAGTAAAGCAGTTTGACTCAATCTATCAGCTCTTCAGGGACATGGTGACCATGGAGAACATACTAGATCAAGTCAATGTGGTACACAATCAAATGCTTTTTTGAAGTCGAGGAAAGCAAGGTGTATGTACCTTGATTTCTCACAGTGCTTCTTGATGAGCACTTATACTTTCGCTCATGCAATGTAAAATAGTAGTATTTGATTGAGAATTTGCAGGCCATCATACTAGACATTAGATGTCCAAATTCAGCCAGAGCTACTAGTGGGGTGATGAAGAGCACAGTGGAGGTTTTTTGATTCTTGACTCCTTTTTTTTAAATTTGAGGATAATAGAGTATGGGATACTAGAATTAATGTAATTTTCTTTAAATATTCAATTTTTAAAATGTATTTTTATTTTGTTTTATTTTTCAGAGTCCTTTTTTTATTCTGGATTTGTGGATTAATGCTGAGGCACTAACATTTGACCCTTCAGAAGATGTTTTTGTGGATATTTTCACTATGCTTCTTGATTTATGGCATGACTATGTGGTTGGCATAAAGCCATTTCTAAGTGATCCATTTTTCGATCCTTTTATAGAGTAAGTATGGTATTTATTATCTTGATAATGAATTCTGGAAATCTTCTCTTCGTAGTTGGAGTTTGACCTTAACTTCCCTATTTGGTTTTGTTCTTCCCTCTACATCCCTTTATTTCTGCCTTTGTAGAATCTTCCTGATAACACCCATTGGTGCATCACATTTCTACTAGGGTTGTGCAATGTTTAAACTAAAACCGCCTTCCTGTGGCTTCTTCGCCACATGCAGAAACCGGGAAATGAATTGGTAGATCATATTACAAAGAGACAGTATCACTCAGTATCACATCTATCTGTGGATGTGCCAGATTAAAATATTTCCTCTCAGTTGCCTTGTGGCATCCTAGCATTGTGAGTTCGAGTACCTTGCTAACCAAACTCCGAGAGCAATAACAAGGATAAGGGCAATTGTCCATCTTCTTTCCAGTCTTCCTGGAGGGAGTTCATATGTTTATGCAGATAGAATATAGTATGTTGCAGTAAATCTCCAGAGGAGTTCATGGATCTCTCTGACCTTGGATGTAACTGTGTCATGCCAGAAACTCTCATTCGCATCTCAGCTGGTGATGAGACTACTTTTGATCTCATTATTCACTTTGCGAGTGAGTGTGAGCTTATTGAAGAGTTCTAAATTTTAAGTCTGTTGTTACTCACAAAATACACATCCCTCTTGATGTGGTTCTTTCTGTTTCAGTGCTTATCTTTATGTCTTTTCCATTTCTTCCAAATTTAATCATTGAACTTTGATTCAATATTTATTATTTTATTGTTCATTGAATACTTTTAGTGACTGATAACACTAACCTGAAAGAAAACCCACTTTTGTGTGGTATAAACTAAAACAGGTGGATTTTATTAATTTCATAACACTGAATTCAAAATTAATTTTATTTTGCCTTATTACATCTGTTAAATGGCAATTGTACAAACGGTTATTGTATTGTTACGTAATTAATTGAATTACGCATGCAGAGTAGAGAGAGAAGACATACAAACTAAACAAGTTATCAAGCAAAGGAAATGATACATAAATTGAAAGCTTACTCACATTTATTCGGTCCTATTTTTCCATTTCCCATATTATTTGTGTGTTTTTGAAGTTTATGAGTGCTCTCTGGAAGGATCTTCAGGTGCAATGGACCAACAGTAATCGACCATCATGTTTACATCCCAACATCCCTGGTAGCACCATTCTGCATCTTTAAGGTCCTGGTGAAACCTTTCACCTTACTCTTCACTTATGGCTCCTAAATTTGGAGGGAAGTAGTCCAGGTGTGACGTTAAGAAATGAAGCTTTTAAGCTCATATTACAGCTGAGTTAATTAGACTTGTCCATCATATTTCTTACAATTTCTTTCTATAGAGGGTCCTTGATGTTGCCAAGAAATTTTGTCACTATTTCCTTCAATGCGTTCCATGCATCTTCCTCAATTTTGGTCATCGTATCTGTAAAATTTTTGTCCATCACAGTTTATGAATCTGTGATCCATCAAATATTCCTTCTTTGATTTATCATCTGATAATGTGTCTTCCTCCGTAGGGTAACGGTTAGCGTTATTAGCTGCCGTCCTCTATTCCTGGTACTGCCAGAAATTTAAGTATGGCAGGAGGGCGGGAATGTGGTTGAAATGGTACACGCAGTTCATCTCCAATGTGAGTGTGCCTGAAAAGAGCTCCACCAACTCGGCATGAGGCAACGAATGTACTTTTACTTTATCTGATAATGTGGAAAATATCATGCATAATTATTTGAAGCATGAACTATTTTTATTTAATGCCATAACATTCTGTTTCATCATTCCTAATTTGTGCGAGGGTGAAAGTAAAATATTCTTACGGTCAACAAGATTTGCATTCGAGACACTTTTGGATCCTGGTTGCTCCCTTTCAAGCCAGTGTACAGAATCCCAAAGTTTATTCTGTGCCCTGCTATCCCATTCACATAGGAAACAGGGAAATTTTGTGTAGTGTTTTTTTTTTGTCCCAGCAGCAATCCAGTGACCTTCAAGTCACTGCAGATTTGCCACTCATGCTCATGATATTTAATTCTTTCAAGCACTAACCTTTACTCATATGCTTGGACAGCTTTGTGGAGTGTGCAAGTGGTATGGAAGCCAGAATGTTGCTGCTGTGAAGCAAAACAGCCATAAGACTTCTTTAAGAAGAGTCAATAAAAAGGTGCCAGTTGCTAGGATCATGCTCTTTCTCTCCCAATCGATGCAGAAGATTTTGAACATCCATACAAAATACAAGTTGATTCTTGTTAATATTTTCAAAATTCTTTCTCACGATTCTTGTAACAGGAAAATGTAACCCCAGTTGCCAACACATCCTTTTCTTGTAGTACTGAGCCAAGTAATTCACTTTTTTTTTTTTTTTGTTAAATCGAAATCCCTTGTTGATTCATTCAGTTCATACTGTGCAGATTTGTTTGTTGGTGTGTCATATTGATGTAGTTCAAAATCCATTTCTTCTGCATCTGATTGCAAGGAACTGCTTTCAGTTTCATCACTCAAGTTACCAGGTAGAGTAGGTACTGGTAAGTCAGATCCATGAGGAACAGGTCAAATAGCTGACAAGAGGTTTGTATATTTAATTTTGTTAATGTTTTCCTTATTGTAACTGACAATGTTTGTCAAGCAAAATTAACACATGTCATAATGATTTTTCTGCTCTCGCCATTGCACGGGTATGAGAAACGGCATTATATTTCATTTACACTCATACCAGGAACAGAGTCCTTCAACATAGGTATTGCATGCAATATGCTGTGCAAAAGATTTGTCTTGATTCTCTAACTTTCAATTGGAAGTAAGAAAAATAAAGTTTCTTCACGAATGAGTCTATTTGATGCATCTTGGAATCAAACATATAAATTCCACAAATGTAACAAAACTTTTGAGTACTTTGTTTCCACTGCCTTCTGTGCACCCCTGATACACTGGTCATGATGGTCTTAAAATACTAATATAAAAGTTTCATAAAAAATGATTGATTGAAACACTTTTTATATTCACCTTAATGTACGTATGCCTGGATATAAATTAATGTAAAAGACTCACTAAAAGCGTACTTGCTGTGGTGTTTCCCAAGCAAAACTGACTATATCAACCTAGTTGATCTTGAAAAGGAGTGACAGCCGAACATAAACATTGGATAAGGACTGGGGTTTAAAATACTTCTGTTTATACAAATGGTTTGAGATAGCAACTCTGCTCTGTCTTATCTCCAATCCATTTTCCCTTGTGCCCTTAATATTGCGTATCTAAATTTCTAGAAAACGAACTGAGCACTTTGGCCCTCATGTGTGTCTTTATCTGCCATCTTCATGCATGGGAATAATCACGTTTTTTCCTCCCTTGATGCAGAATATACTATTATTCCAAAGCGAGTTGCGTGAGAACATCTCTCATCATTACATCTTACGAATTCAGATATTACAAAACATAATTACATCAAAACTAGATGTGATATGATAAAAATGACATCATATTGGACTCAGGGCATTGATTTCCATTTTTGTCAATTCCTATTTTACCACAAAATCATGTTGGCTAGTGTAATCTGTTTGTTTTAATCCTTTAGGCAACAATCCCTGCTGCAACCCAGACAGTTAATTGTTCTTTTTCTTTATTTTACCACTTTTCCCACACCCTTGTGGTTGTGGGTGCTAGCTGTGTCATGCATGTGGATTTGGCCCCATTTTACGGTTGGAATCCCTTCCCGACACCAACCCTATGTGGAGGGATGTAATCACTATTGCGTGATTCTGTGGTGATTGGTAGTGTGGTGTATTGTCTGAATTTGAAGAGGAAAGTTTTGGGGCAAACACAAATAGCCAGTCCCTGAGCCAGAAGAATTAATCAGAAGTGATTAAACCCCTGACATGGCCACAAAACGAACCCAGGACCCTCCGAACTGAAGGCCTTGACACTGACTGTTTTGGTGCCAGTTATTAGCAGGCTGCAAAATGTGTGCTACATTACCTTAAGGGGTCATTGGACTTAGGCATCTTGCTGGTTATGTTGATGCTGACTGAACTGCCTGCATTGACGACAGGAGATCCTACACTGGATATGCCTTCACAATAAGTGGAAGTCCTGTTTTCTGGGAGTCAAGAAAACAGCGCACCCTTGCGCTTTCATCTACAGAGTCTGAGTACATGGCTCTCAGCGACACCAAAGAGGCAATACGCCTACGACTGCTGTCTGAGAAGATTAGCAAGAGTCTACTGCCAGCTGTCAATCTGTACATTGGCAATCAAGGAGCACAAAAATTGGCCGAGAACCCTGTGTTCCACTCATGTACAAAGCATATTCATGTGCATCATCATTTTGTTATGGAATCTCTGTCTACGGAGGAAATCAACATGAAGTACCTTGCAACGGAAGAGATGCCAGCTGATGTGTTCACAAAAGAACTACACATTGTCAAGCATTGGAAGTGTTTAGGTGATTGAATAATTGACTGATTGAAGGGTAAGAGGTGAAAGACGAAAGAACTTTCTGAGTGATAAATTCAAAGTAATGGTTAGGTCATATTTCTAACGAAACTAAGAGAGAATGACATGTGGACATAAGGTGATAAAATTATAGAGCATCTGGCGAAGGGACCATGAGCTAGCATGTGGGGACATGTGACTGACTTGTAGAACAAAGAGCACTCGGGCTGATTCTTTTTCTTAGGACAACTAGAATCTCATGGAGATTGGAGACAATACACAGCACAAGACATGGAATACTACCACAGATTGGATGGATTTTTAACTCCAGCTTCTTGGGTGAATTGCCAGTATTGTAGTCTTTGGTTCAGAGAGCTCTGCATTCAAATCCCACCTGCACTGAGATTTTAACTGTGTATGGCTAATTGTTTAGCTCAGGGAGTGGGTGTTTATGTTCATCTTAATATACATCCTCAGCTACACCACTAACCACCACAGAAACATCATTCCGCATCAGGTTGGTGGCAGGAAGGAAACACAGCCATAAAACTAGGCCAAATCTACACAAAATGCTGACCCCAAGGAAAAAGGGGAGAAGGTCAGAAAAAATAAGATTGGATGAATTACTGTATTAATCCATATCTTTATAAACCTTTAATATCACTACAGAAGTAAGCAAGCACTACTACTACTACACTATACTGCACTTCACAGCCACCTTTGTTAATCAGTGGTAGTGTGCCAACCGCCAGATCCCATGTTTGCAGGTTCAAATCAGCAGAGGTAATTTTTGATATTGATTTTTGAAGGATGGAAAAGTTACCCATTCAGTGCTCCATTATGTACAATGTTGGCACGTGAAAGATCTTTGGACCGGGCGAGTTGGCCATGCGGTTAGGAGCGCGCGACTGTGAGCTTCCATCCGGGAGATAGTGGGTTCGAATCCCACTGTCGGCAGCCCTGAAGATGGTTTTCCATGGTTTCCCGTTTTCACACCAGGCAAATGCTGGGGCTGTACCTTGTTTAAGGCCATGGCCACTTCCTTCCAGCTCCTAGGCCATTCCTATCCCAGTGTCGCCATAAGACCTATGTGTCGGTGCAACGTAAAGCAACCAGCAAAAAAAAAAAAACTAAACTCTGGTGACATATTTGGTGTTTACCGTACAAATTAATTAGTGACTTGACTTACTTGACTTATTTCCTGTGACTCCTTCAGGAGCATAGGGCTTCGATGAATTTTTGCCAGCGGACTCTGCTGCGGGCCATCTGACGTGCTAAAGGTCGTCAGCTTTTTGTCCGTCCGGCTATTTCTCATCTCTGTTTCTTTAATAGGTTTATTTAAGAGCTTACAAGTTATTGGCCCATAAACTCAGAGTGCCTTGGTGGGGCTGCCACCTTAAGGCCAAGCCACTGGCCATTACACAGATGTTGGTGTACATACTGAAGAAAGAACATTTCCTCTCCTCTTCTTAACAGTGTATACTTCGGTTATACCACCGATACTTGGTCGCCATTTACCCAATCTGTGTTAACAGGGAGCACCACGAGAAGGTTGGGTTTGACATTTGGTTGAGAGAGGCTATGTATTTAAAGTTAAGAACTTCATTTTGGTCCTTATTGAATCTAGATTTATACTATAATTTGAGGATAATTATGTCCACCTTTTCAATACAAATACAATGTGACGTCATTAACACATCACAAATTCTAATAAGGAACTGTTTTGCCCACTAAAAAAATCATTACTCAAGGGACCTCTATAATGGACAAATAATGTTTTAAAGTCTAAAATAATATCAGCCGAACTTATCATTTTACTCGATTTGCTGTTAGATAACCAAACTGCATTAACGCAAGATGTTGAGATACCAAAGACTTCTACTGTAACATATCTCTACACCTAGTACAAATAGGTTACTGTTTCCAATTTGTTAATAGGTGAACTCATTTTAATACATGTCATTTTTAGGTATTTTTGACCAAAATGCACAATTACCTTTAAACGCCTAGTAATTATAAAAATTTTCAAAGATTGAAATTGTTTTTTTAACTGGATGCTAAATCAATATTTTGTAATATTTAAAGAACCTGATAAAGCTTTAACTTTAGTCAAAAATTGTATAGAAGTAATAAGTCATAATATGTTGCATATAATATGCTACCAATTTTAATCTTAAGTTTTAGGACTACACCAAAAAAAACATTTTTAATAGTTATGTAAGAATATGGTCAATTTTTATATATATTTATATTGTATGTTATGTTAATATTGTACTTAAGCCTTGTCACAAAGTTTCCTATGGCTGGGCATACAAATAATGCCAAAACCAGTCCCAATATTTTGAAAGGTAATAAATTTGTGATGTGTTAATGACGTCATATTGTATTTGTATTGAAAAGGTGGACATAATTATCCCCAATTTATAGTGTAGAGGCTATGTATTACACATCATCAGCCCTTGCTCCCCAAATTAATTAGTACCTAGCCATAAAATTCCCAACAGAGATCCCGTTCACTCTGCCATCTTGTACAGTACAGTAAGATGGAATGTCAGAATTGATGTTCATGCAGCAAAAATGGCGTCAGATTGAAATACCTGTACATAGTAGCTGAGGCCATATCATCATCATCATCATCATTATCACCACCACCATTATTGAAGAAATCAGTTAGATGTGATGCACTAAAAAATTTTTGTATTAGCTTTTTTTTTTTTCAAAATATATTGTCCTCGGACACTCCCGGCACTAAAAGCCATACGCCATTTCACTTCATTTTCAAAATATATTGCTGGAATATGGAAGAAAGTGATAAATTAGGGTATTCTTCTTCTGCTTCTTGGTATTTTTCTCAATTTATTGTGGTTGGCACTGGAGTGGCTATTCTGTTTGTTTAAAGATTTTGTTTTTGCCTCTTTTTGTAACGGACTTCCCACAGTGATAAGTAAGAAACATATATGATATTGAATAAAACATCATGAACTCAGTAAACAGAGGCTTAGTAGATACCGGTACATCATTAATTATGGCAATAATAATAATAATAATAATAATAATAATAATAATAATAATAATAATAATAATAATAATAATAATAATAATAATAATAATAATAATAATTGTACCGGGCGGTACACCTCCACGCCGCTAATTCAAACATTGCGCCAGTTGAAGTGTTCTGAACTATGTCGGTTTCGATTTGTTTTTGTTTTCTCTTTAGTAAGAAGTGTGAACATTCTCTTCTTGATGGCACTACTTAAGAACTACTATTGTGCACCCTAGTGCGAAGTGAAGGAACTTTTTTTTGAAGAAATTTGCTATTCATTTGTTCTTTGTTAAATTTCTTCCAGTCATTGTTTGGGTTGGCAGTATAACCCTTCTCTTTCCGCCAGTTTTGAATTTGACCAATAAGGAATTTCTATAATTAATTTTCCACCAATAAGGTGCTTCTTCTTCGTCTGGTGTATTAGTTTTTGCCATTATCCAATAAAATTTTGTGGGCGGGTTGTAATCATTCATGAAACGTCTCGAAATTTCCACGAGGGTATATAAACTGCTGATGTTCTGGTCTCGGGGCCAATTCAGTAACATCTCTCCTAGTGTGATTATGTAGCAGGGGGCGGGAAGCACCTCTTTCTTTGGGCAGCAGTTCATCCATAAGGTAATGGCCATTTCATAACTTCATTTCTCGCTAGCTCAGCAGTTTAACCCTCGGGGCAGGTTAGAAAAATTTTCCCATGTAACCCATCTTTAAAATGTAATAGACACTTGGTAAAACTTCGGCTCTTTAACTGTAAATTGGGATAGAGAGTGCTAACCCTCTCGAGCTCCCCCTCCTATTGTTTTGAGGTGACTTTGTTTTCACAACCGTTTCTTCTTTTTTTAAATGTAATAAAGTCTTCTTATACAAGTCACCTCTTTAGTATGGGATTAGCCCTTGTGTATACGGCCTAGTGCCAAATAGGTAAAAGTGTATTAGGAGTGCAAGTTACGCCTCCAGTCAAGTTGGAATTTTGGGCCATATAATTAACCTGTTTTTTTTTTTATAGAATAGGCCTCAGTAGGTTGGGTATCATTACCCCTGTTCTTGTGTGCCCGGAGGGCAGCTTGAAGGTGGAGTTTGGTGTGGCCTTTGAATTGGCTTGAACTTTGAGAGCGGGTTGCTCTTTCTTAAAAATGTATTTTCTGTGTGCCTCGAGCAGGCTTAACTGGGTAATTGGGAGCTAGTGCTCCTTGGCATGATTGGGGTTTTCTGCCCCTTTGTTGAACTTTGTATATAGGTAAAGTTGGGCTCATTGCTCAAGGATTGCGTGTCTGGGCTCGAAGCCCAAATCCATTAACAAATTGCAATTGTACATTCTTAATTTGTTGATATGCTACTGAGTACCTGTTATACTTGTTATTTCTTGATCCTGAAAAGAAAATATAACCTTTGTTAAATTTTAAATTAACTTTAATTTCATAGTTGAGACCTGTTCCAACCAGCACCTTCTTTCACCTCTGCTGTTCCACAGATCCCTAATAATAATAATAATAATAATAATAATAATAATAATAATAATAATAATAATAATAATAATAATAATTAATATGATCTCAGCTACCATATGCAGACATTTTAATTTGACGCCATCTGGCTGTCTGCTCGTCAATTTTGAGGTTCCGTTTTACTCTATGTCTACAGTACTAGATGGCAGAGTAAACTGAATCTCTCTTTTATATGCTTACATTGTCCAACATGGAGTGTTACACGGACTTCTTCCACCCTTCAAACATCCGACTAGCTCTACTGGATTAGAACCCGCTATCTTGGGATCCGGAGGCCGATACTCTACCACTGATCCACAGAGGCAGAGATAGTCCAAGATGATAGAACTGACACACATTTTTGGTGTAGGCTGAGTGAACATTAGGGCCATGTGCACCTCCAGAAGTGGAAATCTTGTTTCTTAAATTTTACGACTTTGTGACGAAGATTCAAACCCACGTCCTTCCGGGCAAACCAAGCACGCCTTTACCGCCTCGGCCAGGCAAACCCAACATAAGCATTAGACTTTCTACAATTAACCTCCAGTCACTCTTTTTTTGAAATCATTAAAGCACTTCAGCCAAAGGAAAGGTGTGTCAGGACAGATTGTGAAGACAGTTGATAACCTTTTTGCGGCAGAAGCACCAGCTGTTCTGCCCATGACCTGAATAGTTGTTGGTAGCAGCTTTGACATTGACGTAGAGCTTTACTGCAATACTGAAAGGAAGAAATAATAAATCATTTTATAATTAGTAGTGACATCCTTCAGAAGAACAGTAATGTTGGACTTGATAATACTTACCTGGTACTTTTCTGTCCTTGCGTCTTGTTGGTTCCCCAAGGTAGTGATTCTCACTCTTAGGAGTACTATTACGATCTCCCTATATACTCTACATTTCCCTACCTTGCTTGGCGCTGCTTGCTCCAATTCTACGCTCGCCGCATGATGTACTCTGCTCACCTACTGTCAACTCAACTGATTACGTCAGCTGTGCTACACTTTGCCGTGCTTGTGTACTGTGCACCACGTGACTTTATTCTTTCTAGAACTCGCTAGTGTGTATAGCCTTCGCTTCGTTTCTGGAAACTCCCTTTCCTCTTTAAATTGTTCTCTCCGCCCATCCATCCTGGAGTCGGGCTTTCGTGGCGGAGTGGTGGATTTACACACGCTAACAACTGTGTGCTGTGCTATTATGTCAACTTCAGCTGGACATTATCTGCTACAACTCGGTGAGCAAAGCTTATAACACGTTTGTTTACATTTGGACTTTACCTTCATTCTGGCATTTGCCTATTATAAACACTTTACTCAGTCGAGTGGCAATGCTTCGCTTTAAAACTTTCACATAGACTCTTTCTACTTATGAACTGCGCTACAGACTATTTGCAAAACGAAAGCTTCTTCAGTTCTCATTTATGATCTATTGGTACTGCTAAACTATTCAATTACCCGGTGAAGAAGATCCTTTCTCATCCTAGTCCCCTTTCCCTTCCCATGCGTCCTTTTTCTTTTCAGGGTTTTGGTTTTGATGCATATTGTATACTTTTGTAAATGTGGCACATCTTTTTTAGATTTTTCTTCCATTTCCAAATTTTTATCTGGTTGTTAACTTATGGTTGTTAAAATATATTTATATATTATTTTGCACTGTTAATCTGGTCATCTTCTTTTGGGCCTAGTTCCTTCCTTACTGCGTGATTTTCCTCATCATAGCCTACTTCTTATTATATTTTATTAAGCACGTTTGATCATCTAACGTTATCTTATCAATTATGGTACATTTTATTTCATTGTGGTATATCAAACTATAATATTTTCCTGTCATCGCCCCGACAGTATTGGTAGCAGATCAACTCGGGTTCGATTCCTGTCTTTTCTTTTTCTTTGCCTTTTGCGTCTTTTTATGATGGCTTGTTTTTCCGATAATTTTTCTCCTTATCAATCTGATACTTCTTCTACTTCTTCTTCTGCTCCTCTTAATTTGTCTGCTCCAAACCCTTTTCTTAAATATGATATACATTCTACTAGTTCTTTTTTCTTCTACAGATTCTGTTTCGTCTTCTGAGTTATCCTTTGCAACTTCTTCACCAACAAAAGCACCCTTTAGGGATTATATGGCTTTCCTTCCGCCTGACAAAACTTTGCTCTGTCAATCGCCCTCTCCCCCACCTTTCTCTCCCACCGCCCCCCCTCAGCCTACACCACCACCTACTCCGTCTCCGCAATTTTTGTATTAATCTTCTAATCCTTTTTCTACTTCTCATTCCGATGCTATAAATTTCCATCTTATTAAGACTTCTGACGACTTAGTCCCCCAGCTCACTTCTACGCATTCGCGTGTACTCACCCTTTGGTTGTTTTCTGCTCAGAAATTTTTTAAATTGAATCTTGCTCCATTTTACAACTGCTTTCTCTTTTGTATCCTAAAACTACAGGCCACTTCAGCAATTTCTTGTTACAACATATGTCTGCTTGTTCTGATTGGTTTCAATTCCGCTCTCTTGTGCATAATTATTTTCTTCCCTATGAAGTTTGCCAACAATTAAGCTCGGTATTCTTACGTCGTCATCAACGCCCTGACGAACCCACTTATGACTTTTTAGATTCTCTTATCACCTTTGCTGACATTCTTGCTCTCTCCGAACATCCTCAAGAAATCATTTCGCTTGTTCGTTTTTATGCTGCCCCTCCGTTTCGACTCTTAATTAACCCCTTTTCTCCTCCTACTTCTATTTCTTATCTTTATCATCTAGCTCAAATGGATACCTTTAATTCCTACAGTAATGCTTCGTATTATGCTTCTGTTCCCCCTCCTTTTCCTACCTTTTCTTCTCCACTTCCCTCTTCTTTTCCTTCTTCTTCTCTTACTCCTCCGCCCATCTCTTCGCTTTCTTGTTTCCGCTGTCAAGGCTGAGGTCATCTTGCCATTAATTGTCCCACTCCACGTTCGGGAAACGCTCCCTCCCGCCGTGTGTAGGCAGCATTCGGTCCATGGGGGAAAATCTGCCATCTGCTGTCCCGTGCTCGACTCCATCTTCTCACATTCTGGCTCTACTTCAGAATATTCCTTCTATTGCTTTGTTAGATTCTGGGGCCTCTCTTTCACTTATCAGTTCCTCGTTTTTCCAACAGCTACTGCAATTACACCCTTATCTGCAATTACATTCTTCAGATTTATTCTGCACTTCTATCTCACGTCACCCCTTAAATATTTTGGGTCAACTTATTCTTACAGTTAAGATTTCTAAATTTTCTTGGTCTTTTCCTTTTTATGTTGCTCAGGATCTTCCTATTCCCCTTATACTAGGTTATAATTTTTTTTCTCATACTGGTCGCATTCTCCACTCTCACACATCTTCCATCTCTTTTCACTTTGATTCTGTAACTAGTATTCCGTTGATTAATCCTTCTGATTACCCTACGTCGTTCCGTTTGTCTCACCCGCATATTTATGTTACTCAGTCTCAACAGGAAGTCTTAACTTCACTTCTTGATGAATTTTCTGACGTCGTTACGGAACAACTTGGTACTGTTCGCAATTATGAGGCCCACATTGATCTTTTGGACCACTCTCCCGTCAGACCCCCCCCTTACCATCTTAGTCAACCTCGCATGCAACTTTTGGAACGGCACATATCCCAAATGCTAACTGATGGCACTATTATCCCTTCTACCTCCAATTATGCTACTCCTGCCTTTCTGGTTAATAAGCCTGACAATTCTATGCGTTCCGTAGTTGATTATCATCATCTCAACAATAAGATTCAATATGATGCCTATCCTCTACCTAAGTTACAAAACGCCTTTCAGTTTTTTACTAATGCCAAATATTTTTCTATTTTTGATTGCAACTCTGCCTTTCATCAAATTCCTCTTGATGCGGCTAGTTCTAAACTTACTGCCTTTATTACCCCTAATGGCCTCTCTCAATTTACTAAGTTGCCTTTCGGTTCTCAAGTCATGCAACGCCTTGTTGACTCCCTTTTTTCGGACATTAAATATAAATATCTTTATCCCTATGTCGACGATTTATTGATCTTTTCTCCTGATTTTGATTTTCATATCTTTCATCTTACTGAAGTACTCTCTCGTCTTCGTACTGCTGGTCTCACTATTAACCCTTCCAAGCTCTGTCTTGCTCAAACCTCCGTAAAATTTTTAGGTCATACCATTTCTTCTCAAGGCGTTTCTGTTGATCCTGATCGTACTGCTGCTATTACTCAACTTTCTCCTCCTAAAAACATCAAACAACTACGTACTTTTCTTGGTATGGTTTCTTTTTATAATCGTTTTATTCCCAATTTTTCTCACATTGCTGAACCATTGCACTATCTTAAATGTAAGGGTGTTAAATTTCTTTGGACTTCTACTCAACAACAGGCCTTTTCTACCCTTAAATCTCTTCTTGTTAAAGCTCCCATTCTACAGTTTCCCGATTTTTCTTTACCCTTCAAGGTCCACACTGATGCTTCTGATCATGCTATTTCTGGAGTTCTTCATCAAATTGTTCAGGATACACCTCTACCTATTGCTTATTTTAGTAAATTACTTTCACCTGCCGAACGCACTTACTCTATTTATGAGCGAGAGGCTTTAGCTTTAGTCACTACTCTAGAACATTTCTCTGACTACCTTGATCACAAGGAATTTCTCGTCAAAACTGATAACCAAGCCCTTTCATGGCTCCTTTCTAATGCCCCTAAAATCGGCAAAACTGGCCGCTGGTTGCTCCGTCTTTCCTGTTTTAAATTTTCTATTAAATTTATCTCTAGTACTCAGAATTGTCCTTTTGTTTTCTCTAAAGGTTTACTTCTCTTCAAACCCACACCTAAGTCTTCTCCCAGAGTTGTCGTCCCTTCTATTTTACAGCCCATGATACTTTCCTATTATCATTCTTCTCCTGTAGGCGGGCATTTTGGATTTGCTAAAACTTACGCCCGCATTGCCTCTCTTTATTTTTGGTCTAATTTGCGTAATTCTGTCCGTCACTATGTTTCCACATGCCAACCCTGTCAGTTAGCTAAACCTCTCAATTCTAGATCTGCTGGCCCTCATTCTGCTCTTCCCCCCACCTACCCAGCTCACACCTTTTTTATTGATCTGGTCGGACCTCTTGTTCGTTCATCACGTGGTAACACCTATATTTTTTCTTTATTGGACAGTTTTTCCAAATATTTGGTACTCCACCCTTTACGTAAAATCTCTTCTTCTATTGTTATCAATCTTCTTTCCAACGTTATATTTCCTCTTATCGGTTTGCCTTCAAATTTAGTTTCTGACAATGCATCTATCTTTACCTCGAAAGCTTTCTTTCAAATGTGCTTTCAACTTGGAATTAAGAAGATCAGTATTTCTCCTTATTATCCGCAGGCTAACAATGTCGAACGCTATCACAGAAATCTTAAAATTGCTCTTTCCATTTTTCATTCCTCCTATCATAAGGACTGGGATCGCAATCTTTCTGATTTAGTTCTTGCCTTTAATTCCAGTGTAAATTCTTCCACCCGATTCACTCCTGCTAAATTGTTTCTGGGTCGTGATCTTCACACCCCTTTGTCACTCTCTTGGGATCTTCATCCCCTTTTAGAATCAGATGATTCTCAATCTCTTCCATCTCTTTGGTCAGAAGCTCTTTCCAATCTTCAAGCTGCTCAACTTCTCTCCAAGAAAACTCATGATTTCCGTCATCGACCCTCCACCTTTAAACTAGGTGATTTGGTTCTTTTACGTAACCATCCCCAAAGTTCTGCTAGTGACCAGATTTCTGCGAAATTAGCTTCCCGCTGGTTAAGCCCATTTCACATTATTTCTTTGCCTACCCCTGCTAATGCCCTTTTACAGTCTACTTCTGATCCTGTTGATGTCAAACGTGTGCAATCTCTCAGCTAAAGAAATTCAATACTTCTATTTCTGATAAATAATATATTTTTCTCCTTTTTCTTTCTTTCCCCACCCTTTTCTCTTTTCCTTTTCTTGGGAATTGATTTTCTTCCCGGACTGATACTTCTTGTTTTATACCCATCTTTGTTCGGGTCTCTCTTTCCTAGCGCTGTTCAGTTATTATATATATATATATATATATATATTTTTTGGGTCCTTTGAATTTTGACCTTTTTTTCTTTTTGTTATATTCTTGCTCCTCGATGCTGTGGTCCATCACTCCGTCACGACCCGCACTCCCCATGAGAGGTTTGATGAACCTTTTCTTTTTTTTGCTCTCATGGAATTCCTTTCATGTATCTGCCACTAAATTGTTATATATCTTTGTGCCACATATATATATACATTTGCTGTATTTTTTTATATTGTACCTTTTTGTAATATGTGTATCTATATCTAAAAATTGTGTTAACTTATGAACCCTTTATTTTTGGACCGGTCCAGTTTCTTGTCATCCTCGTATTCATTTTTCTCATCTTCATCTCCCCCTCCATCCTTCTCGCCATCTTCCTTTGTTCTAGTCCTTCCCATCTCTTCCAGTTTCTTTCTTCATTGCCTCTTTTCTTCATTGGGTACTCTGTCTTTCGCCGTCTGCTTTCTGCTTCTAGCGTACAAACTTCGCTCTTTCGAGTTGGCGCCACTTGTGAAGACCGCTACGCTTTCGTTGCTCCGTCACCTACACGCTGCTACTTCATCTGCATGCTCTGTTTGCTTCCTGGATGCTCTGCTACTCTCCCTACTTCATCTGCACGCTTCTTCATATTTGGACGCTTCGCTTTCGCCAGCATGTGGGGAATATTATTACAATCTCCCTATATACTCTACATTTCCCTACCTTGCTTGGCGCTGCTTGCTTCAATTCTACGCTCGCCGCATGATGTACTCTGCTCACCTACTGTCAACTCAACTGATTACGTCAGCTGTGCTACACTTTGCCGTGCTTGTGTACTGTGCACCACGTGACTTTATTCTTTCTAGAACTCGCTAGTGTGTATAGCCTTCGCTTCGTTTCTGGAAACTTCCTTTCCTCTTTAAATTGCTCTCTCCGCCCATCCATCCTGGAGTCGGGCTTTCGTGGTGGAATGGTGGATTTACACACACTAACAACTGTGTGCTGTGCTATTATGTCAACTTCAGCTGGACATTATCTGCTACAACTCGGTGAGCAAAGCTTATAACACGTTTGTTTACATTTGGACTTTACCTTCATTCTGGCATTTGCCTATTATAAACACTTTACTCAGTCGAGTGGCAATGCTTCGCTTTAAAACTTTCACATAGACTCTTTCTACTTATGAACTGCGCTACAGACTATTTGCAAAAAGAAAGCTTCTTCAGTTCTCATTTATGATCTATTGCTATTGCTAAACTATTCAATTACCCGGTGAAGAAGATCCTTTCTCATCCTAGTCCCCTTTCCCTTCCCATGCGTCCTTTTTCTTTTCAGCGTTCTGGTTTCGATGCATATTGTATACTTTTGTAAATGTGGCACATCCTTTTTAGATTTTTCTTCCATTTCCAAATTTTTATCTGGTTGTTAACTTATGGTTGTTAAAATATATTTATATATTATTTTGCACTGTTATTCTGGTCATCTTCTTTTGGGCCTAGTTCCTTCCTTACTGCGTGATTTTCCTCATCATAGCCTACTTCTTATTATATTTTATTAAGCACATTTGATCACCTAACGTTATCTTATCAATTATGGTACATTTTATTTCATTATGGTATATCAAACTATAATATTTTCCTGTTGTCGCCCCGACAGTACGTCTAACAGGATCGTTAGACCAACCAGAGTGCTGACCACGTTCCTTCGAAACTCTGCAAGAGAGAGTTTTTGTGTCTAGAAGTCTGCGTCTTATAGTACACAAGCAGTGCATTTACAACGGCAGTACCAAAAAGAATGTCATCTGCAACTTAATGGTATAAACCAGGGCCATCAAACAGCGCTCCCCGAGCGCTAGCGCTCTGGCCACACTCCAAGCCAGTGCTCCGAGCGCTTTGGGGAAGGTAGTGGTGGGAGAAGCTTGGCTGGCTGAGCGAGCGGTCTGCCCGCCGCGCCGAAGAGAGCAGTCGATCTATCAGTCGTAGTCTAGTCTACAATGACTGTATACATATAGTGTAGTGTCACTGTAGTCTAGTCCAATGCGCTTTGTTAACAGCGTGTAACTAATTAACTAAATCAGTTTCGCAGTTGTCATGGCTGAACATCATACAAAAAAAAAAAAAAAAAAAGGAGTGGTGAAGCAGCAGCCTTCAAAGCAGAATGGGAAATTTCATTTTTCTGCACAGCTTATAAAGGGCATGCCAAATTTTTAGTGTGCCACTGAAATTTAATGTGTTTTAAAAAATCACAATTTGGAACGGCACTACAGTGCCAACCACAGGGATGATTACAGTGATTTGACAGACGCCAGTTGCCAATCGAAGTTGGAAGAATTGAAAGAAAATTTCAAGCAGCACTGTTCTGTAAATATTATTGTTTTAATTTTTAAATGCTTGTTTACAAACGGGAATGAAGAAATGATTGAATTATCTGAAAAATACTAAAATTGTGACTTGCCATATTTTTGTCTGACAGATGATTGAGTAGAGTGAGGTTGGTGGACCCATTTTACGAACAAGCTACAAATGTTCACCACGAATTGCCAAAGCTGGGAAACCCTTCACGGAAGGGAATGTAATCAAGGAGTGCCTAATGGATGCGGCGGCATGTATTTGTCCTATGGAGCTAGTTGAGAAATTTGATAAAATCTCTCTTTCTCCACAAACTGTGGCTCGCAGAATAGACGACATGTCCGTTGATATGGAACAGGAATTAATGGAGAAGGCAGCAAATTTTGTATCATTTTCCATCGCCCTCGACGAATCAACCAACATTGCGGACAAAGCTCAGCTCGTTATTTTCATTTGAGGGGTGGATGACGATCTTGGGGTTACCGAGGATTTCCTAGACTTGGTGGCTCTCAAAGACACCACTATCGGTTTCGATATTTTCCAAGCAGTGGAGGGTGTTTTTGAGTCAATGGGATTACAATGGGAGCGGTTGACGAGTGTAACGACGGATGGAGCTCCTGCATTACGTGGTCTATTTACGGGGTTCCTCAGCTATGTAAAATTAAACATGGCTGAGAGCGGTAGTACCCTAATGGCGGCGATCCAGTGCTTTATACACCAGGAAGCAATCTGTGCAAAAGTCGCCAAGCTTAAAGACATAATGGGAACAGTTGTGCGAATGGTAAATTTTATTCGCTTCCATGAACTCACGCACGGTCAATTCAAAGAGTACTGGGTGAGTTGGCCGTGCGGTTAGGGGCGCGCAGCTGTGAGCTCGCAATCGCGAGACAATGGGTTCGAACCCCACTGTCGGCAGCCCTGAAGATGGTTTTTTGTGGTTTCCCCTTTTCACACCAGGCAAATGCTGGGTTGTACCTTAATTATATCTTAATTAAGGCCACGGCCGCTTCCATCCCATTCCTGGGCCTTTCTTGTCCTATCGTCGCCATAAGACCTATCTCTGTCGGTGCGACATAAAGCAAGTAACAATAGAAAAAAATCAGAGTTCTTGGATGACATCGAAGCGGAGTATCCGGATATCCCGTACCATGCAGAAGTAAGATGTCTGAGCCACGCAAAATGCTTCATCGAGCTTTTTGCTTGCGGAATGCAATAGATACCGTTTATGACATGAAGGGTGGCCCGAAGTTCTTTTGCGTGATCCTAAGTGGGTGGCGGACTTGGCCCCTTTAAGTGACTTTACTGCTCATCTGAATACTTTGAACACTTCGCTTCAGAGCGACAAGCACATAATCTCCGATTTGGTGGGGAAAAAATCAAGCGTTCGAAAGAAAATTGATTTTGTGGGAAAACCAGTTGCGTGCAAGGAAAACAGGACATTTTCCATTGCTTGAAACAGTGAAATACGGTGTTGACTTTGATGAGTCTTTGCAGGTAATTCGCCAATTACAAAAAGAGTTTGAAAAGACATTTTCAGAATACAGAACTCCAAGCGGTGTTAGATGTATTTGTTCGACCATTTTCTCTTAGTGCAGACAGTGCTCCACAGCTATTTCAATTAGAGTTGCTTAAACTGCAGTGCAATGTTCGTATTAAAGACCTCTTTGTAATGTCACGAAGTTTAGAAGAATTTTGCAGCGGCTTTCCACAAGAAGAATACCCCCTTTTGTATAAACATGCATGTAAAGTTCTGTCAATGTTCGGCTCAACGTGCATTTTGGAGTGTTCCTTTCGGTTCTTAAGTTTACCAAAAGTAAACATCGTGCAACGATAAGCGATAGAAACTTGCGCAATTGTTTAAGAATAGCTGTGTCCAGAAATATTGTAGGCCTACTCAATTTGGAGATGATTATTTGCTCCAAAAGTAAAAGCTCGTGAAAACGACTGACCAAAAGTCACTTAATGTCTGTACTATCTGTTCATATCGGTAAAACGTTGTTGAATTTTCCTCTCAGATATGTTCAAATTTCAGTTTTGAATAAATCACATTGCTGTATTCTTAGCACTTGATTTCGTTTCCTGCATATTCCTTGCATCGGTGTACCTTTCGATTTGTAGATGCGGTATATTTTTACAGCAAAATAGCCCTATCAATATGATGTCAACAAACCCACAAAAGCCGTCGGACGCAAGATTGTACATACGTATCTGGTCAGCGCGGTCCGAACATCGTCTGTCTCAGGTCTCCTCGCTGCCACACTGTAGTGGTGGTAGGGGAAGGAGCGCTAGCCTGACTGCCCAGTGCTCCCCAAGCGCGGGCGCGCTCTCGGAGCGCAATGGCTGGATGGCCCTGGTATAAACTGATGGTTTTCCTCACTGCAGTGTGATTCAAAGAAAGTGTGTCTGCAATATCTATTCCTCCTTTCATTTTATTGTACCTTATTATCATTCTCAGTTTAACCACATCTTTGTAATTCCTGTTCCTTTTGCCCATAGCAGTTACATCATTAGAACATTTGGTTGACACAAGCAGCACGTCCCTCTGATCTCTCCATTTCATCACTGTTAATCCATTTCCATTCTCCACTGCATGACGTCTCCCTTCTTAAGTTTCACATTTACGACATCCTTTGGTAAACCTTTCCGATTTTTCCTAAGCATGCCAATAAAATGTGTTTTACGATCCAGTAGCACCTCAGCTAACTCAATTGATGAGTAGTAATTGTTGAAGCAGAAAAAGTGACCACTGTCCAGATACGGGTCCATAATTTGCATTACAATTCGAGTAGCCATGCTCAGTGGATTCTGATCATTGAAGGTACCTTTACCAGCGTATAATTTTGTTTTGTAAGTGTAGCCTGTGTCCTTGGACAGCTTAAATTTTTTAACACCGTACCTGTGTGCCTTACCAGACATAAATTGCTGGAATGACAAATGACCCCTCCACAGAATCACTGATTTATCAACTACAAGCTTTTCACCTAGAGTTTTGACACTCATTTAGTTCTTATGCATGATACTTAACAGTGGTTGAATCTTGTGCAACATTCCAGCTAAAGCATTGTTGGGAGCAAAGTGCCAGAATCGAAGTACTAACTGAAAACAATTGTTTGGCATTTCCCTACCAGCTACACTATTTGCATATACAGAAAACTGACTCCAGTAATTTGATAATGAAGGCATTCTTACGAAACCCATCCACAATCTCAAACCTATAAAAACTTTTATTTCCTCCTTTGTAATATCTACCCATTCCTTGAAACGACTAGACCACTTAATATGCATACATGCTAGTGTTTGATTTGCATTGAGATTAGTTTTTAATACCACCAAATAAAGAATTTCATCTGTTAGGAACAGTTAGTAAAATTCTTGTGGTGTGGCTGGAGAAGAATCAATTTGAAAATTTAGATACTCCTGGCTTGTAAATGGAATATCTTTCTGTGCCCCTACACAAGGACCCCAGTCATTATTGTTCACATGATTGTGTACACCTTTTGCACCAGCACCATCCCCATCCAATAATATCACTGTGAGAATTGCCATAATCTTCTGCATCACTTGATACATCCATCATGCTGCACTCATCACCAGCATTATATTCACTGTCATAAACACTTACATCTTCCTCTCCATCAGAATCCATGAGTAATTCACAAATATCCACTTCACTAATTCTCTTTTGGTCAGTCGCTTACTATTTCCACCAAGAATATTACCAATATCTTCCATTTCTTTATATTTTTGCTCAACTATACAAACTGAGTGATAATTTGCACATAAACAAGGAATAAGCAATTCCTGGCATGCTTGTACTTGTGAGAATGACCACTGGCCAGTCAGTGATTTTAAAAGAATACTGTGGCACCGTACGGTGACACACGGTAGCAATATATAGCTGGCTCTTCATATAGTATCAGTTTTGCACGCATAGACGTCACAGCTGATTTTCTGCAGCACATCGCCTGAAACTTTGCTTTGCCGCCATATGACGGCACGCCAACTCTGATTTCAAGACCTGTGTGCTTCCATATGGCTTCACGCCATCTGAAATTTAAGATCAGCGTGACACCATATGGCAGCACATGGCAGCAAATGTGTTAAGTGTATTTAGAATCTATAAGCATTGCTACATGTTAAATGTCGATATCATTATTTAAGTGGTAGATTTATTCATATTGTATTGAAAAACATCTGGCTTTGGTTTTTTTAACACTGCTAATCTTGATCTGATGTATAGTGGTTCCATCAGTAAAATAATAGATTTCTTGCTTATTCATATAAACTATTGTCATTTCCACAGACCTATGATAAATCATAAGCATTCAGAGCGATTGTGCAGCATTGGAACGGATTTGTCTGCACTCCTAAGTGAAGATGAACATGTCATTCGCTTGAAGGATAACATCTTTGGTTATCTCACACACAATTTTGCTGCTGTTGAAGCATATGTTCAAAGATTTGAGTTTATTAGGGAATTCTTTGCTGAAAATGAAACTACAGAACATGAAGTAATTGAACGTGAAGAGAGTAAGTACACATTTTTCTTGGCATAATCATGTCTATAGGAAGAGAAAGAAAATGCATGAAACTTTAAACTTTCTTTCATAATACTAGATGAATCAAATAGAAACTGGAATTATTTTTTACAATTTTATTGAAGCCACTAACAAATACACAACAAGTACCTCATTTTTCTACATAGTCTCCTGAATTTGAAACACATTTTTGCCACCAAATTGGCAACTTTTTTATGCTGTCCTCGAAAAAAGAAAAAGAACGTGTGTGCAGCCAGTTGTGCATGTACTCCTCTAACGTTGCATCATCATGAAATTGTTTCCCTCTCAGTTCTTCTTTGAATGGTCCAAACAAGTGGTAGTCACAAGGTGACAAGCCTGGACTGTAAGGAGGATGTTCCAGAGGTGTGCAGTGCATTTCCTCCAGTGTATTACAACAGCAGTGTGTGGCCTTGCATTGTCCCGCAGAAGAACAACATCTGAGATCGGTTGCCGGCGACATTTGTTGCGATGTGCAGTTTCTGTCTCGACCAAAAGACGGCAGTAATAGGCAGCATTCATTGTCCTTCGTTCATGCAAGAAATCCACAAGCAAAATGCCCGCATAGTCCCAAAAAACAGTTGCAAGCACCTTTCCTGCTGAAAGGCATGTTTTGGCCTTGACTGGGCCAGCTGCACCACGCTCCCACCATTCCATGCTTGCTTGTTTTGACTTCGGGATGTAACGATGAGCCCAAGTTTCATCAGAAGTCACAATGCGATGCAAAAAATCATATCCTTCCTCCTTGTAGCGATTCAGATGCCTCTGACAAACAACGTGGTGGAATTTTTTTGTTCCTGTATGAGGAGACAAGGAACCCACAAGGCAGACAATTTCCAAAGTTTGAGTTCATCATTGATGATGACTTGAACACTTCCACTTCTTACGAGTGAAGCAGAAATGTTTATGCACCAATCTTCTTCAATAAGGTCACATACAGCACGAATATTGTCTGCAGTGATGCTTGTCCGCGGCCGTCTTTGGTGAGGCTCATTTTCCAATTCTTCCCAACATGCCAAAAATTGTTTGTGCCATTCATACACCTGAGTCTTTGAAAGAGTTGCGTCCCCAAACTGTGCATGGAGCCTTCTCAAAATTTCTGAAGCTTTGGTGCCTTCTTTTGCCAGAAACTTGATGATGATGCGCTGCGCAATGTATGTGTGTACCTCTTGCTTGCTCATAGCGTACTGAAGCGAGTGGTCGCTCTGTGGTGTGTGACACATCAAGACCTACTCCGGACATCCCCATCAACATCCACTCAAAGGCCCACCTATTTCCATTTGCTACCGGAGCCGCTAATTTCAAATTCTGGTTTATATTTGATGCACCTAGTATATTAGGATTGTTCCTGAGGGCTATTCCAATTTATGTTGATCGTAAATCAGTAATTTTTGAACTTGTTCAATGAATCATAGTATATTTTAGGAAAGAAAATTGAATGACTTCAAAAATCAAAATCTCTTTATTTGCAAATGAGGTGGCAAATGGTACACTAAAATACATTATTGTCAAGCACTAAATATTAAATTAACAAGAGAAGAAAATTTTCCTATAATACAATATTATACAATTTACGCTAACAATTTTTTTTCTATTAAACACACAGCTCATCCTTAATAAATTTATATTATTTACAAAATTCTACATATAATATCTCCTATACTTACAAACATAGTCAACTCATATACAGTATGTGGAATTACTTCAAATGATACAATACAACTGATATAAGATTAAAATTTACATTGCATTTATTTACTTTTTTTTTTTTTAACCTAAGTAGCATAACGACCTGCTGCGTCTTAACCAGAGCCCCTTTTGCCACCACTTTTCAGAGTTCCTGAAGGGCCTTCACAGCTACCGTAGGTCCCAGGACCCTCGAAGTCTCCACTGTACTTCACCCCTACAGGCAGTCCCCTACTTTGGCTGTCCAAACTCCTTAGACCAGGGGATGGAATTAATTTATTTACACACATTTTTATTTACATTAACTTGCACTGGTCGAATGCCCTCTAACATTTCATTTATTTTCTCTGTTGCTGTTTATTCTCTTCTTGAATATCTGTACAGATTTTGGAAAAGGATCAAACACTATCCCTGGTAAACTGTTCCACTCCTGCACACCCTTCCCAATGAATGAAAATTTACCCCAATCACTTCTGCTAAAATTCCTTCTTAATTTAATATTTGTGGTCAGTCCTGCCGATATAATTGTTTTCCAACTGAAGCCTCTTACGGATATCTCCCCATGCTTCTTCTTCTGTAAAGGCTCTATGTAATCCTATAAGTCTAGTTTTCTCCCATCTCTTACTTAAAGTTTCCCACCCAAGTTCCTTTAGCATTTCTGATACACTACTCTTTCTTCTGAAATCCCCTGTTACAAATCTTGCTGCTTTCCTCTGCACACTATCTATTTCTTTTATTAAGTATTGTTGCTGAGGATCCCAAACACTGTTTACATATTCCAATAATGGCCGAACCATACTTAAGTAATTTTTCTCTTTTAATTCTTTGTTGCATCCTTTAAGTAGCCTCATTATGACATGTAACGATCTGTATGCTTTCCCAACAATGTCATCAACATGACCCTTCCGGTGCAAATTACTTTCAAATCTCACACCTAAGTATTTGCACTTGCCATCTTTTGGGATAAGTACCTCATCCAAAGTATATTCAAATTCAGTTTTAAAACTCCTGTTTGTAAATGTTGTAACAGTTGATTTTCCTCCATTAACCTTCATATTATTCTCTTCGACCCATTGTTGGATACTCTCAAGGTCCCTTTGTAATTCTAAACAATCCTCAATGTTATTTATTTCCCTATAAACAATTATGTCATCTGCATACAATCTTATTTTTGATGTTATATTATTCCCTAAATCATTTACATATATTAAGAAAAGTAACGGACCGATTATACTACCCTGTGCAATTCCCTTCCAGACTTTCTCTTCCTGCGATACATTATTTCCTACTTTGACTTTCTGTACCGTTGAATTTAGAAATGCTTTTATCCAACGTGTAACCCTTACATCCAATCCTATTCCCTCCAATTTCTTTAATAATATTCCATGTTCCACTCTGTCAAAGGCTTTGGAAAGATCTATGGCTTTGCAATCTAACTGGCCTCCTGAATCCAATTGATCTGATATGTCCTGCTGAAATCCCACCAGTTGTGCCTCACAAGAAAATTTCTTTCTAAATCCATACTGGCTCCTCATGAACCAAATTTTATCATCACATATCCCTCTGATGTACTTTGATATTAAACTCTCCAGTATTTTACAAACTATACTTGTCAGGCTGATTGGTCTGTGGTTCTCCGGTTTCCTTTTATCACCCTTTCCTTTATAAATTGGTATTATTATAGATTCCTTCCATTCCTTGGTATTACACTATTATTTATGACATAGTCAAAGAGAAATTTTAAATAAGGCACTATGTACCACCCCATTGTCTTTAATACCTCCCCAGTAATTTGATCACTTCCTGCTGCTTTTCCTTGCTGAAGCAGTAGGATTTTTCTGAAAATATCTTCATTTGTGAATGAGAAGCTTCTTGTTTCCCTCTGTGTCTCTCCCTCTCTATCTTCTGTTTCAGTTTCCAACTCCTGACAATCATCTACTGAATCTCTAAATTCCCTACTAAATAGGTTTGCTTTCTCAGTATCTGTTAAATAGAGTTCACCCTCTTCTCTCACCATTGTAGGAATTTGGATCCCTTTTCCTTTTTGATTCCTGATATATGAATACAGCTTTTTCTATTTCCCTTTGTGGTCATTACCCTCTTGAAGTATGCCATTCATATAATTCTCTTTTGCTTCCTTTTTCACTCTATTCAGCTCCCTCATTAGCTGTTTTCTAGTTTCTCTACTCTCCCTACCCTCTTTGATTTTCCTGTTTACTATTCTACATTTTCTTTTTAATTTTCTTATTTCCCTTGTATAATAAACAGGGTCTGAGGTCATTTTACCTTTCTTAACAGGTAGAAATCTCTTCTGTCCTTCCCAAATGATTCCTTTAAATTTAGCCCAAAGTGTATCCACATTACTCCCTTCACTTATCCAACAACTGAGTTGTGATTTAAGGTGTCCCAAATTCATCAACTTTAGTTTTTCTGTACAATTTCTTGTCTTGTGTGACCTTATTAAGCCTTTTTGGTACCAGCCCTACATCCATTATTACAGCCTTATGGTCACCTATCCCTTCAATTACCTCAGTTTTATCAACAATTTCCCATGGTTTAACCAAGAATATATCTAGTAAGTTATTGAGACGAGTCGGTTCTTGTATTACTTGTGTAAATCCTCCCTCCCAAATTAACTTATTTGCCAGTTTCTGTTCATGGGCTTCACTTGCAGCTCCATTCCATTCAACTTCAGGCAAGTTTAGATCTTCCCCAATTATTACCATATCGTTATTATTGTTTTTATGAGTATAATCTATTATTTTCTCAAATATTTCCATGTCTCTTTCCTCTCTTCCAGGCCTGTATGTTCCTATAATTCCCACCTCCTTCATATTATTACAAACTAATTTTATCCCTAATATTTCATCCCTTTCGTCAGTAAATCATTCATGTGAACATGTGACTTACACAGATATGTGTGTGAAAGTCACATAATAGAATGGTATAAAATAATAATGCAGTAGGACTTCAATTATCCAAATTTGCTTAACTGAAATCCTGGTTATGAAAATGTTTAGTACACTATTAATTCATTTAATGTTATTGGAAATACTAAATATGGGGAAATTGTACACAGGAAGCTATAAAGGGACTAGAAGTACTCCAAAAGAGAGCTTTAAAAATTATGTATGGATATGATTTTCTAAAACCATCTGTGGAAGTTTTTCAGGAAACAAACATATTACCAGTACAATGCCAGATTAAATATTCTCAAGCTTTATTTATGTTCAGGTATAAAAATAATATGATTTCTGTTAATACAGAACTACGATACAGCAAGGACATTCACACCCATAACACAAGATCAGCAAACCAGTTTTACAAAGATTCCACTAACACTACCAAATATGGTGTTAAAAGCATTTCTTATTCAGCAAGCACAGCCTTTAATAATCTACCTCCCAAATTAAAACAAATCAATAAGTTGTACAGATTTAAGAAAGAAGTACGCAGGTACTTCCTTGAACAGTATGCTGGAGAATAAATCGATAACCACTGTGTACCTATTTTTCCACCTAAGTTTAGTTTGTTTTTAATATCTTCTTTTTCCATGTAAAATAATGATATTATGATGTAAATTAATAATTGTAAATATTCCTTGTTATATATGTAGGCCTATGCCTTATCTGTTAAATGAAACTTGAAGCTGCCAAGCTGTGATTGTAAAGGGCAGTCCCTCCTTGAGCCACTAGCTCACTGGGACATTCTATACCCAATAAATAAATAAATAAATAAATAAATAAATAAATAAATAAATAAATAAATAAATAAATAAATAAATAAATAAATAAATAAATAAATAAATAAATAAATAAATAAATAAATAAATAAATAAATAAATAAATAAATAAATAAATAAATAAATAAATAAATAAATAAATAAATAAATAAATAAATAAATAAATAAATAAATAAATAAATAAATAAATAAATAAATAAATAAATAAATAAATAAATAAATAAATAAATAAATAAATAAATAAATAAATAAATAAATAAATAAATAAATAAATAAATAAATAAATAAATAAATAAATAAATAAATAAATAAATAAATAAATAAATAAATAAATAAATAAATAAATAAATAAATAAATAAATAAATAAATAAATAAATAAATAAATAAATAAATAAATAAATAAATAAATAAATAAATAAATAAATAAATAAATAAATAAATAAATAAATAAATAAATAAATAAATAAATAAATAAATAAATAAATAAATAAATAAATAAATAAATAAATAAATAAATAAATAAATAAATAAATAAATAAATAAATAAATAAATAAATAAATAAATAAATAAATAAATAAATAAATAAATAAATAAATAAATAAATAAATAAATAAATAAATAAATAAATAAATAAATAAATAAATAAATAAATAAATAAATAAATAAATAAATAAATAAATAAATAAATAAATAAATAAATAAATAAATAAATAAATAAATAAATAAATAAATAAATAAATAAATAAATAAATAAATAAATAAATAAATAAATAAATAAATAAATAAATAAATAAATAAATAAATAAATAAATAAATAAATAAATAAATAAATAAATAAATAAATAAATAAATAAATAAATAAATAAATAAATAAATAAATAAATAAATAAATAAATAAATAAATAAATAAATAAATAAATAAATAAATAAATAAATAAATAAATAAATAAATAAATAAATAAATAAATAAATAAATAAATAAATAAATAAATAAATAAATAAATAAATAAATAAATAAATAAATAAATAAATAAATAAATAAATAAATAAATAAATAAATAAATAAATAAATAAATAAATAAATAAATAAATAAATAAATAAATAAATAAATAAATAAATAAATAAATAAATAAATAAATAAATAAATAAATAAATAAATAAATAAATAAATAAATAAATAAATAAATAAATAAATAAATAAATAAATAAATAAATAAATAAATAAATAAATAAATAAATTCATTCATTCATTCATTCATTCTTGCAGTGTAATTGAAAACAGATGGAGTAATACTGAAATACCAATATAAATGGTCCGTTATTGGACATTGTAAATTTTCCAGCCAACTCATTCCTGATTACCAGCGTTCCACCCAAGTGTGCTAAGTTGGGCTCATCAGTTGCTAAATAGCACACCCACCAAGACACTTGGCTAGTGCATACCGTGGAGGCCACTATGTAGGCTAATTGGAGCCACCGGCAGTGCCAATGCACTATGAGAGACTTCATCTCATTACCAAAAATTGATGGCTGCCTGGCCATCAGATGATTCCCTATGGGAATCAACATCTATAATACTGGAATATTGCCAGAAAATTATATCCTTTGTGGTTAGCAACAAGAGAAAACTGCCTGTGGTGAGCATGGAGCTAGCTTCTTGTGAACCTCGGCCATCAGTAATATTTTATTGATGGAATAAAACTAAATAATTGGTCCTATGCCAGTTGGTTTCAAAATATTGATTGCATTTCAGGCTAGAGAGGAATTCAAAGTCTTCTTCTTCATCTATTCCTTTTTCCAGATTCTCTCTGGGTAGGGTAGTGTGCCAAAGCCCTCCACCTTACTCGATCTTTCCACCACTCCTCTTCTAGTAGTTTATTGCTATTGACTCCTCTAATTGCAATACAGTCCAGAACAGAGCTCCTCCATCTCATTCTAGGCCGCCCCCTAAGCCTCTTTCCAGTCTCTGTATCCATGAATGTTTTCCCTGTATGTGTGTACCTCTTGCTTGCTCATAGCATACTGCTCTGTGGTGTATGACACATGAAGACCCCCTACTCCGGACATCCCCATCTCTCCTGGCATTCTCATCAGGTGTCCAAACTACTTTAGCTTTGCTATATCAATCTCTTCTTGAAGTTTACAAAGTATTCAAAGTATTAACTATTAATACACCAAAGTCATTTATGTGTTCTGCAGTATTTACAGGAATTTAGGAATTTAATTTACAGTTGTAGAGAATTTTATATTTCATTATAGAAAAGGGATTAACTTGCATTTTTCTTTGTTACCATTTTTAGTGTAATATTTTTCTTCGTCTTCTTCTACCGCCTTTCCCACATCTGAGGGATTGTGTCACACGTGTGGATTTGGCCCTGTTTTATGGCTGGATGCTCTTCCTGTTGCCAGTCTCATACGGAGGGATGTAATCGCTAATGCGTATTTTTGTGGTGGGTGGTAATGTAATGCGTTGTCCGGTAATTCAGAGCATTTTGTTTGTGAGAAAAGTAATTTATGAATGATATTAATATCAAAATTTTCATTTCTTTCTTGAAGAGGGTGTAAGTTCAAACATTTTTCCATTTCTTTACATTCTGTGCTTTCATATAGGATGCCAATTCTTGAAAAACAAATATGTGAATGTATGTGTAGTGTACCAAAGCCCTCCACCTTACTCGATCTTTCCACCACTCCTCTTCTAGTAGTCTATTGCTATTGACTCCTCTAATTGCAATACAGTCCAGAACAGAGCTCCTGCATCTCATTCTAGGCCATCCCCTAGGAATGGAAACAGTGTTGTTAGGATTTCATAACTGAGTATCCAGTAATGGAGGTACCAGTACGAATGTTACATACAAGTTTTATAGGTGATCAAGTTGAAAAAATCTCTGGAACAACTTGTTTGGCAACCTATTCTTTGCAAGATTTTTTTCTTAATTTGCTTTATGTTGCACCAGCACCCATAGGTCTTTGGTGATGATAGATTAGGAAAGGCTTAGGAGTGGGAAGGAAGTGGGCATTGCCTTAATTAAGGTACAGCTCCAGCTCCAGCATTTGCCTTGTCTGAAAATGGGAAAACAGGGAAAACCATTTTCAGGGCTGCTGATAGTAGGATTTGAACCCACTATCTCCTGATTGCAAGCTGATACTTACTTGCCCCAAACCACACAGCCACTCGCCTCGGTCAAGAATTTTTTTATGAATCATTATATCATGTGTCGTTAAAGTTCAAGGTATTAGCTATTAATACACCAAAGTCATTTATGTGTTCCACAGTATTTACAGGAATTTAGGAATTTAATGTACACTTGTAGAGAATTTTATATTTCATTATAGAAAAGGGATTAACTTACATTTTTCTTCATTGAGCTTAAACCATTTTCATTGCAATATTTTTCTTCATTTTCTTCTACTGCCTTTCCCATATCTGTGGAATTGTGGGTGCGAGCTGTATCGCACATGTGGATTTGGCCCTGTTTTGTGGCTGGATGCTCTTCCTGTTGCCAATGAAATACAGAGGGATGTAATCACTATTTCTTTGGTGGGTGGTAATGTAATGTGTATCATCGCCATAAGACCTGTCTGTGTCGGTGCGATGTAAAGCCACTAGCAAAATAAAAAACGTTAAAAGAATTTAATTTTTCTAAATATGGAGGGGAATGTCCGGCTCCATGGCTCAATGGTTAGCATGCTGGCCTTTAGTCACAGGGGTCCTGGGTTCGATTCCTGGCAGGGTCGGGAATTTTAACCATAATTGGTTGATTCCTCCAGCACAGGGACTGGGGGTATGTGCCGTCTTCATCATCATTTCATCCTCATCACGATGCGTGGGTTGCCTATGGGTGTCATATCAAAAGACCTATACCAGGCCTCTTCTGAGGCCACACGCCATTCAATTATTATTAAAAGGGGAAGATGTTGGAACAAACACAAACTCTCAGTCCCCGGGCCAGTAGAATTAATCAGATGCAATTAAAATCTTTGACCTGGCCGGGAATCGAACCTGGGACTCTCCGAACCAAAGAACACAATGCTGACCATTCAGCCATTGAGTCAGACTTGTCAGTGCAGCATTGTTTGGCAATTATTGTGTCTCAGAAATATATACTGTATTATGAATTATAATAATTCCATGTGGCTATATCAGATCGATGCTACTTTGTAAGACAGACCTTCCAATGAAGGTGGGCAGCATCTGCCATGTAAGGAAAACTGTATATTTTTGTGGTGGAGGATAGTGTTGTGTGTGGTTTGGGAGGTATAGGAATGTTGGGGACAACACAAACATCCAGTCCCTGAGGGAAGAGAATTAACCATTTACGACTAAAATCCCATGACCCAACCGGAAATCAAACCCGAGGCCCCAAGGCCATGACATTGACCACTCAGCCATGAAGCTGGGCATATTATACACTGACTGACAGAGCAAATGCAACACCAAGAAGGAGTGGTCAGAACTTTATGCCAATTGCAGGGTAGACTGACGTCACTGAGGTATGCTCATGATGTGAAATGCGCCGCTGTGCTGCGCACGTAGCAAACGATAAATGGGACACGGCGTTGGCGAATGGCCCACTTCGTACCGTGATTTCTCAGCCGACAGTCATTGTAGAACGTGTTGTCGTGTGCCACAGAACACGTGTATAGCTAAGAATGCCAGGCCGCCGTCAACGGAGGCATTTCCAGCAGACAGACGACTTTACGAGGGGTATGGTGATCGGGCTGAGAAGGGCAGGTTGGTCGCTTCGTCAAATCGCAGCCGATACCCATAGGGATGTGTCCACGGTGCAGCGCCTGTGGCGAAGATGGTTGGCGCAGGGACATGTGGCACGTGCGAGGGGTCCAGGCGCAGCCCGAGTGACGTCAGCACGCGAGGATCGGCGCATCCGCCGCCAAGCGGTGGCAGCCCCGCACGCCACGTCAACCGCCATTCTTCAGCATGTGCAAGACACCCTGGCTGTTCCAATAAACAATTTCCCGTCGATTGGTTGAAGGAGGCCTGCACTCCCGGCGTGCGGTCAGAAGACTACCATTGACTCCACAGCATAGACGTGCACGCCTGGCATGGTGCCGGGCTAGAGCGACTTGGATGAGGGAATGGCGGAACGTCGTGTTCTCCGATGAGTCACGCTTCTGTTCTGTCAGTGATAGTCACCGCAGACGCGTGTGGCGTCGGCGTGGGGAAAGGTCAAATCCGGCCGTAACTGTGGAGCGCCCTACCGGTAGACAACGCGGCATCATGGTTTGGGGCGCTATTGCGTATGATTCCACGTCACCTCTAGTGCGTATTCAAGGCACGTTAAATGCCCACTGCTACGTGCAGCATGTGCTGCGGCCGGTGGCACTCCCGTACCTTCAGGGGCTGCCCAATGCTCTGTTTCAGCAGGATAATGCCCGCCCACACACTGCTCGCATCTCCCAACAGGCTCTACGAGGTGTACAGATGCTTCCGTGGCCAGCGTACTCTCCGGATCTCTCACCAATCGAACACGTGTGGGATCTCATTGGACGCCATTTGCAAACTCTGCCTCAGCCTCGTACGGACGACCAACTGTGGCAAATGGTTGACAGAGAATGGAGAACCATCCCTCAGGACACCATCCGCACTCTTATTGACTCTGTACCTCGATGTGTTTCTGCGTGCATCGCCGCTCGCGGTGGTCCTACATCCTACTGAGTCGATGCCGTGCGCATTGTGTAACCTGCATATCGGTTTGAAATAAACATCAATTATTCGTCCGTGCCGTCTGTGTTGCATTTGCTCTGTCAGTCAGTGTATGTGAGAATCTAATAATGTAATTAATTAGCTTGTGGATTAAAAACCTAATAAGTCACATAAAATTTGATAAAAAATGCTGCTATGAATTTCCTGTTTCATTTTACATATGTAAGTGTTTAGAAGGAGAGGTCTTGTATTGTATTGTGAGGTCTGAGTTAAGCAATGGAAGTGCTTTCTTTTCAACACACTGAGCTTGATAGTTGCAGTCACTTAAGTGAGGCCAGTATCCAGTATTCGAAGATTGTGGGTCCGAACGCCACTGTCGGCAGCCCTAAAAGATGGTGTTCCATGGTTTCCCATATTTACCTGTCCCACCATCGCCATAAGACCTATCTGTGTTGGTATGATATAGAGCAACTTAAAAAAAAAAAAATTCTTTTCAACACAGTCTACGATATAAGTGGCTGCTTTTGTGAATTATATTGTTCTATGATTTTATATTATGTCTTCAGCCACTGCTCATATCCGAGTGTATGTTTTTTACTTACAATTCATGTACAGTCTGTTTTGTGTAAATGACGTTAATGACTCATCAGGTCAATTGTTTCATAGAACATCCAGTTACATTTGGCACACCTGAGAGAAGGGGGTGGACATGGTTGAGTTTGTCTGAGTTTTCTTCTAAGACGAGCCTCTGTTTGCAGTCTTTGACACTCAGTTTCAAACTGCAGTACAGGACTGGATGTGACTGCGCACCAGCGAGGGCGATCTTCAACAAGTGTGTGCCAAAACGGGGGTCAATGTTTGTTCTCTTCAAGTTTTTTTTTGAGCTGCTCTCCTTGTAATGTTTCAGAGGTGCACCACGTGGCCTCCTGCCAGAACTGAGTTCACTGTATAGTATCTGTCGGGGTACCCATGCATTGGACATGACCAATCCATCTAAGTTGGTGACCTATGATGGAAGCTTCTATACTGTTCATCTGTGCCCTTTCAAGTACTACAACATTGGAGACATAATCCTCCCACTTGATATTCATAATGATCCTAAGCTTCTGCTGGTAAAAACATTCCAATTTCTTGATGTCACATTGGTACAGAGTCCATGTTTCACATCCATACAATAAAGTGGAGACAACGACAGCTTGGTACACCATCAGTTTAGTGGATATATTTAGGTCTTTATTAGAAAAGACTTTGCAGGATAAATGTCCAAAAGCACAATGAGCAGCTCATATTCTATTTTCTACATCCATCTCTATGGTACAATGAGATGAGAGAATACTCCCAAGGTAGGGAAAGAAGTCTGCTTGTTCCAGAGATGTACCTGAGATGGTAATGTTGAAGTCTGGCAAACTAGTTCCTGGAGCAGGCTGTGCTAAAACCTTACGTTTCTGAATGTTGTTTGTCAGGCCAAAATGCTAATAAGCAGCCTTAAAGCAATCAACTGACAATTGCAAGTCATCTAGAGAATGAGCTGGAGTGGCATTGTCATCTGCATATTGCAGTTCAGTAACCCGGGTGAGATGGGTAAGTCTTTTAAAGCCGAGTCTTGACTGATTAAAAATCCCACCATGAAGGCTGTAACTAATTTCTACACCTGCATTCTTGCCAGATGTCTCATAAAGCATAGCTGTCAGGTACAAGGAAAACAGTGTAGGTGCAAGCACACAACCTTGCTTTAGTCCATTAGTAATAGGAAATTCTTCTGACATGTTGTTCTGATAGAGAACCTGACCAACCACATCATCATGAAGAGCATGGACGTGTCCAACAAAATGTTTGGGATAGCCAAACTGCCTTAACACCATCCACATAGTATCTCTAGGCACAGTATCAAAGGCCTTTTCCAGGTAATAAAACACAAAGAACAAGGGTTTCTGTCATTCTCTGCATTTTTCCTGCAACTGTCTTGTGCAGAAGATCATATCAGTGGTACTCCTGGATATGCAAAACCCACACTGTGATTCGGGGAGTAACTTTTCAGATAGAGTTTGAAGCCAACTCAACAGGTACTATTTGGTTTCCTATATCCTTAGGATCAGAGAAAAGAGCCTTGTTTTGAGAGGTAGGCCTCCTTTAATAATGAGTTCTAGAGGAATATTGTCTGGTCCAGGAGCCTTTCTAGGAATGAAGCTGAGAAGAGCTTTGTTATATTCATGACAGGTTGGTGGCATTGACATCCAAGGTTGCATAGGATGTTGTGGGACATGCTGAAGAAAATTTTCAGCAGCAGTGGAACTGCGGTTTCAAAGTAAATTGAAGTGCTCTTTCCAGCACCTCAGATTGTCTTGATTGTCTGTAAGAATGGTGGTGTTGTCGGCAGCTTTCATATTTGCCAATGAAGCGCTGACAGGTCCATAAATCTGTTTTAGTCCAGCATAGAAATTTTGCAGGTCCCTGGCATCTGACATTTTTTGTAGTTCTCTGGCTTTTTGTTGCCACTTTTGTTCTTTATTTCCCTAATTTTGGTCTGACATTTCTGCCTCAGCTCTTGAAAATGTGATCTCTTCAACTGGGAAGATGGATCTTGTACGGAGGATAAAAAGGCATCCCGTTTGGCATTGATAATGTTGGCAGGTATCTTGGTGAGAACTGTGTTCAGATGTTGGTAGAACTGATTTTTTGTATCTTACTCAACTTTAAGAGTAGGAGCATAGGCAGAAATAGATGTAATGGCAGTATCCTTAGAAAGAGGCACACGCAGGGTCATAAGCCTTTCATTTCCTACAATTGGTGTGAGTTGATATTCATACACTTTGTCTTGACTGCAAAACCAACACCATTAATATGATTTTCTCCTTTCTCCCTTCCTTTCCAAATGATGGTGTATCCGCTACTTGCTTCACTGACTTGTCCTTCATCTGATAGTCTTGTTTCGCTCAGAGCAGTGATGTCAATATTTAGCCTTGCTAGCTCAGGGGTAATAAGAGCTGTCCTTCTTCGGGCCTATTATTGTCCTTCAGGTCAAGTAGCATTCTGACATTCCCACGTGCCTACAATTAAAATTGTGTTCTTCATTTTCAATTGATTTCGACCGCATGAATTGGGGCAACCCTCTGAGTGCGGTTTCCCAGACGGGTTCAATTGCGACTACCAATGTTTAGCCCACATTTTCTACGGCCTTCCTCCTTCGGGGTGGGCAGCGGTGATCCTAAATAAGCCTGCCCAGTCAGAGATACAGGACCGGATCCCTGAGTAGTCACAAGGTCTCAGGAAGGCGACCATCACACATCTATCGCCAATGTGCAGGTCCAGACTAGAAGCTTCCAGTTTCATCCAAAACCTTGTCCCACCATCCTTATCCCATCGCCATTGGACTTTTGAATAGCAAGTGAAATCGCCATTAGTGTGACTTTGTTTAAGGTGGACTACAACTTGCCAGAAAGTGGCCCACACGCTATGATTCCAGAGCCATTCACCGCGGCACATATAGCACGAGACATGCAGGATCAAGCACCAGAACTGCAACAAACTGCCGCAGACTCCACAAAACTTGAGTTGCGCCTTTGTAGCCAGTCCGTCTGGCATAGACTCTTCCGCTAGCACAGCCATTGGGAACCAGGGTTATTATATTGGTTCCTCTTCCGCCTGCTTAACCGTTGGTCGATTTTGTACTTGTATTAATTCCCAGTACCTGGGCTGCATCTTCCTCCATCTCCACTGTACCAAAGCACATCTTCTCCACCATAGATGCCGTTGAGGTCTTCACCCATAACCCAGGGCAAGGGCCTTCCATATTTATGACCCCTGGAAAGAGGGTGTCCCAGTACTGTAAAGCCCCCAGTAACTGGGCTACCCGTTGGTCCGCGGTTTGTATTGGGTATTTCAACCAGCCCTACATACTGTATCCACCACCTGGGGACGTGCTCTGTAGGGGTCAGTTTCCCCTGGCTACTTATTGGAAGTTAATCCCACCCACAATGGCTAAGGTTATTTGCAGAGTTATGTTATGTATGCGTTTATTTAGGGTACGACTTTTTGTGCCAGGACAGTCTGAAAACACATTTGGCTCTCCTGGTGCAGGTTTTACTGTTTGACACCTGTAGGCAACCTGTACATCTGAGTGTAAGATGATGACGATGATGATGATGAGGGTGAAACACAGTGTTGGTACATAATCTACTCCTGTTGAATAACGCCAAGGAGTCTGCTGAAGGCTTTACATCTCTATGTGAAAGATTAATTACCTTCAACAGTGTCATAAGCCCTCACTACATATGAATACTGTGGAGACGTTTGGAACTGAATCCAGGCTTTTGGCATGCAGTCTTGTGATTAGAAGTTGTATACTACCACCTCTTCTACTGTCAGCCAACATTTTGATGGTGAAAATTTCTTCCACCAGAACTGGCTCACCACAGTTTCAGATCATACAGACTTGATGCCTTAACAAATATGGCCATCAGGCAGGTATTTACTGCATGATGATAATTTTATTTTTATACCATGAGTATTTTTAGGTCAAATATTGTGGAACCTTTAGATAGATAGATAGATAAAGAATGGGTGATCCCTACCTTCGCAGGGCTCCACATGTAGGTCTGTGAAGACCCTTTGTGTCCCTTAAACGGGTTTGCCTAGTCCAGCCCTAGTGCTCCTATAAAGGATATCAGTTTCCGGATGTTGGCATTCCTGATGTCTTCCAGGCTCACGAAATGTGAGCCAAGGTATCGATGTCTAGTGCTTGCAAGAGCCTGGCACTGACATAACACATGCGCGGAGGTCTCTTCCTCCCTACCGCATCTTCTACACATCGGATCCTGACTGATTTTCATGATGTGTAGGTGTCTCTGTAAGGTATTGTGGCCTGTCAACAGTCCAACTACTATTCACATTCTGGTCCTATTCAAATTTATCAGGACCTTTTTATAACTTTGGCTAGGCCCTTTGATAAGTTCACGTGCCTGCCTTGCTATGGTTAACCTCTTCCAAATGCCTACGTGAGACTGGTTTGTTCACTGGGATATTACCAGTTTCACGCTTCGGAGTGACACTCCCAGGAAGGGCTCTGGTCCTATGAAAGGACCTTTTGAGCCTTGTTTTGCTAGTTTGTCAGCTTCTTCATTTCCACTGATACCTGTGTGCCCAGGGACCCATAATAGGGTAACTAAGCGAAGTTCACACAGCTGATCTAACATCCTTTGGCATTCCCATACCATTTTTGATGTTGTTTTAACTGCGCATAGTGCTTTTAACGCTGCCTGGCTAATGGTGATGGCTGCAAATGGTGATGCATCTTCTATGTCCAGGTATGTTCCATATATATACAGCACAGGCCAGTATTGCGTATACTTCGGCCTGGAAAACAGTAGCATATTTATCCATGGGAAGGGAGAGCCTTGTCTTAGGCTCCCGGACCCCGGCGCCTGTGTCCGTCTCTGTCCGCGAACCATCTGTGTATCATGTACAGCCCCCAGACCTAAGACGGGCCCCAGCATCTGCGGCCCACTTCTCCCTTGTGGGTATCACCACTGTGAACTTATAATTCAAATTAAAACTAGGCTTCATCCGGTCCACGATCATCATTGTTGTAGGGCAGGTCTGGTGAAGCCTTGTAGGAATAGAGGCATGACCTCTATTTGGATTCTTGAAGATCCATCCTCCGATTGACCAGAGGCGGTAAGCACTCATTCCCGCTATTTCCTTAACATATAAATGTAAGGGGGGAAAGACCTAGGATGGCCTCCATTGCACATAATGGTGTAGTATCCAGTGCCCCTGTTATTCTTAGACACGCAAGTCTTTGGACACTGTTTAACTTGGTGGTCACAGTTTTACTCTCCGAACCTGGCCACCAGACTAAAGATGCGAAGGTGATCGTGGGCCGTACAATAGAAATATAGAGCCACTGGACCACCTTAGGTCCTAGGCCCCAAGTCTTTCCGACGGCCCTGCGACAGGCCCACATAATCTTGCGAGCCTTATCCACCTTATGGTCTATATGTTTCTTCCAACTCAGTCTTGCCTCAAGGATTACCACTAGGTACTTAACTGAGGTTGTCTTAACTAATTTTTTCCCAAATAGGAAAGGCTCTGACAGTCCGTCTAGCCTCCTTCTCCTGGTAAATACCACGAGCTCCGAAGTCCGTGTCGTGGCACCATCTTTCCACCTTACGTAGGGAGCTCTGTACGAGCTCTGAAATTGTACTGGGGAAATTTCCCACCGCCATCACCAGACACCATAATGTTGGTGATAATACTTCTCCCTGTGGACACCCCCTGTCTATATTAGCTCTCAACATTACTGTGTTGAGGGTAAACAGAACTTGACGGCCCTGCAGTCAGGCCATAATCCATTTTATGAGCATCCTGCTCCTCCTCTCTCCTCACTCCTCTTCTCTCTAGACTAAGTTCTATGGAGCCCAAAGATGTGTAGTTAAAGGTCCCTTCTATATCTAGGAATACAACCATAGCAAGTTGTTGCTGATCCAAGGCACTCTCCAGCCTAGAAACTAGCTGGTGTAGTGCCGTCTCAACTGACTTCCCTGGTTGATATGCATGTTGATGAGGATGAAGGGGACAGTCTCTTAATACTTTCTCCCTGATATGTCTATCCGCCAGTCTTTCCAAGGTCTTAAGAAGAAAAGACGTTAGAATAATGGGTCTATAATCCTTAGGTCTAGTATATGAAGACCTTCCGGGTTTGGGTATATACACTACCTTCGTCTGACGCCACAAGGAGTACACGTACCCCATAGTGAGACAGGCTCTAAAAATTCTGACCAGGTATGGTATAAGGACTGCGCCCACTTCCTGAAGTGCTGGGAAGATCCCATCCATTCCTGGGCTTTTATAAGGGGCAAAAGATTCTAATGCCCACTTCACCCTTCTTGGGGTAACAATCTCTGTGGCTTCCTTCCATCCACTTCTATCGGGTCTGAAGGATCCACTCGATTCTACTTCACTATTCGTGACTGCTGAACCTGGAAAGTGGGCATCAAGCATTAAGTTCAGGGTCTCCCCCTCTGTGGATGTATATCCACACGAAGGTAACTCCAATGAGCCAGCCTTGCCCTTCCATCCAAGGTTAGAATTTTATGAAGCCTTGCCACTTCATGTTGACTTTCAGTGGAGTCACAAAACTGTCTCCAAGATTTTTAGAAGCCTTTTTGACTTCTGACTTGTACTTTCTTTGTGAGTCTTTATAAGAATCTAGGCTTTCTTGATCCTGAAGTTCCCTGTATTTATTCCAGAGCCTTCGTGTGTTTCTCCTCAGGTGCTCAAGATAACTGTTCCACTTGAAGCTTCCTGTTACTCTTTCTGCCTTAACGACTGGGCAGTTTAATTCACAAGAGGTAACCAGTGTCTGTGTGAGAAAGCTCACACTGAACTCCAGCTCCTCTTTGTTCTCAATTATATTTGAGGGTCCTCCTTCCAGTACCCTCCTCATGTACTCCCTAAAAGACGTCCAACTGGTTCGTCTAGGGTTTCTATAAGGAGCCCTCTATATGAAACACAATGTGTCTATGATCTGACAAGGAAGGCTCCAAAAAACTTTCCAGTCTTAAAATTCCTGTATGATTCCCATGGAACCCAGGGTAAGATCTATGATCCCCTCACTCCTGTTATTGATGAAGGTAGGGTATCACCTATGTTCATGATCTCAAGATCAGTTGTACATAGAAATTCTATGAAATGCTCTCCCTTTCGGTTTGGGTGTTTACTTCCCCAAATGCTGTGATGAGCATTGGCGTCGCATCCTACTGTGAGGTTAAGTCCTTGTTTCCTACAGTATATCACCAATCTCTTGAACTCCTCTGGCGGGGGTGGAGATTCAGAGTCTCCTGGGAAATATGCAGAACAGACAACCAGGTCTCTTGGCTGTCTGCCCTCTTCATATCTCACTAGAACTGCTACAAGGTCTGTAGTAATGAAGCCCGGTATAGCCCAAGCGTTTTGATCCTTAACTAGTATACATGCTCTAGGCTTCTCCTCTGCTACTCCAGTGAATAGAGTGAAGCCTGCACATTTTAGTCCCATGATATGCCCTTGTCTAAGCCAGGGTTCTTGTATCAGGGCAACCGAAAACCTGCCTTTCTGGATACTTCTAATAAGTATCCTAGAGGCTGCTTTACAATGTTGTGTGTTTGCTTGTATGAAAGTAATCATTCCTTACTTTCATGCAATACTTTACCTTATGCGGTCTCCGGAACGTGCTGCTCTGTCTCCCGCGATGAATCCTGAGGCTTGGCTGGCCCCAGTTCCTGTCCAGGCTCCCGCTCTTCGCCCCTGTTGGTCTCGGTGTTGTCTGTGGTGGGGTTGGTCCTCTGCTTGTCGCGTTTGCCCTCCACCAAGGTGAAGGTAGCAACATGCACTCCGCAGAAGATCTTCTTTCCCACCACTTTTTCCACATCTCTGGAGTCCATGCTGACCACAAGTCGGACACCTCTCTTCTCCTCCTTGCGGTCGTAGACCCTCCAGCTGTTGGGATTTAAGCCATGGTTCTGGCGTGCCATTCTTCCCAAAAGGATGTTATTGTCCTTTGGTTGTCCTGGTATCCAGACCATGACTCTCTTATAGGAAAGGAGTTTATCCATACCCACAATTGTGAGCCTGGCTCCTTCCCACAATTGTATACTTGTAACAAGACTAGAAAGCCATGCTACAGTCTCATCATTATCTGCAATAATGATGGCCGCACCTCTCGAGAGACAGCAGTCCAGGAACTGAGGCTTAAATGGGCCCCTGCTCCGGAAGCTCATTTATCAGATTGGTGATAGCCTCCTCCACAGATTCCACCTGTTTCTCAGTTAGCTGCTGGTCAGGATATCCTACAGACACTATGGCCATCCTGATCCCAGCTTTAGCTATCCTGGCATACTTCACCTTGGGTTTTTTGTGGGCCTGCCGATCTCCTTGTATACCGAATGGTTACCCAATAGGGCTCCGCAAGAAAGAAGCTACTAGTCCCCCTCACCACGCAGAGGATCTTCAATTGAAGAGGGTAACCAAGGTTAACCCCCTACAATTGTAGAAGCACACACGAGGGGGTGTGGAACCTTTATGAAAATGAAGAAAGCAGCTTGTAGTATTTTAATCTATTTGGAAGTTTGTTTAGACGTATTTCATGTGCTTTGCTTTAAGAGAAATTTCAGCAGCCATTCAAACAGCCATTTGTTGGAAGCTGTCACAGGTTATTTGCTGTGAAATTTTCCCACAAGAATAGATGGGTTGAATTTCCTAGTGAAAGTCCAGTATTTCACTTTGCTTGCACATACCGAAACAAAGCCAACAATAGTCAGTCGACTGCATTAAGATACTTTGAGAATAACTTACCCAGTGTATGGGATCCTCACCAGGATTACTTGATTCACTGGAAAAAATTTGAAGAAATGTAGCTCGATTTGTTCTGGGTGATTCCCTACAAAAGAGTAGCATTACAAAAATGTTGCAAAGTTTGGGCTGGGAAGACTTGGGAGAAAGAAGACGAGTTGCTCGACTAAATGGTATGTTACAAAACATTACTTTCATCTTTGTTCTGTATTGAAAACAGCTATCTCGCTAAGTTTACAAAAGGAGTGTTTCATTATCCCACCTATTCAATACAATTAATTCCATAGTTATGTGGTTAAACATAGAAATTCCTAGATTTAAAGCGACATGTTTCACCCTTCTTTTTTTTTTTTTTGCTAGGGGCTTTACGTCGCGCCGACACAGATAGGTCTTATGGCGACGATGGGATAGGAAAGGCCTGGGAGTTGGAAGGAAGCGGCCGTGGCCTTAATTAAGGTACAGCCCCAGCATTTGCCTGGTGTGAAAATGGGAAACCACGGAAAACCATTTTCAGGGCTGCCGATAGTGGGATTCGAACCTACTATCTCCCGGATGCAAGCTCACAGCCGCGCGCCTCTACGCGTACGGCCAACTCGCCCGGTCACCCTTCTTTTATTGGGCATCATCAACCTTATTTAATCTTAGAACAAGCTTCTGTTTGAGTACATTATCACTTATAAAATTGAACTGTTGATTTCTTAAAAGTATTGACACTGTGATATAGTTACTATACAAAATAAGGATATTGAGACATAACATATACAACACATGTTAAAATTATTTTAAACAATTTAAAATGTTTGTCTAAAAAAGAAAAGAATTTTGTGTCATATTAATTCTAAAAATAAGACATGTCCAACACTGAGATGGATCCTCTTCGTAAAAATTCTGAACATATGCAGTCTAATGGCAGACTGAAAATAGACAAGGAAAGCTGGTGGTGGAAATATAATATCCAGAGGCACTGAAGAAAAAGACTGCAGTTACAGTGTGGAGGAAAGAGAAAAACAAATAGAATGGAAAAGACCTAAAGGAAGAATATTAGTTCATAAAAAATTAGGCCAAAGAGAGTCATAGCAATAGCTAAAAGTGAAGCGCAGCAAGACCTCTATGATAATTTGGAGACACCAGTGGGTGTGCAGCAGATCTACAAGGTCACTGCTCAGCAGAAAAGTCACTCCAGGGATATTGTCACCACCAAATATATCCGTGATGATCAGGAAACATTACTGACTAATGATAAAGCCATTAACAACCGCTGGAAGAAGTACTTCGAAGTGTTACTAAATGAGGAGTTTCCACGAGACAGAGCAGTTTTGCAGTATCCAGTTGAGAGGCCTGTGCCTGAAGTCGCCCCTTCTAATATTGCAACAGCTGTGTCAAAGGTGAAGAACGGCAAAGAGGTTAGCCCTGATCATATTCCAACTGAACTATGGAAAGTTCTAGGTGCTGAAGAAAATGATTGGTTGATGAAATTGTTCAATAAAATCCTCACTCAATTTCTAATGCCAGAACAGTTCTGTCAAAGCTTCCTTGTGCCCATCTACAAGCAAAAGGATGTTGTCTGAAAAGGTGAGAATTACCGAGGCATCAAACTCACTTCACAAACACTCAAAATCTGGGAGCGCGTCATAGGAGGCTGCATCAAGGGTTTGATTAACATCCATCGGAACCAGTGCGTTTTCACGTCAGATATTTCAACAAGTGACGCAATTCAGACTCTGCGGATCTTGATTGAGAAACACATAAAGACCTCAATATGGTATTCTTTGTTTGTGTTACCTGAGATATTGTCTGGGCAGCAGTACAACATCAAAAAGTTCCTTGGGTATATGTGAAGATGATCCAAGATATGTACCTACATCCATCTACTATGGTGAAAACTACTGCAAGTGTTTCAGATAGTTTCCATGTTGGTGTTGGTGTACATCAGGGGTCGGCATTGAGCCCAGTACCATTCAACATTGTCATCAACTACCTCATGGAGCAGCTGATTACAGACCTGCCGTGGACCATATTTTATGTAGATGATATTGTTTTGGTTGGTGAGTCATGTTAGGAGGTTGAGGCAGTCTTGGAATGATGGTGAGTAATACTAGAGGCAAATGGATTAAGTTGCAAGAAGACAGAGTAAATGTTCTTCAACTTTGTGCAGCCAGGACAAGCGAACCCACATAACACTGTCTTCCTGGCTGGAGAACCACTGATGATGACCGACAAGTTCAAATATCTTGGATCAGTCATTACAACTGATGGTAATATCGATATAGATGTCAAGCACCGCATCAGTGTTGGTTGGATGAAATGGCTGTCTCTTACTGGTGTTTCTGTGGTAAGTGGATGCCAGTCAATTTAAAGGGGAAAGTGTACAAAACCACTCGGCCTGCCCTTATGTACAGCTACAAATGTTGGGCAAGGCAGAAGAAGCATGACCAACGAATGCGTGTCACAGAGATGCAGATGTTGCGATGCTCGGTGGGAGTCACTCTGTGTCACGAAGTGCACAACGAACACGTGTGAGGATCCTTTCATGTTGTGCCCATCAGCGACAAGATGGAGGAGAAACAGCTCCGCTCGTTTGGTCGTATGGTGTATCGTCATGGTTACCCGCAACCTGTCAGATGTGTTTACACTGAGTAGTGCTGCACACGTGTTTATCTGTGAATGCAAATTGTCTCAGTTGAATTTACAATATAAAAGTGGCAAATATGAATGAAGAGGAAATACGTATGCACGTTTATTTAGATAGCAGTTACGATGATTATTTATTTGAATAAAACGAAGAGTTTAGAGAACTGTCAAGTGAAGATGAAGGTGTAGTGAACTCCAGCATTGCAAGTGAAACTTCATCGACTGGACCTCTGAGTAAAAATGGAACGGAATAATCCCGGATCATCATATGCTGTTTCTGAAGATTCAGAAGAGGATTTTCCAGCAACTGCTACAAAAGCAAGAAGATGCGTGAAGGTAATGGTCCGGGATGGAGGAGGGGATATGTCGCACGGCAATGACGACACTTCTCAGGTCAGTGTTGATAATTTGAGTAACAGTGATGCTGAAAATACTTCTGCACATAAAAATGGGAATGAAAACAACAATAGTGTTTACCAGAATGTAACATTTCATGATAATTAGCCTCCTAGGCTAAGTTATTTATCAGGTTGGAAAACTAGAAGACCGCAGGTGCCTCCTAGCTGCATCACTCCACTTCAGTTTTTATGTTATTTTTCACTTCTGCACTGATGACGAAAATTATTATGGAAACTAATTCCTATGCAATAGAATATTCAATGATAATCATAATAATATAATTATAGTTATTAATAAAAGTTCAGAGTTAATTCTGACTAGGTAAAAATTTGCAAAATTAATTTGGACCAGATTGTTGGAACATGAGACAGAATATTGGACTGCAGAGGGTTAAGGAAAAGTGAAGTGCCATTAGATCTGATACAAGAACATCGGAAATACTCTTTCTGAATCAGACGAGCAGACTTTGAGTGAGCTCGGGAGTGCCCATTTTATAGGTACATATACGGCAAGGAAAGAAGAAGAATATTTTGTTTGATGCCAGACAAGCATAATGCTCAGTAACACAAAGGGAATTAAGACTTTAATTTGCCCCCGCTTGAAAAGGCAGCTGAAGTCATACCTGGCCCACCACTGATGAAGACCAATCTGAAAACACTGAGCTACTATATGAGGATTGGGGCAAAAGTCATGGCAACTATTTTTTTTCTTGTAGATATGTGAATGGATCACAAACGTATATGTGTCGTGTAGAAGTTATGCAGCATAGTGTATATGCAGAACAACAGAGGGCTCTGTGATAATGGTAGTAACGCAGCGAGGGCTGTGAAATTAGTCAGTTGGTGAGTGTCGTGCAAGATAACAGTAACCCGTGTTGAGCAGCACGCTTACATCAAAATAACCGTTCTCCGAGGGAGTAATGCGATGGAATCTCACAGTGAATTAGTGGAAGCCCCTGGGAATAATGCCCTACCATACCGTACAGTAGCACGGTGGGTAGGGAAGTTTCAGCAAGGACGAGTGTCAACCAGTGATGAGCAACATTCGGGACGACCTGTCAGTGTGCGGACCGACGTGGCATGTGCCGTCATCGAGCAGCTCCTGGATGAAGACAGACGATGGACGCTACTGGTGTAAGAGAGGGCAAGTGGCATCGAGAAACGCACCAACCACAGGATATTGCGTAATGAGCTGCAACTGCGCAAAATCGCATCGTGGTGGGTACCGCACGCATTGATGGAAGTTCAAAGGTGGGTACGCTATGCAATACACTCCGACCACCTTGCACGCTGGCAACAGGATGGCAATCAAGTCTTGTCACAAATAATCGCCATCGATGAATTTTGGGCCAGGGCATACGAACCAGAACTGAAACGTCAGTCCGTGGAGTGGCGACACGCTGGATCACTAAGGAGGCAGAAGGTCCGTCAGAATCTTTCCCCAGTGCTGATCATTGCGTATGACGTCAGCGGTGTCATTGTTTGTCACTTTGTTCCACATGGCAGAACAGTAACTGCACAGTACTACAGGGACTTCCTGGTGCGACAGGTACAATGTGGCGTTCGGGAGAAATGTCCGGATCATGTGGACAGTGCAATAATCCTGCACGACAATGCAAAACCACATAAAGCAGAGTGTGTAGGGCAGCTACTGCAACCTTGGGGATGGGAAGAATTGGAGCACCCACCGTACTCTTTAAGGGTTATAAATTTCATGTTGTTGGTCCGTATTGAACTGAGAATAACATATGAGTAACAACACAGTAAAGGTTTCCACCTATTCAATACAAAATATATTCACAATATTTTAAAATTACATGGAACTAGTTTCGACCCATCTAGGGGTCATCCATCATCAGCCACATCAAAGCAAAGATCACTCTTGACGAAATCCTAAGAACATGTTAATTTTAACAGTAAGATTATTATGGAATAACAAGTGAATGTGGTAAATGAAAAGAGATGTTAGTATGGGACAGGTGAGTAATAGCTAATAAATATACAAGGAATATACATAAGAGGTTTGGAACAAGTATAAAAGGGGGCTTAGTGTTGTAAAAATTATATAATCATGGAAAACAGTAAGTCCTTATAATGAAGAATGCAATGTGAAATGACACATATAAAACTATATAGCTTAGGAAGAGTGGAGGTGGTTTAGGAGGGGAAGAGGGCTTAAGGTGGGGTTGAAGGGTGCGGGAGAAAGGGTAATTGTCTCGGAAAAGTACCTTTGATTAAATTTAGGATTGAGTTTTGGTTGGCTGCATTATTGTTTCTGAGGAAAGTGATAAATAGATCGAAGAGTATGTTGGGTTTCTCTGAGATTTCATTGAGATTGTGACTGGCATTAAAGTATTGGTCTAGGTGTATGTAGTAATTTTCCATTATGTCGAGTAAAGGGCCCTTGTTTGCTAATATGAGGATGTCCAAGAAAGATCTAAAGAACGAACTCAACACAATCCGCGGAATCGCAAAATTCAACGGCTTCAGCAACCATTTTATAGAAAGGATAATCAATAAACATAAATATCGCCCAAAAACTACCCCCAAAAAAGAAACAACTAAACCTCTAACATTTTCCACCTTCACGTTCAACAATGATATCTACAAATTAACCAATATCTTTAAGAAACAAGGCGTTAAAATAGCCTTCAAAACCAACTATAAGAACATGAACGTTTTACACAATACTTCACACATCAACAGGACCAGCAGTTTTTTAAAATCAGGAGTTTATAAGATCAAATGTAACACCTGTGGAAAAACCTACATCGGGCAAACCGGTAGAAACTTCAATATCAGATACCACGAGCACACTAACGCAATAAAATACAACAAGTTTTCAGCCATCGGCCAACACATGCAAGATTATAACCATAATTTCACCAATATCGAACAAGACATGGACATCCTTGTATTAGCAAACAAGGGCCCTTTACTCGACATAATGGAAAATTACTACATATACCTAGACCAATACTTTAATGCCAGTCACAATCTCAATGAAATCTCAGAGAAACCCAACATACTCTTCGATCTATTTATCACTTTCTTCAGAAACAATAATGCAGCCAACCAAAACTCAATCCTAAATTTAATTAAAAGTACTTTTCCGAGACAATTACCCTTTCTCCCGCACCCTTCAACCCCACCTTAAGCCCTCTTCCCCTCCTAAACCACCTCCACTCTTCCTAAGCTATATAATTTTATATGTGTCATTTCACATTGCATTCTTCATTATAAGGACTTACTATTTTCCATGATTATATAATTTTTACAACACTAAGCCCCCTAACCTCTTATGTATATTCCTTGTATATTTATTAGCTATTACTCACCTGTCCCATACTAACATCTCTTTTCATTTACCACATTCACTTGTTATTCCATTATAATCTTACTGTTAAAATTAACATGTTCTTAGGATTTCGTCAAGAGTGATCTTTGCTTTGATGTGGCTGATGATGACCCCTAGATGGGTCGAAACTAGTTCCATGTAATTTTAAAATATTGTGAATATATTTTGTATTGAATAGGGAGAAACCTTTACTGTATTGTTACTCATATGTTACCCACCGTACTCTCCCGACATTTCGCCCTGTGACTTTGATCTCATTCGAAAGATTAAGGAACCACTACGTGGTAGGCAGTTTGCAACACGAGAGGACATTGCTAATGCTGTGTGCCAACAGGTGACCTGATTCACACATGGTGCAGCAAATGCTGAGGAAGATGGTATTCAGCGCCTCCCACATTGTTGGCAGAGTGTAGTGTCAGTAGCAAGGGACTATTTTGAGGGTCTTTAGCCCAGATTTGTCATGTCAACTGTATGTGTACTGTGTTGTCATTCTTTTGCACGGGGAAGGCCATATTGCCCTGTATACTACCGTAATAAATTAGTGTGTTACGATATTTCAGTGCTATTCATTGTCCACACATGTAGTTAACACCTTGTCCTTTCGTCTCTATATGTCCCATTTTCCAACCAGACTGGTATCTTCAAGGAAAAAAAAGAGTTGCCATGATTTTTTTCCCAACCCTCATATAATTAAGGGAAGTACTCTTTGTTTATGAATTTGCTACTTATTAAACTGTTGATGTATATCTGTTATTTGTAACATTTTCAGTCCTGGAAACATTTCGAGCCCTGTTAGTGCAGTATCATAAGGAGATGGATGATATTGCTGCTGTTGTAGATGAACAAGCCTTGGGTCTTTTCTTACTCCAGTTTGAAATTTTCAAAGAAGTAACAGAACCATCTCCGAAAGATTTACTTAAGGTTGTTGAGAAAACAATGGTTTTGTAAGTAGTTTCATAATATTTTCTTATTACGTGAACTTAGAAAGTGTTAAAGCCAATTAACATAACAGTTAACCAGTTAACATTAGAACTGCCAAAAGCAGTTATACGCTCAGAACTGCCAGTGTGGTCACTTTGACTGCTGCTGGTTAGTCTGCTTCACAGCACTCTCAATGTAGTGTTAGAAGCTATACTCAGATGTACAGAAACATGAACTTCCAGGTAGTGCAGGTTCATATTTTGGAGGTACTGCTGCCTATTCATTGAAAGTGGCTCAACTTTAAAAGAAAGTGGCATTGCCATTTGGTCGAGGTTCATTGCCACTGTTAGAATTCCTGTAAGTTATGAAATTATGATGATAATTACTGTACATTACATTCAGTCTAATAATAATGTTACAGATGTGAAAATTTATATTTTAAATCTTTCAAATTTAAGTAACATGTAAATTTTGTTTTCAGAAAAAATACTTGGGGAAAGGGGGGGGGGGGGAGTAAAAAGGAAAAAGGTGTTGAATTATTTTTATTAAGATACTGGTATCTCAAAAACTGAAGATGTTACAGATGTGGAAATTGGCATTTGGAATCTCCTTTAAAAACACAAAACTTTTTTTTGTTTTGTTTTAGGAAAATCTACTTAATGGGGGATGTTATAAAAGAGGACTGAAAAAGGGATTGATTTCTTTTTATGAGGATACTTATATCTCAAAAACTGAAAAAGTTACAGCCATAAAAATTAGTATTTGGGATCTTTTAAAATAAAGAAACATGTATCCTTATATTTTCAGAAAATTAAATTAGAGGGTAAATGAATTGAAAAATGAATTGAATTCTTTTTTGCATGAGGATACTTATATCTCAAAAACAAATGTTATGGATGTGTAAATTGGTATTTGGAATCTCTTTTAAAAATAAAGAAACACGTATTTGGTACGGGGGGGGGGGTTGGAATCAACTAAAGAGGGGTGTAAAAGGAGTTAAATTTTTTTATGAAAATACAAATAAGAAGTGGACTTAAAACAATACACCCCTAAGGGGTTTTGACTGTGGGGGGGGTGTGTGTGTGTGTGTGAGGAATGATGACAAAAGTATGCATTTATGTGAAACCATTTGAATTACGAAGTTAAAATTTGAAATGATATCCTAGGTGTTAAATAACATAAGATTTCAAACAAATTTAACCACTCAGAGATATATTCATTCCTTACTCCAAAACAGTTTAACGTACAAAGGCAAAATTCCAAATAGCAGTATATATTTTAAATCTTAGATGTGAAATAGGAAATTTTAAATATTTTTAAATGTTCCATCCCTGCAGTATTAAATAGGGTTAGCTGCGTAAACAAAATTATTCATCCCTCCAAAGCGTTTGACGTACAAAGTAGTAATTATACGAGAAGGGTCTTATTTTATGTCCTTGGTATAAAATATTGTATACTTCAAAATATTTCTCGCCTAAGGGGTTTGGATAGTGGTTGACCCTCAAAAACACATTATCCATTCTTCCGAAACCATATCATGCACAAACTTAATTCTTTTTATGAAGGGTGGTCTTCTATATTCTAGATGTCAATATATATTTAAAAACATTCACCCCTTAAAAAAGTATTCATTCTTCTATTACTGTTCGATGTGAAAAATAAAAATTTCACAGGTTGGTTGCTTTTATATCCTAGACATTAAATAAGATAGGGTTTAAGACATTCGAATTATTCCATATGGGGTTCAAATGAGTGTATTTTTATTTGGGCAGTTCTATATTTAAGGACATAATATATTAAACAGATAATGGTAATTAGATTCAGGAAATGGCGGAACTTAAAAAGGAGGCCGGAATGCCAGACTAAGCCAAAGGCTCTGTCCACATCCAGGCTCACCAATGCGGCAGTTTTATGAGGGCAGAGATAGGAATTAAGGGAGGTTTTGATATGGAAGATGTGGTCCTGCATCGAATGATGTGAAATAAACTGATTTGGGCATTGGAAAGGAGTCCCAGGATATTAAGATAGGAGGACATTCTCATACTCAAAATTACCTCAAGGATCTTGGATAATATAAAAAAAGGAGGTTTATTGGATGGTAGGAACTGAAGGCTGATGGATTTTATTAGGTTTAAGAAAAAAGAAGGATATTGTCACTACCCCAATGAAATGAAATGGCGTATGGCTTTTAGTGCTGGGAGTGTCCGAGGACATGTTCGGCTCAAAAGGTGCAGGTCTTTTGATTTGACTCCCGTAGGCAACCTGCGTGTCGTGATGAGGATGAAATGATGATGAAGACAACACATACACCTAGCCCCCGTGCCAGAGAAATTAACCAATGATGGTTAAAATTCCCGACCCTGCTGGGAATCGAACCCAGGACCCTCTGAACTGAAGGGCAGTACGCTGACCATTCAGCCTAGTTGGACACTACCCCATTGATGGTTGTATAAAGTGTAGCAAAGGCTTTTCAGTCTGTCAAACACATAGCAAATACAATGTAAATTAAAACACTAAAAGCATATCTGTAAAACACACACTAACATACAAAGAATGACATGTTTCGTTCTACAAGAACATCCTCAGATTCTATCAAATCACTTAAAATAAGCTTATATATGTACAGTATTGTTTACGTAGCGTAAACTTGTCAATGATAGAGAGATAAGTGATAACATGAAACAGTAATGACAAAAAATAAATTATATACAATTATAATATAGTGAAAAACTTACGTATTTATCTAGACTGCCGATGTTAAGTCTGTTGTCACCAAACACTATTTCAGGACTGTGGTCATGGAAAGTTTGTGGTGAGCCACACTGTGCGTGGAGAGGGGAGGGCAGGACAGGGAGGGGCCTAGTAGATCGATGTGGATCTCTCCTATTGGATGATAAAATCGTGTAGACTATAGAGTGGAGAGGGGGGTGGGGGGGGGAAGATGTAGGGCGGAGCGGCTGGAGCGCTGTGGAACTTTCCATCATTGGAGGGGGGGGGAGATGTTATTGACCTATTTCATGTTAATTGTACCTGTATGTAATATGGATGAATGTAATTATTATAATTTTTTTTATTATTTGTAATAGGTGAATGAAGTACGGAACGGTATTATTATTATTATTATTATTATTATTATTATTATTATTATTATTATTATTATGAAAAAAGCAATTCACCTTCCGTCAACATTGGAGAGGGGAGAGAAGTTATTGACCTTTTCCATGCGAATGTACCTATATGTAATATGGATGAATGCAAATTAATAATTTTTAGTTGAATAAAGTAAGGGACGTTATTATTATTATTATTATTATTATTATTATTATTATTATTATTATTATTATTATTATTATTATTTACGATAGAAGCAATTTAAGGAGTAGGTGTTGTCAGATATTATGCGAGTAGAGCAAATAGGGGGAATTATTTAAATGTGTATTATTATTATTATTATTATTATTATTATTATTATTATTATTATTATTATTATTATTATTATTATTATTATTTACGATAGAAGCAATTTAAGGAGTAGGTGTTGTTAGATATTATGTGAGTAGAGCGAATAGGGGGGAATTATTTAAATGTGTATGCTCATTCAGGTTATTGGCATTAGTATTTTTTGCGACGTAAATTTCTATTGCTTCTTTTATATTCAAAGATTTACTTTTATTTTCAAAGTGTAAAATTTTTAGATCAGTGTTGATGTCTGTGAAATGGTGTGAACAGTCGTAGATGTGCTCCCCGAAGGCTGAATGCCGATTATATCTGATCGTGTTTTTGTGTTCTTTGTATCTTGTATGGAAATTACGTTTTGTTTGACCTATGTATGTGGCGTTGCAGTTAGGTTCTTGGCACTTGAGTTCATACACTCCTGACTTTGAGAAAGGGTCCTTTTTGTTTAAGTTGCACCTGCTGAAGTGTCTCTGTAGTGTGTTATTCGTTCGAAAAGCTACTTTTAAACCTTGTTTCTTGAAAATGTTAGCTACTTTGTATGTGTTATCGTTAACATAGTTGAGAACCACGTAGTTTTCTTTGTCGTGTTTGGTGCTTTCCCGGCGACTTTTCTTATGTTTATTTAAAAGTTTATCCACTGTGCCTGGAGGATGGTTGTTTTCTTTCGCAATTTGTTTAATTATTTGCATTTCTTCATTGAAATCTGTTGTGCTCATTGGTATGGAAATAGCTCTATGTATCATTGTATTCAGTCCTGCTATTTTGTGTGTGTATGGGTGGTTCGAGTTGTTGTCAATAGTGTGTGACGTCTGAGTGGGCTTTCTGTATACCTTGTAAGATAGGTTGTCATTATTCCTGTTGATTGTGATGTCTAAATAGTTTATTTTCTTGTTATTTTCTGGTTCCATTGTGAAGCTGATGGATTTGTGTAAAGAATTTAGAGTGTTTAATAACTGGTCTGCATTAGTGACGTCATTATCATATATGCATATGACGTCATCCACAAATCTGCTCCAATGTAAGATTCCTTTTGAAAGCTGGCCCATTAAGAACATGTTTTCGAAGTTATTGAGAAAAATGTTTGCTATTATACCTGATAACGGTGAGCCCATGGCTAGCCCTTCTGTTTGGCAATAGATTTTGTCGTTAAATGCAAAGCAATTTTGGTGTAGTGTTGTTCTAAGAAGGTTAATAATTTCTTTGGTTTCTTGTAGAGAGGTGTTTTCCTTAAGAAGGTTTTCGATAAAAATCCATTAAAATTATCGAAAACCTTCTTAAGGAAAACACCTCTCTACAAGAAACCAAAGAAATTATTAACCTTCTTAGAACAACACTACACCAAAATTGCTTTGCATTTAACGACAAAATCTATTGCCAAACAGAAGGGCTAGCCATGGGCTCACCGTTATCAGGTATAATAGCAAACATTTTTCTCAATAACTTCGAAAACATGTTCTTAATGGGCCAGCTTTCAAAAGGAATCTTACATTGGAGCAGATTTGTGGATGACGTCATATGCATATATGATAATGACGTCACTAATGCAGACCAGTTATTAAACACTCTAAATTCTTTACACAAATCCATCAGCTTCACAATGGAACCAGAAAATAACAAGAAAATAAACTATTTAGACATCACAATCAACAGGAATAATGACAACCTATCTTACAAGGTATACAGAAAGCCCACTCAGACGTCACACACTATTGACAACAACTCGAACCACCCATACACACACAAAATAGCAGGACTGAATACAATGATACATAGAGCTATTTCCATACCAATGAGCACAACAGATTTCAATGAAGAAATGCAAATAATTAAACAAATTGCGAAAGAAAACAACCATCCTCCAGGCACAGTGGATAAACTTTTAAATAAACATAAGAAAAGTCGCCGGGAAAGCACCACACACGACAAAGAAAACTACGTGGTTCTCAACTATGTTAACGATAACACATACAAAGTAGCTAACATTTTCAAGAAACAAGGTTTAAAAGTAGCTTTTCGAACGAATAACACACTACAGAGACACTTCAGCAGGTGCAACTTAAACAAAAAGGACCCTTTCTCAAAGTCAGGAGTGTATGAACTCAAGTGCCAAGAACCTAACTGCAACGCCACATACATAGGTCAAACAAAACGTAATTTCCATACAAGATACAAAGAACACAAAAACACGATCAGATATAATCGGCATTCAGCCTTCGGGGAGCACATCTACGACTGTTCACACCATTTCACAGACATCAACACTGATCTAAAAATTTTACACTTTGAAAATAAAAGTAAATCTTTGAATATAAAAGAAGCAATAGAAATTTACGTCGCAAAAAATACTAATGCCAATAACCTGAATGAGCATACACATTTAAATAATTCCCCCCTATTCGCTCTACTCACATAATATCTAACAACACCTACTCCTTAAATTGCTTCTATCGTAAATAATAATAATAATAATAATAATAATAATAATAATAATAATAATACACATTTAAATAATTCCCCCTATTTGCTCTACTCGCATAATATCTGACAACACCTACTCCTTAAATTGCTTCTATCGTAAATAATAATAATAATAATAATAATAATAATAATAATAATAATAATAACGTCCCTTACTTTATTCAACTAAAAATTATTAATTTGCATTCATCCATATTACATATAGGTACATTTGCATGGAAAAGGTCAATAACTTCTCTCCCCTCTCCAATGTTGACGGAAGGTGAATTGCTTTTTTCATAATAATAATAATAATAATAATAATAATAATAATAATAATAATAATAATAATAATAATACCGTTCCGTACTTCATTCACCTATTACAAATAATAAAAAAAATTATAATAATTACATTCATCCATATTACATACAGGTACAATTAACATGAAATAGGTCAATAACATCTCCCCCCCCCCCTCCAATGATGGAAAGTTCCACAGCGCTCCAGCCGCTCCGCCCTACATCTTCCCCCCCCCCCCCCCTCTCCACTCTATAGTCTACACGATTTTATCATCCAATAGGAGAGATCCACATCGATCTACTAGGCCCCTCCCTGTCCTGCCCTCCCCTCTCCACGCACAGCGTGGCTCACCACAAACTTTCCATGACCACAGTCCTGAAATAGTGTTTGGTGACAACAGACTTAACATCGGCAGTCTAGATAAATACGTAAGTTTTTCACTATATTATAATTGTATATAATTTATTTTTTGTCATTACTGTTTCATGTTATCACTTATCTCTCTATCATTGACAAGTTTACGCTACGTAAACAATACTGTACATATATAAGCTTATTTTAAGTGATTTGATAGAATCTGAGGATGTTCTTGTAGAACGAAACATGTCATTCTTTGTATGTTAGTGTGTGTTTTACAGATATGCTTTTATTGTTTTAATTTACATTGTATTTGCTATGTGTTTGACAGACTGAAAAGCCTTTGCTACATTTAACTAAGTCAACACTGAAAAACATGGCTTCATTTTTAACCAAAAAAAAAAAAAAGGTTGTATAAAGCGTTGTATAGCATGAATGTATATGTTAGACTTAAAGGATGGAAAACGATTGGTGGACCTCCTGGTATGTGGTGATAGGATGTGTGATTTGATCCGGGAGTTTTTTGTTTTTTGTTTTGTTTCCTGAGGTATTTGGAGATTTCTTCTTTTGTAATAGGAGAATTCAAAGGGTGGAAATATTCTACTTGGGGAGATGGAGGAGAGAGGGTTGGAGTTCTGTAAAATCAGGATTAGCGTAATTGGTAATGGTCAATTCGTTAGGATGGGCGAAGTGAGGGGCAGTGGAGAGGAGAATATCTTTTTATAGTAATTTGCAAATAAGTCAGCTTTTTCTTCATGGGTTAATGGTTGATTGGGAGGGTTTAGAATGGGATAGGTTGGGTGAGGTTTTGATGTATTAGTAAATCTATGAAAAGTATTTCAAAATTTTGTTGGGTCATGGTCGTCATTTAATTTGTTGCATTGTCATTCCAGAGTTTTTGTTTGATTGCTTTAATATAAGAGCAGTCATATTGTAATGTGCATCTTTGTTGGTGTAGTGTGGTTGGGTCTTTAGTTCGTGCCTAGGAATAGTAGTAGTTGTGTACTAGTTGAAGAAGTTGTAATGCTTTATGAGGTATAGGAGGTTTGGATGGGTGGTATGAGTGTCTTGGTATATATAGGTTATCAGCAGTTGTGATAGTTTGTTCTATTTTCGTGATTATTATAAGGAGGTTAATGATCGAGGAGGGAGTGTGTCGGTAAGTAATTCTGTTATATAGGTAAGTTATTTGTCCCAGTTAGCGTGAGTAAAACGTTTGGTCGGCGGGGAGGAGGGGTGGTCTGGATGCTGGTTGATGTCTGTGAGGGAGGAGACCTGGGAAGGTAATAAGTGTGGGGGTATGGTCACTACCTATGGATACTAACTTTTGAACTGTAGGTGAGGTCAGTACTTTCGGTGAAAGGATAAGGATATCAGGAGTTGTGTTTTGTAGGGGCAAGGTAGGGAAAGGAAAGTGGAAACACGTGCCCGGAGGTGATTACATAAATGATCAAAGTCTATGACTTGACGAGGGGTATGTGAACTTACATTAATGTGAGCTAATATGACATAGTCTGAAAAAGTGGCATTATTGAATTTAATAAAATCTAAGGGATAGGAAACAAAACGAAACAAAAACTATTTCAGTTTCTACCACAGCCGTGGTAGGCGGGCCATCAGCCGAACTAGTGGCTCTTAGGTCTTGTGAAGGGGGAGAGAATGGGAGAAATATATTTATTGACATGTATATATCACACATACATGGGGTAAAATATAGAATTGCCTGGTACAGGGAATCACGACAACCCCAAGGAATCTCCAGGAGAGACCCGCGCCGTACCCCTCCCGTAGTTGGCCCCTGCTACCTCCCATTTATTGTCAGATAACAAGTTTACAAAGAGGTACAATAGGTTAAAAGGAACAGTGTGAAGTACGGGTATAAAACAAACTTAAAAGTCTTAATTGCTGTCTAGCACTATTGGAACATACATCAACTGAGAATGTTCTGCAGCTCTTCTTGTGCTGCCATGATACACTTAATCACTCTTTAACACAAGTGTCTATAATTTATAATTTACAAAGAGCATTAACAAATAATAAGGAAAAAATGAATAGTAAATAACATAGTAGTACAATCAACAATAAGGAGAAGAATAAGTCAAATAAAAGTTACACTGAAGAGACAAATACATGCAGGATGACTTGAACATAATAATGAAGTATAGTTCTAGTAATAATGTATAAAGTAAGAAGTAATAAACTATAGCGATAATAACAATGGAAATACAGATGCACATAAAATATAAAATATGTGGCATGGATTGCATTGATTGAATAGCGACATAAATAAAATTGCAGTGATTAAACTGTGAGTCACCAAGATATATCACATAATAAAATGAAATGTGCTAATAACACTGAATATAATAAAACTCATTAGAAAGGGTGTGATGTACAATGATGTATGTGAGAGGGAAAATTGAAGTCCACGAAGAGAACCTATTAGAATTGTTGTAATCAGTGGCGGCGCATGACGCTTATCAAAGTGTTAGTACACTAGTTTGTAGAAACATGGATAAAAACAATTTATGGGTATTAAAGATTAAATAGAAGCATGCGTATTTTAAACTCACACAAATCAGTTCTCCCAGTATATCTGCAGATATTACATCTTGTAACATAGCTCTATCCAGCAATTTTTGAGAGCAAAAATATCCATAACAGAATCATGGAATCCCAGATTTTTCTTACAGCTTTTCAGTAGTTTCTTAATTGAAATTAATGACAATTTTGATCATCTTTCTTGTGTTTGCCTACTTCTTACATAAGTTTTTATCCACTTCATAGCTGAGAAAGATCGTTCAACAGAGGCACTAGTGGCAGGAATAGTCAAAATTAAAGAACAGAGTTTGGTTATTTCAGGTAGTGTCACATTTAATCCTTGAACATTTTAAATATTTTTAGTACCAGGAAATGCGGCAGAGTTTTCCAAATGGTTCTGTAATCTTTCATCGTAAGTGGCTCTATAATCGAGCAATTGAACAAAATTTCCTCTATTAACTGAGTCGTGGGTTTCAGTATAGCCCCTAAAAGGCAGCTCTTGCTCTGCCAGGAAACAAACAGCATCTATTAGACAACTAAATAGATATCTGTTTGTTTTAACTTTTTCATTATGTTCATTATGTTAATATTCTAGTACTACCAAGCTTCAGTAAAGTTATTTTGGAATTAACATGGTCTACAGACTGTTCATGTCATTTTCTTAATAACTGTTAAAATCACAAACTCCCCTTGTTGTCCAAACATTTGTGTCTGTTGAAAATAAAATAAAAGGCAACAGCCACACAGCCATGTATCATTTGTGTACCAGGAATTATTAAAAGATGCACTTTGTCTCTTTTTTTCTGTTACCATAGTTGATATACTAGGAGTGGGTCTCCCATTGCCTTTGATTTGTTTCGTAGCAGAAAAAGTTTGGCTAGAGAATGAATGTTTTAATAAGTCCTCAATTAACTCAGCCACGTTCATCCTCCATCATAACTGAATCTCCCTTTAACAGCAACAACAACAACAACAACAACAACAAAGCCATTGCTGGCACAAGACACGCTCATAAAAATCACCACTGAACACTGCAAACGATTACTGGTAAGTTAGCCTCTCGATTGCGGCAAACATTCAAGCCTACTTGCCAGCATGGTGAGCTCTGTGCCGTTTTTCTGAATGGATTGAATGAGCAAGCGCGCCCTGACAGAATTCAAGCTCATTATGTTTTGCCCTGGCAAAGTGGCAAACAGAGCACACAGTAGGTATATCTTCATCATTCGACAGATGGAAAGCTTTAGTCAATTCTTGTGTTTTTTTTTATATGGAAGATAATTAGTCTTTATTGCTGTTATAATATAGTATGCGATATTCATTTGAGATTGTGTTAGCCCTGTTAACATGCCAAACATGGACCTGCTGCGCCTGGGTGTAATATGTATGAAGAACTTGAGAGAATGTAGAACACTTGAAATTATTACTGCACTGCACAAGAAACATCCACTGAGAGCGCTTATGTCACCTGATTGTCAGTGGTGGAGCATCATGCAACTGTAAAAGTGCCTGAGAATTATTATTATAATTATTGAGATGGAGCAGTAGGATCTGGAAAATAGGTGGAAGGTAAGTAATTGCAGGTGGGAAAAGATGAGCACGTTAAGGTGTTCAGGTGTTGCTTAGGATTTCATTGGCTAAGAGGGTTAAGGTGAAGGCTTCTGTTATAATTGGATTATGATGGAACATTGCTCATGTGAGGTATTGGAAGTGCAGAGTATGGATATGTGTAAGGATACCAGGGAAGGTGTAATGTGGTTGGAAATGAGCTGAGGGAGTCTCGTTTGGGAGGCAGTGAGCGATTCGTATTGCATGTTGGTCTAGTGAAGTCAGTCTGGTGTACTCAGTGGGATGGGCATTGATCTAAGTCAGGGAAGCGTAGGTAATGAGAGGTCTAATAAAGGATTTATAAATATTAAAGGTTTGGGACCGGGCGAGTTGGCTGTGCGGTTAGGAGCACGCGGCTGTGAGCTTGCATCCGGGAGATAGTGGGTTTGAATCCCACTGTCGGCAGCCCTTAAGATGGTTTTCACGGTTTCCCATTTTCACACCAGGCAAATGCTGGAGCTGTACCTTAATTAAGGTCATGGCCGCTTCCTTCCAACTCCTAGGCCTTTACTATCCGATCGTTGCCATGAGACCTATCTGTGTCGGTGCAGTGTAAAGCCACTAGCAAAAAAATATATATTGTGGAGGTGGTGGGGGTGAGGGGAGTCCCTACGTGGAACTGGTCAAGGATCTAAGGCATGGAAATGATTGAAGGCATTTTTATGGGTTGTTGTTAGATGATGACTGCATCGTAAATTATTTTGTATTTAGTTCCCGAGGTAGGTAGATTAGTATTTTAGTTTCAGGAAAGGGTATGTTATACATCATTATTTGGGCTTTCTGACGTGGGGGACAGATACAGGATTTTGCACGGAAAACAATGAACTGGGTTTTGTTGTGATTCATTGAGATATGCCATTTTTTCAACCAGGATTCAAGGATATTGAAGTAATGTTATGTTCAGTGTGTGAGGGAGGTTTAGGTAGGGCTGAAAACAAGGAGAGCGAGGTCATCTGCACACTGTAGAGGCGGAGGAGAGGGTTAGGGTGGAAAATATCATACATAAAGTGAGAAGGGGGGAACCTTGAGCTAGCCCAGAGGTAATAGGGAAGGTATGCTTTCAAAGATTTTGGAAAGGACAGTATATAGCATTGTGTTGTATATGGAACAGAGGATAGGGATAAAGAGTAAAGATGCTTCTTGGATATGGCAATAGGTAAGGTGATCATATCCAGGAGCAGTATTTCGTTTATATTTTAGGAAAGTGAGGATCTCAGAAGGAGAAATAGGGGCATTGAGAGGGTGGGAGAAATAAATGTCACGAAAATGTAGAAAGGAAGGTTGCAAATGTGTTGATCAGGGTTAGAATACTGTGAAATGAGTGGTTCGTCAGAATGCAAGTAATGTGTTAGGGAGGGGGATGGAAAAAGAAGGGAATAATAATCAGCAAATGTGTCGGCTTTTTCTTTATCTTTAATGGGTTCAGAGGGACCAATATGTATAAGGTAAGTTGGGAGAGATTTTTTTTTGTTTTTGTCAGTCTGCGAAAAGTTGTCCAGAATTTACATAGGTCATGTATGTCTTTTAACTTGGAACAAGCTGTCATCCAGTGTTGTTTCTTTATTGCTTTAATATATGACCTGGCATGTTGTAAGTGTCTTCTATGTTTGCGCTGCATCACGGGGTTGCGAGTTCGTAAATAGGAGCGGTAATAGTCATGGGCGAGTTGAAGAATGATTAAGCTTTGCTTGGGAAGGGGTTGGGAGGTGTGGAGGAGTGATAGGAACGATGCGGTATATGAGTTGATCAACGACATGTAAGGCATGCTCCACTTGAGATATAAGGGTGAGGATTTTGGGGAAGGGAGGTAAGGAGAAGAGAGTCTTGAAGTAATTCTGTTATTGTCATACGATAATTGGTCCAATTGGTCTGTGAAAATCGTCGAGTAGAAGGGAGGCCGAGGTTGTGTGGTTTGATTGGTGTAGGAATAATTATGTATAGTGATAAGGGCTGGTGTGTGATCGGAGTTAATAGGTAAGAGCTTGTCAATAGCACGGGTGGAAAGGGAAGGTGATACAAGAAGAGTATCAGGGGTGGAATTGGAAACAGGTCAGGATGGAAGGGGAAGGGAATATGCATACCTGGAATTTCAAAGAACAATGTGTTGAAAGTATTAGTATCAGTTACATTATATGCATGAATATTTGTAAGCTACAAAAATATAATGGGGGAAGTTCGAATCTAGGTATCGTGTGAGGTCAGCATAAGGTGCAGTTCTAGGAGGAAGGTATAAGGTAATGAAAGCAATAAAGGAATCATACAGGAGGAAAGTTTCAATAATGAATTCAAGGAAGTTATTATTGAAGTTATAATAATGACGCTTACCATCTGTATGTTCATCTGGCCTATCAGCATGAAAAATTTCAGAAAATGTGGCTGTTGTTTGGAAATCAAACAAATTTTGTTGAGAATGAATGGGGCGTACAGATTATGAGTGAAGTGCAGTAGAGCATGGCTGATTTGTAAGGATTGAATATTTACAAAATAGACTTAAAACATTTTATCTCATCAGGGACCCTGTTAAGGGGGAAAAGTGTGAAATGCCTTTTATTCCCTGAATATGCAATATTCAAATGAGTATTAAAGACCAACCATGCTGCCAGCTGGACTTAAGATAGGATATGGGACTTGTTTATTAGGAGGTTGTTCTGAAGAACCATAGTAAGAAAATGTACTATGTTCTCAGTACAGGGTGCAGGAAGGGAAGAAGAGGTGGCAGGGGTGGGAAGATCCTGTGAAATGACGGGGATGACACTTTCAGGTTTAGAGGGTTCGGTTACTGGCCAAGCACGACACTTGTAAGAAAAGGAAGGTTGAAGCTGATTACAATTTACTCACTTGGGAGAAGTTTGTTTATTTAATCAGAAGTAGGGTGCTCCTGACTACATACACCACATACCTGATTATTCACATGAAACACCAGGGAAATGTTTGTAGCGTTGGCACCATTTGCATCTGATCTGCTGGGGCAGTGCTGAACGTGAAGATTCAATCCGGTAATGTTGACAATAGATGACTATGCCGTCTCTAAGAAGGGTGTGGCGACGTCCCTGGATGGTATTCTAATGAGGAAGGTGGGACCCTAGGCGTTGTGGATTTGGACCACTTTGAAAATCTGATGGGTCTCAAGTTAAATTTGAGTGGCGATTTCATCATCTCTCCAGTTTCTGTCGACCCTGTAGGCTACCATAGATAGAATAAGCGTACAACGTGATGATGGAGCAGAGCATTGAGCTGTGCTTGTTGTGTGATCAAAAGTGTGACAATCCAATGGTGGTTGTGAGGTGGTTGTAGTATAGTTTTCCTTTTGTACGTTAGCATATACAATTAAGTATAAGAAAAAAACATACATGTTTTAAAGCTTAAGAGAGCCTCAGGCTGTAGAACAATTACATAAGGACTGGGCCTCAAGCCCAAAAAATATATAATTAAAATATGAAAGTGAGTTTCAACTCTCCAGTGCTCCCTTCAAGTTTTAAAGCACCTTGTGCACACAGTGACTCTGGTCATGAGCATGTATAAATTCTCACAATTGCCCATCTTCTCTATAAGTTCACAAATTTTAATAATTCTGAACATTGCAATACATATCATACATCAAGGGTCTACATAAATCCCAAATACACTGAGATATTAAATAAGGGAGGTGGCTCTAACCGGACCTTATTCCCGATTTGCTTAAGGCAAAAAATAGGATAGTGGTTAAACATTAACATACAATGTAAAGACCCCAGGTCGCTAGACTGCGACTCAAGAAAGGGAGGTGAGTTAATAAACGACATGGCTCGCAGCCAATTTAACAGAGAATGAACAAGTTAAAATTCAACATCTTAACCCAACTGACCATGAAGGTGGCATCAAATTTCAAAGTGCTGGATGTGTTCTTTTACTTAAAAGGCACTGGAGTACAAACATCTCATATTACCGAATGTTTCGCAAATCGTATAACGATATCCTCCCTTCATTTCCCCCGCTGAAACTCCATGCTTTATTTAGCTGACTTCTTACCTCCACACCATGGACAGTCTAGGGTTAGAAACCTGCGCGGGACCAGCCCGCTCTCACTCCAAACACAGAGTTATCGCCAGGTCACTGGTTACAGTCCAAGTCCCTGACCTTGTCCCGAGCTCGACACACGAGAGTGAGCGGCAGACGAGGAGGGAGAGGGGGAAAGCCAGCCCAATTGGCTAGGCAAGAGGGGAAGGCACGTCACCATAGAAACAACGCGAGTAACATACAGACGGCAAATGCGCGGCGGAAGGAGAAGGGAGAATATAAAATATTTGAAACACGTCCAAAGAAATGCTATAAATAGACACACATACTAGGCATATAAATAAGAAATATTAAACATAAGTGCCAAACATAGCACATATAAAGCAAAATGTAATTCTTAAAACCGCTAGCAGGTAGCCAAGACATAGCCTGAAAAGTGGGGAGGGGGAATTTGCCGAAAACATACGACACACTTGCCAAAATGTAAAAGTTTGTATTTCACCAATTATATCAGACTTAAATGCCTGGTTTCTGGAATGGTGAGAGTGGTGGTGGTTGTGATTTTTGTTTTAATAGGAGGTAAAACTAGGTAAACATCCTCTGGAATGGTGAAATATCTGTTCGATAGTTATTGATTTGTTACAGTTGTTGACTTGATAAATCTTTGCTACGTTGCAGAGTGTAATAACAGTTTGCTTATCGAACTGTTAACTATTGGCCTGTTGATCAAGTTTCATAACTACTCACTAGATGCCACCCTTCCCATGGCTTTGTTTTTCCGCATTAGGTGTGTTCCCTTGACTGTTAGGCACATGCGCATAAATAATGCATCATACTAGAGTATTTGTGCAATGAGAAACTGCTATTCCAGCTAGTGTTCTTGTTGGTGTGGGTGTCAGTTTTGTATGGTTTAAGCATACTCAGAAGAATTTGACCATAGTTTGAGGGTTTCTAATGAGGTATGCACTTCAGCAGCACCTGTCATGTGTGATCCAATATGCACTGAGCCATATACGCATTCCATATGTATTCCATATTACTCCAAACCATAAACATGGTTTGACCACAGCATAGTGATAAATACCACATAATTAACATAGATAACCTGTTAGTTCCTTGTAATGTAATATCATTCATTGAAAACAAACAATACCACAATACAAGTATGTGCTCAATGACAATGTAAATAGGCTTACAGCACTATCATAAATTTTCATTTGTCTGTTATACTCAGTTCCTGGTACCAGTGCTTTTATGGACACAAGTACAGTCACTGATAAACATCTGATAAGGTAAAGTAATATCAAAGCGCGTCATAACTAATATTTGATCAAGAGGGGACAATGGAAAATTACTACCGTATGTCAGATGCAAATTGTCCCCTATTAACATCAACCAAATATATGACAGTATGTTTGTTTAGCCTGAATTTGTCTTCAGTTCATCATAAGAACATTAGGCCAGTGTATACTGCATGATATAGATTTTGCAGGCAACAGTAAATAGTAAATAGCCTGCAGTAGGGTAGGAGGAGGGGTAGCTGTGCAGAGAAAACTGAGGGAGGCGGAAGAAAACTGATATCATTTTCATGTTCAGGGGTGCCAAATTAGTAGGAGACCCTAGAATCCATGTTGACCTGTGTTATAATTTCATTTTGTGTTTACATTGATGAAACATATTGTTATCCCATGCCAAGAACTTGAATCAAATGTTGATGTTGTTAGTGAGAATAGATGCAGCAGGTGGAAGATAAACAATAGCCTAGACAAGAATAGCACAGATAAAAGACAAAAGAGATGGTGGATGCTGGAATCTAGTGGCAAGGAGCATACAGTTGTAAGTGCTGCAGCAGCAGTCAAGGGAGCTAAGTGACATTAAAGGAACATTGCTTAGTGTGACTATGGAACAGCAACACAGATAGGACAATTGAGCTTAGTGACTTTCAACCTGGGGTAATCATTGGTTGCCACATGAGCATGAAATATGTTAGGGACATTTCTAACCTTATGAATGTACCCAAATCCACTCTCAGTGATGTAATTGTAAAGTAATAATAATAATCGTATGGCCTCAGCTACCGTGTGCAGACATTTCAATTTGACGCCATCTGGCTGTCTGCTCGTCAATTTAGACGTTCCGTTTTACTCTAGGCCCCCACTAGATGGCAGACCGAGTAAACCGAAACTCTCTTGGGCGTCTATGGCTGAGATTTAATGAATTTTGTCGGGTTAACACCAAATGTGTCACCAGAGATCTTTTACATGCCGACATCGTACGACATGGAGTGTCGAATGGACTTTTTTCCGCCCTTCAAAAATCCGACTACCTCTGCCGGGTTTGAACCCGCTATCTTGGGATCCGGAGGCCGACACTCTACCGCTGATCCACAGAGGCAGCTAATTGTAAAGTGAAAACATGAAACTACTACCACGTTCTAGTCAGCCACATATACTGACCCCTAGGGACCAATGGATATTAAAGAGGGTGGTACGAAAAATTTGTCGGTTGTCTGTAGCAAGAATCAGCAGTTCCCTGACTATGCATTGGGAATAAAAAAAAGCCACTGGACACTGAACACTGACACTTGCCAGAACACCACCAACAAGGGTTCTTCCTGGCATCATTTCCACACTCTCTGGTACTGTCCAGAATGCTCTAAATAAGGGTCCTTTCTGGCATCAGTGAATCATGAGAAAGAAAAAGCGAGGCCTACCATAGGGTGTTCAAACAATTCCCTTCACAATTTTACTGTGCAGAACAAAGACTCAGTTTTCTTTGCAATAATAAACTAGTACATTAATATCAACTATTAAGGTGTATGTTACCAACAAACTCTTACTTCAGTTTGAGGTAGGTGTCTGAACGTTTTTGATGAAATAATGTATCTTAGGATTGGGTATAGGTGAGTATTTTGTACACCACGTATAAGTTGATCAAATATTCAGTTTTAATTAAATCATACACCAAAATTTGTTTTTCATCTCCAGTAAAATTATGAAGTTGACACTTAGCACACTTGTGTGGTAGATCATTGATATATAGAAAGTAAAAGTAATTAGTTAAATGTCAATGTCTATTTGAGTGAAATGAAAATGTACCACATTTGCTTAATTTTCTGTTATAACAGACTTGGAAAAACAAAGATTGATATGCTGATGGAAGAAGCAGATGAAGCAATATTTTACCTAGAGAGGGAACCTCATACTACCGTACAGTACGTCAAGTATGTCCAGTTTGTGGACACTGTTTCTGGAAAGGTATTTTTCGTTAATGTTCATGTTATCATTCTTTTTTAGTATACTATTGTTTTATTTTCAGTTCTATTGTGTTCAGAAAACTTTGCAGTTTACATAATGGGACAATGGGTTGGGATATACGGTAGTACCATATCTGAAGTACTTATTTGATTATTGTTTGCATGAATGAACTATACCAAATGAATGGAGAGTTGCTATAGTAGCCCCTGTATATAATAAAAAGGGTGATAGACATAAAGCTGAAAATTACAGGTCAGTCAGTTTGACATGCATTGCATGTAAGCTTAGGGAAAGCATTCTTTCTGATTATATAAGACATGTTTGTGAAATTAATAACTGGTTTGATAGAAGGCAGTTTGGGTTTAGGAAAGGTTATTCCACTGTTAAGCTCAACTTGTAGGATTCAAGCGAGATATAGCAGATATCCTGGAATCAGTAGGTCAAATGGATTGTAGTGCAATTGACCTGTCTAAGGCATTTGATAGGGTAGATCATGGGAGACTACTGGCAAAAATGAGTGTAATTGGACTTGACAAAAGAGTGACTGAATGGGTGGCTCTGTTTCTAGAAAATAGAACTCAGAGAATTAGAGTAGGTGAAGCTTTATCTGTCCTTGTAATAATTAAGAGGGGAATTCCTCAAGGCAGTATTATTGGACCTTTATGTTTTCTTATATATATATATCAATGACATGTGTAAAGAAGTGGAATCAGAGATAAGGCTTTTTGCAGATGATGTTATTCTGTACAGGGTAATAAATAAGTTACAAGATTGTGAGCAACTGCAAAATGACCTTGATAATGTTGTGAGATGGACAGTAGGCAATGGTATGATGATAAATGGGATTAAAAGTCAGGTTGCGAGTTTCACAAATAGGAAAAGTCCTCTCAGTTTTAATTACTGCATTGATGGGGTGAAAGTTCCCTTTGGGCATCATTGTAAATACCTAGGTATTAATATAACGAAAGATCTTCATTGGGGTAATCACATAAATGGGATTGTAGATAATTGGCACAGATCTCTGCACATGGTTATGAGGGTGTTTAGGGGTTGTAGTAAGGATGTAAAGGAGAGGGCATATAAGTCTCTGGTAAGACCCCAACTAGAGTATGGTTTTAGTGTATGGGACCCTCACCAGGATTACTTGATTCAAGAACTGGAAAAAATCCAAAGAAAAGCAGCTCGATTTGTTTTGGGTGATTTCTGACAAAAGAGTAGTGTTAACAAAAATGTTGCAAAATTTGGGTTGGGAAGACTTGGGAGAAAGGAGACGAGCTGCTCGACTAAGTGGTATGTAAAATGTTTCAAACAAATTTATTAAAAACCACCATTGCAATACTTTACATTGGTGGAATGGAATGGTGGTTTTTAATAAATTTGTTTGAAACTTTTACATTCTGTACTCCAGTATGGCTATCATAATGATACTCATAACATGTAATAATAAGTGGTATGTTCTGAACTGTCAGTGGAGAGATGGCGTGGAATGACATTAGTAGATGAATAAGTTTGAATGGCATTTATAAAAGTAGGAAAGATCACAATATGAAGATAAAGTTGGAATGTGATGTAATGAGTTGTGTGTATATGAAAAGATATGTGTTGAGACAAACCTGAACAATTGGTCCCTGAGCCAATGGAATTAACCAGAAGTGGCAAAGTCTCTTGGACTTGGCAGGGAACATAACTTGGGACAGGTAGAAGGAAGATACATCAGATAAAGATAAGTACAGGAGGTAAATGATCAGTAACACAGGACAAACACAAAAGGAGAAAATTGGACAAATTGGGGCAAATATTCGTTTATAGGAAGGGGAGTTAGGGATTGGAATAACTTACCGAGGGAGATATTCAATAAATTCCCAATTTCTTTGCAATCATTTAAGAAAAGGCTAGGAAAACAACAGATAGGGAATCTGCCACCTGGGCGACTGCCCTAAATGCATATCAGTAGTGATTGATTGAAATCTCTCTACTGATTATATAATATTGCAAGAGTGATGAACAAAAAAGTGTATTAAAGTTTGTAAGGGAATCAGAAGAAATAACAGAGTTGGAATAGTAGAATTTGTTAATACATAGAAAAAATAAAACTCCAGTTATCCCACATCAGCGGTATCCCTTAGGAATATGGGACTCTTGTCAATAGCATGAAGCCAGACACATTAAGGGCATCCAATACGATAAGATTTTTTTTTCTTCTTCTTGTGAAGTGGTTGGTAATGTGATGTAATGAGTTGTGTGTATATGAAGAGATATGTGTTGAGACAAACCTGAACAATTGGTCCCTGAGCCAATGGAATTAACCAGAAGTGGCAAAGTCTCTTGGACTTGGCAGGGAACATAACTTGGGACAGGTAGAAGGAAGATACATCAGATAAAGATAAGTACAGGAGGTAAATGATCAGTAACACAGGACAAACACAAAAGGAGAAAATAATCCCTGCAAGATAATATAAGTATTGGAAAGGAATAACATGAAAATACAAAATGACATGGACAGTTTCTACCGCTTCACAAACTTCAAATTCTTCACATCCATCTCTTCTCCGCCATTGATGAGTTTGTTTCTGCTTCCTAGCTTCATCTGGATGGGCATCAACACCAGTTGAGGGGCCTTCTGAATCACATCATTTGAGGTCTACATCAACCAGAGATGACTCCTTTTTTTTTACTCTAGAGTAAAATTCTTGGCCGTGCAGTTAGGAGCGCGCAATTGTGAGCTCGCATCAGGGAGGTAGTTGGTTCGAACCTCACTGTCGGCAGCCCTGATCTGTGGTTTCCCATTTTCCCTTTTTTGTCCCATCATCGCCATAAGACCTATCTGTGTCGGTGCGACGTAAAGCAACTAGCAAAAAATAAAAAAATAAAGGCATGTAAAGGAGGTGTACAATGTCATTATTGGTTACTGGAGAGTAAGTAAAAGAATAAGAGGGTCAGATCTATCTTCAAGATGATCTCTTACTGACTCTCAGTTGACACTCTACAGTATATTCAGTTAAGCTGTCTTCAGATTTACCTGAGAACATTTGAAGCAGTGTCCTTGTCACTGATAAATTCAAATTCAACCTTGGCTGTACAGATGGAAGGGAAAGTGTTTGGAGGAGACCTGGAGAACGTTATGCCACCTGTACCTTCTCAGCAATAAGAAGGAGATGCCATCATCATATGTTGCATGTCACTTCTCATGCCCGGACTAAATTGGTGTTCACTGAAAAGAAGGCACTAAATGTACAGTGTTAGATAAAGATTCTTCTTAAATGTGTCATCATTGCTACAGGAGAGAGAAGTCATCACTTTGGACTGGCCAGCAATAAGCACCAACCTAATCCCCATCAAGTATCTGTGGAACCAGCTCAGCCAGTTCTTAAGGAATGAGGTGCTGTACCACAAAGTGATCTTGTCATCTTAATTGCCACCAGCATGCTCAATAGGATACAAGTTGTTATTGTTGAAAATGGTGACAGTACCCATTATTGAGTGTCCAGAACTGTTTTCAAGTGGTTGTGAGCTATGTTAGTGGCCAACGGTGTGTTTAAATGGCATTGAAAGGGGGATAACTTGAATGCTGCTAAAGGAACAGTTTGCGTGACTTCCATTCTCCTCTATTTTACATGTCCTTTTCTTTGGTTAAAATCATGGTTTTTGTTTTAAATAAGAGTATAATAATATATAAAAGGAGATGCCTCAAGAATTCATGAAGATATTTTGCACTGGTAAATTAAATTTTCATTTCCTCAAAAAATTCAAGTGCTCCACTTTCTTTTCTCTCCAGTGTATTTCTTATTTTTGACTGCTGCACTCTTCTTCTGTCTTCTCAAAACGCAGCATGGAATCATAGAATACAGATATTGTGATACCTTAATACCAAACCAAACCCCATGGTGCAACAGCCCCAAAGGGCCATCGCCTCCAAGCAACCACTGCTCAGCCTGAAGGCCTGCAGATTATGAGGCGATGTGTGGTCAGCACGATGAATCCTCTCGGCTGTTATTCTTGGCTTTCTAGAATGGGGCCACCCTCTCATAGCTCCTCAATTGTAATCACATAGGCTGAATGGACCGCGATCCAGCCCTCAGATCCAGGTATAAATCCCTGACCTGTCCATGAATCAAACCCAGGACCTCCGGGTAAGATACCTTAATGCTTTTGGAAATTATTGTTTAAATGGATTGCAGCAATAGGAGGACTAAAATGACTGTCTGAAGTTTATGATGTAAATTATTTGACTTCTGAAATGGGTTTGGGAATACAGGCATACAAATTTAAATAAAGTAATTTTTATGCATGTAACAAAAATAGAGTGGGAGATAATGCATCAGTTATTAAAAAATGCTGTGAGAGAGAATAGCCAGTTATGCTTATGTTTCATAGATCTAGAGAAGGCACATGGCAGAGTACCAAGAGAAAAACTTACGGCCATATTGAGTGATTCTGGGATCAATTGTAGAAGAGTTAAGATTGCTCTGGGGGGTCCCTCATACTGTTTCATGCTGACGTAAGTGTAATAGATGAATATAACTTAAAAACAATATTCTTTAATCCATGGATAAATAATGCAAATATGTATTATTATTATTATTATTATTATTATTATTATTATTATTATTATTATTATTATTATTCTTTTGCGCATGTTAACTGTGCATCAGACGGTTTAGAAGAACGAAATGACACAATAATAGCTTTATATTCTACGATTTTTTCTCTAACAATCGACAAAGATGCGCACACTTCATCTGTTGATAACCCTGGGACGAAAACAGGTTCATTTAGCGATTGTTTCAACAAGCTCGTGTCATCCCTAACCTTTCCAGTCGAATTCAATTTACGAATACGAAGTTCATAAGCTAATTCCTCCTTCCTCAAATGGGACGGACCTGGGAAAGCACGAGACATGTTGATAAAAAGAAACACTACGAGATAATACTTAAATTTTAGGTTATAAACATCGAATTACCTTCAACTTTGCTTCTTCAGCAACCACGCTCTGCTACCATACTGCCACCATCCCTTGGAGTTACAAGTTACAGAAATAATTAAAAGAAAATATTTGCTACCGTTGTGCATTTACCAAATATGTACTCTACACGAGGCATCTCAACACGTACGAAATTAAATTATAAACACTTTAGTCACAGAAACTAAAACGAACAGGATAACCAACATGACGACTATGAAAGGATAACAGGGAAGCGGCTGGGAACCATATCCAGGGAGTGGAAGGTATTGGTAATACTGAAGAAGCGAAGTCAATGTAATCCTAAACTTTACTTAACAATTTCGATGCAAATTCAAATATAAATCAATAACAAATACACCATTAAAATTTGACGACATTATTACAGCTGTTATTACAGTATACCATGAGTTTAGATATAAGTTATGTAAATTTCCACCGGAACACTGCACATGATGTTCCAATGTTTGTGGCAATATTTTAAAAACCAAAGCAGTTTGAAAGAAGTAAGAGCAGGGTAAATTTACATTAAAGTGAAAACGTACATCTAAGGAAATAACATTTAAAATCTAATCATGGAGCAGAGCGCCTTCAGCGGGTAGCCCCGTCAAAAACACTTCTGAGAAAGGGTACCTGACCTAAAGGGGAATACTCCACGATGAAGCAGAAAGAACGAGACAGTCCCGAGGAAAGATTACATTTAGTGGTTACATCGAACGGCGTATAAAATTTAATTTACCAGAACAACAAACGGGAACTGTCTCTTTGCAAAGGTGAAATGGCTAAGTCATATTAATTAAATTCGGTAGCTAAAGGAAACATGGGTATGCTCCGGCAAAGAAAATTAAACAAAACACTACATTTGAAACTGAAAAATAATAAAGTGCTTACCGGATGGCGGGGCCAAGAAGACCCATACCTTAGGAGGCGACCGTTCCCTTCACTGGTCAAACAGAAAAGATGCCTTCGCAGAGGCAAGCTCTAGCGACAACGCTTCTCTCCGGAAATTAGGAAATCTTATACAGCCAATGAGCGTCCGATCTTTTCCTTCACCTACCAATCACATTCACTTTTATTTTCTCCAATTGGAGCACAGAAATTAGTGCTGACCAAGAACATTTGGGAATCCTCGAGAAATTACGAAATTGATGCAACTTTACGAAACCGGAAATCTCCCACGCCGAAGTGGCGCGTGTGGTACCGTATGCACCAGAATTACCATGATGATTGAATAATTTTAAAATCATATTAACATCAAACATATTAAACAATTCCAAAATTCACATACCGAGAAGAGACAAAAGGGAAAACAAATAAACAAATACATTACATATATACAATTTCATTGCCATTTTCCGAGTCCAAATAATAGAATCCCAATAATCACAACATAATTGGTCAATAATGACTTCGCCTCCGATCCTGAACATCTCGGCAGTTACACCATCTTCCCCTGGTACTTTGTTGTTTTTCAGATTTAATACAATATTCTGTATCTCGTCATGTGTTGGTGGAAGTGAGTCATGGTTTGGGGTGGATATGCTGAATTGCAGTTTTTTGGCAGGAGGTTCACAGTTATGTAATGCCTCAAAGTACTGCTTTAAGATGTCACAGTTGGCTTTTGTATTCGGCTCAAGTGTTCCATCGATGCGACAAAAACAAATACTAGGGGGTTTGTAGTTAGTCAGTTCTTCTCTAAACGTTCTATAGAAATTTCAAGTGTTGTTCCTTTTGAAATCGTAATCGATTTCCGACAATCTATTGAGGTGGTAGGTACGTTTAACTCGTCTAATAGTTTTGGCTGTTCGCTTCTGTATTTCTATGAAGTTACTCCAATTTTCTGGTGTTTGGTGACTATGCCAATTCTTCCAGGTTTGCATGCGGGATTCCAGAGCTCTATCGCAATCGGCAGTCCACCACCTGTGTTTACGTTTTCGTGGAGGTTGGCCAAGTCTCTTCGCTGAGTCTTGAATGGTTGCAAGAAGGGTGTCCCATGTTTCTGTGTTAGTCTGCATTGATTCCATGAATTCCTGTGCGTGATCTTTTAAGTATTCTGGATCAATGCGTGGTATTTTAGGTTTCTGATAACTTTTCCGGTTAGGTCTGAAGCGGACTTTGATTTGTGAAAGATGGTGGTCGGTCTCTATGTTATCCTTGCCAACTCACACATTCATGATTTCAGGAGAGTATTTTCTTGTGATGGCTACGTGATCAATCTGGTATTCACCTATGTAGTTGATTGGTGATTTCCAAGTGGTCATTTTCCACGGAGGTTTTTTAAAGTGTGTGGACATTATTTGGAGGTTAGCCATTCTACATATGTTGATTAGGCGATGTCCATTGGCATTAGTCTTCTTGTGTGCTGAAAAGCACCCAATGATGCTTCTGCATTCTCGTTCCCTGCCAATTTGTGCATTGAAGTCCCCAAGGAGAATTTTAACGTGATGCTGAGGTATCTTGGCAAGTGCTCGTTCGAGTTGCAACCAGAACTTCTCAATTTTGTTTTTGTCAGTTTCACTGTTCACCGGAGCGTGTGCATTAACCAGTGTGTAGGCTTTGTTAGCACATTTAACCGTGAGTAGAGAGAGACGTTCCGAAGGTGATGTCAAATTTATCACCGAGTTCTGTATGCTGTTATGTACTAGGAATGCAGTGCCCAAAAAATGTAAATTACTATTTGCGAGTTTAGTTGCAGGCCTCCCCTTATATATTCGATATCCACCTGAATCAAAGTGATCATAATCACAAAATTGCGTTTCTTGAACTGCAAGAATAAGAATTCTAAACTTGTCACAGGTATCAGTCACTATCTTGAGTTTGCCTGTTTTAGCCAGAGTCTGTACGTTGAGTGTGCCAATGAACTGCATTATTATTATTATTATTATTATTATTATTATTATTATTATTATTATTATTATTATTATTATTATTATTATTATTATTATTATTATTATTATTATTATTATTATTATTATTATTATTATTATTATTATTATTATTATTATTATTATTCGCTGGGGCCATCAAGGACCACGTTAAGTCTTGTTGCATTTGACACTAAACTTGGCCTTCTTTAGAGCCCAAATTTCCCTCATTCTTTGTGAGTGGGCCTGCTTACGCTCCTCTGTCCAAAGGGCACCATGTCTTCTCTTCGGCTGCTTGTCTCGGTTTAGCCCGTTCGTCAATATTTTCTTGCGGAAGAGATCTCTGTTAAGGGCGTCTTCAGCTGACATATGTAGCATTTGCAGGTCTTCTTTGGTATTTCTAAACCAGGGAATTGTGGTTTTGGGGTTTGAATCAAAAAAGTGAAAGATTTCTTTAGTTAACTTTCTTCCGTCCATTCTTTTCAGATGACCGTAAAATCGTGCCCGTCTTTTTCTGATTGTGTCGGTAATTTTCTCTATTTTGCTGTAGACTTCCTTGTTGGATCTCTTTTGATGGATTCCATTTCTGTACTTTGATCCCAAGATTCCTCTCACAATTTTGCGTTCTCTTTTCTCCAGTTCTTCAAGGAGTCCTTTGTTGGCATTTAGAGACAGGGTTTCGGCTGTATATGGAACTACTGGCTTCAGAACTGTTTCATAGTGATGTATCTTGGTGTTTTGGGAAAGGCATTTTTTGTTGTAGAATGTGCGGGATGTTTGGTAGGCTATTTCCAGTTTGCGTTATCGCTCCTGAAGTGCTTCTTTGTCCAGTCCATTTTTCATGATGATCTCACCCAGGTATTTGAATTTGTCTACTCGGGTGATGTCCCCGTATCTTGTATGGAGTTTTGGTGGAGCCTCTTTGATGTTAGTCATTACTTCTGTTTTCTCAAACGATATCTGCAAACCAGTTTGTTCGACAATTTCCTTTAAAATTTCAACTTGAGCTGTAGCGGTTTCTATGTTGTTTGAGAGAACAGCAATATCATCGGCAAATGCTAAGCAGTCTGTTGCGTTCCCCTTGGATTTGGTTCCTATTCTCAATGGACTTTAGTTGGTTTCCTGTAATCTCACCCGCCAGGTTCTGATGATCTTTTCAAGAACACAGTTGAAGAGTATCGGGGATAGCCCATCACCTTGTTGGACTCCTGTTTTGATGTCAAAGGAATGTGAGAGACATCCGTGGAACTTCACCTTGGACTTTGTATCGGTCAGGGTGGCTCTAATTAATGCCAGCAGTTTCAAATCAACTCCAAATTCATTTAAGATGTTTAGCAGGACTTCCCGGTCAATGGAGTCGTACGCTTTCTTAAAGTCCACAAAGACAGACACATACTGCTGGGACCTTAGTGTACAATATCTGATGATTGTTTTGAGATTTTGGATCTGTTCAGCTGTTGAGCGACCTTTTCTGAACCCTCCTTGGTATTCACCTATTTGATGTTCGACTTGTGCTTCCAAACGCTCCCGGATGGCAAGTGATAGAATTTTGTAAGTCACAGGTAGCAGAGATATTCCTCTGTAGTTGTTGATGTTCTTCATGGTGCCTTTTTTTGTAATGGATAGATTAAAGCTATTTTCAAATCTCGGGTAGGGTCTCCTTGTTCCAAATTTCTTCTATTTGCTTTTGCAAGATATCAAGTGATTCCTCTGGGGCATATTTCCATAGTTCTGCTACTACTGAGTCTTCCCCTGGCGCTTTGTTATTTTTGAGACGGGCAATGTGGCGCTTGATTTCATCTCTGTCGGGTGGTCTGGAATCTGGGTACCTGAGTAAGGGTTCCTTGGTCTCAATGGTGTTTTGAGGTTTAGAGCAATTAAGTAAATTCTTGAAGTAATCTGCCAGAATGCTGCAATTTTCTTCATTTGATGTCGCCAGTGTGCCGTCCTTTCGCTCAAAGCATAGAGATGGTGGTTTATAGCCAGTGAGTTTGCGTTTGAAGGCTCTGTAGTACTCTCTGCTTTCATTCTTCCTAAGGTTTTGTTCTATCTTTTCAATGAGAGATTTTTCGTATTTACGTTTCTCAGTTCTGAACACCCTAGCTGCTTGGGCATGTTGGGTTTTGTAGGTTTCCCAATCATTTTCTGATTTCGTAGAGTAGTACTGTTTCCACGCATTGAGTCTTTCTTGGAGGACTGATTCGCAGGTACCATTCCACCAGGCATGCTTTTTGCCTCTCTTGATTTCTGCAACGTCTTCGGCGGCCTCAACAAGGAGTCTTTTGGCGTTGTTAAAGTCAGTGTCATTTGGTCTATCTTTCTCCTGGAACTCCTCGACCCTTTGCCGAAGTTTATCATTGTCGAAGCATGTGATCTGTTTGGTTGTCTTCCTTGTGTTTGCCGTGGAATTGGTTTGAATTTGATAAGAGACATATAATGATCTGAGGCCACATTGATGCCTTTCTTTACCTTGACATTCATAATCTCAGGGCTGTTTCTCCTGGAGATTGCAACATGATCAATTTGGAACTCTCCGAGAGCTTGGACGGGAGAACACCAAGTCATTTGCTTTCTGGGTAGATGGCGAAAGTGGGTCGATATGACCTGCAGGTTGTGATTTTCGCAAATGGACACCAATCTTTTGCCGTTGGGATTGGTTCTTTTGTGAGCAGGGTAATTTCCTATAACTCTCTTGTACTTCTGTTCACGACCTAGTTGGGCATTGAAGTCACCCAAAAGAAGCTTGACATGGTGTTTGGGGATTTTGTTTAATTTTTCATCCAGTAGGTCCCAGAAATTATCAACTTCGTCTGGATCAGACTTGTTCTTATCGTTTGTAGGAGCATGTGCGTTAACTAGGGCGTAGGTTTTGTTTGCGCATTTAATTGTGAGTATAGACAATCTGTCATTCACAGGTTCGAAATTTGCAACCGATTTAAGGATCTTGGTTCTAACAGCAAACGCGGTTCCAAGCATCACAGCTCCATTGAGGATTCCTCTTTGCGCTTTGCTCTTGAAAAATCGGTAGCCTTCGGATTCAAAAATCTCTTCATCTGGGTACCTTGTTTCCTGTAGGGCCATTATGGATATCTGATTTTCGTGAAGAGCTTTGATTAGGGTTTTCAGCTTGCCAGTTTGTGTAAGTGAATTTATGTTGAAAGTTGCTAGAAAGGTTTTAGATTTTGGCCTGAGTTTTTGACTTTTCGGGGTACACTGAGACGCTCCGACTCATCTCTTGCATGATGTCGAGTCTCCCCCAGAATCCGTACGAGACTCGTGCGCCGTGGCGTTCACGATGAGGGATTTATCCGAAGATTTACCCCCTGGGGTATGTTTCTTGAAATGTTGTGCCATCATGCTTTTTGACTTGACTTTGCTTTGGATGGGTACCCATCCTTTTACAACTAGGGTTGTTAGCCCTAGAGGTTGCCTCAAGATGTTTTCTGGCTTCTGGTCATTTACCAGTCTTCGCCGTAACCCTGGCAAGGGACCAGTTTTTTTTTTCACGGTGGTATTTTATTTCCCTACTACCCTCTGACTCTGCTGGCGGCAGAGCCAGCGAGCTTCCCCAATTCCAATGGGATGCGCCCGATGGAGGTAAGCGGCAAATCCCCACATGGGTTATTATTATTATTATTATTATTATTATTATTATTATTATTATTATTATTATTATTATTATTATTATTATTATTATTATTATTATTATTGCTTGTGAGTTATGGCTATGAAGTGTTCACATCCATTTACATTAGTATTATTATTTACATAGTTATGTCCGGAATATATTTGGTTTAAATCATGATTGCATTATTTGTGAGGTCATGTCGTGAAACATCTGCTGTATATATATTAATATGAGTTTATTTAATGTAAGAACACATAATTAATAGTATATACCGGTAATTTGTTATTACCTGTATATTTAATGTATAATCCAATGTAACCTTGTGCAACACACTGTAATATCCAGAATAACATATCATTGGCACTAGATAGTTACATAAACTTCTTTACATTGTAACTAGGCTATTGGAGATCTCAAATTTACAAGAAAAACATGTTATGTCATATCCTTATAGAAGCCTGGCCGGGCAATATATATAAAGAAGCAGTCTTGTGAGTGAGAGTTGAGTTGTTTTGATGGGACTTGTGTGGAAATCGTGATAGCTGAGTGTTTGAAGTCATGTATGTGAATTGATTTTGTTGGGTTGGTATTTGATATGCAACTGTTGCAGTCTCTTCTTCTTATCCTTGGTAGTAGGAGCTGTTCAAAATGGTGGTTTATTGCTTTGTGTATGATATATTTATACAGTTTGTGAATAAAAATGAGTGTACACAACTGACAGCATCGCGTGTGTGTGTCTCTGTGAATACATCAATGCATAACACAGATATGCTCAGCTCTTACCAAAATTCTGATATGATACATCTGACATCTCTTAGACTACCATTATTAAAAATATTAGTATGCAGCTTTAATTTTTGGTACAAGTATAAACCTGTCCTTTTTTTTTTTTTTTTTTTTTTTTTTTACCATTTTGGCATGTTCTCTGCTTCAGTACCAACAGCCAAATGCACAGTATCAATGCGTTATGTTCCCTCTCGCACTTTATTCCTTTTTTTTTGCTGACTACTCATTGGACCAGTCATCTATGATGATGCCTGCACAGGAGGCTTTTCTCACTCGTTTTCGGTCAGGGTGGTTGCAGGGTTTTGACAAAGCTATAATTTTTCACCTTTATTGTTCATAGTACACATGGATCGTTAACAGAAAGGTGTAAAAATGGTAGGGGATGGTTTAGTTGGGTGGAAACGTATTAAGGAACTTGGCCTATAGTGGTGATTTGATCTTAATGGCGGAATGTTGAAAGCCTGCAATCTAATATCTTGGAGCTTGAAAGGAAGTGCAACAAATATGATATGAAAATGATCATTCCCAAGACTTACATGATGTCAGTAGGGAGGAAACCTATGAGGATTGGTGGGAACAATGGCAGTAAAGTATTTGGGATGAGAAGATGAAATCTAAATTAGGAATGAACTTGAGGGATGAAGCTTATGAACCAGCTTTGGTTTTGGGATCATCTGAAGTAAGTGGAGGAGGATAAGTTATGCAGGAGAATAAGGGAAGCAGAGGCAGACCAAAACTATGATGATTAGACCCAGATGAGAAGTGTATTACTAATTGAAGTCACGGAGCTAGATGCAAATAGAAGGTAGTGAAAGTGCATAATAAATTCACATAGGCTTGCAGACCGAACACCTAAAGGCATAAAAGTCTGTAATGAAGATGTATGTCTCTTTTTATGAATTGTGTGGAGCAAATACATCCATTAGTAATGCTTGAATAACTGTGCATCTGTCTTAGCAGTGTGTGCACTGTTCATACACATAGACAGCAGTAATCACCAATGTCCAGCTCACAATAAACTTCATGATGGTTTCATACTGACTTACAAATACTCCTTAGAGAATAATTATAATATTCCACCTATTCAGTACACTTTTAAATAATGGAAAGACATTTATTTCACATTTTTACCAGAATATATTTTGGTTCCTTTGAACCATCCTCAGCTGGTTAATATTTAAAATTGACAAAAATACACTCTAAAAATTCTGCCTCTTTGGTGTAGTGGTTAATGTGATTAGCTGCCACCCCCAGAGGCCCATATTCAATTCCCGGCTCTTCCATGAAATTTGGCCTCAGGAGGTCAGCTGAGTTGAGGTGGGTTCGATTCCCACCTCAGCCATCCGTGGTTTCCCACTTATCCTCCAGGCAAATGCCAGGATGGTACCTAACTTAAGACCATGGTGGCTTCATTCCCTCTTCCTTGCCTGTCCCTTCCACTTTTCCCATCCCTCCACAAGGCCCCTGGTCAGCAAAGCAGGTAAGGCTGCCTGGCTGAGGTACTGGTCCTCCTTCCCGGTGGTATTCCCTGACCCATAATCTCACGCTCCAGGACACTGCCCTTGAGGTGGTAGAGGTGGAATCCCCCGCTGAGACCGAGGGAGAAACCTACCTTGGAGGGTAAACAGATTAAGAAGAAGAAAGATATTCTAAAAATTCTAAAACAATGATATATAGAAGAATGTTGTGAAAATGAAAAAAATACAATAAAAACAGCATGGAAATTTAAGAATTTGCTTGTTAGATGTCTAAATGTTAAATGCACAATCCAATAGAATGTTGTTCTTTATGGTGTGACATTTACGATCCTCTTCTTGTAGTTCTTAATGCACACTGTGTATGAGTAAAAGTGGGATTGTCTTGCAGTCTTATTTTAAACTCTGTTTGAAAAATGTACAATTTAGAAGTGTGGGAATTCCTCTAGTATATTGCAGGTGTTTTGTATACAGTGTGGAGTGCAGAACGATCCTTCATTTTATTGTGTGAGTCTAAAAAAAAAAAAAAAAAAAAAAAAAGTGCTTTTGTTAAGGTTGACTGCAAAAATAGACGGTTAAACTGTCAGAAAATGCTAAATATACTTACTCCCATGTTCTCTGGATAATGGCTTACTCACGTGAACAACTATCACCTTATTGTAAAAAAATTGGTTGGTTCAAAACCCTGCTAAGACCCAGGTGCGTGCATTTCATACTAGGAATCAGAAAGTTAACAGGCAATTGATTGTGGAGTGGGAGGGGAGGCAATTGGAGCATTGCTTATTACCAAAGTACCTTGGAGTCACCCTGGACCAGGCTTTAACATATAGGACACACTGCATGAATACTGAACAAAAGGTCTCAGCCCAGAACAGTATCCTTTGTAAACTTTGCTCTACCAAGTGGGGGTGCATATCCAACAGTATTAACCCTTTCACTCCCAGATATTTTGGCAGGATATGTGCACGAAATCCCAGGCCCTTTTCTTGCTTCATTGTAGTATTTTAGTAAAATATGCATAGTAGATTTCACTTATTTATTGTCCAAATTGAATAAGTTTTTTGTTTTATTTGTAAATACATACATACTCTAAAAGATACTAAATGCAAAATCTAAATAATCATGCAAAAAAGATATATAATTTTCCAAAATCTACTGACCACATCAGAAAGATTTTTGTTTTTTCACATTTCTTCAACATTTCAAGTACCAAAAAAAAAAAAAAAAAAAGAAAGAAACTGAGCTCCAACCATCCATATCACTTAAAAGAACATTTAAAAATAAACAAAACCAGAATTTCAGAACTGCAGAATTTCAGACCTACAAACAACACCATTCACTTCCCTTCAACATCGTAGTCAGCTGGCACACAAGATCAATGTCTTCTTGATTTCGCTTGCCTCTTTTGGCACTGTATACTATACTAAAGTTTGTTTAAGTGATTGATATGAGTAGAACATTTCTTCCCAATTAATTTGGTGTATGTTACGCATATATTTCAGAGGGTATTATATTTTCAAAAAATTATTTACAATACATCTGTATATAAGGACATTGGGACTTTTTGCACATACTGCCGACGTTCATATATACGGACGCTGGGTGCGAAAGTGTTAAGGACATCTGCTTTAGCTCTCAGTTTCTCTGGGACAGAATACGCAAGCCCTGTGTGGTTATCAGCTTGTACAAAGCAAGGGGATGTAACTTTGAATGAAACCTGCAGGGCAGTTACAGGATGCTTGGAAGCAACCCGTACTGAGAAACTTTACTGCTTGGCTGGGATTGCTCCCCCTGATATTTGGAGGGAAGTGGCAGCAAGATATGAGAGGACAAAGGCAGAGAACAACAGGAATCAGCTACTGTTTGGATTCTGACTGCCTCCTAAAAGATTAAAATCAAGAAAGAGCTTCCTCAGTGTCTCTACCACTTTAAACAAATCACCAGCAACAATGTGTGGAGACCTGTGGCAAAGCAGAACACAACACCTTTTAGAGTGGATGGTACGTCATGAATCTCCACCTCCTGGACATCAGCTTGCTGGACTACTTGGAAGTCACTAGGTCGTTTGAGGAGTGTTATTGAAAGATCTAGGGACAACCTCAAGAGGTGGGGGTGTTTAGAAAAATAGACAGAACTTTGTGATTGCAGGGAAATACAAACTAACCCACACATTATAACCATCAAATATGCACTGTGCACTTCAAGACTTTATCAAGCAACCAAAGAGGGAACTGCTGTCACTGATTATTATTGGATGGACTCAAGCGTGACCGTATGAATTATATCTGTAAAGTGCCATGTATTTTGTGTAATTATAGTGTGCATGTTATGTTTGGGTATATTTGTATTATATCAACACACTGATACAAAATAATAATAATAATGATAATAATCATCATCATCGTCATCATCATCAGAGTAGGAAAGAACCAAAGTAATGTTGCTTAATGTTTGAAAATTAGCTCCCCAGGATAGTCCGCCTTGTTTATAGAGAGATGGAGTAAACTCCTTTCTACACTTCTGTGCTATGGAAAATTTTGAAGCAAGACCAGGAATCAAACTTGAAAACTAACCAGACAGTTGTTTGAATTTCTAACTCTTAAGTCAAGATATTTTTTTAAATATACTTAAAAGGGTTATTATTTAGTTCTCTCTTTTATACATTTGTTGTATGTAATGAATTCAAAATATTTATTCTCTGTTATGTAGTTGCCATATCCAAGTAAAAAACTAAAAGGGAAAATTCTCAGTTTGAAATACAGTAATTAGTTAAAATGTGTTATTCCAATCTCCAAAGACTGCATTGGTTAATAATAGTACTTCAGTTGAGACTGGTTTATATGTATCTCAGTAATGCATAGTTCTATTTTATCTGTAGGTCACAGCAAAATATAATTTTAAAACATTTTAATTAAACCTCATTTGGTCATAACCCATGTGTAGGAAATGTGTAGTATATGTGAAAATAAAAATCCATAGCCTTTTTCCGATCATTCGATCAGCTTAGGAATGGAATTAATGGAGCCCCCATCCAGCGGTGAGGATAGGAATTGTGCCAGCTGCCGAAGCCTGTCGCTCTCCTCTGGGGCAATGATTAATGAATGACAGATGGAATGAAATGATATTGGAGAATGTTCCTGGAATGAAATATGATAGGGAAAACTGGAGTACCTGAAGAAAAACCTTTCTCGCCTCTGCATTGTCCAGCACAAATCTCACATGGAGTGACCGGAATTTGAACCACGGAACCCAGTGGTGAGAGGCCGGTGTACTGCTGCCTGAGCCACAGAGGTTCTTAAATTGTACGTAATGAAGTTAAAATAACATTGCCGACATATGCATTTCCTATGATCAAAACACAATAAGTTAGAAATGTGATACGTTAGAGTTGGCTTTGTTGGCAATGGGACTTTAGCTGTAAATGTCAAAGGGATGTGGTGTAGAAGTGTAACGAAGGTCGTTCAAAGAGATCGTACAACTTTTAACTGAAAGAGAATGATTTAGAACCAGACACCTGTCATGATTTGCACCTAACAGAATTGAAATAATGCCGTAGACGATGAATATCGTGATGTTACCAAAAATAGAGGTGAGTTAGAAATGCAGCCATTAAAGTTGGCATTGTTGGCAACGGTACTTTAGCTGCAGAAATCGGAGGGTGTTATTGTATAGTAAAGATCATGGGAAGTGACCACACGGCATAAAGCTAAAGTAGAAAGATTATGAGACACATGTTTGGGACGTAGGACATGCTTCCATTTCAACTGTAAGCAGGTTATTTAAGTGAGACACATTAAAATGATTCCATCAGCTGACATTTGCCGTATTAAGTAATAAAAACTGCAGTCACAATAGATTGCTACAAGTTTTTCATTGCTTTCTGAAGAGAAATTACTGCATCAACAGAAGTAATGGAGAAAATTTATACACTGGCACTGAAAGTTCTGAATATTCATCTGGCAGCGATGCCCTGATTCCATACAAGTGCTGACTAATTGTTTGAATCTTCTTTGGTCCTGGGTTCAAGTTTATCACCGTCTCTAACTTGCATTTAATTTTCTTTCTAATTTCTCCTGGAATGGAATTCATTGAACGACTTCTAGTGAGTCATGAAGGAGTGCACCAGTAGATTCTAAGCTCTCAGTGGTTCTTGGAAGTGAAGGCAAATGCATATGGATGGAATCAAATCTTGATAGAATCACTTTCAAGTACAACTTTTTCTTCACAGACACATGCACTATCATCTTTAAGTTTTGTAACAATTTCTTTTACTTGATTGAAATTCTCCTGATAAAACAAAACTGCAGATAACCATGTTTCCCAACTAGTTAGGACAGGTTCCAGTGGCAGAGCAGATTCAGGCAGGCAATTTCTATAGAACTGGACACAGGCTGCTGATTTTAGAAGCAGCTTTTTTTTCACTTGCAATTAAATCCTTAACAATTAGAAATTATGTGCATATTCCTTCTGCAGTACTGTGCAATCCATGTGAAGGTTGGGATAAAATACTTGTAGAGTTTTTGCTGCCTTGAACATATAAGCAGCTGCATCTGTAAACATTACAAGCACCTTGCAACAATTATTTTTAATTTCAGTTGGCCACTGTAGTCGCAGAGGATCATTTACAAATCTTGCTATTGTACCATTGTTAGTTTTTTCTAGCAATTGGCATGCAAAAACATGAGGTTTGCCAGGTTTGTCTGGATGTAGCTTACCAACTATGAAATTTGCTATTTATCAGCCACATTTATTGGTTGTTGAATCCACTGACATTCAGATAGAGTGTCCTCCAATATCAGAACGGATCGAGTCCGCAGTAGAGTCATACTGAGGTGGTAGATAATTTTTTCTAAGAGTTGACTCATCTGGGACATTTTGGTTTACACAATATTTCTTCAGGATTGGTTGAAGAACTGGACTGTTTATTTGACAGAATATTGCTGCATACTAAAGCCTTGCAAAGATTGGCTGAAAATTTATTAAGTGGAGGTTTTGGTTTTACATGCATAAGAAGTAGTTGGAGTATGTTGTTGTTCTTCTGTTCCTCCTTTGCCATAATATATGCAGTCATTTTTGCATGTTGTTCATGTTGACATTTCTTGTTACATTTCACTTCCTTCGAGCATACTTGACAATAAACAACACCACCATCAGGTGAATAATCACTATTACCTGACCCCCACTGATTTAATAAATACTTTGTGCTGATCTTATCTTATCTTTAGGCATTTTGAGTAAAGGATATGCAGACTCAGAATAAAGTAACACGTTAACTGAAGAAACTCCTCACAGAACTATCCCCGGGCTACTGGCTGCCAAGATAGTTAAAGGAATGTCTCACACCATCCCTTTCTTGAAACAGCCAGGCAGCATGCTTGCATAAAATACTGTTATCTTATTATTTGTTTCTCAAAAAGTTGCTTACAAGGGATACTGGCCAGATGGTGAAAGGAATATTCTAACCCATCCCTTTCTTGAAAAGGCTAGACAGAATGCTTGTGTTAAATACTGTTATCTTATTATCTGTTACTCTTAAAGTTGCTTACAAGGGATGTCCAACATGCAGGAAAACCGGTTTTGTTCGAGATGTTTTAAATTATAATTTCAGATGTACGTGCTGAAATATGCTGTTAAGTTTAAAATATGCAGTAAGTCCAATAATATACATTTTCAAAAAATACGTCCGTACTCATCACTAGTTGTTGTAAAATCTGGTTTCATGGCAGTCACAATATCTAAAAGAAATAAGAGATTCTTTTATTCTTCATTATGCTGGTGATTGCATCCATCTATCGATAGACAGATTCATTAGGGAGGATTCTCCAGATTCCTTTGACTTGCTATTTTTTATTTATGCAAGTTCTGATGATTCTTCTTGCAGTTTTGAGGAGCTGATCAGGTCTTCTTTTGTTTTGATTTGGATCAGGGTTTGACAAGTGTTCGTGGCTTCTAGGAGAGTTATGGTTTTATAGTGCTGGATCTTAGTGTCTATTGACAAGCAATTTCTTATTATACATTGACCAGGTTAGAAATTGAGTTTTTTCATTTTGTTAGTTCTTATTGATCAACATTCCTTTCTCATTTAAGTTGTGTCTGATGATTTCTCCAAAGTATTTAAATTGATTATTAATTATTTGATCATTTATGACAACTTTATTTATTCTTAAGGGTTTCATGGACATGATCTCAGTTTTCTCAAATGATATTTGATAATCTATTTTAGGGCAATTTTTTGGAGACTGGTGATCTGGGAATGGACTTCTTCCAAGTCAAGGGCTAAGAGAGCTAAATTGCCTGAAAATCCCAGGCAGGTTTTGTTATTATTATTATTGGTTTTTCTCCAATTTTGATTGTAGATGGGTTTTCCTATTGCCAAAATTTCATGATGTAATCGAGAGCTATATTAAAAATCTGTCACCTTATCTGAGGCTAGTTTTTATTGTAAAAGCTTTTGACACTTCTCCCCTGAATTCATTTTGGTTAAAGTTATATTGATGATTTTTATTAATTATGACCCATTGTGTAGAAAGTGGCCCAAAGTAGGTAATGGAAATTGTACAGCAAAGCTGAACAAAAGTGCCTGGGGTGTATAAATTTCATTTCTATGCTTTGACTTCTTGCTCTACTTATGGGATTTCTTAACAAAATAAGTTATGCATCATTTCAAGTCTTCATCACTCAATGTAGCTACCTCTGTGGATCCGTGGTAGAGTGTCGGCCTCCGGATCCCAAGATAGCGGGTTCGAACCCGGCAGAGGTAGTCGGATTTTTGAAGGGCGGAAAAAAGTCCATTCGACACTCCATGTCGTACGATGTCGGCATGTAAAAGATCTCTGGTGATACATTTGGTATTTACCCGACAAAATTAATTCAATCTCAGCCATAGATGCCCAAGAGAGATCCGGTTTACTCTAGGTCCGCTAGATGGCAGACAGAGTAAACCGGAACGTCGAAATTGACGAGCAGACAGCCAGATGGCGTCAAATCGAAATGTCTGCAAAACGGCAGCTGAGGCCATACGATTATTATTATTATTATCACTCAATGTCATGAAGACTGTACAGTTGGTAAGAAAATTAGTGTACCAAGCAAGTTGGCCATGTGGTTAGGGGCGTGCAGCTGTCTGCTTGCATTCGGGAGATAGTGGATTCAAACCTCACTGTTGGTGGTCCTGAAGATGGTTTTCTGTTGTTTTTCATTTTCACACCAGGCAATTGCTGGGGCTGTACCTTAATTAAGGCCACAGCTGCTTCTTTCCCACTCCTAGCCTTTTCCTATCCCATCATTGCCATAAGACCTATTTGTGTCAGTGTGGTATTTTCCAAGTTATGGTTCCAAAGTGTGACTTGTAATAATAATAAATAGAAAATTAGTGAGAGCTGTAATTGCATTTTTCTCAAAATATAGTTTTTTTAATAGCAACAGTCAGTAATTAATATCTCCTGAAGTATTGCATCTAAAAGCATGAACTCTTTTTTTTTAAATGTTCAGTACCTTAAGCCAATTTTAGAACCACACCAAAAAAAAAAAAAAAAAAAAAATTAAAATCCAAGTGATCTGAGCATTTTTTAAAGTGTGAGTATATGCAAACTATGATATACTTTTTTGAAATCTATGAATAAAATAAAGAGCTGTTTATGTCTGAACTTGCAGTATTCCATTATTAGTTTCAGGCTGAGGATTTGATCTGGGCAGCTTCTGCAGGGGCAAAATTATCCTTGGTGTTCTCCAAGTTGTGGTTCCAGGGTGTTTTTGATCTTGGTGTGCAATCCTGAAGGGTTATTCCTCTGTAATTGTCTTGGTTGGTTTTATCTCCTTTTTGAAATAATGGATGGATTATTCCCATGGACCTGTGCTCCAGAATTTTCTCCTTGAACCACATTTCTACTAGATGTTGATGGAGATTTATGATTGGAAGTTTTCCGACAAACCTGATATATTAAACAAATCATCAGTACACATAACGTTGCTATGCCTAAAAAATAGAGAAAATTGTGCCAATAAATATGACATAATATCTAGACCAGATTTGTAAGCGATACTCAGTTATATGTTAAATCTGCTGTTCACCTTGATATACATCTAACTTAGTTTCACTATATTCATTTTAAATAGCAGTATGTATAATGATCGGTGGAAAGTTGATTATGTTTGATTTTCAATAAATCTCATTTTATGTTCTGTTGTTATCTTTCAGGCTGATGAAATGGAGAATTTAATGGAATATTGCAAAGCACTCTATGACATTGTGGAGGAATTTGAAGTCCCATGCCCTAAAGATGACATTGACAATTATTATGTAAGTCTTGTATATAATTTTGTTATCCTTCTGTTTGAGAATTTAGATTTGATCCCCATTTTGAATATAGTTTTTTCCTTCCCTCATTGACCTTTTGTCTTTTATTTAAGTAATTATTTCAGGAAATGTTATATGATTTTCTGTGTATGACATGTGTATGAGTATTAAGTGTTGTAGAAATAATAGTTTTTCATATGAAACAAAAAAACCAACCACAACGTTGACCATTCCTTTCATTCTCAGAGTAAATCATAATTCTTTAAAATTACCAAAATGTTCTAGTCAAAACTAAAATTAATTGAAGTTCATCTGATTTCTTTTGTTAAATCATCATCATCATAATCACCTGAAGCAGTTTCCAACCACAGACTGGGTCTGTTTGAAAAATAAGCCTCTCCGTCGTTTTCTGTCCATCCACCACTTCTCTTCTCTCACTGTCGTCCAGTTCCCTCCTCTTGTCACGATGCTCTTCTTTTCACCTTTCAGCCATCTGTCCCTCAGCCTTCTCTAGGTCTCCTTCCCTTAAACTCCATTTCTAACATATTTCTTGGTGTCCTCTCTTCTCCCATTCTATCTTTACCTGTAGAGTTACCTCATTTACCACTTCCTGGACTCTCTCATTCCTTACTCTGTCCTTTCTCGTTAAACCTACTCGACACCTTTGAAACTTAATTTCCTCTGCTTGTATTCTACTTTAACCCACTCCTTTATTATCCAGGTTTCTGATCATATGTCAAAATTAGCACAAAATAAGCCTTGTAGATAATTCCTTTACATCTCTGTGGTACATCCCTGTTCCATATCAATCCTCCCACACTCTTAAATAATCTACTTGCACACTTTCCTCTTTCATTGATTTCCATCCTGTTTCCTCCATTTTCTTCAATTGCACTTCCCAGGTTTTTAAAGCTTTCAACTCTTTTCAACTGCTCCCCTCCTAATATCATTTCATTATATGCTCAATTCTTATTTCGTGTCATTACCAGCATACTCGTCATAAATATATTCAAATCTGCAATTACCTAATTTAGAATTAAAATTCCCTGTGATTCTGTTGATCAATGTTTTTTTGTCAACTTCAGTACCTCTTATCACATTCACTGCCATGCTTTGTGATAGGTGACAGATTCCCCTGAATAGCCATTTTCATCAATTTCTTATGCTTTTTACATAGTTACATTTTTTAACATTAATTTTTTTTTAACTAGTGGAGAGAATTGAGTCAAACGTCAGGAATTGTAGGATTAGGATGAATCTGTTATTTGACGTATGGTAGTTTTATTGAAGATATGTGTGCTACAGATATCTGAACTTGAGCAATACATTTGTAAAGTAAATTTGTTTATAATACCTGTAAGCAACCATAGGTCTGGAAATTTCCTCATTTCCTCCACTGTCACTGCATCAATTGGCATCATATTTCCATCATCTGAAATGCCATATGCAGCTACACTAGTGTCAAAATGTCACCTTAACTTACCTTAAGAAAACACCAGTTCTTGTTATTTGTTAGGCAGCAGATTAATGATATTTCAGATGACATATTTTAAATAAAAACATTAACATAGGTATCCATTATTCAAATAATGGAAAACAATGCCTTTTAGAGCTACACTTTTTAAACTCTGTACTCATCTATGAGTTCCCCCTTTGCTCTGATACCCGCTTGACAAGTACTTTGCATTCTTCTGGTTAGTATTTCCACCATCTCTATGGTTATAGTTCCCCATGCTTGCAAAAGGCATTGCCAGAGAACTTCACAACTGTTGACATGATTGTTTTGCTTCATGGTCAAGTTCATCCTAAGTTCACCCCTGTGGCAACCAGGAATGCGTTAGCTGGAAAATTTATAATGTCCGGTAACAGACCATTTATATTGGTATTATAAATTTACTCATTTGGGACATAAATTTCAGGTTTCCTATGGGAATCAACATCTATATCATCTGATGGCCAAGCAGGTATCAATTTTTGGTAATGGGACAAAGTCTCCTATAGTACATTGACACTGCCGGTGGCTCCAAGTAGCCTACACAGTGGCCTCCACAGTATACACGAGCCATGCATCTTGGTGGGTGTGCTAAGTACATACAGATGAGCCCAACTTAGCACACGGGGGTGAAACGCTGGCAACGAGGAATGAGTTAGCTGAAAAATTTATAATGTCCAATAACGGATCATTTATATTGGTATTATAAATTTACTCATTCAGGACATATATTTCAGGTTCCCTATGGGAATCAACATAACATAACATAACATAACATTACATTACATTACATTACATTACATTTTTGGTCAGTTTGGTTAAACGGTATTGTGGTTAAAAATTGTTCTGGACAACAGAGGTTCTATTGTATTTCAAAAACTTCTAGACACATTTCACAGATATTCATTCAGCTTTTCCTCTAAACCTAGTGTCTCCACTAACTTTAAAAATGTCCTGAACTGAGATGAGTTTTCTACAGTTGTACAATTCAACAACACAAAAGTAATTGAATAATTAAATTCAAACCATTTACAAATTTACACAAACCTTATGGATATGTTTGAAAATCATTTTCTCAGATCAAACCATTTACAAATTTACACAAACCTTATGGATATGTTTGAAATCCATTTTCTCAGATCTTACCTTCTTCAATAAACAAATCATTCAGTTCATTTAATGTGTGAGTCACCTTATTACCAAACATGATTTTCCCATTCTTTACATGCTTTACATATACACTAGTACTGATAGAACACTTCCTGAGGTGCTGTTCTCAGCTGTGATGACTGATCTTTGGTCAGAAAACAGAATATTTTGTACTCATCATATCTGTACTTCTTTTTTGATACTATACTATTGTCTAAACAGAGATATGAAAAACCTGCAGAATATTTGACATATGGTTTAAAGTGTGCACCATACACAGAACAAAATGAGAAAGAAATATAATGCTCTGAGCAAAACCATACATCTGGCAACCCCAGTTAGACAAGGCTATGATATTTCACCTTTGTTGTTCATATAAGAATGTTGACGGTGGTGGAACGGTGAACTGCAAATAAGAATTGTGTTTTGAGTTCGGAAATGTAAATTACTATATATCCTTTATTTTAAAATAATTGATTATTGTGTTTCTTAATGTGCTGTTTTACCCTTTTATTTTTTTGGACAGAATGACCATTGCAAGATGAAAGAATTATTTTTGAAGTTATTTTTGTATTTTTGTATTCAAATTAAGTGACCTCTATATCAGGAATTGTAATTTTGTAACATTTTAAAAATTTTGTAAGGTGCTTTAATTTTGAGTCATCCTATACCGCACGTGCGGTTACCGCTGTTGAAACAGGTGTTACAATAGGAATATTCAAGAAATTGCTAACTATCATAAATTGACCATACATGGTCATGCAATTGGATTGGCCAAAATAATGAGCTTTCCAATTGGCAAAAAAAAAAAATAAATAAATAAATAAATAAAAAACAGGAATCTAGTGGAACAGTGTCCCATTGGTTGATTGTGATTTGTCCAGTTCCGGCTGCCGCTTTGCATGTGTTATGCGATTAGGCCACGTCTTTACCATCTGACCGTCCTTGTGAGCGCTCGCTTGGTAAGTGCTATTTCCTTGTTTTCCTATTGAGTGGATTTTATTTAATTCCTGGATTCCACGCACTCACCCTCTATACTGCTCACCTTAACTGCACCACCTACCAAAAACAAACACACTCCATGAAAACAGTTACTGTTGCCCAGGATTTATTGTTGCATTGTCCTGATTTCATCTGAGGCTGTGTGCGGGATAAGGGCTTTGCTTTGGCCCAGTCTCCTTCTCAACAGCGAACTTGGGCACCATTGGTAGTGCCAATGGCTGGGATGTGGTTCCACAACCACCCACTTAATCATTGGGCAGAACTTCAATATTTGGTCCAGGCCAACCATAACCATGGCTACCCCTCTCAAGGTAGTGGGAGAGATGTATCTGAGGGTTCTTGGGGTTCTAGGGGACCCCATCCTGGCATCAGCAGTGACGACTGCTTTGCCGTCAACCTCGGGCATAACTAACCGGACTTCTACAACTTAACGGATCATATCAAAAATTATTTTCTTCAAAATACCTTCTCAATGTACTCTTCTGAATTCAACATTTTTTAAATGCTAAAGTTTCAAAACTATGGAAGGACTTTTGGGGGTGGGGGGTACATCCTCTCTGTGCATTTAACCCTTAAATGCGCAATTTATTATTTCTTTCAAAATTTACGTTCTTTTTCATTCCAAAAATAAGTATTATTATGGTATGAGAAAAATATTTTAAAAAAATATTTATGTCAAAATAAATATTTATTTATTATCTTGGATCAGTCAAAATGTTAAGTTTTGAGTGATTTACGTACCGGTATATGCAAAGATGTACAATTACTGTAGCTACTGCCACATGTCAGTCTTAGAGATATCCTTGCACACGAAAACAAAATTGTAATTGTTTTACCTTTTAAAGTTTACACTTCACTCCAGCTGATTAGCAAGAAAAGTCATCAAATAAAAGATTGTTCATTTTTTTGCTACACTAGCGACACCTAGCAAGTTCGTCTGCGAGGCAAAAGTAAATGCACACTTGTAAACTCGTAGAGCAGATATAACAAGCAAGTACATTCTCCTTTGCATACAGGTATATGCAATGCTGTGCATTTAAAGGTTAAACTGAGCACCTTTTAGAAGGCCATCTGCAGTACGTAAAGTGAACTATCTAGTACAAAAAGTTTCAAACTTTATCATCAGGTGTCTCTACTGTCTACTTATGTGCCCCCTCTGGTGAGAGGATGGACAATTCATTTTCAAGAGAATTTTGATATTTGTTAGTTGGCTAAACTGTTATGTTCTGGAACCTCCAATCAAGAGATTTAGAGTGTGTCGGAGGCAGGGGGCAAGACTCATCCATCGTTGGAAGGCCTACCAGCTCAAGTTAATGGCAGACATTTTTAATCATGTGATAGTCTCAGGAAGCTAATTTGAGGGGAAGGTTTCAAAAATTCTTTCTTAATGTAAATTTCAATCTTTCATCGTTGGAAAGCCTACCAGCTCAAGTTAATGGCAGACATTTTTAATCATGTGATAGTCTCAGGAAGCTAATTTGAGGGGAAGGTTTAAAAAATTCTTTCTTAATGTAAATTTCAATCTTTCAATGTAAATTTTCAAATAACTCTAAGGACTTTGTTTTAACTTAGAGAATAAAGAGTGTAAACCCTCTTTCAATTCCCATTCAACTTGGTATTGGGGTGACTATATGATTTTGTAACATTTAAAATTTATCTCTTCTTTTGAACTTAATATTTTTCTCCTTCTAGTCACCTCTGTAGTATAGGCTTAGCCTCTGTAACTTTGGACCATAAGCCCACATAGGGTTTTCTAGAATTTTCAAATGTATTTCAAAGGAGTGCAAGTGTTTGCCTCCTACCATTTTTAGTTTATGGCCAATTACTTAAACCTTTCTTTTGACCACTAAGTCCATGTAGAATGGACATTTATTTATTTAACTATATCTATGTAACTTAGACTGTTGAGTGAGTAAGAGAGTGAAAACTGTTGGTATTTTTGCTGAGGTAAAATATAGATTATGCCTTAGAGAGGATAGATTGGAATATGTTTTGGGAGAGCAGTCTCCTCAAGAGTTAATTGTGTGGAGCAGAGACGCTCTTTCGAATGTTGTAAATTTTGGAGCCCTGTCTCCTTACTTGTAATTGATTTAACGTTTGAGCTACCTAACTTATCTCTTGAAAATCATATGTCTATTGTACCTGCTTGTTCTCAGGTTTCAAATAACTATTGTTATAAGAGCTGAAGAGCTTCTCTTCTGTTATTGCTTAACAAAGTTTCAAATCTGAAAAGAAAAAAGAAAGAAAAGAAAAAATGTCTAATTTTAGAATTTTAAATTAAGATATGATCTTTTCTCTGTCCACTCATTAATGCCCACACCTTCTTACACCTCCATGCTCCATGGTTTCCCCATAACCATTATTATCATTACCATTTTTCCATAGCTCTCAGAGAAATTGGAACAGCCTGGTTCGAATGGGCATACAGACAATATTCAAAGTATAAGTTAAACTAACAAAATTCACGAAATTTTATTTCTTTCTTCTCTAATAGACTTTGATTTGAACTCAACAAGTTAACAATACTTAGAAGAGCAAGGTTGCTCGATAAACCCTTACAACTTTTGAAACAATACTGGAGCTCATTAGCTCGAGAAAACAAAACAAGAGCTAAAAAGCTCGGACACCGATACAACATGAGCCTATTAACTCCTAACAGGTACAATTATAAAGGGATTGAGCTCTCATTTACATTAACATGACTCTTTATAAGGTTGATTTGATATATTCTCAAATCAAATAGAGGCCAGCTTTAACATTTAAAAACAGACTGCGCCTCTGTTATTACATTTCCGAACATGGTTCAAAACCCATTTCACAATTCTTTTACAGTATCAACCCCCCATAATGGGCTATTGATACAGTCTTGCAAATTACATTAGTGATTCGACATTCACCTATTATGTTGAAGCATACAGATCTAGCTTACTTTCTAAGATTACCCTTGAAGCATCTTATATAATGCAGGCTAAAGGTCTTTTCTACTTGGCCACAGCGAAATAAATTTATAAAAGAAAACTTTCACTGTGGGCTGATAACTAATTAGAGAATAGGCAGACATGAAGCACTCCAAAATGAAAAAATTTGAGCCCTAATTGGGCTGATGGCCCGATGAAGCAGAGGCTAATCCCATACAACGAGGCGACTAAGCAGGGGAAACATTTAAATCCAAAAAACGTAAGTTAGATTTAAGAATTACAAAACTTAGTCACCCAATTCAATTTGAATGGGAGAATTATGAGGGTAACTACTCATGCCCCCTTATATTCGACTAAATTCCCATAAGGGAAGTAATTATTTAAGTCCCTACCTTATGATGAGAAAGTAAGCCTTAACAGTTACATTTAAATGAAAGCTGTGAAAATCTTCCTTACACTTCACACACAGTTATATACACTTAGATATGTTTATTCCACAATACCTTATTAATTGGGACTTCCTTCAGACCAAAACACCCGCCTCCCGATATCCCCGAGGGGAACCCTCTCTCTCCTCCGACACTATGTGCACACAATCACAACAGCAGTGCAAGACGCTAAGGGTGAACATGCCGCAGCTTAATCAGAGAGAGAGAGAGAGAGCACAAAAGATCTGAATGTTTACAATCCAAGGATTGGATTGGACGGCTATCATTAACCAAGAGAGACCTAGATTGGTCAGAAATATTACATTCTAGCTTATGATAGGCTGATAGAATTAGAGGAGGTGGTAGAGGAAGTACGTGGAACTTCGGAAATAGAAATAACAACAACAGCATCATCAACAAGATTACCTACATAGAGATACAAACTTACTTTCAGGATTAATTAGGATTTTGTCTTCAAGAGGTCTCTTATGTATTGATGGCGGAACCATCTAAACATTGTAGGAAAAAGCTATTACACTATCTCAAACTTTTGGAGTTTTGAGCATAGATGTACATAGTAGAGAACAGCTCACAGAATATTCAAAGAGAGACACTGTACCCCAGATAAATTATTATTATTATTATTATTATTATTATTATTATTATTATTATTATTATTATTATTATTATTATTATTATTATTATTATTATTATTATTATTATTATTATTATTATTATTATGTCCGACTCGTTGGCTGAATGGTCAGCGTCCTAGCCTTCGGTTCAGAGGGTCCCGGGTTCGATTCCCGGCCGGGTCGGGGATTTTAACCTTAATTGGTTAATTCCAATGGCCCGGGGGCTGGGTGTTTGTGCTGTCCCCAACATCCCTGCAACTCACACACCACATATAACACTATCCTCCACCACAATAACACGCAGTTACCTACACATGGCAGATGCCGCCCACCCTCATCGGAGGGTCTGCCTTACAAGGGCTGCACTCGGCTAGAAATAGCCACACGAAATTATTATTATTATTATTATTATTATTATTATTATTATTATTATTATTATTATTATTATTATTATTATTATTATTATTATTATTATTATTATTATTATTATTATTATTATTATTATTATTATTATTATTATTATTATTATTATTATTATTCTAGAATTGATGTGGCTCAAGGAGGAATAGGAAGCACCTTGGTTGAATGGCTTCTTTCCTTTCTTAAAGCTGAAAATCTTAAGAGCTCTAACAATGCCTTGGACTTAGAAGTCCTAAATCAGGTACAAAATAACTTGGGATAAACTCCCAGTTGTTAAATTACATACAAAGGAGCATAATTGCTCCTGACAGCAGTGGCAACTCCTGACTTCTGGTTTAGGGGATGTAAGCAAAAAAAATTGGAAACATCAACGCAAACAGACCGTCGTTCCAAACACATTTTTCAAGAGAAAACAACAAACAAGGCCAACAGAAAAGTTTATTTAAGATTTCACATTCACTAATCCAATGGTCTGTTTCATAAATATTTCTGTTGAAATGATGAACACACAACTTACGACTTAAGTTGTGTAGTTACATTCAAAGTTGGATGCATTTGTCCTTCATTTACAATTATGCTTTTCTCCATAAAAGAAAGTATACTAAGTGGTTCTCTTAATAATCGTTCAATTATATAATGGTTAGAATTCAATTTGGATTGCACGGTAGAAACGCATGAACGTGGCGCTCTACATCCATGCCTACTGAACTACTCTCTGATCGGTGTGATGTCATTTCAAAATTGCATCATTTCTTTACACTACAAGCACACAAAACTTAATCATTTATATTACAACATACATTTGTCATGTATCATCATTTATAGCACAAGAAAGGAATCACTCACAAGCAAGAACTCCAGGGATTATCAATTATTTTATTTTTTCATCTATATTAATTACTCTGTATGAGCAATGGGTTACATGCTACTGCAGGTCATTAATAAAGGGAGTTCTAGTGCTCATTGCTTCCATCAGCCCATATTTGGCATCATCCACCAATGTACCCTGGGGAATATCTCCTACAACCAGGTGGGTATTGCCTTGGCAGCAGAGGTCCTGTGGTCCTCCATTTGAGTCTTCAATATTTGATTCCCTCTGATGTTCAATCCCCTGGGAATAAGCACAGTGTGAAAATTTGGGATCCAGCTTACCTAGGTTCTTGGTTGCCACCAGATTTGATGGGCATGAAATCAAGCTGGTAAAATTGATCTTATTTAGTAGACACATCAAAGGTATCTACGGAAAACTTGAGTATCTTAAAAAAATGGGCAATTGTAGTTTGCTGCTTAAGAACTGCACTGCACATCAAGCTGATCAGTTACTCAAGTGCGACCTCTTGATGAAATCTCCATCAAAGTGGATGATCACAAATCCTTGAACCTGGTTTGCAGCACCACCTTTCACCACGACTTGATCCTGAATACTGATGATGAGCTAATGGAAGATATGAAGAACTGGGCGTGACACACATTCAGTGCATTACATGCAAAGTCAACGGTGAAGTCGTTGCCACTGGACTTTTCATTGTCACATCTAAGCTGTCATTGTCACCATAGAAAGTCAAGGTAACAACCTATCGTTGTGATGTGAGGCCATACAACATCTTGCCTCCCATGCGGTACTATCAACGCCTAAGGTTCTGATATATGGTATCTCATTGTTTGAATCTATCTGTGTATGGTACATGTGGAACAGAAGCTCATGTTGTGGAAGAGTGCACACCTCTGAAAAGGTGCACCATCTGCCCTGGTATTCATTCCCTTTGAAATATAGAAACTGTCTGGTCTATCTGAGTGAGAAGAAGATCCATGAGATCAAGACATTCATGGTCCTTCCTACCAGGAAGAGCACCATAACTTTGATTCTATGAATGCACCTGTGAAGACACTAGACATCAGCATGATAGCACAGGGTCTACCAGGTTCGTCGTCATTTGCTTCACAAACTCTTGCGAAAATCACTGTTCCCAAGGCAGCAGTTGCTCCTGTGAGGAAGACAGTCTCCCTCCTCCCAAAGAGGTGAGCTGAGGTCTTTTTTTGCAATTGCTCACAATCTTTTAACTTACTTATTACTCTATACAGAATAACATCATCTGCAAAAAGCCATATCTCTGATTCTAGTTCTTTTCTCATATCATTTATATACAGTGTTTCAAAAATGGGGGGCATAATTTCAGGTATGTATTTGTAATATATAGACAATCAAAATAGTTCATTGCAACATGTGTCCGGAAATGCTTCATTTCTGAGTTATGGCCTTTACAACACTGAACTTCACCGGAACGTTTTTCTTCCGCAGGTCATTGTCATTACAGAATATGTTCAAAATGTCCACCTCCTGCTTGAATACAGACCTCACATCGATGTCTCATTGACTTGGATCGAATGTTTCCTGATCGATGGATAGGTAGAAGTGGCCCGATTGCTTGGTCTCCACACTCACCTGATCTGAACCCTCTCGTTTTCTACTTGTGGGGCCATTTAAAGTCATTGGTGTATTCGTCTCCGGTGCCTGATGTGGAAACCCATCGGAATCGAATTGTGGCATTGTGTGTGGACATGCGCAATACTCATGGAGTTTGGGATCGTGTTCGCAGGTCAATGAGACATCGATGTGAGGTCTGTATTCAAGCAGGAGGTGGACATTTTGAACTTCTTCTGTAATGACAATGACCTGCGGAAGAAAAAACGTTCCTGTGAAGTTCATTGTTGTGAACTCCATAACTTGGAAATGAAGCATTTCCGGACACATGTTGTAATGCACTATTTTGATTGTCTACATGTAACAAATACATACCTGAAATTATGCCCCCTATTTTTGAAACACTCTGTATAAGAAAACATAAAGGTCCAATAATACTGCCTTGAGGAATTCCCCTCTTACTGATTACTGGATCAGATAAAGCTTTACCTACTCTTAATTCTCTGAGTTCTATTTTCTAAAAATATAGCTATCTCTTTTATCTAGACTACCTGCACTCATTTTTGCCTGTAGTTTCTAATGATCTACCCTATCAAAAGCCTTGCTTCTGATGATGATGCTTGTTGTTTTCAGGGCCTAACATCAAAGGTCATCGGCCCCATCAAATGCCTTAGATAGGTCAATCATGATACAGTCCATTTGACCTCCTGAAAACAGGATATCTGCTATATCTTGCTGGAAACCTACAAGTTCAGCTTCAGTGAAATAACCTTTCCTAAACCCAAACTGCCTTCAATTGAACCACTTATTAATTTTGCAAACATGTCTAATATAATCATAAAGTATCTTTTCCCAAAGCTTACATGCAATGCATGTCAAACTGACTGGCCTGTAATTTTCAGCTTTATGTCTATCACCCTTTCCTTTATACACAGGGGCTACTATAGCAACTCTCCATTCATTTCAGGTAGCACCTTCATGCAAACAGTAATTGAATAAGTACTTAAGATATCCCAACCCAATATCTTTAATATATCCCCAGAAATCTTATCAATTCCAGCTGCTTTGCTAGTTTTCAACTTTTGTATCCTATTGTAAATGCCTTTGTTGTTGTAGGTAAATTTCAATACTTTGTTAGTATTAGCAGTAGTATCTGGACATTAACCTTGTAACCAACCATCTTTACATACTGCTGACTGAATACTTCTACCTTCTGTAGATCTTTGCATATACACTCCCATTGTTCATTAATGATTCCTGGAATGTCCTTCTTGGAACCTGTTTCTGCCTTAAAGTATCTATACATACACTCCCATTTTTCATTAAAATTTTATGACTGCCAATTATGCTTGCCATCATGTTGTCCTTAGGGGACTTCTTCACTGGATTCAATTTCCTAGTAAGTTTCTTCAATTTCTCCTTACCGCTACTAACTTGGTGTCTGGGGGTCAGTGAATGTAAGCAAGGTAGCACTGATAATTAGATTGACTTCGCTGTCAATCAGATTAGAAGAATTCCCAAATTGAGTAGAAAATTCACTTTGCGAACATACATATTTGGATGATGATGATGATGATGATGATGATGATGATGATGATGATGATGAACCAGTAAAAAATAACTTTGAGTGTATTATTCTTGCAAGCTGTAAAATATTGTATACAACATACACATGGTGAACAAAAATACTAAATTATATCATGTTAAATAATTTCCATAATATACTGTATTGTTAACGATTCTGTTATATGTACAAAATATGAGTTGGCAGCAGAGTTTACCCTCCTTAGTCACTAATAAGTATCATTCTCTCAGCTCAGGTAAATAGCCAATGGAAGTTGAAAAATAAAGAAAGAAAACCTACAACCTGTTTTCCAGTCTTTCCAGGGATATAATGAATGAATCATATATAGGCTAGTAGTATGATTGAGTCGCTACTCCCAAAGTGATTAATGAATGACTGATATATGCTACCAATATTAATGGTCCATTAGTGGACATTATAAATTTTCCAGCTAACTCATTCCTGGTTGCCAGTGTTTTGCCTGGAAAATTTATAATGTCCAATAATGGACCATTAATATTGGTATTATAAATTTGCTCATTCGGAACAAATATTTCAGATTCCCTATGGGAATCAACATCTATATCATGATATATGCTATGAAATGAGAATGGAGAGTGTTGCTGGAATGAAAGATGACAGGGAAAACCAGAGTACCCAGAGAAAAACCTGTCCTGCCTCCACTTTGTCCAGCACAAATCTCACATGTAGGGACCAGGATCCAGCAGTGAGAGGCCGATGCGCTGCCGTCTGAGCCACGGAGGCTCTCCAATGGATATTATGCCATTTAAATAACTGATATCTAAAGATTTGGCTACTTGATACAGGTTATGTAGCTACAAACTTGTATTTAGGAATTGCACTTTGTACATCTATCCAGATATATATATATAGTTTCATCTTTTTTTCATTTTATCCTACACTTACCATACCAGTACTGAAACAGAAGACTTGCCAAGACGGTCCCTCATTGATTGTCAATGCCCACCTTCATGATGAACGTGAGATGCAGAAATACTGAGAACTAATGGATGAATAAGAACTGGTATTGATGAGGAGGAAACCTCTCACTGTGAAGACAGTAGTGTATGAATATTTGAATATTGTCATTGTATTTGTCCTTGTCTCATCCATATGTTACTTCTTTTTCCCACACTAACCTGTATTTTAATTTTGCTCTTATCTCAGTTCCTGACTTTTTATAGATGAATTAATATTCTGTTTTACAGGGCATTGTTGTTCTTGACTTAGAATAACCTGTGCACAACAGCAGGTTTTGCAGTCACAAATACTTGGATCTGTTCTTTAGGTAGTTAAAAATGGCGCACAGAGACAAGCAAATTTAGCCCTCAGTGAAACAATTTTCTTTGGTTATTTCAGGGATTCAGTGTCAACTTATCAAGTTTACGTAATCTTGTAGAAAGGAAAATTTTTGAGAGGGACGGAATCATTTCAAAGTTTAATGACAAGATTGACCGTGATGTAAGTGCTCTCATAGCTGAAGTGGCTGACATTAAAGACGAAGTTTCGGTAAGTCAGTTTCCTTCCTTTAAATACTCAGAAGGGGTTTTTATTAACCTTCTTAAACCATTGCCTACCCAGCTTGTCTATATTAATCTACATTTTTTTGCTATCTATTTCAGGAACCATGGTTAATAGATATAGCCTCAGATCCTGAAGAAGTGAATGCAGCATTAAACTCACTAGTTGATAAACTATCAGAAGCCCAGAAAAAGGCAAATGAATATAAAGGCTATCAACGTCAGCTTAAGGTAAGACAGTATAACCGTTATTCCATAATTGGTTCATATTTATGAATAAAGTAAATATTTTCTGATACTTTTGACAAGTAATCTTGAGAAATTAATTTTCGAATACAGTTAATTCAATACAGTTAGTGATGAAATAATTTCCAGCTTATAAGGCCATGGTGAGTACATATAGCACATGCTGAAGAAATGTTAAGTATAGAGCAAAAGTGGTCACAATTGGACTCTAATGGGAACTCACTTCCCTCGGATTTTGCAATCGATGCTCTACAATTGAGCTATGGTAGCATAAGTCATTCTTGATCTGTTGGCAGTGATCTGAGCTAAAGATCTGGCAATACACTCAGTATAACTGTAGAGTGCACACTTGTCTGCTGTAGATCATTCCAATTTAATATTTAGCTTTCACAGTAACATTGTACTTGAAATATAGTAGACGTTAAGCTCATTAGGACACATTGAATACACATACTACATGGCAAAGAAATGTTGAGTAAAAAAAAAAAAAAAAAAAAAACAACAAACCTGGTACACTAGTGAACAATATGTTGTGCCATTATGAAGGATAATATTGGATGAAATGGTTCTTTTTCTTCTACTTCAAATGTTGAGTAAAAAAAAAAAAAAAAAAACCAAACCGGTACAACAATGAACAATATGTTGTGCCATTATGAAGGATAATATTAGATGAAATGGTTCTTCTTCTTATTCTTCTTCTTCTTCTTCTTCTTCTTCTTCTTCTTCTTCTTCTTCTTCTTCTTCTTCTTCTTCTTCTTCTTCTTCTTCGTCTTCTTCTCAGCATCATCAGTGCTAATGTGTGTGAAGATGAAAAGTTTGTCTTTTGTGTTCTTATATGTCCTTGCCCCTCATTTCTTTGTCTCACTCCTTCCTCATTGACTAATCATTGTGTTTTTCTTTTTTGTATTTGTTTCTATCCTAGTTAGTATTGTAACCATAAGGGGCATGACAGGAGAACGCTAGGATATATTACAAGATGTTGCACAACTTTATTGGGAATACAATGCATGGAATTGAAGTGGGGATAGTCTTGGAGCAGGTCAAAGGAGCGTTTGAAGGAAGTAAGGAAAGAACCAATGACGGAGATTCCTAGTGAGGCAGTTTGAATTGTAGATCACAAACTTCAGAAGCTGAGAGAGGGAGGGGGAAGAAACTTGTGGGCCAATATCCCAAGAAAAGATGAAGTGCCACTACCTATTGCGATTTTTGTTCTGACATTTCAGTTATTTCTGAATCCCGTCATATTTCATGATTATAAAATTTTAGAACAGAAATATTTAGATTTATCACAAAAATTTACACCAGGTTCGGCATTATGAATAGAAGTATTGAGAAGTGATGCTTTAACTCCAAGTGGAATTTTCCAGAAAACCAGATGTTAGCCCTCCATTTCCACTCCAGAACAGCGAAGTACCTGAAACCAGAAAAGATGTCGAAACTCTCATTATTTATACAGCAAGCAAATCTTGAACTTTCACATATCAATTTGCATCTAAAAATAAGGGCTCTCTACTGGTTGCACTGTTTCTATCATACTACACCAGGAAAAGGGGCAACCCAAATTTGTAGGGGGGGACAGAGTTTGTGATGCTCTCTTGTTTTCACCTTCCTTATTTAAGGGATGGTATACGCCTTTCACAGGAACTATTCACCCAATTGTTCGAGCAAGCAGTCCATGTCACATATCGTGTGATTTTCCTTTGCACGGTAATGATCTAAACTGTGGATGCTATTACTATCAAATAACTTGAAGAACTGTCTTTGAAATAATTCAAGATCTGATACAGTATTTTTCATATTGAAATTGCACATATGCGAATGAAATTGAGGAATTTTCACATCAGCCAGTAATTATTATTATTATTATTATTATTATTATTATTATTATTATTATTATTATTATTATTATTATTATTATTATTATTAATGAGGAACGTTAAAGGTCCGAAGTCTAGCAAATGATGATTTCTGACATCGATGGTTCAGTCGACACTTCTATATGGTGCCGAAGTCTGGGCTGAATCTCTAAAGCTTGAAAAATATCGGCAAAGGATAGCTGCGGTGCAGTGAAGATCAGCTTTGCATATTACAAGCACATAACGCACAGTATCCGAACCTGCGGTTCTTATGGTAGCAGTGGTAGCACTGATTAATTTACTTGCCTTAGAGAGACAGGAAGTCTGGCGAACTCAAGGGGAGCTCGGAAAGAAGCGTGCTAAGGAGCTAGCTTATAGGCAATGAATGAAGCGGTGGCAGCAAAGATGGGAGGAAGATCCTCTCGGAGAATGGACTAAGCAGCTGATACCACGTCTAGCTGATTGGGTTGCCCAAGCTCATGGTGAGGTTAATTTTTACATTATGCAACTATTGATGGGTCACGGATACTTCCGGAAATTTCTATATAGAGTAGGTAGAGCAAGCGACTCAGCATGTATTTATTGCAATGATGTAGACGATGTATTTCACACATTTTTCGTATGCTATCATTGGTCAACTCAGAGAAGATATTTAGATACTGAGCAAGGAGAGTTGACGCCGGAAACTATTGTGCAGGTGATGCTACGAAACCAAGAATCTTGGGATCAGGTATCAGTATATGTAGAGGGCAATCTGCATCAGAAAAAGAGGGATACGAATGCTCATGAACGGCAGTAAGGAGAAATAAAGGAAGAGGAAACGTGAGAAATTAGCACGACACTGCCCTGAAGTAATGCGAGAGCGGTTCCAGGACAGAGATGTACGTTGTGGGAAAAGGGTGTGTGGGTTTTAGTGAGTAGGAATCTCACACACTTGCGGAGTACAGACCCTCACAAGTGTCTCATGAAAGATTTCCCACACTTCCTCATTTAAAAAAAATTATTATTATTATTATTATTATTATTATTATTATTATTATTATTATTATTATTATTATTATTATTATTATTAATCTGTGGACATATAGTATGAACAGAATATGAGACGCGTGCTGTGCAGATTTTAACATGAACATCAATAATTTGGACGTAAATAGAACCTGTAATTAAAACCAGTGTTTATGAGTCGTGTCTGTATTTTCCGGGCTTGTAAGTCATGGTCCATGAGCATATGATGGTCCCAATGTTCCAACAAAAACTGCGCTTGGCATTTTTAAGGGTTCCAACTGACTTCGATGGAAGAGTTTGAGGAAACAGCACTCGAGACTGCACCACCGAAATCTAAGGTGTGGCTTTGCTATGTAGATGACACCCTTGTATTTTGGAGCCACAGACGCTACAGCTGTTTCTACAGCATCTGAACAGCATTAACATCAATATTCAATTCAGTGGGGGTATAGAAAATGATGGTCTGGTTATAAAGATGGCCAATTTAAATTTGCGAGAGACATTATACGGACCCATACAGACCACCATCCACCACAAAAATATGGAAGGACTAAGATGCTAGCTGAACTTGCAAGGAGAATTTGTCAACCACATCACTTAAACAAGGAGTTCAGCCACATCAGTATGGCCCTACATGCTAACAGATATAGAACTAAGATCTCATTTAACATCAATCTATACTATCTTAATTTTTCACTAATTGCTTTAAATTTTATACAAGTGTTCAACAAATTATTTCCATACACCTCTGTTAATTGGCGATGAATATCACAAGGTCAAACGTTTCGTGCATAAAGAAATTTAATCACGGCCCTCACTTCACAACTGGCGGGGTTCTCAGTTTGTTTAAACATTTTAAACGATCACAGACACAACACAGGCAATGCTAGCTTCATGCAGCCTCGCACAGAGCAGGCAGACAAGCCACTGACACGGTCTGACCTTGCCCAGCGGCTACCCGAGTCGTCAGCTCTTCATGCGGCGCTAACGGGTACTACTTTCCGGATGGCTCTCCTAGATAAGCGTTCCCTTGAGGGAGCAATATTTGTGACCTCATTTGTATTAGGAGGATTTTCATGTTTTGAAGTTGGAAGCGATTTATTATTCTTGTGCATTCATTGACTGTGAAATCAGGTCTGTGTGTTGGAAGACTTGGTAAGTGATGCGTGGCTTGATAAAGGTATGATGATGTATAGAAAATGATCATACTAGAAAAATTAGTACTGAGAATTATTTTCAACATGGCTTATGAAATAATGCCTTGATTATAATGAGGTATAGAAAGTGATGATATCAGGGAATTTTATGGCCATGATTTGAGAAGCTGGTCTGTTTTATATCACAACACATCTGTTTTGAGACAAATGAATGGAGCCTCTATGGAGAAAGGATAAGGGGAGAGAGTAAACAAGGCTTGCCCAGCACCCCAAGTGTTCTGCTATCTCCCGTAAACTAGACTTTAAAATATCTCAAATTTATGAAGTTATATTCATCCAATATAATGTAGCTAATTGCTGAACTCAAGCTTACAGGAGCCCTGTTTCCTTCATTTCAATTAATTTATATAGGATTTTCAGTGACCCTGCTGTGACAGCAGAAGGCTGTCGGTCACACATAGGTTTTCATAAAGTATTATATATTTTTGTGCATTGTTTTGTGTTTCTTTTGTTGTCTATAAAGCAGGTTCTGCCCTGCTGTTGTTTAAAATATCCTAGGTTTGCTTCTCAATCCAGTGTTCATTTCTTGCTTTGTGATTGTTTGAGTTTGCATTTTTATTGACTTTGATGTGTAATAAGTTAGAGATTAGGCATAACAACTCAAGTTAGCTTCATTTTTGTAAGATTCTCTGCCAATGTCAGAGGGAGATTTGAAAATTACGCTGCATACTTTCACAATTACTGCACTCACTTTTATTTACATAAATATAAGACGTACTTGCTTTAATTCACAGTAACTCGTCTCTCACAGTAACTCTCGGTAAAAGTTTAGTGTTTTCTTGAGTTGGAGGTTTGCCTCCAGGCTGTGGTCCAGCAGACAAATGCCTAGTTTGTAATTCCTTAATTCTGTTTCCGTTTTCACCAAGTTTTAATACATTCTTGTCTCAGTAGTTTATGATGGTTCTGATTTGCATTAACAGAGAAAATCCCGTTTTGCTTCTCCTGCCTTAAGCCGGTAAGTTTTAAATAATGTCATTTGTTTTAAATGGAATTCATTGCAACCCTGATGATTAAGCCAGATAATAAAAAAGGGGCAAGGAGATGAGTGCGATGGAACCTTGCACAGGTGCTTTATCAGCCGACCACCCAATATGACTCCAGTTTATTGCCTACTTTATTGTCGTGTGATCCTTGTGTAATCTCCTAGAAAATATTTCTTTCTTTCAAACTTTTTTCGTAGAATATTTTACTTTTGATGAGAATTCATTTTTCCATAAAGAATTCAGGTGTAGTAACTGTGGGTGTGACCAAGAAAAGGAGTATGAGGGAGGAGTTGGAGGGTTTCAGGGAGATAATTAGGATTCCCTCAAAGGACAGGAACAATGGTAGGCCTCCTTCAAACAAGGTAAAGGATATGGTAGATGTACAAGAGGGTTGGGAGGGAAAAGGGAAAGTTGTATAATATGAGTGGTCTAATGTTTAAGGGGAAGGAAATTGAATGCAAAGGGCTCTAATAAGGGGCAGAATTCAGGACAGGTATCAGTGAAAAATTGGTATGAGTCACTGCAGGTAGAACAGCAAGGAAAAGATGGGGAACAGGGAACTGTTATTGAGGAGTGGAGAAGTAAGAGGAAAGGAAAAGGTAGGAAAGGGAAATGTGGAGTAGAGGATTGGTAAAAGGAGGTGGAACATGGTCATGGGAGGGAGAAAAGAGAGTATGAACTAGGTTCTGCAGCCATCAGGAAAGATAGGGAAGACAGGAGAGGCAGGGATCAAATGAAGTGGGTGGGGTTGAGCTCTCATAATGGGTAACTCCATTGTTAGACATGTGGGGAAAATATGTGAAGGAAAGGAAACCAGGGTAGAGTGTTATCCAGGAATTAGGTTAAGACAAATGTTGAGTAAAGTAGACGAGAAGGAGGAGGATAAAAGAGAAGGTACCGGGCGAGTTGATCGTGAGGTAGGGGCGCACGGCTGTGAGTTTGCATCCGGGAGATAGTGTGTTCGATTCCCACTGTCGGCAGCCCTGAAGATAGTCTTCTGTCGTTTCCCATTTTCACACCAGGCAAATGCTGGAGCTGTACCTTAATTAAGGTCATGGCCGCTTCCCTCCAACTCCTAGATCTTTCCTATCCTATCGCCACCATAAGACCTAACTGTTCGGTGCGATGTAAAGCCACTAGCGAAAAAGAGAAGTTAATAGTTTTTCACATTAGTTCCAACAATATAGCATGTATTTTAGGTTCATGGAGTCAAATGGACTGTATTGTGACTGATGTATCAAAAGCATTTGATAGGGTAGATCAATGGGAGACTACTGGCAAAAAGGAGTGCAATTAGTAGACAAACGAGTGACTGAATTGTGGCCATACTTCTAGAAAATAGAACTCAGAGAATCAGAGTAAATTAAGCTTTACCCAATATATATGCTTTTTGCAGATGATGTTACACTCTATTGAACAATAAATTACAAGTTGTGAGCAACTGCAAAAACAACCTAGATAATGTTGTGTGATGGACAGCAGGCAATTGTATGATGATAAATGGGGTCAGGTTGTAAGTTTCACAAAGAGGAAAAATCCTGACTGTTTTAATTACTACATTGATGGAGTGAAAGCTCCTTATGCTGATAACTGTAAGTACCTACGTGTTAATATAAGGAAAGATCTGCATTGGGATAATCACATAAACGGGATTGTAAATGAAGGTTATACATATCTTCGCATGTATTTAGGGGTTCTAGTAAGGATGTAAAGGAGAGGGCATATAAGACCACAATTAGAGTATGGTTCTAGTGAATGAGACCCTCACCAGGATTACTTGATTCAAGAACTGGAAAAAATCCAAAGAAAAGTAGCTCGATTTGTTCTAGGTGATTTGTGACAAAATGTGTATGTATGTTGAGTATTCAGCCCGAAGGCTGGTTTGATCTTCCATAGCTCCACCAAAAGCTATCATAGTTAGCCCAGGCATCACTGAAGGGGCATACTAGGGAAATGAGGAGTGAGGTAGTTTCCCTTTGCTTTCCTTACCGAGCCTGAAGTTGCTATTGTGCATCAGTCTGCCAAGCCCACTGAAATGCATGCACCAACGGACCCTATGAACGATATTTTCACACCATTCATAACAGGGACTGGCTGCATAAGAAATGGTATTACTAGCTTCGCTCATACCTCGGTCACTTTCATATTGTCAAAGCCAAGGATGAGACTGAGACAGGTCAATGAATGAGTGATGAAATTGATGATATATGAGCGAGTAGGAGGAGATGGCCATCCAAACCACTATCTAGTCATGACTACAGTTTACCTCAGGCTAAAGAAGTTACAACAAGGCCAATTAATATGCCCCTTTGTCATCGAGAAAATAAAAGTCACTGCCACTGTTGTGCAGTTCCAACTAAAACCAATCATTTTCAGCCCCTATTGAAATACTTTTATAATCAAACAATCCTTCCTATAAAAATACATTTGAATATTAGTTATTGCCACCGACATTGAAGGTCAATTGACACACTTCAAATACATCATTGTTGACAGCACAGAGGAAGCAATCACTCAAAGGTAAGACTCAAAGAAGGAGTTATGGTTTCAAGACAGCACTTGGAAACTCGTTGATGTTCACAGGATTGCAAAATGTCAGAGGTACCTAGCATAGACATTATTCATAAGAACAGTAGCAGTGAATGAATACTGAGACTTGGACCACTAGGTCAAGAGGATCTGCCAGATCGGCAAGAGAGCATTGCTGGAGCACAAGGGGGCTGAGACGCAGGAGACAGCAGAATGAAATGACACCAAGCATATTGTTCAGTAATTAACCAATAATAAAAGCAGCTCATATCTTTCTGTTAAGGATAAAGATGGCAAAAATCCTTCTTGACAAAGAAGAACAGGAGGCAAGATGTGTGCAGCATTTCAAGGAGACTTTGAACCAACCAGCACCAGCTGTGACCCACGACATCAACAATGCTGACCCCACTGCCCCATTGAACATTGAATTGAGAATTCAATAGAACCTCAATAATTCAAAATAGGTTAATTCAAAATCTCACCTAATTCGAAGAAGCTCTAGTTCCCAGAAACATGAGGTACGGTTTTGAATGTTATTTAAATTGTTTAATTCGAAATACAGATAATTCATAATTTGAAGATCAATGTCCGTCCCATTACCGAAATTCAGATTCTTAATTCAAAACTACTTTTACATTTTAAAAAAATAGTATTTTACAGAGTAATTTAAATTCAAAATTTCTCCACGTCATGAAAGAACGCATCTTCCAGAACGTGCAGAGGTAGCTTTCTGCACTTTCACTCACTTCATTGTGTCTACAGTGTCCTTCAAATTTGCTAAGTTCAAATTAAATCGTAATTCTTTTGTATTGTTGTGACTGGTATAGGCTGGGTTCTGTCATGGCTGCTCATATCCTGAACAAATCTTCTTATTGCATAACATTGTTGAGCAGTGTATTAACAAAGCCGTGGGGATCAAACTCCAGACGGAGAACGCTCATCGCGAGGTTGATCTCTGTAGCAGTGAGGGAGATCATTTTTCGAGAAGTATAATTCTGGGATTTGGGAAACTCTGTTTCAAAAGAAAAGCAGAAGTCATGTGACGAAGTACTATAAAAATAAATCCATGTAAAATTGAGAACAGGATTTTCAGGATCAAATTATCACACTAAGTAACAGGGAGTGATAAGTGCAGGATCTGAACGATCTAGACAGAAAATTAGGAGAAGGACGGTTGATTTGTATCACGGAAGTAGGAGACGATAGGCTTGGGAATGAGGAGATCATGAATGTTCAACTCACCTAATTTAAATGAAATAGACTAGCTGAGGTATTTATCATAATTACCATCACACAACTTGCATCGGTCATAGAACGATAGAGGGGAAGTTTGATGGTGTCGTGTGATCAACAAGTGTGCAAGATTGTGCAAATATAATTTCAGTGATCTGTTTACCAGGAAGATGGATTACTCCAGCAATGCCATGGGACTTCTAGAATTCAGGACTGTTTGAGCCAACGACATGGAGTGAGCACCGATGGCAGGCCCCCGGAAGGTCGGGCGGGCCGAGATGCACCAAAACTGTTGAGTATTGAGCTATCTTTCTTCCATTGTTAGTATTTCCCCTTGTAAATAGAGTTAATATAAAGATAGGGTTAATGATGATGTAATTGATAGGTTAATTATCTCGGAGTGGTCGGATGACCCATTGTTTAGTTTGATTTATTTAAGTAGATACGGGGAGGGAGTGAACCAGGATAGATGTACAGAGTTGGGACCCCTTTAGTGCCTGTTTGTGCATGCCATAAGATTTGAGTTTTATGAGTGCTGCGAAGGAATTAAGGGGGAAAATGAGTAGAAATTGTGCGGGTTAATGTTGTATATCTCATCTGCGTGACTGCATAAGATGAGAAGGGAATAGCAGGTGGTAGGTTCATCACTCAGAGCCTGTATAGAAATAAATGGGGAATAGTGGCAGCACTAAATTCGTAAAATGTAGAACGCAGTAGCTAGTTTGCATGTTAGTGTTTAAGTTTTGGCTGTAACTGAAGATGTGCGAAAGTATGTGCAGAGGTTCGATATCCGCCCAACCGACACATTAGTCAGGCTAATGAAATAGATGTTTGAGTTTAATAAGTTCTGATTTTCATTTTTAAAATTATTATTATTATTATTATTATTATTATTATTATTATTATTATTATTATTATTATTATTATTATTTTTAATTTTTATTTTATGTAATTTGATCGGTGATTTTATACCGCTATATTTCAAGTACAAGTTAATGTGACAGGAACACAGTCTCGCCTCAGTAGGCAGAGAGTACGGAACATTGCCGTGGTTGGCGGACGTGTGGTAAATATTAGGAGGGAGAGAAGATACGAATTGAACCCCAGACCTCCAGAGATATGAGAGAATTTGATGTGAGTTAATGGTTGAATTTAAGAAATAATTCTCAGATATTGAAAGTGTGTGAGCTGGCTTGAGCAATGAATGAGATTGCGCCAGTTTCAAATGAATGAAATTTTAAAGACACAATGACCTAGAATAAGCCGGTTGGTTGGTGTCTTCAGCTTCCAGATAGTGGAGAGAATGACGGCCGTGATTTACAACCGAGGAGGGGAGAAACTTGTGAGGGTAGGTCCATGCACAAGCGAAGAAGTTGGTCGTGCTAACAGTATGCCTTCCCTTTGAGAAATAAAGACAGTAGAGTTCTGTAGTTACCACATATGCCGTAAGCCATGAACCACGAAGCAATGTAGATGTTTCTTTTGTATGACAGTGTTCACATGATTAGGGTAAATTAGGGATTGATTGCAGGATCCTTGATGGAGACGAACATAGTCTCCAATTCGAACCTCGATTGCACAAAGACGGAACGGCTGCTCGCACAAGTAGCGGACTCTATGAGATGAAATACAGCCATTGATATTTTGTGATTGTGTATAATATATGTTTCTTTTCAGGGTGTAATCTTGTTTGTGTTAAGTACTGTTCTGCATGAATTTAGACTTCGTGAAATTTCACTGATAGTTGTTGTAAGTGATGAGTTCGTTGTCAAGCCTGTGTTCGTTTTATTTGTTTATTTTTTATTCTAATTCGTGGAGACGCGTAACCTTGTTTTTTTTTGTCTCATGGTTTAAGTGATGGGTTTTAGGGTTTTTGTTGGAGTATTTGAATAAGTTTCATATATAATTTTCTTCATTTTCATAGATATTTTGGTGGTAGTTAAGTGTAAGATAGGCGACCACTCTGAGATGTAACGGTACTTGTGTAAATATAATTTAACTTGTGATGTGGGATTCGGTCCCAGGGGATACTGGCATTTGGAGGGAAATAGCTCGTAACTGTAAATAGGTAAAGGGTAATTTTTTTTTTTTTTTTTTTTTTTTTTTTTTTTTGTGGAACACTCAACAGTTTTAAGGTTCAACAGGTGATAGAATACAAAAGCCAGAGGTTGCAATGTATATGTCTACGAGTATGGTCATCCCTCGGGGATGTATTTTGTATTATGTCAAATTAGGTATCCATCAGATTATTGGTTCGGATGGAAGATTTTCCTTCATCTGAAATATTATCAGGAATTGTTGTCATCCATATAGATATTCTTGTAGTCGCTTAATTGCGGCCAGTGTCCAGTATTCGGGAGATAGTAGGTTCGAACCCCACTATCGGCAGCCCTGAAAATGGTTTTCCGTGGTTTCCCATTTTCACACCAGGCAAATGCTGGGGCTGTACCTTAATTAAGGCCACGGCCGATTCCTTCCCATCCTAGCTCTATCCTGTCCCATCGTCGCCATAAGACCTATCTGAGTCGGTGCGACGTAAAGCAACTAGCAAAAAAAAAGATATTCTTGTGGAATGTGGATGAAGGTAGCTGATGGATGGTAGCACGGATTTTACCATTGCTAAATAATTGTATTTAGTTTGCCAAATTTATATTAGTTTACCAAGGTTGTCATATTGTTTGTATAAATTTCAACGAGCACCGTAGTAAATTGGAAAAACTTATTTGTGCCTATCAATGTCGAAAGATAGCGTCCACAACCTCTTCCGTTCACTGTATGCCTTTAAGATAGTTATAAGTTTTTTTTTTAATCGCCGCGAACGGTCTGCGACCCTGAGTGGCCGGGGTTCAGATCTTAGGAACGGGAGAGTGGCAGTGACCTTGCTGTGCCGAATGGACGTTGATCTCTCATGTGAGTGGATTAATTATACAATCCCAATGAGAGGGAATCGTCACAGGCTGAAAAGGTTCCTTGACCATCGCCTTCCGTTGAGCATGGTCCCATGTGTTCATGATCCGACAGGATCACCTCTTTGTTGCCACATGGTACCATGAGCTGTGGGGGATGGTGGGAAAGGTTCCAATATAAGCTCATTTTATCCTAAGATAAATAGTGCGAAAATAGATAATAATTTGATGCTGTTACCGTATGGTACCCCTTGTTCTAGGGCAGCTATCCCTTGTGGATTCTCTCTCTCCCTCTAATTTAACCATCATCATCTTCTTAGCATTTGTCCCACCATGGAGCAAGGTCTGCTGTGGTATTTAATATCAGATTTTTATTTAAGAGAGATATATTTGTTTACAAATATATACACCTATATGTTGTACATTTGTGTACTTAAATTGCTACCTTATGCACATTCTTACTATGTTTGCAGGTGGAAGTTACAAGATTTGAGATGCTAGAAGAAGTTGTAAATGATGTGAAACTTCGTCAAACACTCTGGGAATGTGTAGACACATGGGATCAGTTGGTCAATGAATGGGAAACTTGTGACTTCAATCTTCTTGATCCAGAAGATTTGCAGTTAACAACCGCTAAGAATATTAAAACTATTCATCAACTGGAGAAAGGACTTCCTGAAAATCAGATTGTCCCTAAATTCAAAGATAATGTTGAAAAACTAAAAGACAAGGTATGAAATAGGTTTACATTAATGATTATAACAAAGTACTTGATTGTTTCTTAATGGTTTTAAAACAATATTCTCTTCTGTATTTCTAGCTGCCTGTGATTACATATTTACGAAATCCTGCTTTAAGACAGCGCCATTGGATTTCAATTGAGCATGCACTGAATTACAAGTTCAAACCAGATGAAGAATTGACGCTGAAATTGTTGGAGAATCTTGGTGTCTTTCGAATCCCTGAAACATTGCAAGAAATTTCAGGTCAAGCAAGCTCAGAAGCAGGCCTAGAAGCTCTGTTAAAGAAGGTTTGAACTCATTTATTTTTAATATACATTTACAATGACTTTATTTTCTATTAGTTAGAATGTACCCATCATTGACGAATCAATAGTTGGTGATGTCATTGACTTTTCTTTATACTCCTTGTTGATGTGTAATGTGCAGTTTTAAAGAAGCATCCTTTGCACACTCTGGTGTCTAGTCTGTATTAGCAGGACCTACAAAGAACTGGCTAAATACCCAGCCGAACAGCAAATGGCTAACGAGTGCTCTGGATTGTGTGCTTTAATACGTAAAGCAAAATTTCATGGAGAACCATTAGAGTTACAAACATACTGCATATGGCCTTTTATTTTATTTTTAGAGAACTGAATTTAAAGTACATATACTCGGCTTTATTTTCTGATAGGCCAAGCTGTTTGCTCATTTTTTTCTTTTTAGCAGATAAAACATGTGGATGTTGAGTAAATGCTTACATATTAATGACCAACTCTTTGAAAACGTTAACTGTTAAAAAATTAGAATAGACTTGTATTTTAACTGAATATTTGAGATATATTCACACCAAATTTTGACTCAGTTGGTCCAGTAGTTTAGGTGTGATAAGAAACTGACACTACGTATATTATTATTATTATTATTATTATTATTATTATTATTATTATTATTATTATTATTATTATTATTATTATTATTATTATTATTATTATTATTATTATTATTATTATTATTATTATTATTATTATTATTATTATTATTATTATTATTATTATTATTATTATTATTATTATTATTATTATTATTATTATTATTATTATTATTATTATTATTATTATTATTATTATTATTATTATTATTATTATTATTATTATTATTATTATTATTATTATTATTATTATTATTATTATTATTATTATTATTATTATTATTATTATTATTATTATTATTATTATTATTATTATTATTATTATTATTATTATTATTATTATTATTATTATTGCTGATAACATGACAACAGCAAGAGATTTCAAATTATTTATCAGTGTGACCAACTCTCTAATGTTCATGTATGTTGTTTCACACCACCCTGTACATGTAACACAAATATGTTTCAGTATCACTTAGTAAAATCTCTTAGTACTCAAATATACTCTATATGTTTCAAGCACTTAACTGCAGATTTACTGCAAAAGTTTTAGATAGTTAATAAAGCACGATGTTCCCACTAGTCAGAGCACTCCACATGCAAGCAATGAAATATGTCCATAATACTCCAGTGATTATTGCATTAGAATGCTTCTGATCTCAGCATCGTCATACATTAAAGGCTAAGCCTTGTTGCTGCAACCATTCTCCTCTCAATCCTGCTGTTCTCTTTACTTTCTTGTAGTCTTTACATCTCATCAAGTTTCTCACATCCTCGAAGTATGTCTTCCTTGGTCTTCCTCTTTCTTTCCTAGTATTTTTCCTTCAAAGACATTCACTAGGAAGTCATTGTGTCTCAGTATGACCTAAAAGTTTTAACTTCCTTCTTTCCACATCCTTTGTCAGTCTCCATTGCTCACTGACTTTCATTAGAGCATCTCATTATAACTTTTTTGCGTCCAGCATGTGCTCATCATTTTTCTCCAAATCCACAGTTGCTTCCAATGAATCTGTTTCCTTTTTTCAAATAGTCCAGCTCTCACAACCATAAAGTAGTAAGCTCAAGGTGCAGTGAGCTGTGACATACAAGACCCATTAGGCATCAACAGACTTATATTGTACTAAGGGTTTTTACACTGTACACCCGACCCATGTCCCATTTCTCTATGGGGTGGGGTAGCAAGTTTTTATGAGCAGATACTCTTCCTGATGTCAACCTCATCAGAGCAGTTATTGAGATGAAATTAATGATGTGATATATGATAGTAGGAAGGAAGAGGGTGAAACCCAGTGCCAGGATATAGCCTACTCCTGTTGAATAGCACCAAGGGGCCTGCTCAAGGCTTTACGTCCCCATCCGATGGACACCATCAACAGCATCATACGCCCTCACTCCATGTGAGCACTGTTGGGAGGTTTGGAATTTAATCCAGGCTTTTGGCACACAATCTAGTAATTAGAAATTGTATACCTTCCTTATCTTGCTGGCCAACATTCTGATGGCAAATTTTTTCAACCAACGGGACTCAAACCAGCTAACTACAGTGTCAGAACAATTATAGACATAATGCCTTAACGATCATGGCTATCAGGCATGCTATTGTGGGACTTTAAAGTCTTGTCAAAAAAAAAAAGAGATAAGGGTCTAACATCATATATAAATATTTTTAAATATGTACAATTTAACTTGATTATACAGTTAGCCTTACAGTTTCATTATGTCTTTAACTGTTTCTCCAGAACTAATAATGAATTTAACTATTACCTTCTATGCCCATTTATGTTTTTCTTATTCTCAGAAGTCAAGTCCATTAAGCTCTGTCTGTCTCTGTTTCTCTTCATATCTTGTAGCTCAGTTCTAGCTTCCAAACAGCAGAACCTGTCTAGATATTAAATTAGATCTGGTTGCTTTGGTCTAGACACTAATAGCAGGTTCAATCACCCATCTGTCTAATGATTCAGTGTGCTAAATATGATTTATAATTTGTGTTGACCCATGGGACTCCTTTTCTTCTTCTGTGTTTGCCCTGTATACCTAGTTTTCTACCACCTGTAATGAAATGAAATGAAATGATACTCCAGCTGTAGGTCTTCTAGCTTCTTTCATTGCCTGCTTTCCAAATTGTTGTTAGATCCCTCACACACCTTCCACAGGGCCTTTGGCATGTTGCACCCTGTTCTTAATGTTATTTGCCTTATGTCCCACTACCTACTTTTTACAGTTTTTGGAACCACCCTTTTCTTCCTCGTGTGTCTGGTTGCAGTGGGTGATCCAATTCGATGAGTTCACAGCAGGTAATTCCTTTAACAGGCTTGCAAACCCTGAATGGTGTGCCTTAGTAAACAGTAATGTCATTATCGTTCAGGTTGACGAGTCGAATATAAGGCTGATGAGAGGTGTTGATCAGGGTGTTGGGGATCAGTAATCCCTTCATTTGAATGTTTTGATTCTCTGGTTCCACAATGGCCTTCAAACCAACAACAGCTCCATCCATTTCCACAGCCACATCCACCTAGGTCCTAGTAGGGATGGTCAGGCTGTTTTGTAGCTTTACCTGACGTAAAGCAATGTCGTCCCACGCCAATCGCATAGCATTTCCCTCAGCCCCACAATGAAATATATTGGAGCTCATGTCCAGGATGATTTTATGCTCATTCAGGAAGTCAAATCCGATGATTATCTCATCCACGACATCTATCATAAGAACCTGGTGCTTCTATGTCCTCTGCCCCACAGAGAATTCCATCATCATCTCACCGTGGAGAGGTGTCATCTCTCCAGTAGCAGTTGCCAGGCTAAGATTTGCTTGATAGGGCCAAATTCTCCACTGCTGTGCAACCATTGGCTTGGCAGTGGTCCTCATTGTTCCATTGTTGATTGACATGCTCTGCACTATGTCATCAACAACTCTCTCTATTAACATGTCACTTTTGCTGGATCATAATCTCATTATGTAAGCCTGGGGAGCTGGGGCTTGATGACTATCCTGAGCAAACCTTCTCCCCATTATGTTGGCTAATAGTCATTTCTCTGACTGGTGTGTTTCTCGGACTTTCTGACGTCATCTGGAGGATCTCATCTTTAACGGTCTTCACAGTTATGGCTTATGGCCCCTGTTGCCACAATTCCAGATCCTTGGGGCATCCATTGGCTTGAGTGTCATTCTGCTTGGCTTCATAGAATCTTGCTGCGGGTTCAACGAAGTTGACCAGAGATTTACCTTCCTATGGTCGTGGAGTGGCGTCCACTTCCAGGTGACACAATATGAACTCTCAGTGCCTGCTCACAGCCTCGAACTCCAATGCCTGACCGAGAGAATCTCTGTGGGTCGGTGGTGGCTGAGTCGAAGGGCCTGTTGAATATCTCTGTCATGCAGTCCATTTACAAAAGTCTGCCTACCCAGTTGTTTACTCTTCTGGTGCTGACGGGTTTGCTAGGCAGATAAGACAGGTGGCATCTGTCGAACTCTCGGAGTATCTCCATTCTCCTCTGAGTTCTATTCTGAAGCTGTGTCTGGTAAGTCTGTTAGAGGTGTTGATCTCTGAATCAAGAATCCATGTGTACTAGTCACATGGTGTAATTGCTCTGAGTGCCTTATGCTAACACCTGAAGGGACATCGGGGGTTTCTCCTCACAGAGCCACAACAAGGACTTTAGCTTTGTTCCTTTCATTCCAGTAGTTTGCAGAATAGGGCATTTCAAACTGCTGCAGGTTAGTACTCCACGGCACCTTCCCATCAAACATTGGTGGTTTCGCCTTGGTCAAAATTGGTTTTGGAGACATTGATTGGCCCTTCTGTATATGTCCCATCTTGTATGTTATTGCAAAGCTGAGTGACTTCTGCATGTCCTGACAAATAGTATTTACATTTTTAGTTAACCATGTCTATTTTTCGTCAACTGTACCAATATTTTTCATTAATTTTCTCACAAATCTCATGTTATACTTTGTTCATGTTTTCTTCAAGCTCATCTTTCACTATTTCTGCTTGCAGAACCCTCCTTGATCTTTCTCTGTCCATCTTCCATCTTCTTCTCCATCACTTCCTGGCCTTCTTCCATCTTCTTCATCATCATCTCAAAGAGCACATTTAAGTGATCCTCCATGTTTGTGTGAGTCCTGGCCTTAAATGGCATGCTTAAATTACCACAAGAGAAAACCTAAAGATTTGTATGTCTGGAATCTGGAATGCTCTTGATGTTGGCCGAAACCTACATTATCTGGTGTGGTGATTCATGCTGATTAAAGTGATATGTCACCTGGGGTATATTCCCAATTTCTGACACCACTTTTGTTATTATTTTCTCTCTCTCTCTCTCTCTCTCTCTCTCTCAAAACAGTAAATGACAACACAACACTTCACTAATTACTGGTTATTTAAAATGGTCTCTTGTCCTCACAGCAGGTCTTTGGCAAGCAGTCTTTACCTGGAACTGGCATCCTCCATAATCTTGATTCACAGTTTTCACCTTGCACTTTGCTGTGTACACACAACAGTTACTTCACATTGCAGATCCAAGCAGTCAGGCTAGAATGCATGTCCATCGGCTATCAGAACATAATTATGACTTCTGTACACTTAGTCGACACCAGACAAGACCGATAACTGTCAACTCATGTGACCTCTCCACACACTCAACTCTCTGCTCTTGACTTGTAACCGATCACTCAACACTCTCTTCGAGGCGAGCTTGCTTTAATATATCTGGTAATGAAATTCTAGTAACCTCAGGGTATAGCCAAAATACTAAGGCGCAAAATGAAAGAGACAACAGAAGCAGAAGTTACCATGCACCCTCAGGCTGGCCAGAAGTTCCAAGTTTGACTCACTCATCCTTTCCAGAAACTATTAAAGGGAGATTCAAGAGAGCTGACATTTCCATTATCAATAACAATATCCAATGGAATTGCTTAAAATGAACCAATGCTGCCATCTCATTTTCTAAATGTTAGTTGTCTACAAATATCTTGTAAGAGCAAAATGTAAATCATAAAGGAACAAAATTATTTTTTGGAACTAATCGCTATGATTTTAATAATATTTAATTGGCACAGTTTTGTTTTACAATTTTCAACCAAAGGACAATTTTTTCTCTCATTTTAAATATGATCTTTGCTACATATAAGCTCTTTTTTTTTTTTTTTTTTTTTTGTGGTGATATGTCACATTTTCATTATCATAGAAGCAATGGCACATGTTGAATTCTGCCATACTTTCAACCACTCTTTTGTTCCTCATTTTTGTCAATAACGCTAATGCTCCACGATCTACCCTATCAGAAACCTTGGATAGGTCAATAGTGATACAGTCCATTTGACATCCTGAATCTAAAAATGTCTGTTATATCTTGCTGGAATCCTACAAGTTGAGCCTCACCAGAATAAACTTTCCTCAATCCAAACCAGTTAGTAATTTTACAAACTTGTCTAAAATGATCACAGAGAATGCTTTCCCAGAGCTTACAAGCTTACTGGCCTGTAATTATCTGCTTTATGTATATCACCATTTTCCTTGTACACTGAGCTACTTCAACTCTCCATTCATTTGGTATTGCTCCCTCATGCAAACAATAATCAAATAATCATTTCAGATTTGGCACTATATCCCAACCCATTGCCCTTAATATATCCCCATAAATCTTATCAGTCCCAACTTTTGTATGTTTTTGTAAATGTTTTTATTATCATACTCATAGGTAAAGTTCAATAATTCACTAGTATTTGTCGCCTTCGCTATCTGGACATTGTCCCTATAAACCAGCTACCTCTACATATGACTTACTGAATACTTCTGCTTTCTGCAAGTCCTCATTGTATTCATAAAGAATACCTATAAATGCAACATTCTGAATACAATTATCTACCCATAATGCTGTCAGCTCTCAACTACTTGAATGACTTGAATTACAGACTATTCAATTTTGTATGGGAAGTATTCCTTACCTGGCATATGCCATGTCGAGTAACTGTTGCCTGGTTGATATACCAGCAGCAATACTGCATTCTAATACAAGAAGTGCTCCAAGACACATTAGAGCACTCCAGGCATTGCATTTTTTTTTTGATGTATCTGACACGAGAATAATAATAATAATAATAATTGCATGTATTCGATGGCAACCTTGTCCCACATTCTGGAAAGGTACTGCAAAGTCTGTAATGGCATGCCTGACTCCAAACTTAATCCTACCCGCATTCTAGCTCATAACTAAAATGGATTTAGCTCATAAACAATTGACCATAGGGCATATTTACATAGGAACTTTTTGTGTTGTTTTGGAGTGTACTCTCCATCTCTTGATTACTTTCCACATGTTTGGGTACACCCTGTTTATAACTCTAAAAAAAAATATCTAAACAAAAAAAGGAAGTGTTAGTCTGTGTGTTTGGTGTGTGTATGTGTGCGCGATGCCCAGCCAAATCTTTGGCACGAAAATTTGAACATAGGTGGATGGAAGGGGGTTCGAAAGTGCCTTGAAGTCAGAAAAAATAGTTCATTTTTATGCAATATAGGCCTAGTCTTCTATAATGTTTGAATATTATTTGTCCCATCCACTAACCTGGTATCATGAGCATTGAAAGTAACAATATAATTGAAAATAAAATAATGTAATTAATGCAATTTACATAAAAAGTACATTTCTTAATGGAAATCATGTTTTATTTTGTTTTAAATAAATAATTTTAACACTTTGACTGCTATCCCATTCTACAGTACCCTTACTGAAGCTGCTGGCAAATTTTATGAAATTTCAAATTTGTATTACAAAAATAGTTTTAGACCTAAAATGTTAGAATCACATGGCATGAAAATGTGAAATGTTCTTTTTCAAACTGTACATAAAGGCTTTTATTTATGTTTTGTAGTATTTTCATTCAAAGTAAATAGAAAGGGGCAAAAACAGATGAGAAAAAAAGAGAAAAAATAAAAATATTAATTTTATAAGTTATCAGAAATATGTTTTGCAATTTATTTTTGCAAATAAATGCAGCCAAACACACAAAATAATTGAAAAACATAATAAAGAGGTAGAAACACTTTTTTGAGTGGAAAAGCTTGAAACAAGGATTCATACATAAAGCAGGTTTACATTCACTATGCTGGTAACTTTTGTCCTTTCTGTTTGCTTTTCCTGTAACAGAGTCCTTCTTGGATGAGCACACTTTACAGGTTTTCTGAAGATGTTTCTTTCATATTACAGGTGAAATTTTCTCCAGAAAATGCTTCCCAGTTGAGAGTCTTGACAATTATCCACCAGATGTACTTGGGGCTTCTTTTACAATTGCCAGTTGCTCACAGAGGTGTATCAGGGACTCTGATGTAGAGAGTTTTTGCCTCTTTATTTGGTTGTAGAGGATGCAGGCATTAAAAATACACACTAGAACTGCCAATTTTTGCTACCATATGACCGAGCGATGATCAAATACCCCATATGACATCCTCTGATCAGAAAGATCGACACCAAACTTCTTCTTGTTAAACTTCCCAACACTGACAGGCTTCGTTTTCTCATGTCCTCTTCTGTCTGTGCAAGTGCTCATGATAGCCTTATGTCTTGTGCTTGTCATGTAGACATCTCTCTTTTCCTTCCAGCAAAGGGCTAGCACATTCCCATTTCTTCAGAAAATTTGTTCTCCATGTTTGACGGCTGGCTTCTGTAGAGTTTGTGGCATCTCTTTCCTATACTTCTGCATTGTTCCTACTAGATCTGTTTTTTTCTTTTTCTAGTTCTCTTGCTAGTGTTGGTCTTGTGTAATATCTATCTGTATACACAGTGTGTCCTTTTCCTGCCAATGTACCAAGTAGTCTTTTCACCACACTCGCCACAACATTTTCTTGCCTACAAAACCCATCATAATTCCAAACATAGCCAGTGTCAGATTCAGACAGCATATAGAGTTTGATCCCATATTTGCTAGGTTCGATTGACAGATATTGCTTGAAGCTAAGCCTCCACCTGAACTTGCACATCACTTCATCTGTTGTAATGTCTTCTGCTGGCTGGTGTGCATTCTGAAATTTCAATTTGATTGTTTCAACTAGGGGTCTAATTTTGTGCAGGAAATCAAAATGAGGTTCACCCTTTTTCCTTGATGTACTGTTGTCATTGATATGTAGATTGGCCATAATCAGTAAGAAACTGTTACCGTTACTACCGCGGTTACACTAAACAAAACACTAAACACAATAAAGGGAGGAAAGTAAGTGCAATTGCACAGTACCAAAAACCACTACATACTCAGTGAAACATCAGTTGAAACTACACGGATCTCAGCAGATAACAACTTTAGTAACTATCAGTAGGGCCAACTAGATGACAATAAACCAGGAAGGTGGGACGGAGCAGGGAACCAACCGAGGGCATGGATACAGCTTAGGTTGCAGTTTCAGAAATAATCAACCGTGATCCTTAATTTTCAAAATATTATTTACTTTACAAATAAATTCTGAACAAATTCAGTCATGCGGAAGGTACTGACACACAACTTGTGAATTACGAACTACATGTTCTGTGATACACACAACTATTCGACGTTCTTTGATAATGGCTTCCTATAAGTTCAGAGGTTCAACCAAACTATACATCTAGTTACAAATCCAGTAGTACAATGCAATTTAGTAGGTAATACGCTATTACAATTTACAGTGAAGTTAAACTTACTTTTCAAATTCTAGCGTACATCAAGTGATACTGAACTACCAGAGCCAAAACCCCAAGGAAAATATATTAGACTACAATTTACATATTTAGCAAAACAAGAAACGGGGAATGCCTCGAAAACAAACAGGCAAGCCCAGCTGAAAAGCTAAGGCATCATAAATAATTAAGTGGCAAGTCTAGGTGAGCAGACTCCTATATGAAAAAGCAACCGAACATTTCAGGAAATTTAAGCTGGAATGGAAATCAAGAGTGCTTTTCCACAAGGTGGCCCATCCTGATAGCGAGACAACGTCAAAACTGGGGACAACCAGATAGACTGCTGACAGACCACAGACAGACCAAGAACGACCACGAATGCTGCCTCACTCTCTTTATAAGGAAAACCCTGTCCTTGGAGTAGCCAATCAGAGTGCATGAGTCCACCTATCGCCACCCAGATTCACCAATCACAACTTGTACTTCAGTCGCGAACTTTAAATACTTTCTTGAATACACACGATTGTGAATCTTCCATTTCCAGAACAGTCAGAAAATACTTTCTAGAATACATAACCAACAAAAGGCAACACACCCTGTTCAAAAATTCATGTAATAACTTTCTGCATACTTCCAGTAAATATAGAACTGAAATCTACTATTTACAAATACCATATGTTATCAAAGCCGTCCCCGTGGCGTAGGGGTAGCGTGCGTGCCTCTTACCCGGAGGCCCCGGGTTCGATTCCCGGCCAGGTCAGGGATTTTTACCTGAACCTGAGGGCTGGTTCGAGGTCCACTCAGCCTACGTGATTAGAATTGAGGAGCTATCTGATGGTGAGATAGCGGCCCCAGTCTCGAAAACCAAGAATAACGGCCGAGAGGTTTCGTCATGCTGACCATATGACACCTCGTAATCTGCAGGCCTTCGGGCTGACCAGCGGTCGCTTGGTAGGCCAAGGCCCTTCAAGGGCTGTAGTGCCATGGAGTTTGGTTTTTTTAATATGTTATCAAATATGACACTGTACAGGTTAGGTCGTTACAAATAAAACATATCACCAAACTTCAGATCATACAGTAAGTACTACAGAAGGTTTACAAATAAAGTCTTTAATAAACACTTTCCACTTACCCATACATTCTGCACCTGTGACAGAAACGATCACGACTCAAAAGATTAGGGCAAAAGTTGCACAAGACTACGGGATCAGTGATTAGTTATTTTAGGCTTTTGGTTAGTGCTCATATGAAATATTACAGCCAAAAATTTCTTTATTTCACACAGAGTAACTGTTTTACATTTACCCATTCTTGAATTGGCAGTTAGTGTGTCATTACTCTTTTTCTTTCTTGCATAGAAATTTGTTTGCTCTTTTATATGATGCAAAAAATCATTGTCAATAAAATATGCAAAGAAACCAACAAGGTTGCTGTCTTCATCTAATTCTGTGGTGTCCAAAATCCCGGTAAAGTCACTAAATACATCAGTGTTTGGTACCTGGTCCACTGACGTCCACCCTTCTTCTGAATATGTTCTTTGACCATGCCTCCCCGCTGCAGCATTCCCGATTAGAGGCCTTCCAGAAATAATGTTGGAGTTATGCAGATCAGGTTGGACAGGTACCGATTCTTCTTCTAACACTTTGACTTGAGATTCATCCTCATCACTTTCTGAAACTGTAAATAAATAATAAAAATAAATAAACATACATGCAGAAATCTTAGGCAAAAAAAAAAAGTAGGGCTGTGTTGTTTGAATATATTTTATATGGTGAAAATGAAAAAAATACCGGTACTAACCTGAACTTCCTGAGACACCTTCTTGAACAAAATCAGAATTATCATCAGATGATACATTATCGAATATATCACCATCACTTTCTCTAAAATGTTCTTCTAATATCAAATCAGTTTCCCACTCAGACAACAATCGCCGCACCATGCATTCCCCATCAGGAAGTCGAAAAATTTTAGAAGCAAGATTTTCAATTCTGGAGGTGCACATGGCCCTGAGGTTCACTCAGCCTATGCCAAAAATGAGTACCAGGATAATTCCTGTAGGAAAAGGCAGCTGGGCATAGAGCTAACGACTCTACCCCACAAATTGCCAAGATTATGGATAGTGGAAGCCTTTACCTTCCATCTCTCATAGGGCCTTCATGGCTTGTATGGAGATGACTTTGCTTTTCTTTATATTATTTTACAAAACTACCTTTGAATGAATGTAGCCACATAGGACTCAGTATATTCTTCTTCTCCTTTTTCTGCTGTTTCTCACATCTGTTCTTGGGTGCGAACTGCATCGTACATGTGGATTTGGTCCTGTTTTATGGCCGAATTCCCTTCTTAATGCCTACCCTGCTTGGATGGATGTAATCACTATTGCATATTTCTGTGGTGGTTGATAGCGTGATGTGTTGTCTGAATATGAATAGGAGAGTATTGGGACAAACACGAACACCCAATCCCTGAGCCAGAAGAATTAATCACATGAGATTAAAATCCCTGACCCACCCAAGAATTGAAGGACTCAGTATATTCGCTAACAGAAATTTTATATAACAGCTATAGCCAATCGTACTCAAATATTTGGATTGAGATGGTGATTTAAGATTTGGCAGGATTTCTTCAGCACCATCATGACAATCATAATTCTAAGATAGGATGGTAAGCTGAATCTCTTCCTAAAATCTTCAAAAAACTTTGGTATGGAGCCTCGAACTCCCAGTAAAAGACCATAAACCATAAACAGATAATAAATGTTTACCCTTTTAATGGAACACTAATCAAAACTTTGTGTTTGCAGGTTGAAGATGCTTGGAAGGCTGCAGAGTTTATAGTTCTGCCACATCGTGATTATAAGGATATTTGGATTCTGGCTGGTGTAGAAGAAATCCAACAAATTTTGGATGACAGTAATATTAATATCAGTACTATTTCAAGTTCTCGTCATGTTGGACCTATAAAACCTAGGGTGGATGAATGGGCTCGACTGTTGGACTTATTCAGCAAAACACTGGTAATGCATAACATACTAGATCAAATTAAATTGAATTTATTGATCATTTACATAGTACAGAGGCTGAAAAGCCCCTTTATGCAAAATCTACATAAAATAAAAGTCTGAGAATTTACTATATTAATAAAATATTAACTTAATTAAACTTAACACATTAATGACGGGCCCCAAACAGAAGCTGCTACCCCATGTAGACTGGATAGTTCAAGCCTCCAAGAAATAAATTACACTGCTGCACTCAAACTACTGTAACTCGAAATGTATTTGAGATATCGACCTCAAACTTGGAACATGTACTCATTAGGTTACTTCGTAGTCTGTATGTTGTGATATTTTTCAAAGCACTACCATTTGTGGCTCCATTTAATAGTCTTTCTAAGCACGGTGTAGTATGAATGCCGTATTTGTGTAATTTATATACTCATTGTTTTCAAGTATACAAGGCTTTCTCTTTACGGCTACTCCCCATTTAGTGTTAGCCATTAATCATTAGAAATATCTAATTCACTGTCACTGATACCTATTATAAGCGGTCTGTACATAATTAATCACAATTATCGGTATTCATCGACAACTGAATATGCTGCACCATGTTGACCTCTGCACTGGAGCTCCTGGAAATTGCTCTACATATCCGACATTATTTTGTTAAATACATGAAGGTTTAAAGAAAGAAAGATACAGCAATAATTTATATTCCATGACTACATCATTTCGAACTCATAATCTTGCTCACAATTTCATCAATAATCAAGGAAATACAAGGTGTATAAAAGCGAGAATTCTCATTGCATATCACCTACTGTTGGCTGTCGCCTATTGTTAGCTGAGAAACTATGCAAATTTTCAGAGTTCATCACCCATGTGGCACATCAGATAATGAATCTGCATATAAATGTTGAAATACTTCAGTGTCACATAGGGCATGTTGCCATGGGAACGCCATCGTGTACATTGACTCAGCGCATAAGAACACCCGTGTATATACAAAGTTTCCATGGTTACAAAGACTGTATAATTAAAAAAATACATCGACACTAAAATCTACGATCCCTCTACTTCGTGACATGATTTAAAGTAGTTAAATTTTTAGCCGGCAGATAACACAAGCTAGAAACAATGCCCATGTGTAAAAACGGAGATCCCTGGGGCCCATCAACATCCGCTGGCCACAGTACTACAGAGATCTCTGGGCCCAGTTGTCAATGTGTTAAAACAGATTTATATTAGGATTGTGCTTGTATAGATACCTACTCAAGTTCATGTTTTTTTTTTTTAAGGTTGAAATTAAAACATTATTGATATTACTTCAAATGAGAACTGAAAATAATATTAGTTAAAACAATTGTTTTAAGAAATATCTGACCTTCTTAATGAGAAACACGAGTTTATGTGCTCTCACAACACCTATCTACAAACAAGGTAAAAGCAATAACAAACAAGATAATACAGCCAGAAATTAAACAGCTTTCTCTCACGCAGTCTTGCGTGTCCCTGCATTTTTGCGTGAATTGCGGCGCGTCGGTCTCCTAGTCCCGGGCTGCGGTCAGCGACGTCTGCATGGTGGCAAGTACAGGATCATTCCAGACCTCTCGGCTGCCGTGGGCGGTGGTAATGGATCTCCGCCGGACCCGGTGGTGGAGTTATTGTCGCTGCATCTACTGTGGAGCGGCTGTTGCTGGTGCTGCTGCTGCGCCTGCTCCTCTCCCTCTTCCAGCCCATCTGTCATGACCCCTCCCCATTGTAGCTGGGGTGCGGCTGACTGGTGCACGCGGAGTGGGTTGGAATTGGAAGCCCTGCGGAAGTTTGGCGATCTCGTCTCCCATCGCCTGGTCCAGTTGGGTGGCGGCATTCCAGCCCCGAGATAGGGCAATGTACAGTAGATTGGCCCTTTTGAACGCGTACTTGCGTTGTGCATGGTCCAGGCTGTACCAGGCTGATAGAAGCCAGAGGGTGGTAGTGGTGTCGTGGTGATCTCGTCCCACTGGTATGGATGGTAGGAGTGCTCCGAGGCCCGTAGCAATCTGTAAGATCCTGTAATCCGCTGGTACTTCCAATCCCTTTGGGTAGTTGTTGGGTCGGAGCGATCAAAAGGGGAGTTCCCCTGCTTCGGAGTTGTCTCCGCCCCCGTCGTCCGACTCTTGGCCATCCTCTAAAAAAATGCTGAGTCAAGGTTTGCATATTCACTGCGAGTTGATTGACGATTGCTGACAGTTGTTCCAGAGTCTGTGGTTGAGGCTGCTGCTGTGGTTGCTGTTATGGTGCAGGTGCTGGCTGCTCCAGCTGGGGTTGCTCCTGTGTCATGGCAGCTGTTCGTTGGATGACAAGCGGCGTGACTGTGAGTGGCTGCCAATGTGGTGATTCTCAGGAAGGCCCGCCAGTACTTCTGGCTCGTTCTTTGGTTGTTTGAGCAGTCTTAGCTGGGACGGGAGGCCGAGTCAACTAAACCAGAGTTGACGGTGCGGAAGCAGGGCAACCCCACACACCATTCCCAGCCTGGATCATCGGAGGATGTCCACAGGTCAGCCGTCTCAACAGACGACATTATCTTATCACGTGGTCAAGCGTGCTCTGAGTGAATATATTCCATGTGTTGATCTTTTCTTCTGTAACAGTTCTTTTAACATCCAGTTTCTTGTTTCAGTATAATAGTTCAAGGTTTCTGATCTTTGCCTCGTCTCTAGTAAGATCCAGTTTATTTTCTTCCAATCCCTTTCTTTCGGCAAGAGATTTCTATCCCTGATTGCTGCTCTCCCTCTTTCATTCCACCATGGTATTTCCTTCTCCTTTGTTTTTATACTCGTCTTTCTACAAACTTCAGTTGCTTCCTTAACCAATGTGTTCCTTATTCTGGTCCATTCTGCCTCTCCATTTTTCCTTTAATCTCTTGGTAACAAGGTTTTTATCTGGTTCTGATAGTTCTCAATTCCCATACTTTGGTTTTGGCATTTTGCTGTTCTGTCCTTTTGGCACATAGAAGTTTCTCAGGTCTGTTACTAATAGACAGTGATCACTGTCAAGGCTCTTGCTGGGTATTATTATGACATCTGTTACCATTCTGCTCCTTTCTTCATCTGAGATGACACAATCAATTACAGTCTTTTGTAGTCCATTCCAACTGTATCATGTTATCTTATGACTCTGTCTCTTCTTGAACCAACTATTTTTCACCACCAACCCATTCCTTATACAGAAGTCAAGGAAATGTTCACCTTCAATATTTCGTCCACCATATCCATGAAGTCCCATTATGTTCTCATATCCTATTCTATCCGTCCCAATCAGTGCATTCAGATCTCGGATAAGGATTGCTCTTTCTTTACTAATATCTTTATCCAAATCATCAAGAAAATGGTTCTTACCAAGCTCGATAGCTGCAGTCGCTTAAGTGCGGCCAGATCCCGTATTCGGGAGATAGTGGGTTTGAACCCTACTGTCGGCAGCCCTGAAGATGGTTTTCTGTGGTTTCCCATTTTCACACCAGGAAAATGCTGGGGCTGTACCTTAATTAAGGCCACAGTCGCTTCCTTTCCATTCCCAGGCCTTTCCTATCCCATCGTCGCCATAAGACATATCTGTGTCAGTGCGACGTAAAGCAAAAAAAATAATTTAAAAAATGAAAAAATGCACAGTCACCTTTATTATTCTCTCACTAACATACTGAATGTCAGCGACTCCTAGATCTTTACTCATGATGGAACCAACACCATTCCTCATCTCTTTGTCATTTCCATTTCTTCATTCCTTTCCCTCTCCATTTGGTTTCACTCAGCCCCAGTATCATAATTTCCTCCTTTCCATGAATTCCACTAGTTCTTCACATTTTCCTGTCCTGAAATGCAGAAACTCTTGTCTCATCTCTCGCGGAACAGAAGTAGATTTCACATTTATGCTGATTTACTTCCAAACCGATGTTTTTATAACCAGTGACAATTTTCTTCAGATCCATAAGAACCATATCAGGACCCCTCTGTCAATGGTGTTAAATGCATTTCTGAAGTCAATTTTTACTAAGATTTTATTCGATGTAACATTTAAATGTAGGAAAATTTGTGCGGAATGGATAATGGTTTCACAGCCCTTTGAAATTCCAAAGCCAAGTTGGTGAAGATAGAAATACTGGCTAATGGTTCCCTTTAATGCCATGCAAGATAATTTAGCAACCAGCCTTCGAAAAGTGTTCCCAATGTCATAGAAAGAAAGAGATCCACCTTATCAATACTAAATTTAATATTGTTATTTAAAACAGGACCGGTTTCGACTTATTACAAGCCATCTTCAGCTGTCATTTACATACACATTAGAATACATGTTCAAACAGTTGTATCTTACAAATAGTGATTGGACTTTAAGCAAATAGTGGCCAATAGTGCCCCATTTGAACTTGGCATGTACACGTGAAGAACAGTACTTCATATGAAGTTTTACAAATTTGCAGGACTGCCTCTTACCTTTTAACTTATATTGAAATGTACCATTGTTTTATGTTGAATCTAATGTATTTTACACAGTATATATTTGAAGAGGTCATTCAATACAGGTTTTAATTACCTGGCATTTCATTTCTCAACGCAATCTCAAAATTCAGTTTCACATTACTTAATTTGACAAAGTTTATATAAAGTATACTACCCCATTTGTAATTGACACATACGCATGAGGAAAGAACATTACTTCATATGAATTTCACAAAACGTATATGATTGTTTTATACCTTTCTACTTTTATATATTGAAGTGTGCTAATGTCTTCTTTGCATGAAATGTATTTTAAATAGCATATAATTGCAGGAGTTATTCAACAGAGGTTACAATTACCTAGATCACTATTAATTCAAACGCACTTCACTTTGTTATTGTAATTTCAACTTTGAATTCACATTACTCATTTTGACGAAATCTAAGCCTAATAAGAAGTATCTGTATAAGCACATGCGGCTACATTTAAGCATATTTAGTCGACTAAAAACAATGCAATATAAAAGTCCTTTTAAAGAACTATTATTAGTAAAACTTGAACGATAATGCTATATTCAAGGTCAGGTGTAAACAACAAATTTTATCATGTGTTGTAATTTTTTAATGTGTTAAAAGATAGATATCTTTTTAATATTCTTGATCCTTTAAACTTAGATGTAAGAAGCAGAATTTCACTTCTAGACATACTACCTAATGTCTATCAAACACGACATGTTTATTTGTAAGATACAACTGTTTGAACACGTATTCTAATGTGTATGTAAATGACAGCTGAAGATGGCTTGTAATAAGTCGAAACCGGTCCTGTTTTAAATAACAATATTAAATTTAGTATTGATAAGGTGGATCTCTTTCTTTCTATGACATACTATAGATATCAATACGGAACATCATGAAATTTATTAATCAAGAAGTGTTCCCAATAGCGATAGCTTGAACGCCTCCGTCAGGTTTCTCAGGAGCAATTAATACAGCCCCATAAAAGTTTATGCACACTTCATAACTTCAGGATAATTCAAGAGTCACCATAGTTAATGTATTCCAGTGCTTGTGTTAAGTTGGGAAACAGCAAACTACCAGCAAAGCTAAAGGTAGAAGTCTAGTCACTCATATGTCCACCCTGTAGAACTTTGACTATCGTAATGGGAGAAATGTATAATGTATAATGGATCCGTGGTAGAGTGTCGGCCTCCGGATCCCAAGATAGCGGGTTCAAACCCGGCAGAGGTAGTCGGATTTTTGAAGGGCGGAAAAAAGTCCATTCGACACTCCATGACGTACGATGTCGGCATGTAAAAGATCTCTGGTGATACATTTGGTATTTACCCGACAAAATTAATTAAATCTCAGCCATAGACGCCCAAGAGAGATCCGGTTTACTCTGTCTGCCATCTAGCGGACCTAGAGTAAAACGGAACGTTGAAATTGACGAGCAGACAGCCAGATGGCGTCAAATCGAAATGTCTGCACACGGTAGCTGAGGCCACATGATTATTATTATTATTATTATTATTTAGAATGAAAACCTGTATAATCAATTTGACTTGCTCTTACTGTATTTTTTTATTCTCTGAAATAAGTCTGCAACCTCTCTGAATTACTACCAGCATTACTTTTTCTTATGGCCATTCTAATTCTCCAAGTGAAATCATGTCTTAGTATGAGGCATTGTCTTCTTACTACTTAAACTGCATAAGAGTTTCTGCTAAATCAAATGCAATTTGTTGAGGAAAATGGGATCCTGGTACGTCCTTGCCTATGTCAACATTGTCACTTAACATAGTAGCAATACTGTTGTCACTTTTTATTTCATGCCCAAGAAGCACCAAGATAGTGACCAGCAATTAATTAAGGTTTTCTTCATCCACATCAATAAATTGATAATTTTCCTCCATGAGTGTTTTAAGATCTTTCACTAAAACCGATTGTTGCCATTCTCTTCAAAATCTTGGAATTCATCTGCTAATTCCTCGGTGTCAGAATACAGCTTCCTCCATGATCAGAATATGTTCTCAGATTGATTGATTGATTGATTGATTGATTGATTGATTGATTGATTGATTGACTGACTGATTGATAGATTAATTGATTGATTGATTGATTGATAGATTAATTGATTGATTGATTGATTGATTGATTGATTGATTGATTGATTGATTGATCGATTGATTGATTTTGGCCGAGTATACAGCAAGATTGATAACACCAAGACTGCTAAACCTCCTAAAAATCAAGATAAGATGTATGGTTTAGAAAATGGTTAAACATTTGTAACTTTACAATCCTGGTATGTCCTTGCCTATGTCAACATTCTCACTTAACATAGTAGCAGTACTGTTGTCACTTTTTATTTCATGCCTAAGAAGCACCAAGATAGTGACCAGCAATTAATTAAGGTTTTCTTCATCCACATCAATAAATTGATAATTTTCCTCCATGAGTGTTTTAAGATCTTTCACTAAAACCGATTGTTGCCATTCTCTTCAAAATCTTGGAATTCATCTGCTAATTCCTCGGTGTCAGAATACAGCTTCCTCCATGATCAGAATATGTTCTCAGATTGATTGATTGATTGATTGATTGATTGATTGATTGACTGATTGATAGATAGATATATTGATTGATTGATTGATTGATTGATTGATTGATTGATTGATTGATTGATTGATTGATTGATTGATTGATTGATTGATTGATTGATTGATTTTGACCAAGTATACAGCAAGATTGATAACACCAAGACTGCTAAACTTCCTAAAAATCAAGATAAGATGTATGGTTTAGAAAATGGTTAAACATTTGTAACTTTACAATGAGGTTCTTGATACAATAGTAGGCCAAATGTAAATGCAATTTCAAAATCCCAAAGAACTGCAATTTGTTCAACTTCTTGACTGAAAATAAAATAAAAATCAAAGCTACGAAACTGCATTTCTGGAGAAACTTGTTTCAGCACTTAAATAAGGTTACCAGACTGTTATTACTTTTGACAAATTGAGAAGTGAACTACTGACAATGAACAGACTATCATATACTTCAGGTAAAATCTGAAATGATGAAGTTTTTAAGAGACTGAATTAGCAGAGGAAGCATTTCCCAAAGTTTACAAGCTTTGTTGCCTAATATCGACAATACCAGTGAGCACGTCCATGATGCATACTTTTTCTTGCCTGAAGTGAATAAAAACATTTGTTGTACTAAATACACTCCTCTTTTACTGATACCTATTACAAAGGGTCCTCTTGATGATCTACAAAGTGGAAAAGATTTCTGTGATGTCATCATTGAGAAATTTCTTCAGAAAGGCAATAGGAAGATTGCATTTGCATGAAATGAATTAACTTTATGTTTTGCTTGTGTATTTGTATATTTGTTTGTCTATATGTACTAGAACAACAGCCTTCTGGCGACAAAAGAATTGGCTTTATGAATTTCATTACAGCCTTGTATATTACAGATTTCTGTTAGCATTTGTGTGCTTATTCATGATACCTAGTGTCCATTGTTTAAGAGCGTGGCCAGCCACTGATCATCTCTAATCTACCTTTAAAGTTCTTTAGTTAATATACTGTAAGCTTGAATGGTACTGTTTATTATTTTACTAACTTCTTTGCTTTACAGGAAGAATGGTTAAATTGTCAGCAAACATGGCTCTACCTTGAGTCTATATTTTCTGCTCCAGATATTCAACGACAGCTCCCGACTGAGGCCAAACTGTTCCTTGTGGTAGACAAATCATTTAAGGATATAATGCGCAAATTACAAAAGGTATGTACTCTTTCTTACCACTTTGGTTTTCAAAAGCTATACAAATGAATCAGTGTGAATTAAATTAGTGAGGTTTGTGGGCCAAAATAAATTAATTTCAGGTCTTTGGAAGAATATTATCCCTTCATCATTGAAACCTGCTAAGGTGATGCATTATTTATGGCAAGTGTTTTTCTAAGGAATGGAATTTTCACTTTTATATTTTGCCCATGTACTGAGGATAGGCTTTCAAACATCATATTGAGTCCTCCCAAAGAAGATGTTCTGTTTATTACAATAAGAGTTTCTGTTGCTATTTTAATGTACAATAGCAGTATTTGTAGCTTAGTTAATGAACTTATCATACATTATGACCAATATTGAGGAATTATTATCAATATTGTTGAATTGATGATAATGGTAAGGGTTTTAGAATTTTTATCTCAAGATTATCATGATCTTTCATTGCTGAGATATCTAACTAAATACAAAAAAAGATTGGGTGGTCTTTCTTGGAATGATTTTACTTGGTACTGAGGCTTAAACATGAGCCAGGAGAATTTTGTTGTCAGTGGGTTAATACAAACAGAGGAAGGGATCAGGGATGAAATGAAGAAGTACTTCAACATGCTGTTAAATGGAGATGGGGGCAACACCACTACCAATGACTGTAGTATAGATGAAGCCAAAAACAACAAATACCTATTAACATGGCTTGAGGTAGAAACAGCACTAAAGAGCATGCAAAATGGGAAGTCCCCAGGCTTTGATGATCTCAGCTCAGACATGATAAAAGGCAGCTGGAATACCAGGCTTGAATTGGCTACATAGAGTGTTATCAGTGATTTAGGAAAGAAAAAATGAAATGGCGTATGGCTTTTAGTGCCGGGAGTGTCCGAGGACATGTTTGGCTCACCAAGTGCAGGTCTTTTGATTTGACACCCGTAGGTGACCTGCGCGTCGTGATGAGGATGAAATGATGATGAGGACGACACATACACCCAGCCCTCGAGCCGGCGAAATTAACCAATGATGGTTAAAATTCCCGACCCTACCGGGAATCGAACCCGGGACCCCTCTGACCAAAGGCCAGCACGCTAACCATATAGCCATGGAGCCGGATTTAGGAAAGAAATAAAATCCCATAAGTAAAGTAAATCCCAGTATTCAAAAAGGGCAACCGACGGAAATGTGGAAATTACAGAGGCATCACGCTGTTGTCACACTCACTAAAGCTGATGGAAAAGATCATAGAAATGAGACTTAGGACGATAGTGGAACCTTTGCTTGAGCATGAACAACACAGGTTCAGGAAAGATTGAAGTACTGTGGATCTTATCTTTCCAGTAAAAATGCTAACAGAAAATTACTGGGAATACGGAAGAAATTTTGTGATTGCATTTGTAGACATTGAAAAAGCATATGATGGTGTTCCTCGAAACAAGATATGGGTCATCAAATCTATCAAGAAAATGGACAGTGAACTAAACAAAGACTTTAGTAGAATCCAAGCAACTGAAATGAGATTCATTAGAACCATGAACCAAACTACCAGAAAGGACAAGATCAGAAATGAAGTGAATAGGAAAGTAGCTGGTATCGAGGTTCCTATTACCAGTGTCATAAAGGAATGCAGACTTCAGTGGTAATGGCACATAATGAGAATGAACAGGGAAAGACCTGCGAGAAAATATTTTGACCTTAATCTCGTAGGAAGAAGGCCACAGGGAAGACCAAGAAAATGTTGGATAGAGACTGTAAGATCAGACGTGGAGGAGAGAGGACACAAATGGGAAGATGTGCCCCAACATGCAAATAAGTAATACAGCTGAGAATTTTGCTGTGCTCTCCACATGGTACTCCAATATCTGCAGGTCATCTGGCTAGAGCTGTCTGCCAGTGGTGTTCTGCAGAATAACAACAAATTCAAATATCTATCAATGTATTTTATTCCTGCTATTGATGTAACAGTAACAGCCCTTTGCTAAAATCACCAAAAGGCTTCAGAAAGTGCTCAGATTAATTACCAAATCAGGAGTTTCCTCTGGAACAACCAAATTCCTATCAGAGCCAAAAGAATACTTTAATAGGCCTACTTCTTGTCAGTAACAATGCTCAGCCTTGAAGCTTGCACCATTACAGTAGAGATAATAGCTGGTTTCAAGCTGCAGAAGTATAGTTTCTGGATTCTATGCTGGCTATATGCTGTAATGAATGGCTCCAGAAACATAGCATGTGGGTCACTTCCTGTCTAGTTGGCGAATTGGCCGAGCTGTTTGGAGCGTGCAGCTATGAGCTTGTGTTCAGGAGATAGTGGGTTCGAACACCACTGTCGGCAGCCTTGAAAGCCCTGAAGATGGTTTTCCCTGGTTTCCCATTTTCACACTAGGCAAATGCTCGGGGCTGTACCTTAATTAAGGCCATGGCTGCTTCTGTCCCTCTCCTAGGCCCTTCCTATCCCATTGTCACCATAAGACCTATCTGTGTTGGTCTGACATAAAGCAGATTGAAAAAAAAAAGAACAAAAAAAAAAACCACTTCCTGGCAAGCTACAATACACCTTAAAACAAAATCATGCTAATGGCAGTCCCTCCTGCCATTTCTTTTAGAGGTCTAATAGTGATAGGATAAGGACTGTAGTAGCAGGTTTTGAGTGAAACTGAAAGCACATTGGTAGTAGCTGTGTGATGGTCACGTTCCTGAGACCCATGAGTACTCAGGGATCTGGTCTTGAATCTGTGCCTGGGCAGTCTTATTTAGAATAATCACTGTCCACCCTGAATGGGAAAGGTCCTAGAAAATGTAGGCTAAACATCGGTAATCACGATTAAAGATGGCTGGGAATCCACGCCCAGAAGGTTACTCCAATATTTTCAGATGGAAACCAAGAAAGAAATATATGAACATGACTATAGGAACATGAAATGTCAGGACTATAGTGGACTTAATGGACAACAACAACAACCAACCAGAAAGAAGAACAACTTTCTCGTTTAAACTAAGTTATCAGGTGAAGGACAAATCAGTGAGACCAGTTCAGGCTTTTGGAAAGGAAAGGATGCAGGAGAAACACACATGTATGGTGTCGGATTTGCAGTTAAAACAAAAGTGTTTAAAGTACATTGGTCAATGAAAGATTCATGATTTTTCAAATTCCTCTTGGTGGAGATAGTTTTGTCACCCTGGTCTCTGTGTATGCTCCCACTTTATATCATGATGAAGACTCCAAGAAATAGTTCTACTACCAACTGAACAGTGTTTTGCCAAGACAGCTACTAAAGATAAGGGTTTTTGTTTTTGTTTTTGTGATTTTAATACCTGGGTAGGAGGAGACAATTTATTATGGGGGAATGTCCGTCAAGTCTGACTCGTTGGCCAAATGGTCAGCATACTGCCCTTCAGTTCAGAGGGTCCCAGGTTCAATTGCCGGCCAGGTAAGAGATTTTAATTGCTTCTGATTAATTCTTCTGTTTGGGGACTGGGTATTTGTGTATGTCCCAACACTCTCCTCTTCTATTCACACAAGACACCATACTAATAACCACCACAGAAACATGCAATAGTGATTACATCCCTCCATATAGGATTGGCATCAGGAAGGGCATTTGGCCGTAAAACAGGGCCAAATCCATATGAGCGACTCAGTTCGTGCCTGCAACCCCACACGTGTGGGAAAAGTGGTAGAAAAAAACAAAAAGAAGAATGTCATGAGTAATAATCAAGGTGTTGGAAGGACTACTACTTCTTGGTCTCTGTGCTGAACACAGGCTTTTCATCACCAATACACAATTTCACTTTAAAACTATGTGGATGCATCCATGCTCAAAACACTGGCATCTCATTGACTATATCATTACTCAGTAGAAACTCATCAGTGCCAAGAGGAATGTATACCTGTCCCTTGTTCAAGATCCATCTTCCATGGAGAAGAAAGCATACTTTCAAGAGCTCAAAGAAAAATACCAGACTGAAATAAAGGAAATCAAAAACAACTGGTGGCAACAAAAGGCCAAGGAGCTCCAAAATCTGTCAGATGTCAGAGCTACAGGACTTTTATGCTGGGATAAAGGAGCTAGATGGTCCTATTCACTCCTTATCAAGTACCCTGAAATCCACTGACAATACTACCATCCTTACTGACAGTCAGGACATCTTGAGCTACTGGAAAGAACCTCATTGGGGTAAATGGCATTAAACCACAGTTCTACTGCTGCTGAAGGCTTCCTCCAACATGTGCCACAGCATCCTCGACAACCTTGGGTGGCAGTCCCTCCTAGTTTTTAGGAATTCAGTACAGTTCTTAATAGTCTGAAACCAACAGAGGCAGCTGGATGCAACAACATACACCTCAAACCTAGCTCAAAGTGTAGGCTTAGCTCTAAAAATGAGGCTCTATTCCCATATCATACTTATATGGGAAAGACAAAAGGTCCCTGCTGACTTAAAAGAAGTCTGCCATTCATCAAATGATACTTCCTCTGTCCCAAAATAATAGTCACATTTCTTTAGCAAGTAATTTATTGACAATACACAATACAGAAAGGAATATACTTACAACACTAATAAAACACTACAAGCCAATGCTATTGACAGTACGGTACTCACAACTGCACCTGGTCACTCAACACTATCTAAGGCAGCACAAGCTGAAATGACAATATTGGAGTTATACTGTAGAACTAGAGGTTAACACCTCTGTTGGTGTCTTGTTTGTTTCTTCATGTGAGGCAGTTTGTAGTGATTCTTTCCATGAACCTTCATGCATTCAATCATGGCTTATTGCAGTGTTAGGAAGACATTGTTCATTGTCTCAGTAGGAAGGTCCTCAAAGGCTTTCAAAACAGCAGTAACAAGTTTGTCTACTGTGGATGGGTCGTCTTGATGTTAGAGAGACTGTATGGCATTGAAGAAGATGAGATCAAGGACATTCAGATCTGGGCTTTTTGGAGGCTGACAATACAAATATATGGTTAGACCAGTATTAGTAGCGGCAGCTATAAACTTAGTATCAGAAGGATCAATGTGCGGTTTTGCATTATCCTTTTGTATGTAGATGGGTTTTTGATGATGCCAATGATAGCCATTTTGACTTGATAGCAGGAAGAACTTTTTTGATGAGCATTTTTCTGTATTTGTGTTGTGTAACATATTCCTTATGGGAATGATTGTAAGAACCTAGGTGATAAGGGAAGATCCTCATTGGGGTAATAAATAAGTGGGATTGTAAATAAAGGGTACGTATCTCTGCACACGGTTATGAGGGTGTTTAGGGGTTGTAGAAAAGATGTAAAGGAGAGGGCATATAAGTCTCTGGTAAGACCCCAACTAGAGTATGGTTCCAGTGTATGGCACCCTCACCAGGATTATTTGATTTGAGAACTGGAAAAAATCCAAAGAAAAGCAGCTTGATTTGTCCTAGGTGATTTCCAACAAAAGATTATTATTACAAAAGTGTTGCAAAGTTTGGGCTGGGAAGACTTGGGAGAAAGGAGACGAGCTGCTCGACTAAGCGGTATGTTATAATACCAATATAGTTGGTCCGTTATTGGATATTATAAATTTTCCAGCTAACTCATACCTGGTTGCCAGCGTTTCACCCAGTCTGCTAAGTTGGGCTCACCAGTTGGTAAATAGCACACCCACCAAGACGCATGACTAGTGCATACCGTGGAGGCCACTGCTTAGGCTACCTGATGCCACCAGCAATGCCAGTGTACTATGAGAGACTTTGTCTCATTACCAAAAATTGATGCCCGCCTGGCCATCAGATGATAAAGATATTCCCTAGGGGAATCACCATCTTTATCATAAGTGGTATGTTCTGAGCTGTCATTGGAGAGATAGTGTGGAATGACATTAGTAGACGAATAATTTTGAGTGGTGTCTTTAAAAGTAGGAAAGATTACAGTATGAAGATAAAGTTGGAATTCAAGAGGACAGATTGGGGCAAATATTAGTTTATAGGAAGGGGAGTTAGGGATTGGAATAACTTACCAAGGGAGATGTTCAATAAATATCCAATTTCTTTGCAATCATTTCAGAAAAGTCTAGGAAAACAACAGATAGGGGATCTGTCACCTGGGCAACCGCCCTACATGCAGATCAGTAGTGATTGATTGATATTGGAGAGGTTTTGAAACCATTGTTCCCCTAGGCCTATTTTTGCTACTCTGTTTTGCTGACTTCTGGACAATGAATGGAAATGGCCCTGTTTTACTATTGAAGTACTGGTTACGTATGGAATCAAGGCAGGGTCATGCCACTGCTGCTAGAAATATCACTTTTGTAATAAGCATTTATTCTGATAAGTTTGATGTGGATCAGGTTCTTCTGCTGCTAGGTAAAACTTGCCAGTTTCTTCAGTCATGTAAAACCATTTATCATCAATATGGATTCGACTGAACTTGTCCTGAAATCTTGTTCTATGTATTGAAACTGCTGTATCCAGCATTGACAAGCAGAATTGCAAACACTTCTGCTTACCTGTTAAGTTCAGTGTTGGTTTCAATCTTGATGACTGTCATCTTTGGGCTTTTTCTTGGATTCTGCAATGCACTGTTGATTTGCCATACCATACGGAATTTCTTGAAGTCTATCCTGATCTATGGCTTCTTTATTTCTGCCAACTCTCCCTTTCATTGCAAAAGAGATACCAGCAATAATGTTGTCATTCATTATGGAGTTCCCACCTTGTTTCCGTATGCACTCTTGTGGACCGCCTATAAATGGCAAATTTTACAGCATTTTCCTTTATTGCACCTCTTTGCAATACCGGTACCAATAAAAATGGTCCATTATTGGACTTTATAAATTTTCCATCTAACTCATTCCTGGTTGCCAGCATTTTACCCCAGTGTGCTAAATAGGGCTCATCAGTTGGTAAATAGCACACCTACCAAGACGCATGGCTAGTGCATACTGTGGAGGCCACTGCATAGGCTTCTTGATGCCACCGGCAGTGCCAATGCACTATGAGAGATTTTATCTCATTACCAAAAATTGATGCCTGCCTGGCCATCAGATGATATAGATGTTGATTCCCATAGGGAACCTGAAATATTTGTCCTGAATGAGTAAATTTATAATACCAATATAAATGGTCCGTTATTGGACATTATAAATTTTCCAGCTAACTCATTCCTGGTTGCCGGCGTTCCGCCCCAGTGTGTTAAGTTGGGCTCATCAGTTAGTAAATAGCACAACCACCAAGACGCATGGCTAGTCATACCATGGAGGCCACTGCGTAGGTTACCTGATGCCACCGGCGGTGCGAATGTACACTGACTGACAGTGACAATGCAACACCAAGGAGGAGTGGTTCGAAAGGGATGAAAGTTGGGGAAAAAACAGAGACGGCACGGACGAATAATTGATGTTTATTTCAAACCGATATGCAGGTTACACAATGCGCACGGCATGGACTCAGTAGGATGTAGGACCACCGCGAGCGGCGATGCACGCAGAAACACGTCGAGGTACAGAGTCAATAAGAGTGCGGATGGTGTCCTGAGAGATGGTTCTCCATTCTCTGTCAACCATTTTTCACAGTTGGTCGTCCGTACGAGGCTGGGGCAGAGTTTTCAAACGGCGTCCAATGAGATCCCACACGTGTTTGATTGGTGAGAGATCCGGAGAGTACGCTGGCCACGGAAGCATCTGTACACCTCGTAGAGCCTGTTGGTAGATGCGAGCAGTGTGTGGGCGGGCATTATCCTGCTGAAACAGAGCATTGGACAGCCCCTGAAGGTATGGGAGTGCCACCAGCCGCAGCACACGCTGCACATAGCGGTGGGCATATAACGTGCCTTGAATACGCACTAGAGGTGACGTGGAATCATACGCAATAGCGCCCCAAACCATGATGCCGCGTTGTCTAGCGGTAGGGCGCTCCACAGTTACTGCCGGATTTGACCTTTCTCCACGCCGACGCCACACTCGTCTGCGGTGACTGTAACTGACAGAACAGAAGCGTGACTCATCAGAGAACACGACGTTCCGCCATTCCTTCATCCAAGTCGCTCTAGCCCGGCACCATGCCAGGGGTGCACGTCTATGCTGTGGAGTCAATGGTAGTCTTCTGAGCGGACGCCGGGAGTGCAGGCCTCCTTCAACCAATCGACGGGAAATTGTTCTGGTCGATATTGGAACAGCCAGGGTGTCTTGCACATGCTGAAGAATGGCGGTTGACGTGGCGTGCGGGGCTGCCACCGCTTGGCGGCGGATGCGCCGATCCTCGCGTGCTGACGTCACTCGGGCTGCGCCTGGACCCCTCGCACGTGCCACATGTCCCTGCGCCAACCATCTTCGCCACAGGCGCTGCACCGTGGACATATCCCTATGGGTATCGGCTGCGATTTGACGAAGCGACCAACCTGCCCTTCTCAGCACGATCACCATACCCCTCGTAAAGTCGTCTGTCTGCTGGAAATGCCTCCGTTGACGGCGGCCTGGCATTCTTAGCTATACACGTGTCCTGTGGCACACGACAACACGTTCTACAATGACTGTCGGCTGAGAAATCACGGTACGAAGTGGGCCATTCGCCAACGCCGTGTCCCATTTATCGTTCGCTACGTGCGCAGCACAGCGGCGCATTTCACATCATGAGCATACCTCGGTGACGTCAGTCTACCCTGCAATTGGCATAAAGTTCTGACCACTCCTTCTTGGTGTTGCATTTGCTCTGTCAGTCAGTGTACTATGAGAGACTTTGTCTCATTACAAAGAATTGATGCCTGCCTGGCAATCAGATGATATAGATGTTGATTCCTCTAGGGAACCTGAAATATTTGTCCCGAATGAGTAAATTTATAATACCAATATAAATGATCCGTTATTGGATATTACAAATTTTCCAGTTAACTCATTCCTGGTTCCCAACGTTTCGTCCCAGTGTGCTAAGTTGGGCTCATCAGTTGGTAAATAGCACACCCACCAAGATGCATGGCTAGTGCATACTGTGGAGGCCACTGCATAGGCTACTTGATGCCACCGGCAGTGCCAATGCACTATGAGAGACTTTATCTCATTACAAAAAATTGATGCCTGCCTGGCCATCAAATGATATAGATGTTGATTCCCATAGGGAACCTGAAATATTTGTCCCGAATGAGTAAATTTATAATACCAATATAAATGGTCCGTTTTTGGACATTATAAATTTTCCAGCTAACTTATTCCTGTTGCCAGCGTTTTTCCCCAGTATGCTAAGTTGGACTCATCAGTTGGTAAATAGCACACCCACCAAAACGCATGGCTAGTGCATACTGTGGAGGCCACTGCGTAGGCTACCTGATGCCACCGGCAGTGCCAGTGCACTATGACAGACTTTGTCTCTTTACTGAAAATTGATGCCTGCCTGGCCATCAGATGATATAGATGTTGATTCCTATAGGGAACCTGAAATACTTGCCCTGAATGAGTAAATTTATAACACCAATATAAATGGTCCATTATTGGATATTATAAATTTTCCAGTTAACTCATTCCTGTTTGCCAACTATTTGACCCAGTATGCTAAGTTGGGCTCATCAGTTAATAAATAGCACAACCACCAAACGCATGGCTAGTGCATACCAAGGAGTCCACTGCGTAGGCTACCTGATGCCACTGGCAGTGCCAATGTACTTTGAGAGACTTTGTCTGATTACCAAAACTGATGCCTACCTGGCCATCAGATGATATAGATGTTGATTCTCACTAGTCATGCATCTTGGTGGGCGTGCTATTTACCAACTGATGAGCCCAACTTAGCACAATGGGGTGAAACGCTGGCAACCAGGAATGAGTTAGCTCGAAAATTTGTAATGTCCAATAATGGACCATTTATATTGGTATTATAAATTTACTCATTTGGGACAAATATTTCAGATTCTCTATGGGAATCAAAATCTGTATTATCTGATGGCCAGGCAGGCATCAATTTTTTGTAATGAGACAAAGTCTCTCATAGTGCATTGGCACTGCCGGTGGCTCCAAGTAGCCTATGCAGTGGCCTCCACAGTATGCACCAGCCATGCGTCTTGGTAGGTGTGCTATTTACAGACTGATGAGCCCAACTTAGCACACTGGGGCAAAATGTTGGCAACCAGGAATGAGTTAACTGGAAAATTTATAATATCCAATAATGGACCATTTATATTGGTGTTATAAATTTATTCATTCGGGGCAAATATTTCAGGTTCCCTATGGGAATCAACATCTATATCATCTGATGGCCAGGCAGACATCAATTTTCGGTAAAGAGACTAAGTCAGTCATAGTTCACTGGCACTGCCGGTGGCATCAGGTAGCCTGCGCCATGGCCTCCACATTATGCGCTAGCCATGCGTCTGGTGGGTGTGCTATTTACAAACTGATGAGCCCAACTTAGCACACTGGGACAAAGCGTTGGGAACCAGGAATGAGTTAACTGGAAAATTTATAATATCCAATAACGGATTATTTATATTGGTATTATAAATTTATTCATTCGGGACAAATATTTCAGGTTCCCTATAGGAATCAACATCTATATCATCTGATTGCCAGGCAGGCATCAATTTTTGGTAATGAGACAAAATCTGCCATAGTGCATTGGCACTGCCGGTGGCTCCAAGTAGCCTATACAGTGGCCTCCGTGGTATGCACTAGCCATGCGTCTTGGTAGGTGTGCTAAACTACATAAACATTAGTTACCTCTTATATGTTAACAAATCAAGTAACAACCACTGTGTTCACTGATAGCTTGCTTTGAACCGAACACCCCAGTTTATGCGACAAGCTATCAAGATCATGGGTATTGCTCAGAAGGCTAAACCAGTTTCATATGCTCTGTGACAGACCAAACACCAACTCTACACTGAGATTCAGAAAGTACAGTCTCAGAGATTGTCTGGAGTCGATTCAACAGAATTCTAGCAAAGATTTTACGAGCTTGTTACAGAAATGCAGCTATTATTTTGGGAAGAGGAAGTAAAATAAAGACTCATTAATTAGAAGTGGCTTCAATCCAGAAATAATATTTATTTATTAAGTGACAGTGAGCCATGGAAACCTACACTTATTAAGTCCACCATTGTCACCATCTTAAAAAAACAAAACGAATGAAGCGTCTGTAAGAATTTTCATGGAATATCCTTGCTCTTTATAGCTCGTAAAATCTTTGCTAGAATTCTGTTGAATCGACTCCAGACAATCTCTGAGACTGTACTTTCTGAATCTCAGTGTAGAGTTAGTTCCTCCAGAGACACTGTTGATATGATCTTCTGTGTGAGACAACTACAGAAGAAATGCAGAGAAAAACAAAAGCCTCTGATTCGTGCCATACGATCTGAAAAAGTTCTTTAATACAGTGCCCAGAGAAGCAGTGTGAATGGTTTTAAGATGGTTTGGCTGTCCCAAACACTGATCTGGACTGATCCATCCACTCCATGAGGATGTGCTTGTACCAGAATAAAACATCAGAATTACCCATCATAAAGGGTTTAAACAAGGATGTGTACTTGTACCAACACTTTTTATCCTGTTGCCATTGATGCTTTCATGGCCTGTACTGGGTAAAACAAAGGACAAATTGTCCCCACTTTTACATCCTGGGGTATACGAAATTCCCTGTACTTGTGGTAAGGTGTACATTGGCTAAACATGCTGGTCCATTGATACCCGTATCAAGGAACATGAATGTAATATTCGTCTCAACCAGCCAGACAAATCAGCAATAGCTGAGCAAGCTCTATCGTCGGGTCATGATGTGATGTTCCAAGATGCTCAAGCTCTTACCCACACTAGACACTACAGGTCCAGGATTATACAGGAAGCTGTGGAAATAGTAGAAATCCTAACAGTTTCAACAGGGACACTGGCTATCAATTAAGTAATACCTGGTTGCCAGCCATTAAGGTTTTACATAGGTAATTCCCTTCCTTGTCCCTTCACTATTGTTGTTTTGTCTTGGAGTTTTTTCCAAATTCATACGTTCCTCATCGCTAGATGTTTCATTCCAGGCTTGTGTCAATGTCATACATCTGTCAATGTCATATGTTACGTACACATGTTATGTGACCCTCTTAGACTGGTTCCGATGGTTCCATCAGCTTCCGCTTTGAACACTAGCGGTGTACTGCATCCGGGGAGCCATCCGGTGATGAATTAACATACCATTTCCACTTCTATTATAACATCTAAATTCAAAAGCTCATTGTTTAGGAAACTTTTCTCATGGACAGTCGAGATTTTCTTCTGATGACACAGAGCACAGTTCTCTGCAAAACATAAATAATTTCACATTATTTTCTTGACATGGCATAAGCCCAAAAACCTATATCATGTCTATACTTTTTATCCTGTATCTGGCAGCCATGCTGTACAGAACATTATCTACGAACAACACAGGCATGGAACTTAAGTATAAAGTTGATGGAGGACTATTTAATCAAACCATGTATTTTTTAAATGATATTTGTTCATGGCATCGACCTCTGTAGATCTTTTGCCACTACTTGCACCATATGATATGAACCTGCATGTAATTGTAATTGCGGAAATGGAGTGTTGAATGTAAGGAAAGGAATGTTAAGGACTACACAATCACCCAGTCCCCAGACCAGGGATATTAATCATTTACAATTAAAAACTCTTGAACCAGCTGGGAATCGAACCTGGAGCCGCCGGGTTACAGGAGGATGCGTTGCCGCCTACACTGCGGGGCTGGACTAATCAAACCATACTCCTATCAGAAAGTCTTACAAGTCTCACCCATGTAATTGAACTGCAGTATGCAGATGACAGTGCTTCTCCTGCAACTGTCATTTTACTGCTTCATTGGGGCATATGCACAATTTGGCCTGACCATTAATGTTCCAAAGAGAAAGTTACTTGCACAGCCAGCTGCTGGAAATGCCTTCTTGAATTTCAATATTATCATCTCCAATACACTTCTTGAACAAGTAGATCACTTCCTCAATCTATGAAGTATTATTTCAACCAACTGCTCATCAGAGAAGGACATGGAGAACAGAATAGAACAGAATTCATATGGCTCGTGTAGCTTTGAGATATCTCATATATTGGGTCTTCCTAAATAAAGATTTAAGAATATACGCCAAACTGATGGTATATTAAACAGTTATCATCTCCATCTTGCTCTATGGATGTGAAACCCGGACTCTGTATCTCTGTGATATCAAGAAGCTAGAACACTTCCACCAACAGAGGCACAGATCCATTATGAACATGAATGTGGTGGCTACATACTGAACACAACTGTTCTTGAGAGAGCAAAGATGAACATATAGAGGCTTCCCTCATTGGTCACCAACTCAGATTGGGAATTTCCATCATATGAGGGAAGACAGACTTCCTCTATAAACCCTCTATAGTGAACTTAGTATAGGTAGGAGAACTTGTGGTGCCCCTTTGAAGTACTACAAGTATTATCTCAAGAAGATCTTGAGTACAAACATTGATTCATGTACTTGGTGTGTCATTGCAGAAGATCGTACTCACTGACGCACATAAACTATGCCAGGCAATCAATGTGGCCTCCTTGTGGCGTATTCTGTTAACATTCTTTAGCAGAACAGCTAACTTTCTAGATACTGAGCATCCTGAAGTCGCTTTTATACTCTTGAATTGAGTGGCTTTTCTAAACATCTGCCCTTTTCAGGGCAAAATGATTCAGCTCTGATACTAATGTCACTGAATATTGAAGGATTATCATCAAGCAGAGCTGAGGTAATGTCTGATAGGAGTTTGAAAACCAAATGCAATATCCTCTGTATCTAGGAAACTCATTAGGTATGTTGCTGATCAGCAGCTATCAGCAGTTCCAAGCATGTGACTAATTATTCATCATCCTGGGTTATGAATTTCATGTTTGGTTCCTTATTGAATTAACATTACACATAATATAAATAGCAAAGTTTTCTTCCACCTACTCAATACTATACAATAATTGTAATGCCCATATGTACATTACAAAGTGTTGTTAGGGGACTAGTTTCGACCCTGTGTGGGCCATCATCAGCCTAAATAAAGTACACTTTTATTTGTCGATATCCCGGAACAATATTTTGTTGTGAATTAATAAGATTGATAAAACGAGCTATATGTGTAATGTACATATAAAATGGTGAAATGCATGAAATGTTATGTGAGATAAAATGATATCATGGTACTGACAATAGATAGTGAACTGTCCAGATTAACATATATTGCAGTGAGACTATAAATATAGTACCACATCGATTTTTACAATAATGGTTGAAAAATTATATTTTTATTACATTTTACAAATAGGTACATTAAAATTGCATAATGATCAAAGTATAAAATGCCGGTCGGAATATAAAGTCCAGATGCTTCTATTGAATTCTATCATTCGATTACATCTCCTGTCAAAATGTCGAATATTTGTTATGTACAACATTGCGCAGAGGGTATCTATCTTGCTTAAAGTCTAGTATTTTATGATTCAGAAAATGTATACAGGCTAAATATAAGCAACTTCTTCTTCTTCTTCTTCTTCTTCTTTTTGCTAGTTGTTTTACGTCGCACCGACACAGATAGGTCTTATAGCGACTATGGAACAGGGAAGGGCTAGGAGTGGGAAGGAAGCGGCCGTGGCCTTAATTAAGGTACAGCCCCAGCATTTGCCTGGTGTGAAAATGGGAAACCACGGAAAACCATTTTCAGGGCTGCCGACAGCGGGGTTCGAACCTACTATCTCCCGAATACTGGATACTGGCCGCACTTAAGCGACTGCAGCTATCGAGCTCGGTAAGCAACTTCTTATAGTATAAGGAGTTCTGCATATGATGAGAGGTGAAATTCCCAATCCAAGATGGAACCAATGGAACCTGATGATGAGAATAGAAGATTAAAATTGACGCGAGGTCTGTAAAGAAAAAGAAAAGAAAGGGAGGAAAACGAAGAGAAAGAGTACTCACCTTGCACAGCAATATGATCGGCTTGACTGGTAGTGTGCAATTAGAATAAGCATGTGTTGGGAATGGCAAGGCAAGCAGGAGGGGAAGAGGTTGGTAAGGGGCGGGGCTACCAGGTGAAGCGGGTAGCGTGGAGTTCAAAACCAATACTAACAGAATGCACATTCTACATAACATGTCACAGGTCAAACAGTTATGCAAAATCAGGTGTTTACAGGCTCAAATGTAACTCATGTACTAATATTTATTATGTAGGGCAAACCAGGAGAAATTTTAATATAAGATATTCTGAACACATCAATGCAGTTAAATATAATAAATTTTCAGCTATCAACCAACATATGGTCGATTACAAACATAATTTCATGAATATCTAACAAGATATGGACATCTTAGAAATAGCTAACAAGGGCCCTCTGCTTAATATAATCGAGAAATTCTACATACATCTGGACCAGTATTTCAATGCTAACTACAACCTTAATGAAATCACAGAAAAGTCCAATATTTTATTTGATTTATTTTTTACTTTTCTCAGAAAAAAACCTTTAGCCGATCAAAAATCATTCTTAAAGTTAATTAAAGCTCTTTCATCGAGACAATTACCATCACTCCTGCATCCTTCGGTTATGCCTTAAGTTACTCCCCGTCCCTCCCTTCGCAACTTACCCCACGCTACCTGCTCCTCTCCTTACCAACCTCTTCCCCTCCTGCTTTCCTTGCCATTCCCAACACATGCTTATTCCAGTTGCACACTACCGGTCAAGCCGATCACATTGCCGCGCAAGGTGAGTACTCTTTCTCTTTGTTTTCCTATGTTTCTTTTCTTTTTCTTTAAAGAACCTTGTGTTAACTTTAATTTTCTATTCTCATCATCAGGTTCCATTGGTTCCATCTTGGATTGGGAATTTCATCGTCAGCTTCAGTGGGCTCCTCTGTGAACGGATCATTCTCAGTTAAGCACAGCTTTGACATTCTCAGAGAGTCCTGTGATATGCTGGGTTCTGCAACCTTGTGGTGTGGTTTTCCTCAAGACCTCCTTCATTGATGCTGTCTATTAAGGAATTGTACATTTCTGATTGTGGAGGAATCTTAACTACCTTGACATCAGGGATATCATGGAAGCTTTCCTAGCTGACTTTTTTTTTTTTTTTTTTGCTAGGGGCTTTACGTCGCACCGACACAGATAGGTCTTATGGCGACGATGGGATAGGAAAGGCCTAGGAGATGGAAGGAAGCGGCCGTGGCCTTAATTAAGGTACAGCCCCGGCATTTGCCTGGTGTGAAAATGGGAAACCACGGAAAACCATCTTCAGGGCTGCCGATAGTGGGATTCGAACCTACTATTTCCCGGATGCAAGCTCACAGCCGCGCGCCTCTACACGCACGGCCAACTCGCCCGGTAGCTGACGTTTTTAAAGTTGAGCCTCTTCTTGAATGGTACATGGTCAAGCTTCACTATGACATTGACAGTGGAGACTGTTGGTCTGTGGTGGTTTGGAGTATTGGTTTCCTCATTATTTTCTCGCTCTGTGCTGTAATTCTGTTCAAAGAAGGTTGCAGCTTCAGGTCTCAGATTAGCTGAAATTCATTTTTCTCAGCTCATGTCTCAAGTTTTTCACCAATGTCACTGGTATATTTGTAGTGCAGGCACTGCTTTGACAGTTGAAGTTCCCCATCATTAAGTTGATATTTTTATAGTTGAAATTGGCAGGATTTACAAAGCTGAATTTGGCTTTAGGTGGCTTGTACACTGAGGTGATGCTGTTTTAAGTTCTTATAGTTAACATTTCAAAGTCATCTCCCTGTGTTAGTGAGATTCAGGTGCCATTAATTCCTGGTGTAATGAAGATAGCACTACCATACTGGTCATGTGGACTCTCCAGAATCAGCTTCATCGCATTTACTTTGTGTCGATGTTTAATATTTCCTCTGTGGATCTCTTGAATAAGAACAATATCACAAACACGTTCCATGCACAGGTCAGAGCATAATACCTCTTTATCTCTTGATATTTTCTCAATGTTTACTGAAATCATCACTGGTAACCTTTATAGAGGCTGTTTGTGTATAGCTGAATTTATGTTTGCACCATTTGTAAAGAGATTAGCTGGTGCTACACTGTTGGCTTGGTTTAAAAAAAAAATTAAATATTTATTTATATTTTTTACGTCGTACTGACACATATAGGTCTTATGGCGATGTTGGGATAAGAAAGGGCTAGGAATGGGAAGGAAGCTGGCATGGCCTTAATTAAGGTACAGCCCAAGCATTTGCCTGGTGTGAAAATGGGAAACCATGAAAACAATCTTCAGCGCTGCCAACAGTGGGGTTTGAACCCATTGTCTTCTGAATGTAAGTTCACAGCTATGCAACCCTAACCACATGGCCAACTAACACTGGAATGTGTATTGTGCAGTCTTCAGGCAGACTCATTTGTTATCCTCAACTCTGCACTAATATATAATTTTAGTTGAAATATTGAAGTTTGTGTCTTATGTGAATCTTTATTATTTGATTTCAGAATCCACTTGCACTGCAAGCATGTACTGCTGAAGGTGTTCTAAGTATGTTCCAGCGTAATAATGAACTTTTGGATAGGATTATGAAGTGTTTGGAGGCATATTTAGAGACCAAAAGAGTTGTATTTCCACGATTTTACTTCTTGTCCAATGATGAACTCCTGGAAATACTGGCACAGGTACAGTATTCAGTTTCTTACTTCTTGTGTATGATATGCAATAACTCAGATTACCTATGGATTTTGAGTGATTGGGTAGTGGACTCATGGCTTTTTGTTGTTTATTTGTTTGGTTGCTTACTTGTAATTAATATATTGTTATGTTATTTATTTTCAATTATTTAATATTTTGTTTGTTTGTAGGTGGTTTTCCTTGGAATAAGGATATTCATTGTTATTCGGACCTTCTTCAGTATCTCTTTCATTTCATCTGTATTTTAATATTTTGCTTCAAAATTCTTTCTTCATCCTTTTAACATGTTCAAATCATCTCAGTATATAACTCTCTCTATTTTATCAACTTTTATTTCTGTACCACATGTCTTTAATTATTTTTTTGTCTTTCCAACCTTGTTTTGATATATCCTTGTTCAGTAACTGTTGCAAACTCAATGAGAGAAAGCACATGTTGTATCCTCCAGCTTATTTCCATATTGGATATTGAAGAATATCTTACGAATTAGAACCTGCTGATCTTGGAACAAGTATTGTGTAGTTTGCTCTTTCGTTGTTAGCACGGCATTTTTTTCCTAGTTGCTTTACATCACACCGACACAGATAGGTCTTACGGCAACGATGGAATAGGAAAGGCCTAGGAATTGGAAGGAAGCGGCTGTGGCCTTAATTAAGGTACAGTCCCAGCATTTGCCTGATGTGAAAATGGGAAAACATGGAAAACTATCTTCAGGGCTGCCGACAGTGGGATTTGAACCCACTATCTCCCGGATGCAAGCTCACAGCCGCGTGCCCCTGACCGCACGGCCAACTCGCTTGGTGCACAGTATTTTAATTAAAATCTATATGTTGCGAGTACATTCTCATTGCTGTGAAGGAGATGAATAAAAAGGGCCCTGGGAGCTTTCAACTTGGGAGCGTAGGTTGGCGACCACAAGGCCCGTAGCTGAATCCTGGCATTGGTTCCACTTACTTGTGCCAGGCTCTTCACTTTCATCTATCCTATCCGAGTTAACTTGGTCAACTCTTGTTTTTTTCTGACCCTGATGGTATTAGGTATTGGGGCCTAGAGATTCTTTCATTTTCATGTCCTTCATGGCCCTTGTCTATGACCAATACCTTCATTTTTCAAAGTGTCGGATCCCTTCTTTTTTAGCTCTCTCTGATTACTGTTAATAGAGGATGGTTGTCTAGTTGTATTTCTTCTTAAAACAATAATCACCACCACCACCACCACCACCACCACCACCACCATCTCTCCACAACTTCATTTTCTTTGTCTTTGATTTCTAATGTTCATTTTCTTCCACTCTTTCCACTTGTCATCCACCTTTGTCTTCATTTCTCCATCTTTACTTTATATTCTTCATGCTTCTAATTTATCATTTACTAGATCAAGCTATTCTTGAACCCTCCCTTATCTACATGTCAATTCATAATTTCATCAACAGTCAGTGACTTGTGTACCACCATGAGAGTTCCTTCTGCTACCCTTTATCACAATTTTATCAATAGTAGAGGTGACCATATATTTAATTCCAAGACCACAGGTTCAATATTGATCTCAAGTAAGTTATTTATTTACATGTATAGAAAAATTTCAATATTTTTACTTTGTGATTGACATCGTTGATTATTACAACTGTATGTTACATAATTACAATACAGTTAATTTATTTAATTGTTTTTAAGCAAGGTCCTCCAATTATGTGGACACACAGATAAAAACAGAGCAATAAGCAACTTCTGGTCTTACCTCCTCCTTTCCTCCCTTTTGTAAAAAAACAAAACAAAACAATAACCTAATTTTCTTCTCATATCTTTGAAACAAATGACAAATAATAACTCCTTGGAGCTTGAAGCTAACCCAGGGAATAATAGAAGAAATAACACTCAGAGTAGAGAAAATGAAAGGCGTGTTTCAAGACTGTTGATTGGAACGACTAACTGTAGAAACAATGACTTGGGAGGTGCAGAGATATTAGATGTGATAGAAAGAAGGAAATTGGATTTTTTCAGTTTGGTAGAAACAGGATGAAAAGGGGAAGGTAGGTGAGAACTGAGAAGAGATTTTCAATCTATCGAGTCAGTCACCATTGATCTGCATTTAGGACTGTCACCCAGGTGGCAGATTCCCTATCAGTTGCTTACCTAGTATTTTATAAATTATTTCAAAGTAGTTGGAAATTTATTAAACATCTATGTTGATAAATTATTCCAATCCCTAATTCCTCTTCCTAAAAATGAGTTTTTTCACCAACTTGCCCTCTTGAATTCCAACTTTATCTTCATTTTATGATCTTTCCTACTTTTAAAAACTCCTCTCAAGCTAATTTGCCTACTAATGTCATTCAAAGGCATCTGTCCATTGACAGTAGAAAACATTCTGCTTAATTGAGCTGTTCATTTCCTTCCAAGTCTTCCCAGCCCGAAGTTTGCAGCATTTTCCTAACACTACTCCTTTTTCAGAAATCACCCAAAACAAATGGTGCTTCTTTCCTTTGAAGCTTTTCCAGTTCTTGCATCAAGTAATCGCGGTGAAGGTCCCACTCATAAGAACATTACTCTAATTGGGATCTTACAATGACTTACACTCCCTTTTCTGTACACCCTTACTACAGCCCCTAAATACCCTCATAACCATCTGAAGAGATGTGTAACCTTTATGTAATTACTGTTATCTCATCAACACTGTAATTAAAACTCTTCTTTTCCTTTTGAAACTTACGGCTTGACTTCCCATCCCATTTACCATCCATCTCACAACTTTGTTGAGGTCTTTTTGCAGTCACTCACAATCCGGTCACTTATTGACAACTCCATACAGTATAACATTATCTTCCAAACACCTTACATGTGATTCTGGTTCCTTTCTCATATCATTTATAGAGGTCCAATATCAATGCCTTGTGGGACCACCCCCTCTTAGTTATTACAGCATCAGATAAATTATACTGGATTGAAAATGAGGAAGGGAGGGAGAATAGAGTGGAAATAGTGGTGAGAGAAGTTTAAAGGAGGAAGTAAATTAAGCATGACAGAAAAATAAAAGTTAAAAAATCACTAATGGTGAAAAAACAGGTGTAAGTATATGTCTCACAGCACGCTGCACATCAAAGGAAAGAGAAGACTATGAAGAAGAAATGCAGAAACAGCTGGGAGGAAGGAAGATGATAATGATGGGTCATTTGAAAGTACATGTTGGCAAAGAAAGGCAAGGATACAAAAATGTGCTTGGAATAGAGGTTTGAGAGAGTCAAAATTAGGAAGTTGAGAGTTGCTGGATTTCTGAAAAAGGAATGATATGTTGGTTGGGAATTATTGGTTCATAGCTATAAAATAACAAGGTATAGTACACGAACCTTTTCTTGAGGCCTGAGCTCCATAGTGCTGAATGGGAACTAGGGCTCAAGAAAAGGTTCGCGTATAGTACAGTAGAGAGTGGTCTAGAAATTCAGTGGTGGACTATTTGCTCTTTGGCAGCAAAATGAAGAGGAGGATTTCAGACATCAAGGTAACACTGTACCATCAAAGGCCTTGGACAGTGACCTTCAACTGCTGGTAATGAATGTGAGAGGGACTAAGCGCAAGATAGGGACAGAAAATCAAGAGAGACGATTGAAAGCATGGAAACTGAAAGAGGAGAAAACTAGGGAAGAATATGTGAAAATAGTAAAAGAGAACATGCCAGTAGATGAACCAAAAATGAGAGCAGAAGAATCTTAAACACACCAAGAGAAACAGCAGAAAGTATGTGGAAGGACTTAAATGAGAAAAATATGGAAGAAAACCCTCTGGTGAAGTGTATCCCTGTGGGTCGGGGCAGTAGAATACATCCACGGTATCCCCTGCCTGTCATAAAAGGCGACCAAAAAAGACCTCAGGGTCTCTTAACTTGGGAGTGTGAATTGGCATCCATGGGGGCCCTAAGCTGAGTCCTGGCATTGCTTTTGCTTGTGCCAGGATCCTCACTTTTATCTATCCTGTTCAACCTCCCTTGGTCAACTTCTGTTCTTTTCCAACTCTGATGGTATTAGAGCATTCAAAGCCTAAGGGGTCTATCATTTTAATGCCCTTCATGGTCCTCGTGTTTCTTTGGACATTATCTTCATTTTTCAAAGTGTTGTATCCCTTCAATTTTTTTCCCTCTGATTAGTAAATGAAATGGCGTATGGCTTTTAATGCCGGGAGTGTCCGAGGACATGTTCGGCTCGCCAGATGCAGGTCTTTTAATTTGACTCACGTAGGCAACCTGCACATCATGATGAGGATGAAATGATGATGAAGACAACACATACACCCAGCCCCCGTGCCAGCGAAATTAACCAATGATGGTTAAAATTCCCGACCCTGCCGGGAATCGAACCCGGGACCCCTGTGACCAAAGGCCAGCACGCTAACCATTTAGCCATGGAGCCGGACCCTCTGATTAGTGTTAATAGAGAATGGTTGCCCACTTGAACCTTTCTTTAAAACAATAATCATGACCACCTGTGATGAAATAATGGAACAAAAGATATAGTAAAGAAGAAGAATAGTGCTTTTAAGACATGGTTCCAAAAGTTTGGGGGATTCAAGAAAGAAAGAAAGAAAGAAAGGAATAGAGAAGGAAGCAAAAATGGTTGTGGCAGAAGAAAAGAGAAGGTGCATAGGAGAATGGACCAAGATGATAGGAAAAGATAGTGGAGGTATTAAGAAAATGTACCTATTCTGTGAAATGGTTAGAAGTAAAGGAAGGAAAAATGTGATGGAGTATGTTAAAATGGTAAATAAATTTGATAAGAAGTTGTAGAAGGAGGAGGAACCCAAATGATGTGGTGGGAGTTCTTTAAAGAATTGCTAAATCCAAATGGAATCTAAGAGGAGGAAGTAATTGAGTATTAAGATGAACTACAAATGGAAATGGACTTAACATGGGAGGAAGTGGTTGTAGCGTTGTAAAGATGAAAGGAGGACAGGTACTGAATTTGTATGAAGTGACTTTGGAGATTGAGAGAGGAGTTCGATAGGTGGGGTATATCAGGTGATGAGAGTAGTTGGAAAGGAGGAGAAGACCCAAAAGGGAATAACTGTATCTATGTTGAATAAAAGAAGTAGAAGGAAGTGTTAAAGCTATCAAGGAGTAACCCTAATGTGTCATTGTGTAAATATTTTTGAAAAGATTTTAGAGAGATCGATTTGAGCTAAAGTAGGAAGAAGTCTTAAGAAAACAGTATGGCTTCAGACCAGGTAGGTCCACAATAGATCTCATCTTTTCCCTAAGACAGCTGTAAGATTGGCGTAATGAATGTGGAAAAGATATCCTGATGGCCTTGCTGGATATTGAATATGCATATGATAATGCATGCAGAGGCAAAATATAGAAGGTCCCAAACAAAGAATTTGAGAAACGTGCTATACGGAGGGTAAAGGAGATGCATGAAGGGAGTGTGAGTTGAGTGACAGTAGGAGGAGAGGGAATAGATTGGTTAGATCAGAAGAATGGTTTGAAATAAGGAAGTGCACTCTCTCCATTATTTTATATTGTAGTTATTACCATGTTTTTGTGGAGTGGAGAGGTGAATGAAGGTGCGGGCATGAATGGGTTGATATAAGACAATTAGAAGATTAATTTAAAACTTTAAAATTAGAGCTATTCTCTGCTATTTTTGTCTTCTTTTCAGATGTTAAATTTTAACAAACAATTCGCTTGGCAAAAACAAAATTTCAACAGAACTAGCTTGTTAGTTTAGGTACAATGTAGGAGAAATCAGAATAATCAACAAATTGCCAATTAACAATCTGAGCTTAAAGCTCCCAATTTACAAATGTGACTTGAGCACTACTGCTCCATTCACACCATAATCAAGGAGACGGATCTCCCAGTTTCTTTTCTACAAGTTTATCTAGGAGATTACTCCCCGAACCTTATGACATTACAGCCTTCCAAAGGAACCATTCAACCATTACATTAATAGAAAGAGCGTCATTGCTCAATAAAATTTACACTTAGGAATCTATCTCCAGAAATTTCCAGGCCTATCAAAGGCACAACCTACATTTTAAAAACTCAAGCAATATGCTCAACAGTCTAACATCTTTACATAAAAGAAATGAAATAGGATTTCACAGGGGTATTGAAAACCCATTATACCAGGCCTTTGTGAAAAACAGTAGTATAAAGTTACTGGCCCAAAAATCAAAATTGTGTGGAGGCGGACACTTGCACTCCTTGAAATTTGCAATGAAAAGCTAAAACCTTATTTGGGCTTATGGCCCAAAGTTACAGAGGCTAATCCTATGCTACTGAGGTGACTAGATGGAGAAAATATTTAAGTTACAAGGTTACAAACAGAAAATGGTTACAAGGTCATAGTCACCTCAAAATCAAGTCGATAGGGAACATGAGAGGGTAGCTCACTCTCTGTTCCCTGATTACAGTTAAGTTCCTTTAGCTTGCTTGAAATTTACATTAGAAGTTTGAAATTTACCTTTAAAAAATTAAAATTACATTATTAAAGATTGGAAACCTTCTCCTTGAGCTGGCTGTCAAAGGCTATCACTGAGTCAAACCAGGACTGCCATTACCTTGAGCTGATGGACTAGTCAAAAGATCACCGCCTCCCTTCAAAAAAAAAAAAAAACCACACTAGACTGGAGCGATGAATAAGACAACCTCGTCCGAAAATGTGCCAGCTTTTACACCTGAGAGGAAAGTTCCAGAAAACTCTGGGCTAAGGCCCGGCACACCCCCAATTTGATTGGGTAATTAAATAAATGCTAGATGCAGTTTGATTGGCTGAAAAATAAATATACAAAATTTGCTGTTGGCCAACATCTTAAGTTGGTGGGTAGAGATAGAAGTGTTGCAAACTTTAACATGCCAAAAACAAAAAATTATCAATTCAGTTTAGTAAACCTTAAAATATTAAATTACTTTACAATTTGAATAGTCAATCTTCACACCAGAGGCCATAACATAAGTTTGTAGTAGAGATATCTGTAGGGAAATGTCCAAACTTCTTGTATTAGTTGTTGCAAGTTTTAGATTGTAAGATGGCATTCTTTAACGCTCTTCATTTGAATAAATGAGTCAGGTGTACCTTCCGGTACAGTAGTAATGGATGATATAAGGAGAGGTAGAGAAAATTGGGTTAAAAAAGATTAAAGCAATTTTGTTTGCAGATGATTTGTTGGGATGAAATAGTACAAGGATATGGCATAAAATTTAATATAGGAAAGAGGGATATATGTTTACAACCAGGAAGAAGGATAGACCACAACTGGAGATCTATTGGTAGGGGACAGCTGAGGAAGGTGGGAAGTGCTGGGCTGAGTAGCTCAGACAGTAGAGCGCTGGCCTTGTGAGTCCAAGCTGTCAGGTTTGAACTTGGGTCAGTCCAGTGGTATTTGAAGGTGCTCAAATACACCCCCCTTGTGTTAGTTAGAACCACAGTTAGAAGAGGAACAATATGACTTCAGGTCTGATAGCTCCAAAACAGATGTACTCTTCATTGTCTGTGTGTTAATGGAGAAATATTGGGAAAAAGGCAAAGATCTATTCATGGTTTTCCTTGATATTGAGAAGGCATATAACAACATTGCAAGGAATGCCTGAGAGATAGGAATGTACCAGAGAGACTGGTAAAGAAAGTTCAGATGCTGTATGAGCACTATAATACCAGCAGTGTGCGATTGGGTGACGGCAATTCATCCTGGATCCAGACCAAAAGAGGAATCCAGCAAGGCAGTGCATTATCCCTATTATTGTTTATCACAATCATGAATGGCACATAAAAGAACTCCTGCAGAAGAAACTTCTGGCACCCAGCATCTCTGAAACTCTAAAAGTAGTTAATGGGGCGTAAGACCCGGGGAAGATCAGATACCTTTAGCCAGTTTACTGGGACAAGAAACTGAGAGTTAAAAGAGTAGTAGAAGAGGAGAAGATAAAGTGCTGGGAGAAATTTACTTAAAACTGGAGGAAGACAGCAGAGGCAATATGAAACTATTGTTCAGAGTGATCAAAAACAAAAGGAGTTCAGTTGAAGCCATCCGAGCATTTGAGGATCCCAATGGAAACGTGGCTGGTAAAGAAGAGGACATCAGAGAGGTTCTGAGGAATCATTTTGATCACCTATTGAACAGGACAGAAGCAGATCAGAGAACAAAAGAACCTGGTATTGGAACCTACACAGAGGAACTTCCCATTACATATGCAGAAACAGAAGTAGCCCTTAAGAAAATGCTGCAAGGGAAATCCCCAGGAATTGATGAAGTCATCATGGACATGATTAAAGCAGTAGGAGCGTTTACAGTGGCTACACAGGGTGCTCAGTGCAGTTTGGAAGGATGACAAGATACCTGCTGATCGGAGCAAGGGTGTCATTATCCCCTTGATTAAGAAAGGAATTCACCAAAAATGCAACTACCAGGGAATAACACTCCTTTCTCATAGGCTTAAGATTATTGAGAAAATCGTAGAGAGCAGATTGCAAGTTATCTTAGAGCCACAGTTAGAAGATGAACATTATGGCTTCAAGCCTAATAGGTCCACAACAGACCTAATTTTCAGTGTCCATATGTTTATGGAGAAAAACAGTACTAGGAAAAAGGAAAAGATCTGTTAATGGTTTTCTTTGATATTGAGAAGGCATATAACTGCATTGCAAGAAAGAAGATACGGGAATGCCTGAGATAAAAGAATGTGCCAGAGGGACTGGTGAGGAAAATTCAGATGCTGTATGAGCATTGTACCAGCTGTGTGCGATTGAATGACGGACGTTCATCCTGGTTCTAGACCAAAAGTGGAGTTCAGCAAAGCAGTGCATTATCCCCATTATTGTTTATCACCATCATGGATGACATAATGAAGAACATCAAGAAAACCTCTGGTGAAATAAATGCAATGGCTTTCGCTGATGACATTATGATCTGGGGAGAAACTGAGGAACAAGTCCAGTTGAGATCTAATGAATGGAAGGTTAAGTTCCAAGAATTCTATCTCAAGATTATATAGATGTTGATTCTCATAGCGAATCTGAAATATTTGTCCTGAATTTGTATTATAAATTTACTCATTTGGGACAAATATTTCAGATTCCCTATGGGAATCAACATCTATATCATCTGATGGCCAAACAGGCATCAAGTTTTGGTAATGAAACAAAGTCTCTCATAGTGCATTGGCACTGCTGGTGGCTCCGCAGTGGCCTCCACGATATGTACTAGCCATGCATCTTGGTGGGTGTGCTATTTACCAATTTAGCAACAAAAACTGCATTCATGGCTACAAAACACATTGAACCACAAACGTTGGTAACAAAATACGGCACAATAAACAAGGTTAATCATTTCAAATATTTTGGTGAAATCATTGAAACTACAGGTACAGAAAGAAGAGAAAGCACAAAAAGCATGTGAACCCAAAATGCAGAAACATATTGGAAAACCGCACAGCAATGGAGAAAGTCCGACACCCTGCTGGACACTGGTTTTAATAGGAAAAGGTTGAGAGATCTCTTCAATGAATTTGATGTTAGAAATATAGTATCAGAATTTATTGGATGAGTCGTCTTGTCTTCAGATCGAGATTGTTTTCTTCGAGTATATTAAAAGAGATTGTTGATCAATGGGGTCATAAGCCTTCCGGAAGTCGACAAATTTATAGATGGTTGGGAGGTTTTGCGTGGCTCAAAGTTTCAAGGTGGATTTTAGATTGAAGATCTGTTCGACAGCTTATCTGTTTGGTCTGAAGTCAGCTTGATATTCACCGATGAGGGGCTCGAGTTGTTCTTGTGTACGTTGTAAAATACAGGTGGAGAGGATATTATAAGCTATGGGTAAGACAGAAATTCCTCTGTAGTTATTTGCATCAGACTTATGTTCTTTTTTTTGTGGAGTGGGTGGATGAGTGCACATTTCTATTCGTCTGGTAGTTTTTCACTTTGCCAAATGTCTTGAATGATCTGTGCGGTTTCCTGAAGTGATTGTGGTCCTAAATTTTTCAATAGTTCTGCAATGATTCTTCTCCTGATGTCTTTCTGTTCTTGAGTTTTTTGATGTGGTAATGGATTTCTTCTTGCATTGGTGGTTTGGCTTTGGATCTTATGTGTTCTGGGACTGTGTGTATGATTCACTCAAGTGGTTCAGGGCATTTGAGGCAGTCAGAAAAATAACGTGCAAGTTCTTCACATTTTTCTTGGTTAGTGAGTGCTAGACTTCCTTCTTGTTTCTTTCTTGAAGGTCAAACTTTGCGGTACATAACCTTTAATTCTGTTTGTGAAAGTTTTATAAAAAACTCGACTGTTGTGATATCTTTTTTTTTTGCTAGTTGCTTTACGTCGCACCGACACAGATAGGTCTTATGGCAACGATGGAAGAGGAAAGGGCTAGGAGTGGGAAGGAAGCGGCCATGGCCTTAATTAAGGTACAGCATTTGCCTGGCGTGAAAATGGGAAACCGCGGAAAACCATCTTCAGGGCTGCTGACAGTGGGGCTCGAACCCACTATCTCCTGAATACTGGATACTGGCCACACTTAAGCGACTGCAGCTATCGAGCTCGGTGTGTTCTGATATCTGAAGTCATCCTCGATTGATTGAAGTTGCTTAATTATATAGTTACGTTTAGTTGTCCTGATAGTTCTGGTTGCTTGTTTACAGACGTCGATAAAGTGTTGTAGGGTTTCTGGAGAATTGTGGTTATTGGTTTGAAATGCGATTCGGCGATCGATAATAACTTGATCATAGTTGGAATCCCACCAGGGGTATTTTGATTTCTTTTTTAGTGGAATCAGTTCTTTGGCTTTTCTGATAATGTTGCTGCAGAATCCGTCCAGTTGTTCACTTTTTCTTATCCCATTCTTGAAAGGGCACAGATAAACAGTATAGAAGATTCTGTTGTAGGTCCCCAGCTTAGATGGATTGGTCATGTCCAATGCATGGCTACTCCGACAGATACTATACAGTGAACTCGGTTCTGGCAGGAGGCCACATGGTGCACCTCTGAAATGCTACAAGGATCAGCTCAAAGAACCTTGAAGAGCACAAAAATTGACCCCAGTAATTGGAACACACTTTCTGAAGATCGCCCTCGCTGGCGCGCAGTCACATCCACTGCTGTATTGCAGTTTGAAACTGAGCATCAAAGACTGCAAACAGAGGCTCGTCTTAGAAGAAAACTCAGACAAACTCAACCATGTCCAACCCCTTCTCTCAGGTGTGCCAAATGTGATCGCATGTTCTATGCAAGAATTGGCCTGATGAGTCATCAAAGTCATTTACACAAAACGGACTGTACATGAATTGCAAATGAAAAACATACACTCGGACACGAGTAGTGGCTGCCGCCGTCGATTTGATGAGGTATTTCAACCAACGTAACTGTTCTAATTTGAGACTTGATAGTGTATCCACCCCTCTTTTATTAATTTACATATAGGATGCTTCCACATGTCGTGTTTATTTTTACTGTCTACTGAGACTAAGGTCTCTTTTTTTTTTTCTTTCTTTTTTTGCAAGTTGCTTTATGTGCACTGACACAGATAGGTCTTATGGTGACGATGGGACAGGGAGGGGCTAGGAGAGGGAAGGAAGCGGCCATGACCTTAATTAAGGTACAGCCCCAGCATTTGTCTGGTGTGAAAATAGGAAACCACAGAAAACCATCTTCAGGGCTTCTTGTTTGGGTGTCATTTAATGTTTGCTGTGAAATACCTTATTTGTCATTTTCTGATTGCTATTTGTTGGTTATCCTTTCTAACCCTGTTGGTGGGAGCGGTAGAATAACATGCGCTGTATCCCTTGCCTGTCGTAAGAGGTGACTAAAAGATGCCCGAGGGGCTCTCAGTGTGGGAGCATGGGTTGGTGATCACGGGGCACTGAGCTGAGTTCTGGCATTGCTTTCATTTACTTGTGCCAGACTCCTCACTTTAATCTATCCTATTCGACTTCTCTTGGTCTTTTCCGACCCTGACAGTATTACGTATAGAGGCCAAGGGAGGGGAGTCTTTCATTTTCATGCCCTTTGTGGCCGTTGTCTTTCTTTGGCTAATACCTTCATTTTTGAAGTATCAGACCCCTTCGATATTTTCTCTCTGATTAGCATTAATAGAGGATGGTTGCCTAGTTATACTTCCTCTTAAAACCACCACCACCACCACCACCACCTATCCTTTCTCTGATTTATGATTACTTACCTTGTCTTATAAGTTGTGTCTCAGTATGCATAATTCTGTGGCAACTTATAGTGACGTGCATAATTTTGTGGCAACCTATTGTAAAGAGGCTGCAAGTTATTGTGTGCCTGACCTTGCTTTGGTGGTAATTTTAAGGCAGTGTTCTAGCTTTGACAAGAGTCCTTTCCTGTGGTTAGAAGTACCGCTATCTGGTCAGTAAGAAATTGCTCCCTGCAGTGAGTGTATTTGTGAAAGCAAAATGGCAAGTGATATTCTTTTCAGTGGATGTTGATGATTAAATTAATGGAGTATGTGGTACAGTGTGAAGTTAACATGGATGGTAGCGATAACGAATTTAGTTCCGAGAGGAGTGATAAGTGTTAGTTATCTCTTAGTATAAATGTTCACTATACTTCAGGAGTAGTCTAAAACTTTGAACAGTGTAAAATAACATAATATACCTGGTGATATGTCTTCATCTCAACACGTTTCAGTGAGTAAAATTATCTTGTTATTTTTCTTCCTTTTACTAGCGGCATATGTTTTAATATTCATAGTTTTTACTTTTTTGTTCACATTAGTTATTTGGTAGAATTCTGTTCAGACATAAATTATCTATCATTCCATATATTCTGTTGTAGTACAAATGCTTCTTCCAAATAGATATTGAAATCGAAAATGAGAAAATGGCCTTTCCTGAAAATAAAGGTCATTACCAATTCAAGTAGGTCCTATAAAATGTTTTAATTTTTTTATAACTCAGAATAAATTATCTACTAGTGGCCTGTTGCAGTAATAACTAAAATCTTATTTCTTATCTCATTGCTTTGTCAGCATTATGATATGATGTAGCGGATGGGTTATTTAGCAAAATGTTGGAGAGTCTTTCAGTTATCTCTGCATTAAGAGAGGAATTTTTAGATTTTTCACAATGAATTCTGTTCACAAGATTTGAATCTATTCCCATGAATCATCCCCTAAATCTTGAAATAGTAAGAACCTAATCCTGGATTGTGGCTGCAGTTAACAGAGAAGGATCATAGGTAATAAATTTCATATTAATCCGTACTGAAGAGCAATATAGTATAAAACAAAAGCTAAATATGGTGGTCCTTGGTAACACTGAAACTAGTTTCAACAAATATATCTAACTTTTTTAAGGTTACAACAAACAGTATTGAATGGTGGAAACCTTTAGTTTTTGTTTTACACTAGCTGAGAAGCATGCTCTATTATACAGTGGCAGAAAAAAAAAAAAAAAAAAATCCAAACACCAAGAAGGGATTGTGCTAGATTAATGAATGTTGGCAGGTGTGTTTATACATCTGAAAAATGACGTTGATTCAGATTTCCTGCAAATCACATTAGCGTGGCACTAGTAGAAGTTCCATAAAGTGCTAAGTGAAGGTGGATTTTCCTTCCGTGCTATTGCAGAACGACTTGGCAGGAATGTTTCCACTGTGTGTGTGTGCTGGTAGCAGTGGTCACAAGAAGGTACGCTCGCAAGAAGACCGGACTCCGGATGTCCTCATGGCACCACTGAGAGGGAGGACTGTCGTATTCGCCATATGGCTGTGGTGCGGTGGACTGCGTCTGCAGCAGCAATTGGAGCGGCAGTTGGCACCACAGTGACTCAATGAATTGTTCGAAATCAGTTGCTTGAAGGACAGCTCCAAGCCAGATACCCTGCGGCGTGCATTCCACTTACTTCAGTGGTGTCAAGCGAGAGCTCATTGGAGGATGGAGTGGAGGTCCGCTGTGTTTTCCGATGAAAACTGGTTCTGCCTTGGTGCCAGTGATGACCGTGTGTTGGTTAGAAGGAGGCCAGGTGAGCGCCTACATTCCACCTATCTGTGGCGTCAACACACTGGATCTACACTGGGAGTTCTGGTCTGGGGAGCAATTTCCTATAACAGCAGGAGCACTCTCCTGATTATTCCACACACCCTGACTGCAGATATGTATGTCCTTCTGGTGATGCAACTTGTTGTACTGCCATTCATGAACAGTATTCCTGGGGGTTGTTTTCCAACAGGATACTGCACAACCCCATGCCACTGTTGTAATCCAACATGCTCTACGTAGTGTCGACATGTTGCCTTGGCCTGCTCGATCCGCCAATTTGTCCCCAACTAAGCACGTATGGAACATCAGTGAACGACAACTCTAGCATCATCCACAACCGGCATTAACCATCCCTGTATTGACCGGCCAAGTGCAACAGGTGTGGAATTCCATCCCACAAGCTGACATCTGGCACCTGTACGACACAATCCATGCACGTTTGCATGCCTGCATTCAACAGTCAGGTGATTATACCAGTTATTAATGGACCAGCATGGCACATTTGCGATGGTTTTTCTCGTGCAGATATTAACCTGTAGTCTTGTACCTTTAATCAATTGAATGGGTTATCTTGACAAATATATGCCAAAATTTATGTATTCTACATTCCTTATTTCATGGTGTTTGGATATTTTTTCACCAGTATGGTTGTATGGTTCATGAAATCATTATCATGTAGCATCATACCTTTAACTATGTTGTTTACCTGAGATTGTGGAAAATAAACTAAACCATTATGGAAGCACAAATTAAAATGTCCATTTACCATCACTGCAGTGAGGTGTCTTGCTTGGCAGTGCATAGAGATTTCACTTAATAACCCTACCCTGAATGATTCAATGGAACTTTCATCGTAAATAGTGTTCCAAACCAATGGAATTCTTTCCCTATTGCGGAAATTATTAACTCAGTCATTAGTTCATCAAGCTATACAGTTTGGACCACATAGCTATCAGCTTGCTTTGGCGAGATAGTAGGTATGCACCCCACTGTCAGCAGCCCTGAAGATGGTTTTCTGTTTTTTCCCATTTTCACACCAGGCAAATGCTGGGGCTCTACCTTAATTAATACCACAGTCATTTCCTTCCCATTCCTAGCCCTTTTCTATCCCTTCATCACCAAAAAACCTATCTGTGTCAGTTCAACATAAAGCAAATTTTAAAACAAATCCCTAGTTCAAGCTCTGACATCTGCAGTGCTTTGTAAAACAACACGCCTTCTTGAGTGTCCTGAACAGAACTCATTTCACATTTCAGAAAAGAAAAAAAAAAAAAAAAAAAAAGAGAGAGAGAGAGAGAGAGAGAGTGTGTGTGTGTGTGTGTGTGTGTGTGTGTGTGTGTGTGTGTGTGTGTGTGTGTGTGTGTGTGTGTGTGTGTGTGTGTGTGTGTGTGTGTGTTTTTTTTTTTTCTTCTCTCTCTCTTCAGCACTAAAAATGACAAACAGAATAATAATTGGCTTTCTGCTTGGTAACAGGATATTCAGTCAAGGAATAAGTAACCATGAAAAGAAAATGGAGATCATATAAGACAGGTGGTGGTGATTATTGTTTCAAGAGGAAGTACAACTGGGCAACTATCCTCTCATAAGGACAGAAACACAGAATACCCAGTTATTGATAATACATTGTTCTGCCACTGCATTCCAAATTTAATGCCATGATGCTTTTGCTACCAAGAAATAATCAAATGTACCATAATGGTGCTGTTATTTATCGACTCACACAGCCATCTCCTGACAAATGCAGTTAAATAAAACATCCATATAGTCATATTTTATGAATGCTATTTGAGTCAAATAAAGGACTTTCTGAAATACAGAATATCCTGCAATGGATTTGTTTCTGTTTCTCACTTATTAGAACCAACATGGAGCAACAAATTACATTCTGGTGATAACATATTACAGAACCATCCATCAGACTGACACAAAGATCTGCACAGACAACTTTCATAGAGGCCTCTATCAGGCTGGCATAAAAGGATCAGTGGAGGCAACTTTCATAGAGTCATCTATATATGACCTAAGCATTGCATTATTTTTAAAAAATGACTACTTTATGCAAATAAGGAGCTGAATGAAACAAATTCTAGTAATTCTGATAAGGATGTATAACACATAGGCATTAATATTGTGGTTTTCATACAATATTGTGTTACACTTTCAAATTATATATATATATATATATATATATAGATTAAATGCAGTTTGTACGTAGAATATTTTTTGCCAGTATTTGCTATACATTAGTGCATATAGCCTGTAACCCCCCCTCCCCCTTTTGCAGAAGAGAGCACATAATACAAGGTACCAGGGGCGTATTCTCCTTGAATGCAAGGCATTCATTGCATGCGTTATGATAACACAAAAACTGTCTGATGTACGATTTTAGGTTGTTTCAAGTCAAATATTAATGATTTCATCTCTCAGAAGTTCAAAAGTTCCGCACAGCTGTACTAGTTTTGTTGCTTGACTACGTGTGATGCTCGTGTAGTCTCGCTGTCTACTCCACTCTAGGAAGAAAGAGACAGCAAATGGAGGAGTTAAGGATCCCTCCGAACGATGTCGCTGCAATTGAAACTTGGTCAGAATTTGTCGCCCCATACCTGAACCCTCTGCCATCTGTTAGCAACTTGGAGAAAGTCGACATGTTTACAGCGAACGAGACCCACAATTACCCCCCAGCAACAACCCAACGTGATGAAACTGACCAATGCCACTGGGGTGACTTACCTCAAGTGCTTGAGTTGTGGCTAACTAGTTAGTTAATTCATTGTGTGTTTTGCTGATTAGTGAGTTCATTCTGTGTGTGCTGTTCCTGTTCGTTTTCGGTGTTTTATTATATTTTGTGCACATGTGGTATTAACGTTGGATGAGTTTAAAATGGATATAATTGTAAATCAGATTCAATAGAAAAGATTCAAATAGTTAATGCCGGAAGACCTCTACCTTCCCTCATAAATTTCTTCTTCTTCTTAATCTGCTTACCCTCCAGGGTTGGCTTTTCCCTTGGACTCAGTGAGGGATCCCACCTCTGCCACCTCAAGGGCAGTGTCCTGGAGCTTCAGACTCTGGGTCGGGGTATACAACTGGGGAGGATGACCAGTACCTCGCCCAGGCTGCCTCACCTGCTATGCTGAAGAGGGGCCTTGCGGGGGATGGGAAAATTGGAAGGGATAGACAAGGAAGAGGGAAGGAAGCGGCCGTGGCCTGATGTTAGGTACCATCCTGGCATTTGCCTGGAGGAGAAGTGGAAAACCACTCCGAGGATGGCTGAGGTGGGAATCGAACCCACCTCTACTCAGTTGACCTCCCGAGGCTGAGTGGACCCTGTTCCAGCCCTCGTACCACTTTTCAAATTTCGTGGAAGAGCCGGGAATCAAACCCGGACCTCCGGGCGTGGCAGCTAATCATACTAACCACTACACCACAGAGACGGACCCTCGTAAATTTAAAAACAGAAAACAAGAATTGTGTACGCATGTTCAGTCCAGAAACTTACAGTAAAACTTTTTGGCTCGAGTTCACCTACATGTAATTAGGGTGAGTAGAATTGAAATTTACTTAATACATTGTGTTAACTGCATGGTTACTAGTTGCATGCCTCAGTGGAGATTCCAGGATACGCCACTGCAAGGTACATATAAAACAAGTAATGTTTTAATACCGTATTTACTCATGTATTGGACCCCCTCGCGTATTAGACCCTCCCTGGTTTTTCGAGACGAAAAAAATGAAAAAAAATAAATCTTGCCTATAAGACCCCCCAATGTAATTCGTCAGAGAACGGTGACGATGACGATTCCGCTTCGAAGAGGGTACAAGTCTTATTGCAGCTCTGATGACATCGCACAAATTTGTAAATAGTTTTGTCCGTACGAGCTATGCAATGAAAAACGCGTCGAATCCATGCGGTACATCTGTGTTTCATAGTTAAGAAATGTCCGCCTCTGTAGCGTAGGTCTACTGCAGCTCTGATGACGTCGCACAAATAGATGAATAGGCCTAGCTTCGTTTCCAACCCGCACATTGCAAGCATGCATCAGTCATGCTATATATCTGTGTTTAGTAGTTAATAATGTCCGCCAGCGTAATGGCTAGCACAATTCGTTGCTGTTTTTGGGGGTCTGACTTCGATTCCCAGTACCGTACTGCCAGAGATTTACGAATGGCAGGAAGGCTGATATGCAGTAAAAGCAGTACCTGTAACTCCCCTCCACTTGGCGTGTGTCTAAAAAGAGCTGTATCAGTTCTGTATGAGGAACCGAGTTTACTTTAGTTGAGAAATATTCGCAGTTGTTGCTATTTATACAGCAGGCGAGGTCATTAACAAAATGGTCATTTAATATCTCGTAAGTCGGGCCATTATAGGTATGTATTTGGAGAGAAGTAAGTTTAAAACGTGATGAAAGCTATCCAATTAAAACGATCGTTTTACTCACCAACGTACCTAACAAATAATAATAATAATAATAATAATAATAATAATAATAATAATAATAATAATAATAATAATAATAATAATAATAATAATAATAATAATAATAATTTTTTTATGTCCTGACGTACCGTACCTACTTTAAACGATTTTCGGAGATGCCAAACAAAACATACTAGGGTATGCATTAATAAAAAGAGACAACGAACGTACAAAATTAAACATTATGATAATAAAACTCATTACCGCCACACCTGTAGATATCCATAAATGCGGTATATTTTCCTGTTATTTATTTTTATTTTTTCCGTTGAACTTTTGGTACTATCAGGACGATAATATACCTAACCTAAACAATGTGGTCTGTCTTATCTCATGGACAGCTGTTTACGCAAATCCTGATGTGATAAATGTAGAGAACAAGCATGAAATATACTCAAAAATAAGGGTCTGTGTTTCGTCAGCCGCAGTTATCAAAAGAATGTTTCCAGTTACTATGTATTACATTCGGAAGTACAACTCGTAACATACGCTAGTTATCAGTGGATGGTTTGGCATGCCTTCTACAGTACGGCTTTATTCGGAATGGGTGGCTTCTGCTACATATACACCAAGTGGGAATATCAGAGACCATCTGGGAATAGATTTACACTGTTTAGACTCTATAGTCGGGAACAAAATTATTTTTAAGAGGTTCAAAAAGACGGGGCCTCATATGCTCTTGATTGCAGTGCATGGCTCAAAGAGAATGAAGCATGGCTGACGCGACTGATGAGAGATAGCAGTGAAGATGATGTCACTTAGAATGCCAAATGCCGACACACCGGTAGCAAGGCAGGGAAGTTGGCGGCGCAAGGCGATAATTCAAATGAAAGCAGTGATCAAGTTTACTGTGTGGTAGGCCTACTGCTGAACTGACAGAGACAAATGACTGGCCATTAAGTTCTTTTGTATCAATATTTAATTATATGATTACACGATACCCTTATCCGTTTCTTCTACGGGATTGAGTATGTAGTGAGACGAATCTTCGTAGAGAGTTTTTACGGCTGTATGCCTTTCCTGACGTCAACTTCACCAGAGGAATTAATGAGATGTAACGAGTGACGTGATATGAGTAACTAAAATGGACTTTTATATGTAGGTACCGTAGGCCTAAAAGTAGTGTTCACCATTGTTTGTCTTTTTGCATTTAGAAACACTGCCTTCCGATGAAAATAGCCAGTATAACTTAAATACATTCTGAGTTAGTTAAATAATAGTATAGAATGTTTACACGTACAATTTATAGCTCTTTATAACGTAGAAGTCATGTGTTCGCTGCACAAAATTTCAAGGTTATCGCATATGGGACCCCCCTTTATTATTTTTGGCTGTAAAAGTGGGGAAAAAAGGGGTCTAATACGCGAGTAAATACGGTAATCCAAAATAACAAACCTGAAAGAATAATGTCAGCCGATGATACACCCGGAAATTTTTTTTAACCACATAGCAATGCAGGATAACCAACATGATAACTACAGAAAGGATATATGGGAAGCAGGCCGGGAAACCCTACAGAGGACGAGATCTTACGTGACGTTGTAGGGAAAGAAACGTGAGAACATTAACCCTTTTGCCTGACTTTACTCAACATATTGAATTTAAACAAGGTATAAAGAACACAAAGTAAAAGGATAACATCATCAATTAAAAAATTAAATCGAACCACGAGGTACCTAACAGTGTTTCTTCAGAAAAAGCAATTATTTACACAAAATTACGGTACAATTACATTTAAATAAGTGAGCATAATATCGATGTTGAAATCTACAATGAAAATTTAAAGGGGAATATGACATAATTACAAACATCATACAAGGCAAGCTAAAAATGTTACAAGGAAAGGAAACAATGGAAATTAAATTTAGCGCAGAGACCTACAGAGGGGCAGTCCTCTCCTAATATACATCAGTGAGGGACGCATAGCTCAACAGGTGTACACTAAATCGACGCGGAATTACTGGAGGCAACTCGGAAGGAAAATTACATTTACACAAAAGGTTAATAAAAGGAATTGCCTCCAAACAAAGGATATGTCTAGCTGACAAACTAAGGCATTACAAAATCAAAACGGTGAAAACCAGGGTCTAAGATAAACTCCGAACAAATGAATTTACATTTTAATTTAACACTTGAGAAAAGAAAACATGCTTACCCCGGGATGGTTGGAGCCGGTGAGCAGACCACCTTACAAGGTGCGTCCGATCATTAAGACGTACGAAAACCAAAGACACTGAACAGAGCCTTGCTCCTGCTGAGGAGCCAAAAGGCTGGAAATTGGAAAATACTCAAACAGCCAATCAGGAAAGCTACCTATGATTCGACCCGAAGTTTCACCAATACAATTTAATGTTATTTTCGCCAATAGCATTCAGCACCATGTATGGTAATGTGGGAAATATATTCTAGAGGTTTCGATTGCGAAACTCGGCGATTTAATGATCGAAGTCTCCACGTGGCAACTACAAAAAATGGGTTACAACAAACATATTACTGGAGATCTCCACTACAAAATCAATGTCTTTTCTTTTAACACTCAATGATTAAGTAAATAATTGTCTCTTCAGTGAGTCCTGAAAATTCTTTAAAATCACAAAATTTCACCAGAAATAAAACACATAAAATTGTACATAAATTTACAGCACCAAAAAAAAATATTCAATTGACTTCTTCAAAAATATCAGTTCCTTAGTTTCTTTCAATGACTGTTTCACGACAAATCCAGAATTAAATGATTGCACTGATTCTATCAACTCACCACCAGCGACATCCTCCACCGCCGAATCCCAAGTTCTGTTCAATAATAAATTTTAAAAAAAGCACTCTATATTAAATGGCGGTTTTAACTGGAGGTCTGAATTTTTTGTGAACACACTGATACCAACACGTATCACCCACCATCTTGATTCAACTTTAACAAAGAGTATCTTGGAAGGAGAATTTCCTAAGCTCGACCACAGGTATTGCTGTCCATAGGATCACTGACATCGGCCGCGTGCCAACATGGTTTCCCTTTTCAGTCCCACCAGGGTCTCCAATGAAGCTTATTTAGTTCACTTGAACAGTGAACTCACAGTGAACATGTAGTAAGACATGGCACAGTACTGGACAACTGCCACCACCAGGAATTCTGCGACAGTGCACTCCCAGGTTGGATGCAAACAGGTCAGGAATTCATAGTGCCCCTACCAAAAGACACGACAGGTTCCCTGTCTGGACCAGGTTATAGTGATCACTGGAACAGAGATCAACCGCAGCAGAAAAGGAAGTAATATGGGAAAAGGCATAGCCTTAGCTATGCAGAAGAGAAACGTAGACTGAAGGGCGATTTTTCTGTGGTTTTTCTTTTTTTTTTTTTAATGACTATTACTATTATAACAGGATCTGTGAATATCCATGCGAGGAAGATAACCTCGCCCCAAATCTTTTGGAACTCCAAGCCCTCCCAGGGCAAGCATGTATAAAAATTTACCAAGCCTAAGAGACCAAATAAAATTAGGGAAGTTTACTGGGGTTTACCTTAATACTGGAAATTTTACAAGGGATCCCTAGTTATGACAGTGAATGAAAATCTTAACCTAAAGGACATACTAAAATATACCTAACATGATCTCAAACGACCATTCTTATTACAACTAAAATCTTAAATAACCTCTAGACTTGCCAATGTATCCGGCCGGATATATACCCCAAAATTTGCTTACAACTAAATTTCCTTAAGTTACTAATAGATACTAAAGCATCATCTCATAACTAGGGGATCTTGACTTGTGATTAATGGACTCGACTGATCCTTTTCTTCTCAGGATCGCTGACTAGCAATGACACAGGGGTTAAAAATTTCAATATCATGCAGGGACCTCAAAATCTGGGAGCCAACTTATTAATAACATGGTCCGCAGCACTACTCACAGTATGAGTCTTTACATAAAGTGGGTGACCCACAGACAGATTGTGTGGTCTTCGCCCGTGATTATAGTTACGTTGAACTTTAGCGTAATATACTTTCAAATTCTTACGCGCACGGTGCCAAGCAGCACGGATCGTTTCTGGATTTGTGACATCAGGTAGAAGATCGTTAATAGACCACAGATTAGAGAATGGAGAATTGGGGGTGAACGCTAGCATCAATGAAGCAGGAGTTTGCTTTTGACTTTCATGAACAGCAGTGTTGAAAGCAAATGATAACCAATTAAGTGATGAATCCTACTTAGAATGGTCAGAAGAATGGTAGGCAATAAAAGCAGATCTTAAATTTCGATTGACTCTTTCAGCATAATTAGGCCTGGGATAATAAGGGGTGGTAGTCACATGAGAAATAGATAGGTCAAAACAGAAATTACAGAATTGCACAGATGTAAAAACTCTAGCATTATCACTCACCAGAAAATGACAGGGTCCAAATGAAGCAAAGATCTGTTTCAAGCAAGAAATAGTAGTATTAGCATTAGCCATGCAAGTAGGAAACAGCCACGTAAAACGTGAGAACGCATCAACACACACAAGTATGAAACGATGGCCGGTCTGTGATCGCGGAAATGGTCCGATGTAGTCTATAAATAGTCTCCATCGGGCGAGAAGCTTGCTCAGATGACAACAGGCCAAGGCGGGTATTAGGAGCGGGTTTACTAATATTACAGGTTTCAGAAGATTTGACCATGGTGCGGATTTCACCATCCATAGATTTCCAAATGAAATGCTTACGGATTTTCTCTCTAGTCTTGAACACACTGAGGTGTCCACCAACAGGGGATTCATGGAAATATCTGAAAAGAGCAGGAACTAAATTAGGTGGAACAACAATTTTGGGGTCTCTGCGACATAGTAGTCGGCACCAATGCATAAAATCACTGGGTATTTTAGCAGAGCCCAGCAGTGGTGTTCCGAAGAATAATTGACGCACTCGTTAGAAAATCATAGGAAATTATAAAGTTTATAATGTCTATAAACTTATATTGTTTAACTGTTTCACCAGTGAACAAAATTTTTCTTGGTTGCTTAATTTTTCCCATTGTACTATATCTTAATGTTTATAATTTAATTACTAATCAGATACCTGATTTTTGCCTTGAGGAGGTAATTTGACTGATGATGCCCTCAATGAAGGGCGAAACATGTCTCAAATGGAATTAATAATAAATTCCTAATGTTTAAAATTTATATGTATTGAATAGGTGACACATTAAACCCTTTAGCATCCTATATTCAGTATCAATACGGACAACAATGATTTTTATCACTTGCAACAAGATTCACATCGAGAAATGTTATAAAATATTATATAAAGTGTGTATGACACAGTTGTTGGCTTAAGATAATAAAGGTTTAGAAAATTAATATCGATCGATCATATTATCGATTCAATTCAGATTTCATTTTCATTCAGTTGGCAGTATTACGGGAACCGTGAGAGCTCCCTCCTTACTCCACACCCCGTATAAAGAAATATCGCTGAAAGGTGCACGGACTATACATACATACATGTATATTATTGTATTGTAAATATTTTTTTCAAAATAAATTTGAAGGCTAAAAATGCAAAAAATACTTTATCTCAGAATAAAAATTATCCACAACTATGATATCAACAATTAAAGGTTTTTAATTCTTTGTATCACTCTGAATCAATTTATTCTATATAGTCAGCATGTGGAAACTTTTTACCAGTACTTGACATACATTGATACATACACACAAATTTTATCGGTGAGGAAAATTATCTTCTTTTCTTTCTTTTTTACCAGTGACATGTTTTAATTTTTATTTTTCCTGTTCAAAGCGTTTTTTATAGAATTCTGTTCAGAAATACATTGTCTATCATTACGTATATCCTGTTGTATTGTAAATGATCTTTTCAAAATAGATACTGAGACAGAAAATGCAAAAATATTTCTTTTTTCCTGATAATAAGTATTATCAACAACAATAATATCAACAATAAAATGTTTATAATTCTTTATAGCACACTGAATCAATTATTAGTTGGCATGTAGAAAATTTCTCGATTGTATTTGCCATACATTGATAGATATATGTAAATTTTAAAATACATGTGTTTCTACTAAAAAGGCATGGCATTTTACAGTAGTTGAGTGGAGGTGGACCTCTGGCCTCTTCAAGTCGATGGTGAATGGCCAACCAGATCGGTTCCTGGCTCCAGGGGGGGTTAATGATGAATTCTGTCTTTTCAGCACAATGCATTTTTATAATAGCATACCTCTACATTCTATTCTGTTTTGCTTTGTTATGTGTTAAGTTCTCACAGAGATTAATATTTTAATGTGCAATCTTTGCAGACCCGTAATCCTCATGCTGTTCAGCCTCATCTGAGGAAATGCTTTGATGCCATTTCAAAACTTGAGTTCGGAGTGAAGGAAGAAGATGAAGAAGCAGATGAAACCATTAAAAAAAAAGGTCCAGTGCTTACAACTGATATTGTGGCAATGATTTCTCCAGAAGGGGAAAAAGTTTATCTTGGAAAGGTAGGTAGGAGCTATGTGAATGTGAAATATATGGTGATACAAGTTTGTCAATGTTTATTGAATTTTAGTACACTGTATCTTCTGGCAACGTTTGTAAGTAAATGTTTTCTCTCCCTAATATAGTATTTAACCTCTTAACCGGGTATGACGACAAGTTAATTCGTCTTCCAGTAGTTGTTTCTCAATGGGATAATGACAAGTTAACTCGTCTAGAGCCTCCAAAAAAAAAACTGTTATCTGCTGGGTGGGATGTGTTATCTCTTCTCTTTTGGCTGCTGAGTGTCATTCTGTGATCGCTTTTTAGATGTCAATAAGTTCCAGATTGCTGTGTCACTCTCTATGCCAATATTTCAAAGCATTTTCTGCCGTACATAATTGCTAAACATGCTCATTTGGATGGATTATGATACTACTCTTCAGCTTCTTGATTCTGATGATGAATTAGATGACAGCACTTTGGATAGAGCTGAAAATCACAGTGAACTTGCATCTATACCATTATAAATGGAGACTCATTGAAGAAAACCAATATAGTGTAATAATATAATAATGTACTTCATTAAAACATTGGCATCGTTGTTACTTAGTGTCAGACATAGTATCATAATGTAGATGCAAGAAGTTGAATTAAACACGTATTGACCTTACATCACAGCCTACACAGTTTTTAGGGTTACATTACCATCACAAAGTTTGTGACACTAACTGCCATAATGCAAATTTTCAGATGCCCACCAGTTATAAGATATATTTATGTCAAAACTGGCTGGACTAGATGACTTATCCTCCACAAATGCATGCACACATTATGGGCAGGACGAGTTCATTTGTCATTCACGGAATCGCATAATGGGCGGGACGAGTTCCTTCATCATTCACGAATGGGTAATGGACCTTATGAGATAACTCATCACCTACATCATGATAATGATGATATCATGATAATCATGATAATTATAGAGACACATTGAAGAAAACTGATATAGTGTAATAATAATGTACTTCGTTGCAACAGTGGCATCGTTGTTCCTTAGTGTCAGATGTAGTATCATAATGTAGATGTGAGAATTGAATCAAATAAGTATTGAACTATGGTTTGAATTACTAAATCAAAAGAAACCATTTTTCTCTTTGCAAAAGTCTAAAAAGTATTTAATCTGATCCAAATTGGGTTTTGCCTAAGGCCATAGCATAATGATAGCTTTTTAAATGTTTTAATATATACTTTAGTTAACACATTGGAGATGGCTGTATTTTAACCCGAGAGTGGTGGCACGGGGTATTTTGTGACCTGCCTTAAATTTATTTTGTTCGATTGTGCTTATAAAACTTGGAGACCTTGGCTGCCACATACCTCTCCCCACATTCCTTGCCTTTTGTCTGAGGTCAGTGGCATTGTAGTGAAGGGTGTTCATGGCATTGTAGTGAAGGGTGTTCATTCTTAGAAAGAGGGATTATTGTCTAGCAGTGCAATAAAGTGTCTCGTTAGGCCCCGCGCCACCAGTCCCGTTTGTTGGAAGTAGGCTACACCAGCAGCAGTGTTGAGTGTACCTAGTGACTTATTTTGTAATAATCTTAGGAATTCATTTGGGTCAATCCCTTATCACTGAAATGATTTATTAAGAGTATGAGGCAGGGCTGTTATGTCTTTTACAGTCTGTGGAGGCAGAGTGAGGATGAATTTAATGGAAGTAGTAAACTCCAGCAGTGAAATGCGACAGAGCTCTAATGAAGAATTAAATAGTAGTGATGATGACTTACCTCTTTATGAATGGTTTTGGACCATAACAGGAAAGAATGATGTTACAAACTGGCAAAAGTTCCCCTTGCTAAAACCTCACATACTCGAACCCACAACATTGTCACTCATTTACCGTGAGTGAAATTAATAGCAAGAAGTGTATCATTGCCTGAAGAGCTTTGAGCATATTTTTTCACGAACGATAATATGTTGCAATTCATTGTAAATTGTACAAACCTGGAAACTCGCAAACGAATAACTTATCAATATATGGATTGTCGTGAAGAGGATAATTATTTCCTGTAGCGAAATTATTTTGGAAGAAACCCTCCCCACCATCCAGGAATAGCATTACACAGTTAGCAGGATCTAAGCCTGTCAGCTGAATTATGCAAAATAATGTGTTTAGTAAAAATTGTTCCTAAGCATGACAAGTTTTTACTTTTATATGCTGTGAAGCTGATTAATATTGGATATATATAGTTATTTTTATAAAATATCATGCTACTGAGTTAATAAATGGAATGCATCAATATATGATGAATAAAAATTAGTAATTATGTTACAAAAGCTAGTTCAATCATAGTGGTCAGAAAGTACCCCACGCCACCTATCATGTTGAACCAACAAGTACCACCTGTCTGCGATTAATGTGCCACCCTCCAGAAATCGCAGGATTTTTAATGGTTTTTGAAATTATTTCAATGCTTGGGAAAGCAATGGTTGTAATAAATTTTGGTATATTTAGAAAGATCACACTTTCCTGTACACAAAGATGAATTTTAATTATCATAATAGTACAACAACTTTTAAATATATGCTTATGAAAATAAGTTCTACAAACAAACAAAAAAATATCCTGACATAGCTATGGATGCCAGTTAGGTCAATATTTTGAAATTTGACAAATATTCAGGACAAATGCACTAAAACATATGATCATCATCATCATCATCATCATTGTACAGTTCCAGCTTCTGTTAATGAGCCTCTTCCACTTCTTCCTGTCAATATACAACTTGTCATGGAGAACATCATTCACTGTCCATCCTCTGGTAACTAGATCAACCTTGATCATGTCATATCCATCAGTTTTTAGGTCTTCCTGCAGGTCTTTTCCCCTCCACCTGTCTTTCCAGGTTTATTCTGTCTGTTCTTGTAGGCTCCATCCTCATCACATGCCCTTACCACCGTAGTCTGGATGTACTGATTCTGTCTAATAAGAATGTCTTTATTCTGGCTTCTTTCCACACCTCCTCATTCCTTAACTTGTCTATCTTGGTCTTCTGGATGGTGAATCTAAGAAATGATGGGAGGTTCCTCATTGTAGGCTTGGATTTCCAGTTCTGTACTTTGTTCTTGAACTGGTCTATTCAGAAGGTGGTCGAAATGGTTCTTCAGGACTTCCCTCATGTCACTCTCTCTCCTAACCAGATTTCCATTTTCATCTTTAAGTGCCTTTATCGTATTCATTGGTTTCCTGTTACCTCTGATAACACTATACAGTAGTTTCTTATTGCCTCTGCTGTCTTCCTCCAGTTTCTGAGTGAATATATTCCATGCCTTGGTCTTTTCTTCTGTAACTGTTCTTTTAACATCCAGTTTCTTGTTTCGGTACAAACTGTTTGAGGTTTCTGATCTTTGCCTCGTCTCTTGTAAGATCCGGTTTATTTTTTTCCTGATCCCTTTCTTTCTGCAAGAGATTTCTTTCTCTGATTGCTGCTCTCACTCTTTCATTCCACCATGGTGTTTTCTTCTATCTTATTTTTATACTCATCTTTCCACAAACTTCAGTTGCTTCCCAAACCAATGTGTTCCTTGATCTGGTCCATTCTGCCTCTTCATTTTTTCTTTAATCTCTTGGTAACAGGGTTTTTATCTGGTTCTGATACTCAGTTCTCTTATCTGTTTTCTGGAGTTCCCATACTTTGAATTTTGGCATTTTCCTGTTCTGTACTTTTGGCACATAGAAGTTTTAATTAAAATTGAAGTAATTGATAAGGAGATTCCACCTATTCAATACAAAAGAATAAGAAATGTAGTGAATTACATTCTCATTTAATAATAATTAGAAATGGTACCGGTTTTGACCCTAGTCCAGGTCATCATCAGCCGATTAAGAAATGGAAAACAATGCATAGGATCAGTAGAAGAGGCAATATGAAAAGGAAATGAATGGGGGTAGACACTGTAAAACTTAGAAGAAGTAAAATACAAGACATTCAAAAGAAAAACAGTGCGCAATTCTCTTAGCGGCAGCAAGGCACACGCAGCGCTAGGCAAAGTCCCACAATGATTACTTTAAATTAAACATAGAAGTTTCTCAGGTCCGCTACTAATAGACAGTGGTCACTGTCAAGGGTGTTACCATTCTGCTCCTTTATTCATCTGAGAAGACATAGTGGCATATAGCAAGGAAAATAATTGAGTGATTTTCTTATGTTGAAATTTCCTACTATGGCCATATGCTGCAATTTTATTATTATTAATAATGTCTATTTTGGCCTGTCATGACATAATCCTTACAAATGATTTTGAAGAATAGCTATTTTTTCGGTGTTCTTCACGGAACCGTATGAAATAAATAACAATATTCCTTATAAAGTCAGTTTTCAAGCTTCTTTGACAAATTCAGAACAATATATGCCTTGATATATTTTCTTCTCTTCTACTTTAATTATCATAAGTGTATTCAGAATGTGGGAGTTGTATCTTAATTTTATGACTAATTTTATTTAGCTTTTTCACTCCATAGAACTGCTGTAGCAGTCGTGTACTATTTTCCCTTCTTGTCTACAATGGATTGCTGGAGAGGTTAGACCTTTGTGACATTTAGCAGTTAACCTGGGGGTCTGCAGTTATCACTAGAGTTACCAGATGACAAGAGCAATCCATTAAGGCAGTATTTGTAACGTTTTGCTGTAAGTGTATCCACCTTAAGCTTCCAGTATTTTTGAAGTACCCCCTAGTAAATATCATTATAATAAAAAGCTAATTTTAAGGTGTAATAACGATTATTTAAGATACTATTAAACAGTGATAAACATATTTATGTTCTTTTTTTCAGTCATGCAGGGCTCAATGCAATGAATATATGCATGAATTGTGAAATTGATGAAGTTATTTTATTAATTCAGAAATATGGAAAAGCAATAATTTATTGTTGTGATTTACAACTAAATAAAAGTCATTTCTGAGTAACTAAGCCACTGAGATAATCATACCTCTAATTACAGTTTTTACCAATATCATAACAAAAAACTTGTACCCCTTCAGTCCTTTCAAAGTACCTTTAGGGTTATGTATAACCCCCTGTTTGGGAAATACTACATTAAGGGTTTGAATATCCTAGTTGCCCACTGTCATTTTGTTAGTGCTTTCAAGGTGGCTTCCAAGATTTTTATTCCGTAAAGCCTAAAATGTTGGAAAAACTGTTTACTGCCAACGAAGCTCTTGCCCTCATACTGTGTAGTGACTTTGGAAATGAATAAAAAAAGATTAATTACGCAATCCTGACAATGAAGTTAGTTCAGTCTCACTTTATTCAGCCACAGGTTCTACTACAACTGCAATATTATCATCAAAAAGATCAGCTGACTTCAACCTCTCCACTGAAGATGAATATGCATCTGAACTACAGAGGAGAGAAATTATTAGGAAGAAGTAAAACGTCACCTAAAGAAACACCAATCTGATTCTGCTAACTGGGGATTAAAAGGTTTCATGTACAATGTTTTATGGGAATATTATTAGTAATTGGAAGCTGTCCTCTTCTATGGGATTCTAATGAAGTTTTGCTACCATATTATTATTATTATTATTATTATTATTATTATTATTATTATTATTATTATTATTATTATTATTGTTATTATTGTTGTTGTTGTTGTTGTTGTTGTTGTTGTTGTTGTTGTTGTTGTTGTTGTTGTTGTTGTTGTTGTTGTTGTTGTTGTTGTTGTTGTTGTTGTTGTTGTTGTTGTTGTTGTTGTTGTTGTTGTTGTTGTTGTTGTTGTTGTTGTTGTTGTTGTTGTTGTTGTTGTTGTTGTTGTTGTTGTTGTTGTTGTTGTTGTTGTTACAATAATTATTTCTTCAATAGTTGATTTTATCTTTATAAGTCTATCACAGTCAGTAACCATAAACTAGAATAATACAAATATACTCCTTTTTTATAGGGACTAAAAGCTCGAGGAAATGTTGAAGACTGGCTGGGAAAAGTGGAAGAGTACATGTTCAGTGCTCTTAAAAAGCTAATGAAATATGGTATTGGAGATTACAGAGCAAAGAAACGGACGGAATGGGCACTCTGCTACCCTTCGCAGGTAACGTGATGATAATCTCTGTAGGTAGAACACATTATGTCTGTGATTATTAAGGCGACACTCCGGAGATAAAAAGATATTTTTACCTAATTCATGGATTTTCACAAAACTTTGTGGGAATGCCACCCATGTAAAAGTAGAGATATCACGAATATTTCATTCATATACAATTAATAGTTTTAATTTTTGAATTATTTTTGAAATCTTTGATTCCAATTTTTTTTCATGAAATTTAATTAACATGTTAATGTAAATTTTTTTAATTAGGTAGATAATACTTCTTTTAAAAGCACTACTTATTGATTTTTCTGTACATAATTTATATATGGAGATATATTGTACCAAAGTTTGTGTAATACCAATACAAGCATAAAATATTGCTCAATGACAGTCGAGTACTAAAATATTAGTCTGTAACAGGTTTTATAAATTCATTCAGAAATAAGATAGATCTTACAGCTTGAGTCTATATAAATATATTGGGAGAGGGTGGGGGAGAGATTTTGGCCCATCCCATGGATGCGTATTTGCAAATAACAGGCTTATTTGATTGAATGGAAACATGACAATTACATCATTACCTAACAAAGCAGTTCAGCAGATGCCACGCCCATTTCTGCTGTGCCAGTATCCATTATTCCAGTCCTGAAAATGGTTTTCCATGGTTTCCCACTTTCACACCAGGCAATGCTGGGATTGTACCTTCCCACTCCTAGGCCCTTCCTGTCCCATCGTCGCCATAAGACCTATCTGTGTCGGTGTGACGTAAAGCAACTTGCATTTCTGCTATGTGCAGACTGGCAAACAAAGCATTATTAAAGTGTTTGAATTCAGTTAAATAACTTTGTGACAAGAAAGAAGAAACTCAATCCTTTCAATTTCAGTCATAAAAAGAAATTGCCAAAATGACCAAAATATTGATTTATATCTCCAGAGTGTGGCCGTAAAGAAACAGATTGTGAAAATCAGACAGAAATATTAAAGTAGGCTCTTTTATTTAATTCAAAACAGATGTAGCTAAGGGACAGAATATAATAATGTATGTCTGAGAATTATTTCTAATTTGTTTGAGCAATTGACCTAGATGTTAGACCGCTTTAAACAACAAGCATCATCTAATTTGTTTATATACTGTACATTATTAGGGCTCAGATTTTTATGATATGTCATATTTTCATCCTGTCTTCTTTCTTCATGCACAAGTTATTAAGCAATATTTGATGATATTTTTAGCAAATAAGAGCATTTTCTAGTCATATTTATATAGTTTTTAACATTTTATCAGATATTGTTCTAAACATCATTTCATAATGCTTGTGCAGCTTATCGTAACCTTCACTTGGTGGTAGCAGGATTTACTAGGAATTTTCTGTCAAAGCCAGCAGGTGAATTTTCCATATATATACCTGGAACAGAATGAGCCTATTTGAGATGGCAAAATTATGGCTTATTTTATGTGAAGGAGAAACAAATAGCTAATTTTCTCTCCCTCTCCTCCTCCTTCCTGATAGCCAACATTCAGGTTCCTAGTTCTGTGGAGTGGTGGAGAGGAATTTCAACCACGCATTATCTATGCCACAATACTGTATCCTTTTGCCTCTGCTAATGAATAGTTAGTGTAGTTTCATGATGCCTAAAGTTAGTGCGAGTTTGTGAGGTATTTTTAAAGATTTTTGTGAAAAGTATTTTAGTACTGATGCATAATGTATATTTTATTTTGAAAATGTATGAGGTGAGATTTACAGCTGAGATGTTTTTCAGTGCAACAATATTGCAATACTGCTAAATACAAAAGCTGTGGAAACAGAGAATTAGTTGCAGGAAGCAGACAGCGATTGCTGTTTGAGAAACCCAGCAGTTCATCTCCATCTGGCAATGCATCTCAACTTTTTAAGGACCTTTGAAATTATGGTTTCATCAAACATTCCTTTATATAAAGAACAAATATCTTCATCAAAAAAGGCTTTCACGGCCGCAGATCTTATAATCACAGCAATAGAACCAGCTTTTGGGTGGTTAGGCCGTGTGCATAATGCAGAGTTTCGTCCAGACGTGCCATTTGGACTCATCAGCTGGAATGGCACGCCCCTCCAGGACTCTGCATAGCAGAGGCAGACCAAACTGTGTGGCCCCGCCGAGTTAGCAAATCAAGATTGCTAACCTGCTAAAGGAGAAAAGATTTCTCCGTTCAAAAAAATGCTCCCCCATTGGAGATACAACATCAAAAAAGGCTTTCACGGCCGCAGATCTTATAATCACAGCAATAGAACCAGCTTTTGGGTGGTTAGGCCGTGTGCATAATGCAGAGTTTCGTCCAGACGTGCCATTTGGACTCATCAGCTGGAATGGCACGCCCCTCCAGGACTCTGCATAGCAGAGGCAGACCAAACTGTGTGGCCCCGCCGAGTTAGCAAATCAAGATTGCTAACCTGCTAAAGGAGAAAAGATTTCTCCGTTCAAAAAAATGCTCCCCCATTGGAGATACAACATCAAAAAAGGCTTTCACGGCCGCAGATCTTATAATCACAGCAATAGAACCAGCTTTTGGGTGGTTAGGCCGTGTGCATAATGCAGAGTTTCGTCCAGACGTGCCATTTGGACTCATCAGCTGGAATGGCACGCCCCTCCAGGACTCTGCATAGCAGAGGCAGACCAAACTGTGTGGCCCCGCCGAGTTAGCAAATCAAGTTTGCTAACCTGCTAAAGGAGAAAAGATTTCTCCGTTCAAAAAAATGCTCCCCCATTGGAGATACAACATCAAAAAAGGCTTTCACGGCTGCAGATCTTATAATCACAGCAATAGAACCAGCTTTTGGGTGGTTAGGCCGTGTGCATAATGCAGAGTTTCGTCCAGACGTGCCATTTGGACTCATCAGCTGGAATGGCACGCCCCTCCAGGACTCTGCATAGCAGAGGCAGACCAAACTGTGTGGCCCCGCCGAGTTAGCAATGCTAACCTGCTAAAGGAGAAAAGATTTCTCCGTTCAAAAAAAATGCTCCCCCATTGGAGATACAACATCAAAAAAGGCTTTCACGGCCGCAGATCTTATAATCACAGCAATAGAACCAGCTTTTGGGTGGTTAGGCCGTGTGCATAATGCAGAGTTTCGTCCAGACGTGCCATTTGGACTCATCAGCTGGAATGGCACGCCCCTCCAGGACTCTGCATAGCAGAGGCAGACCAAACTGTGTGGCCCCGCCGAGTTAGCAAATCAAGTTTGCTAACCTGCTAAAGGAGAAAAGATTTCTCCGTTCAAAAAAATGCTCCCCCATTGGAGATACAACATCAAAAAAGGCTTTCACGGCCGCAGATCTTATAATCACAGCAATAGAACCAGCTTTTGGGTGGTTAGGCCGTGTGCATAATGCAGAGTTTCGTCCAGACGTGCCATTTGGACTCATCAGCTGGAATGGCACGCCCCTCCAGGACTCTGCATAGCAGAGGCAGACCAAACTGTGTGGCCCCGCCGAGTTAGCAAATCAAGTTTGCTAACCTGCTAAAGGAGAAAAGATTTCTCCGTTCAAAAAAATGCTCCCCCATTGGAGATACAACATCAAAAAAGGCTTTCACGGCCGCAGATCTTATAATCACAGCAATAGAACCAGCTTTTGGGTGGTTAGGCCGTGTGCATAATGCAGAGTTTCGTCCAGACGTGCCATTTGGACTCATCAGCTGGAATGGCACGCCCCTCCAGGACTCTGCATAGCAGAGGCAGACCAAACTGTGTGGCCCCGCTGAGTTAGCAAATCAAGTTTGCTAACCTGCTAAAGGAGAAAAGATTTCTCCGTTCAAAAAAAATGCTCCCCCATTGGAGATACAACATCAAAAAAGGCTTTCACGGCCGCAGATCTTATAATCACAGCAATAGAACCAGCTTTTGGGTGGTTAGGCCGTGTGCATAATGCAGAGTTTCGTCCAGACGTGCCATTTGGACTCATCAGCTGGAATGGCACGCCCCTCCAGGACTCTGCATAGCAGAGGCAGACCAAACTGTGTGGCCCCGCCGAGTTAGCATTTTTTTGAACGGATTTGCAGAGTCCTGGAGGGGCGTGCCATTCCAGCTGATGAGTCCAAATGGCACGTCTGGACGAAACTCTGCATTATGCACACGGCCTAACCACCCAAAAGCTGGTTCTATTGCTGTGATTATAAGATCTGCGGCCGTGAAAGCCTTTTTTGATGTTGTATCTCCAATGGGGGAGCATTTTTTTTGAACGGAGAAATCTTTTCTCCTTTAGCAGGTTAGCATTGCTAACTCGGCGGGGCCACACAGTTTGGTCTGCCTCTGCTATGCAGAGTCCTGGAGGGGCGTGCCATTCCAGCTGATGAGTCCAAATGGCACGTCTGGACGAAACTCTGCATTATGCACACGGCCTAACCACCCAAAAGCTGGTTCTATTGCTGTGATTATAAGATCTGCAGCCGTGAAAGCCTTTTTTGATGTTGTATCTCCAATGGGGGAGCATTTTTTTGAACGGAGAAATCTTTTCTCCTTTAGCAGGTTAGCAAACTTGATTTGCTAACTCGGCGGGGCCACACAGTTTGGTCTGCCTCTGCTATGCAGAGTCCTGGAGGGGCGTGCCATTCCAGCTGATGAGTCCAAATGGCACGTCTGGACGAAACTCTGCATTATGCACACGGCCTAACCACCCAAAAGCTGGTTCTATTGCTGTGATTATAAGATCTGCGGCCGTGAAAGCCTTTTTTGATGTTGTATCTCCAATGGGGGAGCATTTTTTTGAACGGAGAAATCTTTTCTCCTTTAGCAGGTTAGCAATCTTGATTTGCTAACTCGGCGGGGCCACACAGTTTGGTCTGCCTCTGCTATGCAGAGTCCTGGAGGGGCGTGCCATTCCAGCTGATGAGTCCAAATGGCACGTCTGGACGAAACTCTGCATTATGCACACGGCCTAACCACCCAAAAGCTGGTTCTATTGCTGTGATTATAAGATCTGCGGCCGTGAAAGCCTTTTTTGATGTTGTATCTCCAATGGGGGAGCATTTTTTTGAACGGAGAAATCTTTTCTCCTTTAGCAGGTTAGCAATCTTGATTTGCTAACTCGGCGGGGCCACACAGTTTGGTCTGCCTCTGCTATGCAGAGTCCTGGAGGGGCGTGCTATTCCAGCTGATGAGTCCAAATGGCACGTCTGGACGAAACTCTGCATTATGCACACGGCCTAACCACCCAAAAGCTGGTTCTATTGCTGTGATTATAAGGTCTGCGGCCGTGAAAGCCTTTTTTGATGTTGTATCTCCAATGGGGGAGCATTTTTTTGAACGGAGAAATCTTTTCTCCTTTAGCAGGTTAGCAAACTTGATTTGCTAACTCGGCGGGGCCACACAGTTTGGTCTGCCTCTGCTATGCAGAGTCCTGGAGGGGTGTGCCATTCCAGCTGATGAGTCCAAATGGCACGTCTGGACGAAACTCTGCATTATGCACACGGCCTAACCACCCAAAAGCTGGTTCTATAACAAATATCTTATTTAAAAATGTGCTTAAAGAATGATACGACTTACCACATTCCCTCCACGTCCACATTAACAAAGAACTATCTGACTTCCTATTATGACAATACAATGAACAATATAAGAAAGAGTGTCAGCAGCAACAAAATATAGGTTTCCACAGAAGAAACCACTGACATAGATAGTGGGTATGTGGAAAATATTGTAGGCACTCTTTAACATGACCAGCCTGAAGAAACACTTCTGTTGGTGTATGAGATGTTGGATGTTGGATGTCTGTGATATCAAAATCCAGCACTTGCCTTGAAAATATGGGTGTGCAATTTTGTGATGAATTAAGCTTTCTGAAGCAAACTGAGAGTGAGTTATTGAGAGCACAGGGTGAAGTAACTGGCAAGGTTAGGGAAAAATTATGATGTAAACTTGAACTAAATCCTAAATAATCAAAATTGTGTAAAAGTGCTGATATTCTTTATGGTCAAGAAGCAGAATTCAACAAAAATGAACCAGAAATTTCTGCTAATGATTTTTACTACTCAAGTATGTCCGTGTTATGTCATGCTATGTAGAAAGAAGTTTATCCCTGTACAAGAATCTACTTGCTGACAACTGGAGATACACCAAGTTTGACTGTCTGCAACTGCATGTTATCATCCAGAGCAACTCTACTGAAAGTGAAGGCCGAGAGAGGTATGAATTGTACTTCATCTGTAACTAAATGTTGTATTATCAGGGTTTTAGGTCATATTTTGGTAATTTTTAAGGCATAAATGCATGCATATTTCAAGAGTTTTTAGGTCATAGAAATCTGAGCCCTATACATCATTAATATTTACTCATTTGTAAATATGTAAATAAATACTGATATTTTTAAAATATTTCTCTCACTCTGGAAGAATAAAAATACATCATATTACACATGTGCAGTGATTTTTTTGTGTGCCTATTAGGCTACAAGAGCTCCATAGGGTCTGTCAGACTTTTGTGTAAAATTTTTAAAAAGAGAAGTACCGTACTAAATTTTAACAGTGCATTTTTTAGAGGTGAAAAATATTTTGCTAGATACTGTACACACTTTAACCCTTTTAGTACCAGTCGCTTATAGGTGGTGTGTGCGAAGAATACCAGGCTTATTTTTAAGAAATTGCAATCTTTCAGTAAAATCATTATAACTTTCTTATTATTGAAGATATGTCTCTGACATTTTACATGTTTACATGTTTTTAAAGACACAACCTATGTTATATTAATGCTATAACATAAAAAAATGATTAGTTTAACAATTATCAAAATGAAAATTGAAAAAAAAATTGAGATAAAGAAACACAAATCAAAATCAAAATTATGCTCTGAAAAATATTATTGTCTGCAGATACATGCTCTTGGTTCACTATTTGCAAAATTTCAATAACCTAGGCACTAAAGTTTCTAATTTAAAAAATATTTTATGACCGGGTGTTTCGAGATACAGCGGGGAGGGCTCGAACCGTGTGTCATTTCCAACTGAAACTTCAATGAACATTGTGTTATGCATGTAGGCATTGTTGTCATTACTGCCTGCATCACGGCCTACACTGTCTTCATTTCCATTACTTTCCGAATCAGCATCACTGTAACTTTCACTAATAACAATACCATGAGGTTTATTGTACTGTGGAATGTCATCGCTACACTCACTTCCTATCTCTGAAATAACATTACCAACATCATTATTACATGAGCCTGATATAGCTACATCTTCATCAGACTCAATATAGTCGTCATTGGCACAGAGTCTGTTAATATATTCAGCTAAATCGTCATCATTCTCGAACACATCGCGCGCGGCAGAGGCAGCCATTTTCCTACTCAGAAACTTTTACGGTGTACAGAATATAGGTCGCTTTGATAAAATAATATCTCTGTAAATAAAGCGACTGGTGCGATAGTTGTGGTAGATTTAGAAACTACAGATTCCGAAGAGTCTAGATCACCTGCATTGTGCTGCTATATGTCTGGAAACTAAGAACTACAAGCAAATATAAAACTGCTTGCGTAAGGAGTGCTATTGCGTTCCCAGCAATTTTCGTTCGCTCGCCGAGGAACGCTTTTGCGCTCTCTGGTATTCTAAATGTTAATTTGTATTATCAAAATATATAACATGTCCCTTTGAATATGGTTGGTGTCAGGAAGGACGTCTGGCTGTAAAACAAGGCCAAATCTACATGTGCCACACAGTTCACATCTGCAACCCCACCGTGGGGTCAAAAGATCAAAATATGTAACACTAGCTGATGTACCCGTGCTACGCTACGGTTTTCTCAGAAAGACTGACTTTGTGGATTTCCTAACTAGAGTCAACATAGGTCATTACAAAAACGTCAGTAGGAATGTAGGGATTAAAATACTTGATCAAATGAAAAACAGCACATTTTCTCACCTTTAACGAACAGTACTTATGAACATTAAAACAAGAATAATAGTTAACACCACCTTTCCACTATTATTCTTGTTTTAATGTTCATATCTGATGTCCAATACGGTCTACAATAAGATTTATTATCAGTACTAAGGTGCCGATCCAACAGTCCAAAGTTCCAGAGCTGGAATGACCAGGCCCCAAACTGCCGTGAACACTCCTGCGCTATTGTTCCGTGAAATATGCAAACTGCTCATTCCAATCAGTGCCTCAGATTAGGGATTAAATAGCTCGAATGCTATTATGAAAAAATGTTTTACGTACCATTAGTATAAGAAAATTTATGAACCAGAAGGATGGCATGCTAAAGAAGAAAGTCGTCTAACTACCCAGCTACTTCCTGTCAATATTCAGGCAGGCTGTTACACTTGGTACGATTGGGCAAGTTGGTCGTGTGGTTAGGGGCACGCAACTGTGAGCTTGCATTTGGGAGATAGTGAATTCAAACCCCACTGTCGCCAGCCGTGAAGATAGTATTCCTTTGTTTCCCATTTTCACACCAGTCTGCTTCCTTCACACTCCTAGCCCTTTCCTATCCCATCATCACCCTAAGACCTATCTTCGTCGGTGCGACATAAAGCGAATAAAAAAAATTAGATTCACAATTAAGTATTTAATTTATTTTCCACCTAGTCGATACAATGATTGCTTAAGGCAATTTTTAATGGTCAAAAGTGGTACATGTTTCGTATATTATCAACATCTTCAGCCACATAACACTGTTTAGATGAAAAATATATAAAATTGACAAAGTAATGCTTTAGAGGAAGTGTCCTTAAAATTAACATAAGCTGATTTTATGTAATAAAAAAAATTACTCGTTACACAACAGTAATCCTATCTATCGGAGATGAGTGGCAACAGAGACACACAGCACATCACGAACAGTGGTCAATGTAATGTTATTGTTGATCAATTTTATGAGCTTTTTATATTGTAGGCCTTCACATTTAGTTTTCTTTCGACTGTGTGATATTAGGACGTCTTATAAAATTATTTATAGCATAGACTGTAGTTCCTTATTCTCCGACTTTACATACTGATTTTCATTAAATTCTGCTTACCCATGTTCTCGTGACTTGGTGCTGATATGGACTTACAATAGTAACAAAAATCCAAATTCATGAATATCTCTGTGATGATAGTCGGTAACAATGTATAAGACATAAATGATTGGAAATTTAATACTATATAACTTTAGTTATGTAGAATCTATCGATACGTCCACTAATAACATAAATATTTTAGAATTACATTTTAGGCCTTCCCCTACACTACAGCATGAATACAATTATTTATAGCCTAGTTTGTAGTTTCTTATTCCCCGACTTTGAGTACCAATTTTCATTAAGATACGACCGCTAATGACGTAAATATTCGAGAACTAAATTTTAGGATTCCCCTAAACTACCATTCCACTCAGCGTGAATACAATTATTTATAGCCTAGATTGTAGTGACTTATTTTCTGACTTTGCATACCAATTTTCATTAAATTACGTACATACAGACAGACAGAAATTACGGAAAATTAAAAAGTGCATTTCTTTGTTACTGTGGACATAACTGATACAGAAATACCTTCCTTTTTAAATTCTGAGCAATGTACAGGCAAAACTCTTATTTTATATATATAGATGTCCATTTCAGTCATTATAAGAATATTATTTTAACTTCAGGAAAGAAAACTATGCCTTTAAAACATAATGTATTAAAACAGTGACAACTTCAAATAATGATCAATGGTCTGTTTGACAGTCATCCTGGTCATGATCATAGACATTCTTCAGACATTCCTCACACAGAACTGATAGTTCCATCAATCAATCAATCAATCAATCAATCAATCAATCAATCAATCAATCAATCAATCAATCAATCAATCAATCAATCAATCAATCAATCAATCAATCAATCAATCAATCAATCAATCGATCAATCAATCAATCAATCAATCAATCAATCAACTGACCGACCGACCAATTATTTTTTTTTTTCCTGCTAGTTGCTTTACGTCGCACCGACACAGATAGGTCTTATGGCGACGATGGGACAGGAAAGGGCTAGGAGTGGGAAGAAAACGGTCGTGGCCTTAATTAAGGTACAGCCCCAGCATTTGCCTGGTGTGAAAATGGGAAACCACGGAAAACCATCTTCAGGGCTGCCGATAGTGGGGTTCGAACCTACTATCTCCCGAATACTGGATACTGGCCACACTTAAGCGACTGCAGCTTTTGAGCTCGGTCTTTCTTTCTTTCTTTCTTTCTTTCTTTCTTTCTTTCTTTCTTCAACATAGATTGTTATGCTTTTCAGCATTCAGTCTGCAAGCATCTGTGAATTTACTAAAAGCCACAAAAATCCTATATTTGTAACTAGTTCTCTGGCCTCGTTAAGTTCTATACTTCTTATCTTTAAATCACTAGAAACTGTGTCTAACCATCATCATCTTGGTTTCCCTTTACTTCACTTACCATCCATGACTGAGTCCATTATTCATAGGTAACCTATCGTCCTCCATTTTACTTACATGACTCCACTACCAGAGCTGGTTTATGTGCACAGCTTCATCAATGAAGTTCATCCCTAACTTAGATTTTATCTCGTCATTCCAAGTACCCGCATAGCCATTCTTCCCACCTGCTAATACCAGTGATCATTATTGCTACTTTCATGTCTTTTACGTCTAATTTATGAATAAGATACCTTGAGTCCACTCAGTTTTCACTCACATAAAGATAGTGTAAAGATAGTTTTGTCTGGGAGCTGACTTACTTCTTACAGAACACTGTTGATAGCAACTGTAAACTCACTGCCTAGCTGAGTTACGCCAATGTGGCCTCCATAGTCTGTCTACAGGAATCTCGTTTGAGACCTGGACATGACACGACTATGAGAGGATACAATCTTTTTTCCAAAGCTATGGATGGTGGGGCAACTGGGGGCGTTTGTACCCTAGTTCGCTCAGACATCTTTAGCGAAGTACCGCTCCGTACTCAGCTAGATGCAGTTGCAGTTCGCACTCCATTGCCAGTAATGACAACGGTTTGCAACGTGTACTTTCCACCGGATTATAACCTTGATATTCGTGCACTGCAAGATTTGATCAGTCAGCTGCCTCTCCCTTTCCTCTTGCTGGGAGACGTGAACGCCCGTAACATACTATGGGGTTCTCCGTCTTCCTGTTCTAGGGGGAGGATGCTCGAGCGAATGATCAACTTATTTGATCTTTGTGTGCTTAATACAGGGGAACCGACACATTTCAGTAGTGCGCATGGCACCTGGATGTCACTTTGTGCAGCCGTGCGCTAGTTCCCCTGCTACGGTGGCAAGTACACGACGACCTCTGTGATAGTGAGCACTTCCCGATAATTCTGTCTCTCTTGAATCAAAGACGGTCCGAAGTACCCAAGTGCTGGTTACTTCGGCGGGCAAATTGGCCAAAATTTACAAAACGCGCAGTGATGGCTGATGATATGCTAGAGTCTGTTGACGACACCGTCTCTTCCATTACTACTGGAATTTTGGCTGCTGCAGAGGAAACAATTCCTTCCTTGTCCGGTATTCGTCGCCGGAAACAGGTCCCATGGTGGATGGACAAAATTGCAGCAGCCATATGTGATCGCCGACGGGCTTTTAAGCATTATCGTCGGAATCCTACGATGGCCAATCATATCGCATTTAAGCGTCTGCGCGTTAAGGCCCGTTTTTTGATTTGAGAAAGTAAGAAAGCTACGTGGGAAAAGTATGTGTCATCCATCACGGCACATACTCCATCATCACAAGTGTGGACAAAACTCCGCCATATTGTCGGAGTACAGAATGTGCCCTCGGTACCCGGAATCTTCATTAATGGAGATATAGTTACGATTCCTTCAGTCATTGCAGACCACATCGCGTCACATTTTGCAGATACGTCCAGCTCTAGGAGATACGACCCTGCATTTCTTCCAATTAAGCGCGAAGCAGAGGCCCACCATCTCTCTTTTGCCTCTAGTGCTTCGCATCCCTACAACGTGCCCTTCACGGAGTGGGAGTTGCGAAGTGCACTTGCGCTATGCAGAGATACGGCTCCTGGACCGGACAAAATCCATAATCAAATGCTTAAGCATTTGAGTGACAGATGTCTCAAGGATATCCTCACCCTATTCAACAGAATATGGAGTGAGGGAGTGTTCCATCTCAATGGCGTGAGGGAATTGTAATACCAATTCCCAAGCCAGGTAAAGATCCAAAACTTCTGGATAGTTATAGGCCAATATGCCTTACAAATGGCCTCTGTAAGCTATTTGAAAGGATGGTTAACCGGCGTCTTGTGTGGGCCATGGAAAGGGAGGGCCTCTTGTCTAACTACCAGTGTGGTTTTCGCTCTCATGGGTCTGCCACTGATCATCTGGTCAGACTGGAGAGCGCCATTCAGGAGGCCTTTCTCCGGAAGGAACACCTAGTCGCCATGTTTTTTGACCTGGAAAAAGCTTACAATACTACCTGGCGATATGGGATTCTCTCCACTCTACACCAGTGGGGATTTCGGGGAAATTTGCTAACGTTTATTGAGAACTTCATGTCCCTCCACCTCTTTCGAGTTCGAGTAGGGAATGCATTTTCTCAATATTACGTTCAGGAAAATGGAGTACCTCAGGGATCGGTACTGAGTGTCACACTGTTCGCAATCGCCATCAACGGCATAGTTGCCGCTGCTGGGCCCGCAGTCGTTCCATCGCTGTATGTAGACGACTTAGCTCTACATTACAGCTCCGGAAGGGTGGCGTTTGCAGAGAGACAGCTACAGCAAGCTATTAACCGAGTCGACAGATGGGCCCTGCAACATGGTTTTCGATTTTCAGCAGCGAAAACCTCAGTTGTACACTTCTGTCGACGTCGGCCTGTGCATCCGGAACCAGAGCTCCGCTTGCGAAACAGTGTCTTACCAGTGGTTGACACCTGCAAATTCCTGGGTCTCCATTTTGATAAGAGACTTACGTGGCAGCCCCACATCCGTCAGTTAAAGGTTGCCTGCATGAAGAGACTTAACATGCTTAAGTTTCTCAGCGGCACTTCGTGGGGGGCTGATCGTGCGGTTCTGCTACGATTTTACACGGCGACGGTCCTCTCCCGAATTGACTATGGAAGTGCGGCTTATGGCTCAGCATCAAAATCTACGCTGAGCCTTTTAGACAGTATTCACCATAGTGGAGTAAGGCTGGCAACGGGTGCTTTCCGTACTAGCCCCATTCCCAGCCTGCTCGCTGAAGCGGGAGTTCCACCTTTACGGATAAGGAGGCAGCAGTTACTCCTCACGTACGCTGCCAAAATTCGTGAAATGCCGCTACATCCAAGCTATCAATGCATCTATCGCACCCAATACCACAAGCGGTGCCAAGACCGGCCGAATGCCACTATGCCGGTTGGGTTTCGGATTGATAGCTTGTGTCATGGTTTGAATATTGATATCTGCGGTTGTCTTGAACGAACTCTTAGCGAGGTACCTCCGTGGTTGGTTCCGCGACCGGATATACGTCTAGATCTGCTCCGTGGACCCAAGGTGAACATGGATTCCTCTGTTCATCGGAGGTATTTCCAGGACTTTGTTCACCAATATCCGGCTGCGAGACTTATCTTCACGGATGGTTCTAAAATCTGAGATAATGTTGGTTGCTCTTTTGTCATTGATGATATGAGTACGAAGATCTCGCTCCCTAAAGTATGTAGCGTGTATACTGCAGAGCTTTACGCCATCTTAGAGGCTCTGCAGTTTGCACTGCGTGACGAAAGAAGCCACTTTCTGTTGTGTACCGATTCGTTAAGCTCTCTGCAGTCTATTGAAACCTGTTTCTTGCAACACCCACTGGTGCAGCAGATACATGACCTTCTAGCCAGGTTAAGCGATGCTAGCACCAGAATTACTTTCGCGTGGCTTCCAAGCCACGTTGAGATTGCGGGAAACGAACTTGCGGATGAAGCAGCAATGGAAGCTGCACTTTTACCTCCAAGACCCGTCAATGTACCTGCTAAGGATATTTGTTCTCAATTACGTCGAACCATCTTGGCGTTCTGGGAATCGGAGTGGCTAGATATCCGAACTCCCAACAAGCTGAGAGCAATTAAGAAGACAACTACCGTGTGGCGGTCCTCTTTCCGACCTTCACGGAGAGAGGCCATAGTACTGTGCAGGCTGAGGATAGGTCATTTACGATCCACGCACTCTTATCTCCTAAAGAGGGAAGACCCCCCAGTGTGTTCTTGTGGTGCCGAATTCACCGTGGCCCACATCCTCAGAGAGTGCGCCGATCTCTCTGGCCTGAGATGGAGCCTCAGCCTGCAGGAAACACTTGAACGCATACTAGCCGATGACGCGACTACTGCTGATCTCGTCATCCGCTTTATGTGCGACAGTGGACTTATCAAGGGTATGTAAATTACAAGTGTACTGTTACTCAGGGAACGTACGTTCCCTTTTGATACGTTAGTAATCCTTTCGGCCTAGTTTTATAATTATTTTTTGTTTTATTTTGTACTGCGTTTCCAAAATCCTTTGTTGAACAAATAATTTTGTTTTATATTTTAAATTTCTTTTCCACTTATTTGTTCAGAGAGGATGATTACCTCGTTGTACTTCCTCTTAAAACAAAAATCACCACCACCACCACCATCACTGCATTAGCTTTGCTCCACTGTGATTCAATCTCACTTACTAAACTACGATCCTGGAAGAATATACATTCTAAATACTTGAAATTATCTACCTCTTCCAGCTTTGTATCCCCAACCTGACACTCAATTCTCTTAGGTTTATTACCACCTGACATCACTTTAGTCTTGGAAAAGCAGATTTTCATATGATGCTTATTGAACTTATTTTTAAGTTCCAAGGTATTAGACTGCATACTTTCAGCACAATCTGCCATTAAGACCAAGCTGTCGGTATAGGCCAAACTGCTTACTACATTTTCACTTAACTGGATCTCTCCTTGCTACTTGATACCTTTCAGTAGATGATCCTAGTAAATAATGAACAACAAAGTTGAAAGATTGCATCCTTGTCAACCCCTGCAAGTACCCTGAACCGAGAACTCATTCTACCATGAATTCTCACCACAGTTCAATTGTCAACATAAAATGCCTTTTATTAATTTTAATAATCTACCCTTCAGTTAGTCAACATTGATCTTCACTTAGGGCAGTCGCCCAGGTGGCAGATTCCCTATCTGTTGTTTTCCTACCCTTTTCTTAAATAAATGGAAAGAATTTGGAAATTTATTAAAAAAATTTCTTGGTAAATTTCTCCAATCTTGAACTCCTGTACCTATAAACGAAAATTTTCCCCAATTTGTTCTCTTGAATTCCAACTTTAACTTCATATTGTGATCTTTCCTACTTTTAAAAACATCACTCAAACATATTTGTCTACCAATGTCATTTCTCCCAAGTCTTCCCAGCGCAAACTTTGCAACATTTTTTAACACTACTCTTTTGTTGGAAATCACCCAGAACAACTCGAGCTGCTTTTCTTTGGATTTTTCCCAGTTCTCGAATCAAGTAATCCTGGTGAGGGTCCCATACACTGGAACCATACTCAAGTCACGGTCTTACCAGAGACTAATATGCCCTCTCCTATGTCCTTAATACAACCCCTAAATACCCTCATAATCATGTACAGAGATCTGTACACTTTATTTACTATCCCTTTTATGTGATTACCTCAAAGATGATCTTTCCTTGTATTAACACCTACGTACCTACAGTGATCTCCATAAGGAACTTTCACCCCATCAACGCAGTAATTAAAACCGAGAGGACTTTTCCCATAGTCCTCCAGCACAGTGAACATCTTTTCCCTCTGTACTCTGTCATACACCTTCTCGACATTTATGAATCATGAACATACCTGGCTATTCCTCTAGTAGTATTTTTCAGTTATCTGGTGCATACTGAAAATCTGATTCTTACAGCCTCTTCTCAACCACTGATTGCACCCTCCCTCCAAAATTCCAGTGAACACCTTACCTGGTATACTAATCAATGAAATATTTCAATAGTTGTTGCAATCCTTCCTGTTCCCTTGCGTATAGATAGATACAATTACTCCTTTCCTTCAATCAGAGTATACCTTACTAATATTTCATGCTTATCTTATTACCCTATAAAGCTATTTCATTCCTGCTTTTCATGTATATTTCACCATTTCAGGTGTAATTTCATCTATTCCTGCTGCTGTATGACAATGGAGTTTATTTACTATCCTTTCCACTTCCTCAAGCATAATTTCACGAGTACCATTGTCCTCCCCCCTATGAGCTTGGTTGTTTGTGACATCACCAGAAAAATTTCCTATTACTTTTTATGTTCAGAAGATTTCCAAAATATTCCTTCCACCTGTGCAGTGATTCCCTGGGATCTATTGTGAGTTCACTTGATTTACCCAAAATACTAATCATTTCTTTTTTTCCTGCCTTTCTAAGATGTTTCATTACTGCCCAGAAGGGTTTCCCTGCTTCTTAATCTAGCCTTCCTGAGTTTTTACAAAATATTCCCACAACTTCTTCTTGGATTCAACATTTACAGTATTTTTTTTTGCTCTGTTTCTTTCATCTATGAACAATTCCCTGTCTGCATCAGTCCTTGTTTGAAGCCATTTCTGATATACCTTCTTTTATGTTTACAAGCTGCTCTGAATTCATTATTCAACTAAGAAGTTTGCTTTTTCCCAACTTTGCACACAGTTGTTCCTAGGTATTCCCTTGCTATTTCTTAAACAGCTACTGCCCATTCTCTTTCTGTATCCTGAACTTGTTTACTGTCCACTGTTTGGAACTTTTCACTAATCATATCCATGTACTTCTGTCTAATTTTCTTCTCCTGGAGATTTTCTGCCCTTATTCATCTACAGATATTTCATTGTCTCTGTCCTAGGGCTAGGGATACTTAAGTTCACTACAGATCAGATAATGGTCCGTATCACCGAATAATCCCCAAAATACCCGCACATTTCTAACGGATTTCCTGAATACAAATTCATTATGTTATTGTCTGTCATGGATCTGTTGTCCCTAACCTCCCATGTATAGCAGGGAATAGCGTTATGCTTGAAAAATATATTTGTAACTGCTAATTCCATACTAGCACAGAAGTTCAGCAAACGCTTCCTATTCCTATTACCTTACATATCTTCCTCACATTTACCAATCATCCTTTTGTATCCTTCAGTTCTATTTCCAACTCTCGCATAGAAATCTCCCATTAGCACTATCCTAGCCTTGTTGTTGACCCTGACTATGATGTCACTCGATGCTTCATAAAACTTCATCCTCATCTGCACCCTCACATAGTGAATGCACCGAGGCAGTTCTTGTCCTAATTCCTCCAATTGCCAAATCCACCCACATCATTCACTCATTTACGTGCTTAACATAAAATACGTTGTGTGAAATAGTATTCCTGATGAGCAGTCCTCCTCCTAACCAACACACGGTCATCACTGGCACCAAGGCAGAACCAGTTTTCATCGGAAAACACAACAGACCTCCACTCCATCCTCCAATGAGCTCTCGCTTGACACCACTGAAGTAAGTGGAATGCACGCCGGAGGGCATCTGGCTTGGAGCTGTCCTTCAAGTAACCGATTTTGAACAGTTCGTTGCATCACTGTGGTGCCAACTGCCGCTCAGATGGCTGCTGCAGATGCAGTCCACTGCACCACAGCCATATGGCAGTCCTTCCTCTCCCTGTGAGTGGGGCAGTAAAATAACACCCACGGTATTTGCTGCCTGTCATAAGAGGTGACTAAAAGGAGGCCCTAGGCTCTGAACTTCGGAGCGTGGGCTGGCGACCATGGGGCCCTTAGCTGAGTCCTGGCATTGCTTCCACTTACTTGTACCAAGCTCTTCACTTTCATCTATCTTATCGGACCTCTCTTGGTCAACTGTTGTTGTTTTCCAACCCTGACGCTATTAGGTTTCTGAGGGCTAGGGAGTCTTTCATTTTCATGCCCTTTGTGGCCCTTCTCTTTCTTTGGCCGATACCTTCATTTTTCTAAGTGTTGTATCCCTTCCATTTTTACTCTCAGATTAGTGTTGTATAGAGGTTGATTGGCTAGTACTTCCTCTTAAGACAATAATCACCACCACCACTACCTCTTGGTAGTACCACAGGGACATCCGGAGCCCAGTCTTCTTGCGAGCATACCTTCTCGTGACAACTGCTGTCAGCATTCATGCACAGTGGAGACATTCCTGCAAGTCGTTCTGCAATAGCGCAGAAGGAAAATCCACCTACATGTAGCCCTATTATACAGCCTTGTTCAACCACAGTTAGCTGTTGATACTGGCCTCTTCATTGTTGCTAAGGCATTCTTTACCCACTCACAGTCACTCCATCCAATCTCACAGGTAACTAACACTCTCGCACAGTACAGCCCATATTTGAAGCAAACCTGATGTACAACGGTATAGGGCCACTACTAGTGGCATGCTAATGCGATTTGTGGGAAATTGAATCACCATCATCTTTCAGATGTATAAACACGCCTACCAATGTTCGTTAATATAGCACAACCCCTTCTTGGTGTTTGGATATTTTTTCCCGCCAGTGTGTAATTGAAATTTGTTGGTGATATTTGTAAAGAATGATGTTGTATCACCTCAAATTTTTATTTCTATATTTTTCTGCTCAGTGAACTTCTTATTGCACTATATGATGCATGATAAAATTGAATTGTTTGTTTCAGAAACGACACTTCTCCAACGTACCAAATTGTTCAGAAAACAGGAAAAACTGTCTGTAGTGTGTAATGTCATTTCTATCCTTCCGATATTTATTATGCTTATTCTACTGTTGAAATGACTATGACAGATAGGTTGTTTGTATAAATTAGTCCAATGCGTTCCTTTACAGACTTTGTTGAAAGTGGTGGAGACATGCTGTTTCTGCAACAAACACCATTAATGAGAATATAAGGAAGTGTAACATTGATTTTAACATCATTTCAATTTCAAAAGGAACTTTATTAAATTTTGTACTGAGGAAATACAGTGTTTAAACCCATTATTTAATAGTTATTTGTAAGACTTACTTATTTGCACATATTATGATTAGACCACATTATATATAAAAATAAACAGAAGAATACTCCTTTTATGTCCCTTTCCAAAGTTCAAAATATATATAAAACGAAACAACACAATATAATACAAGTAACATGTAAGTCTCTTATCTTTGAACAATGCTTCTCACTTCTATTGCACTGATGTTGTCCATGCAAACAGTTCATTATAAAACTCATGGTGTTCTTCTGGTATGTAAGATTCCAACTTCTTTATATCTGCTAATTTCTTTTCATTTAATGGAGCACAGCCTTGTGGATAAACAAGTCTAGTTGGTAATACAGGGAGATGGGTTGCAGAAATAAGCAACTTGAAAGTATGAATGCACAGTCCATCAATACAGAATTTTCCTAAGACATGATTTGCCTCATACTGAAACTCCACAAATTGATTTATATGAATCACGACTTTTTCATCTCTTTTCACACCTCTTCCTATCGACTCAAGTGAAGGAAAAACAACACCTATCCAGGATACGTGTTCTTTCTGCACAAAACGGAAACTTTCATTCGCGACTGAGAGGCAGAGATATATGGTAGAAGTGTTTTTTCTGCACAGAATGGTAGCCCTTCGTGCATTAATCATGGCAGTATTAATAACTCATATAGTGTCAAAAAGTGGAGAAGTGCTGTTTCTGCAACAAACGATTCAATTGCAGTCATTACTAGAGATAAGACTGACTCAGAGATGTGTGGTTTCTGTAAAGTGCCTGTGTGAACTGTCCTGTAAATTTATGGCATGTAATTGTGTTTTCAAGAACACATCTGAATTTAGGTAGGCTATATGTTAAGTCTCCAGTCTGAAGGCTGATTGAATCCCCACTATTCTTTCATCAGTGTCATAGAAAGCCCAAGTATTACCTAAGTGACATACTAGACGAAAGAGAAGTAAGGTACTTTCCCAGTTACTTTCCCCACTGAGGCAGAAGGTGCTATAACATATTGCTAAGCCAACTTGTACAGACTATATAAATTATACTTTCACACTTTTCATCACACGGACTAACTGCTTAAGAAATGATTTTACTATCTTTTTCTTCTTCTTCATCATCTTTCACTGTCACCTTTATCCAGGAAACTCCTGAGTCGGACTGTGGATGATTAATCTCCACCAATTTCTCACATCTCCTTGGAGACATACATCACTTCTGGGATACCCTTAGATCTTTGTTCTGACACTTCATATAGGCTGTAATTACAATGGGCTCTCCATGCCCAAAGGCGTACAAAGAAGGATGAACATTGAATATAGGCAGCAGAATTGTAATTTGTGAAAAATATATTATACGTTAAAAGTCTAGGAAAATAGACCGAAATGTGTTGGATGTATTAAACAGTTGAATGAAAAAATGAACCGAGCAAGTGGCCATGCAGTTTGGGTCACGTAGCTATCAGCTTGCATTTGGGAGATAGTGTGTTTGAACCCCACTGTCAGCAGCCCTGGAGATGGTTTTCTGTGGTTTCCCCATTTTCACAGCAGGCAAATGCTGCAATTGTACCATAATTAAGACCCTGGTCACTTCCTTCCCACTTCTAGCCCTTTCCTACCCCATCGTTGCTATAAGACCTATCTGAATTGGTGCGATGTAAATAAAATTGTACAAATATACACTATGTGATTGAAAGTATCCAGACACCCCCAAAAATATGTTTTTCATCTTAGATGCATTGTGCTGCCACCTACTACCAGTTACTCCATAGCAGCGACCTCAGTAGTCATTCGACATCATGAGAGAGCAGAATGGGGTGCTCCGCGGAACTCACGGACTTTGAACGTGGTCAGGTGATTTGGTGTCATTTGTGTCAGAAGTCTGTACGTGAGATTTCCACACTCCTAAACATTCCTAGGTCCACTGTTTCTGATGTAATAGTGAAGTGGGAACATGAAGGGACACATACAGCACGAAAGCATACAGGCCGACCTCGTCTGTTGACTGACAGAGACTGCCGACAGTTGAAGAGGGTCATCAAGTGTAATAGGCAGGCATCTATCCAAACCATCATCACACAGGAATTCCAAACTGCATCAGGATCCATTCCAAGTACTATGACAATTCGGCGGGAGGTGAGAAAACTTGGATTTCATGGTCGAGCGGCTGCCCATAAGCCACACATCACACAGGTTAATGCCAAACGACGCCTTACTTGGTGTAAGGAGTGTAAACATTGGATGGTTGAACAGTGGAAAAATGTTGTGTGGAGTGACAAACCACAGTACACAATGTGGCGATCCGATGGCAGGGTGTGGGTATGGTGAATGCCCAGTGAACATCATCTGCCAGCGTGTGTAGTGCCAACAGTAAAATTTGGAGGCGGTGGTGTTATGGTGTGGTTGTGCTTTTCATGGAGGGGACTAGCACCCCTTGTTGTTTTTCATGGCACTATAACAGCACAGGCCTATATTGATGTTTTAAGCACCTTCTTGCTTCCCACTGTTGAAGAACACTTCGGAGATGGCGATTGCATCTTTTAACATGATCGAGCACCTGTTCATAATGCACGGCCTGTGGCGGAATGGTTACACGACAATAATATCCCTGTAATGGACTGGCCTGCACGGAGTCCCGACCTGAATCCTATATAACACCTTTGGGATGTTTTGGAATGCTGACTTCGTGCCAGGCCTCACCGACCGACATTGCTACCTCTCCTCAGTGCAGCGCTCCATGAAGAAAGGGCTGCCATTCCCCAAGCAACCTTCCAGCACCTGATTAAACGTATGCCTGTGAGAGTGGAAGCTGTCATCAAGGCTATGGGTGGGCCAATACCATATTGAATTCCAGCATTACCGATAGAGGACACCACAAACTTGTATGTCATGTTCAGCCAGGTATCCGGATACTTTTGATCACATAGTGTATGTATATACAGTATAATAGAGCATACTATGAAATTATAATTGAAAAAATGGAGAGGCTTAGAAAGAATGAAATTAGCAGTTTATTGGGATCTGGCCCCTTCCTCCCAGAGCAATTCACCCAAAGACACTTTCAACCGGGATAAATTTTCCCAGGATAGTTCAATCTGGGTAATTAGTCCAATAATATTCATGTATATATTTCATTCTCACCCAACTTGCCCAATATTTAAATTTCTTTAAAAAGAAAAAAATCTGTACAGAATTTTCAGTGGTAAAATAAAGACATTTACAGACCTTTAAAAATGGAAGATCTTGGAGAAATTATTGCTAATGAGAGAAGTGGATCAATTTTGGTTCTTAAAAGATACATGTACAATTTACATTCCATTATACTGGGGCATATTGGGCATGCAGAAGGAAACCAGAGTGCATGGTGTGCTATAATGGAAAAACCCTAATGGCTCTAACGTGGAAGTCCTGAAAGCAGCTGACCATGATCACAGACCATCCCATGAGGAAGTGTAGCTTTGTGCAGATGTAATTTGTTATTTAAGACTTACTATCATTTGTTTGGTTTGGAATGTTTTTCAAGGAGCCACATAATGCCTGCATTTCTTCCCTCCAAAGCAGAGTACATGGAGAAGAATACAATACAGCTTACAGGGTGCATATTATGAACGATGATGACACCTTTATTAGGCAAGCTTTTGATGAAATCTTAAGTCTAGCTTTTGTTCCAGTCAAAGGAATGTTGGTTACCTTTCAGGCTTTAGTTAGAACAGTCCCTATAAAGTAGCTTGCTAAATATTTAAAAAATGTACATTGCAGCTGATTCCTGAGGGAGGAAGCCTCCTGCTGAGGCTTGTTATCCACTGCTGTTATGGAAACAGTTAAACAAACATTGATTTCATATTGTGTCATTAAAAGGAGGAATATGATGCAGAAATAATGATCCATGATTTGGGTGTTCATTGGACAGTTGTACAACTGCAGAAGTATAAATATATGAAACTGAACCAAGGACTGCAAACCATAACTTCAAGGTGAAATGAGTTCAGCGACCAGGATGAGCTATTACCATACATGCATGCTTGTGCCCACAGCATTGCTGTTTAATGTACCAGAATATTATGTTCTGCATTCTACAAACTACACAAGAAATTGTAATTAGTTTATATTTTTTAGGAAAAGTAAATAAAAAACTACAAATCCTGGATGAGTTTACTCTGGTTGAATTTTCTTTGAATCCATGCCTATAAGTGAATTTACCAAAGAGAAAAGTACTTCTGGTGAAATGTCTTTTGAGTGAATGTTCCTGGGATGAACAGTCCTAAAACTCAGATCATTTTATAGATGAATCTGGTTAAGAACAGTATTAAAGAACAAGTCCTGAAGTCGAATATGGTAATGGGTGATGAGAGATTCTTTTTTACCACCCAGAGATATTGCGCTGCCACCTTACCTAGCCTTTGCAGGTTATTAGCAAAATCTTCTTCCCATGACTTCTTCTTGGATTCAACAATTACAGTATTTATTTTTTTGCTCTGTTTCTTTCAATTACATACAATTCCCTGATTGCATCAGTCCTTTTTAGGATATGCCTTCCTTTTACATTTACAAGCTACACTCACTTAGGGTTGCCATACATCCCTGAAAACCAGGATTATCCTCGTTTCAAGTGTTGGAAGAAGTGTCCTGGTTGGGTTGGTAAAAATCCCTGATTTACAGAATATATATATATTTTATGATGTTATGTCATTTTCATGATTTCCATTATGAAACACATTTGAATTTTCCACCTCTGCCATCGTATAAAGATGCAATGATTGAATGTAAACTTCACTACAGTCACTTTGCTTTGAATTTATGGATTAGTGTCAGCAAGCTAGCGAATGAGCTTGCTAAAATAGAGTATGTTCAGTAGACCACACATAGCAGAAAAAGTTGTAAGAATTTCATTGTTTGGTATTTTAACTGTGGTTCTTGTCGTCTTGTCTTTCATTATTATTTAATATTGTTACCATGCCACCAAGGTGCAAAACTAAATTTAAAGAGTATTCAGCAGCATTCCCTGCAATAAAGAGAGGTCATGAGTATGAAGTAAAATGTAAATTATGCAGGTAGGTTTAACTGAAATTGTGTTTAATGTTTGAAAAAGAACATATTTCATTTAAAACATATATCACAAATGTGAAGTTCTAAAGGACAAATTTTTTTTTTTTTTTTTTTCAGTTGCTGATTTTCTCTTGCACACAGAGGGAAAAGTGATATTAAAGATCACATTGTTATGGCTAAACACAGAGATACCCTGAAGTCAGCATCATTTGTAAACAATTAACTGCATTTTTCTTTTACCACCAGTAAATGCGAAGAAAGGAATGTAGCTGCTACAGAGGCAATGTTTGCTTTGCTCTCAGTCAGGCACCACCATTCCTACAACTCCAGTATATGCACAAGCAAGTTGTTTTCAGAAATTTTCTATGATTCAAAGTTTGCTAAAACATTTTCTAGTGCTAAAACCAAACAAGAAGCTATTGTAAATAGTGTAATTTCTCCTCTGATACAGGCAGAACAAAAGACAATCTTTCAGAAGCAGACTTTATAGTCATTAGTACAGATGCCAGAATCAGCAACTGCAAAAAAAAAAAATGAAAAAAAAATAAAATAAAATAAAATAAAATAAAAAATAATATATATATATATATATCATATTTCTCCTTTAAAACTTCACATTTGTGATATAATAGGGTGATAGGGAGGTACATTCAGGGATTTGGTGGAAAAATATCTAATTCCCTCCATGGGACCTTAGAATTTCCAAGTGGAGTGTGTATCGTAGAGATAGGATAGGAAGGGTGGGAGGGGGAGTGTTCATTCTGATGAAAGAAGAATTTGTAAGCTACGAAAAAGTTAAAGATGAGACACATGAAATTCTAGGTGTAAGGCTCATTTCTAAAGATAATAGGCAACTTGATACATTTGGAGTGTACAGATCGGGAAAGGGTAGCACTGACGCGGATTCGGAATTATTTGATAGGATAGTCGGCTATGTGGGAAACGACATGGAAAGAAATGTGATTGTAGCGGGAGATCTGAATTTGCCAGATGTCAATTGGGAAGGAAATGCGAATGACAGGAAGCATGACCAACAAATGGCAAATAAGTTAATATGGGAAGGACAGCTGATTCAGAAAGTGATGGAACCAACCAGAGGGAAAAATATCCTGGATGCGGTGCTGATAAAACCAGATGAGCTCTATAGGGAAACTGAAGTAATAGATGGTATTAGTGATCATGAAGCTGTTTTTGTGGTAGTTAAAAATAAATGTGATAGAAAGGAAGGTCTTAAAAGTAGGACTGTTAGGCAGTACCATATGGCTGATAAAGCAGGCATGAGGCAGTTTCTAAAAAGTAACTATGATCGGTGGAAAATGGTAAATAAAAATGTAAACAGACTCTGGGATGGGTTTAAAGAAATTGTTGAGGAATATGAAAACAGGTTTGTACCATTAAGGGTGGTAAGGAATGGTAAAGACCCACCTTATTATAATAGAGAAATAAAGAGACTAAGAAGGAGGTGCAGACTGGAAAGAAATAGAATTAGAAATGGCTGTGGAAGTAAGAAGAAATTGAAGGAACTTACTAGAAAATTGAATCTAGCAAAGAAGGCAGCTAAGGATAACATGATGGCAAGCATAATTGTCAGTCATACGAATTTTAGTGAAAAATGGAAGGGTATGTATAGGTATTTGAAGGCAGAAACAGGCTCCAAGAAGGATATTCCAGGAATAATTAATGAACAAGGGGAGTGTGTATGTGAGGATCTTCAAAAGGCAGAAGTATTCAGTCAGCAGTATGTAAAGATTGTTGGTTACAAGGATAATGTCGAGATAGAGGAGGAGACTAAGGCCAAAGAAGTAATAAAATTTACATATGATAACAATGACATTTACAATAAGATACAAAAGTTGAAAACTAGAAAAGCGGCTGGAATTGATCAGATTTCTGGGGATATACTAAAGACAATGGGTTGGGATATAGTACCATATCTGAAGTACTTATTTGATTATTGTTTGGTCAGAGGAGCTATACCAGATGAATGGAGAGTTGCTATAGTAGCCCCTGTGTATAAAGGAAAGAGTGATAGACATAAAGCTGAAAATTCCAGGCCAGTAAGTTTGACATGCATTGTATGTAAGCTTTGGGAAGGCATTCTTTCTGATTATATTAGACATGTTTGTGAAATTAATAACTGGTTCGATAGAAGGCAATTCAGTTTTAGGAAAGGTTATTCCACTGAAGCTGAACTTGTAGGATTCCAGCAAGATATAGCAGATATCTTGGATTCTGGAGGTCAAATGGACTGTATCGCGATTGACATGTCTAAAGCATTTGATAGGGTGGATCATGGGAGACTACTGGCAAAAATGAGTGCAATTGGAGTAGACAAAAGAGTGACTGAATGGGTTGCTATACTTCTAGAAAATAGATCTCGGAGAATTAGAGTAGGTGAAGCTTTATCTGACCCTGTAATAATTAAGAGGGGAATTCCCCAAGGCAGTATTATCGGACCTTTATGTTTTCTTATATATATAAATGATATGAGTAAAGGAGTGGAATCGGAGGTAAGGCTTTTTGCGGATGATGTTATTCTCTATAGAGTGATAAATAAGTTACAAGATTGTGAGCAACTGCAACGTGACCTCGAAAATGTTGTGAGATGGACAGCAGACAATGGTATGTTGATAAACGGGGTTAAAAGTCAGGTTGTGAGTTTCACAAATAGAAAAAGTCCTGTCAGTTTTAATTACTGCGTTGATGGGGTGAAAGTTCCTTTTGGGGATCATTGTAAGCATCTAGGTGTTAATATAAGGAAAGATCTTCATTGGGGTAGTCACATAAATGGGATTGTAAATAAAGGGTACAGATCTCTACACATGGTTATGAGGGTGTTTAGGGATTGTAGTAAGGATGTAAAGGAGAGTGCGTATAAGTCTCTGGTAAGACCCCAGCTAGAGTATGGTTCCAGTGTATGGGACCCTCACCAGGATTACCTGATTCAAGAACTGGAAAAAATCCAAAGAAAAGCGGCTCGATTTGTTCTGGGTGATTTCCGACAAAAGAGTAGCGTTACAAAAATGTTGCAATGTTTGGGTTGGGAAGAATTGAGAGAAAGAAGACGAGCTGCTCGACTAAGTGGTATGTTCCGAGCTGTCAGCGGAGAGTTGGCGTGGAATGACATTAGTAGACGAATAAGTTCGAATGGCGTTTATAAACGTAGGAAAGATCACAATATGAAGATAAAGTTGGAATTTAAGATGACAAACTGGGGCAAATATTCATTTATAGGAAGGGGAGTTAGGGATTGGAATAACTTACCAAGGGAGATGTTCAGTATTCCAATTTCTTTGAAATCATTTAGGAAAAGGCTAGGAAAGCAACAGATAGGGAATCTGCCACCTGGGCGACTGCCCTAAATGCAGATCAGTATTGATTGATTGATTGATTGATTGATTGATTGATTGATTGATTGATTGATTGATTGATTGATTGATTGATTGATTGATTGATTGATTGATTGATTGATTGATTGATTGATTGATTGATTGATTGATTGATTGATTGATTGATTGATTGATTGATTGATTGATTGATTGATTGATTGATTGATTGATTGATTGATTGATTGATTGATTGATTGATTGATTGATTGATTGATTGATTGATTGATTGATTGATTGATTGATTGATTGATTGATTGATTGATTGATTGATTGATTGATTGATTGATTGATTGATTGATTGATTGATTGATTGATTGATTGATTGATTGATTGATTGATTGATTGATTGATTGATTGATTGATTGATTGATTGATTGATTGATTGATTGATTGATTGATTGATTGATTGATTGATTGATTGATTGATTGATTGATTGATTGATTGATTGATTGATTGATTGATTGATTGATTGATTGATTGATTGATTGATTGATTGATTGATTGATTGATTGATTGATTGATTGATTGATTGATTGATTGATTGATTGATTGATTGATTGATTGATTGATTGATTGATTGATTGATTGATTGATTGATTGATTGATTGATTGATTGATTGATTGATTGATTGATTGATTGATTGATTGATTGATTGATTGATTGATTGATTGATTGATTGATTGATTGATTGATTGATTGATTGATTGATTGATTGATTGATTGATTGATTGATTGATTGATTGATTGATTGATTGATTGATTGATTGATTGATTGATTGATTGATTGATTGATTGATTGATTGATTGATTGATTGATTGATTGATTGATTGATTGATTGATTGATTGATTGATTGATTGATTGATTGATTGATTGATTGATTGATTGATTGATTGATTGATTGATTGATTGATTGATTGATTGATTTTTAAAATGAAATCTGCTCTTTTTCAAACATTAAACACAATTTCAGTTAAACCTACCTGCATAATTTACATTTTACTTCATACTTGTTGTGACCTCTCTTTCCTGCGATAGTACAGTTTTTTCTTATATAAAGTTGAGGGCACATTGAATCAAAACTGGTAGATATAGTCGAAAGCCAAAATGAGAATTCTGACCCAGTCTCCGGTGTTATTCACAGTATTATTAAACAGAACAACACTGAAGGTAAAATGTTTTAATTTGGGACAAGTGGGGACAACACTAACACAAATTTTGGAAGTTTATGTAGAAGAGGTGAAAATAATGCTTTTAAAAATTGAAATGTGAATTGGGTAGATCAATTGTAGAGGTTGGGTGCCCAGCCCATTATTTTGTATAATTCTTTGCAGACTGTTGCTGACAGTCTTTCCGCAGATGTTCAGACCATAATTGTGAAAGTGTATAATTACTTTTCGATATATACTGTCAGAGTGTCATCACTTATGGAATATTGTGAATTTGTAACATATGCAGATCTTCTAAATCATGCGAAAACTAGATGGCTGTCTCTTCTCAACAATTAAAGTACTTTTACATATGTATCAGCCACTAGAGTCATATTTCATGTCACAAGACAAATGTTCTGTTATTTTGAGGAAGCTTATTTTTGGTTTATTATGTCACAAACAAGCTTGTTTCAAAAGTCCATTGCAAAGATTGAGATGAAAGAGATTTCGGTAAATGAGGTTATATTAATACTGTTGGATGTAATTGACTCTTTGAAAGAATTAGTATTAAAGTTACAGATTTATTGATAGATCTGCCAGAATCACAGAAAGTAAAATTTCATAATGAGAGCATGACTTTCTATGATTCTGTCATTGATTATCTATTGAAATGGGGTGAGCCTCTCACTGAAGTCAACCATTTTGATTGGATACTTTTGTAGATGCCAGTTGTGGACTGTTGTTGAAAAAAGGTTTAAGTGGTGAGTGAGAAGAACAGCAGGAAATTGAATGGAAGTAGTTTGTTTGATCAGGCAGTGAAATTAAAAACTTTTGCCAGAGAAAGTGAAACAAATACAGAATTTACCAGTTCATTAGCTAGTAAGTGGACAGTGTTTGTCAAAAGTTGTGTCTCAGAAGGTCAGTATTCTGAGCTATGAAAAATTGGTCAGTTTTACTTTTTTTCTCCCTGGACACAATAATAATGTAGAGAGGGTATTCCTTTTGACAAATGCTCACTAGACTGAAGACAGGAGCAGATTAAGTTTGGCATCAATAAGGGCAATTCTTGATATTCAGTACAGTATGTCAGACATTAGTTGTAGTAATTTTATTAACTAATTACAAGTAATAAATGTTAAAAATTCTAGGTTCTGTCAAATTTTCCAAAAAAAGTATGGTTGGAATAACTTATATGAATGTGCAATGCTCATAAAGTTAAAATATATCACAATTCTTTACTGTCAAAAATCAAAAGATGCTCCATAACAAAAGTGTGGATTGTAATTTGCCCCAAGTAGTCTAATAAAGTATCACTCATATTTACTTAACCTTGCACATTTGTCCCGGTTTTTTGGAAAACAATTATGGCAACCCTACCCTCACTTCATCTTTCCACAAAAATGTTTGCTTTTCCACATCTTTACACATAGTTGTTCCCAAGCATTCCCTTGCTGTTTCTATCACAGCATCCCTGTATTCCACCCATTCTGTTTCTATATTCTGAACCTTCTTACAGTATTTTTTGTTTGGAACTTTTCACTAATCATATCCGTGTACTTCTGTCTAATAGGAAAATAATTGAATATAGGAGATGAACCATATTCACACCAATTTTAATGCCTGTGAATAAAAATGAAGATTATATTGATATTAGCAATTATATTTCTTTTACAGATATATTTTATTTCAGAAAAATACTAGTGGAAGATAATTGCTGTGTTAATTTTTAATGCCTATGACATTCTTTGTTTCAGATTGTGTTGACTGTATCACAAATCATTTGGTGTCAGAATGTGCATGAAATATTTAACTCTGAACAGAGTTTAATAAAGAATAAGATGGCCGCCTTTGAACAAAAGTGTTTTTCTGTGAGTATGGGTTTTTCTCCTTATTGTTGTAGGTACACAGTCAATATTTCAGAACAAGTTTGTAAACTCTATTTAATTTATTCTTTCAGTGAAAAATCTAAATACCAGGATTGAAAAACCAGTAAAACCCTGTTTATTTGGTAAAAACCAAATTTTGTTTTGTTGAAACCCCCTTTATTTTCCTTTATTGATATTATATGGTTGATAAAATTAAGTCTTGCTTTTCATATTATATGTTGACATGTTATATATTGATACTGATTCCTGAGACCCTGTGACTACTTAGGGATCCAGTCCTACGTTTTTGTCTCAGCAGCATCACCTTTACCACTTGGAATGGAGAAGGCCCTAGAAAATGTTGTCCAAACATCTGTAGTCACTCTTCAATCTGGCTGGAAAAACACACCCAGTTTGCAAGCAAAATGATAAAGAGAAGAAATCTAACATTCTCGCTGTTGCAACATGATATTTAGAACATTATTGGACCTGAAGGACAACAGTAACAGGCCAGACAGAAGAACTGCTTTTATTACCCATGAGCTAGCTTGGTTGAATATTGATATTGCTGCACTGAGGCAAATAAGGTTATCAGGTTAAGGAAGAATCAGTTTATCCTGTACAGAATACAATCTTTTGGAAAGGGAAGGAGGATGAAGAACATCACATTCATGGTGTTGTTTTTTGCGGTAAAGACTAATTAGGTGGATGATCAATGAATCACTCATACCGTAGTCGTTGAAAGACTCGTGACTCTGTGAATACCTCCCTCTGGCAACAGTCATCTGTTATGCTATTGGTCTCTGGGGTTGCTACAAATCAAATCTTGATGTTATTTTTCGAACACAGAAATGTGCTGTCAGAATGATATCGAGACCTAACAGGTTAAATCATTGCGGACCATTGTTGAAGAGACTAAGGAAACTTCCAGTACCAAGCATATACATCAAGCAATGCATTCTACATGCGATAAAAATATATTGATCACTTCAGAAAGAATTTTGACAATATCATTTACCAGACATGAACAAGAAATAATATTTTTATTGAGCACAAGAGTGAAACCATTGCCTTGAGACATGTAGACTCTGTTGGAATCAGATTATATAACAAGCTTCCAAATAAGATTAAAGAAATTAGTCCCTTCAGTTCATTTACCGCAGCTTTAAAAAATCTCCTGCTGAGAAGCTGCTTCTATAGTACAAAGGAATACATGATTAAGTGCTGGTAATGATGCTATTACTTATTAACTTGTAAATGACAGCCTTAAAAATATGTCGATGTCACAATGATTATGTATGTATTGTTAACGCCACACTCCTAGATTTTTATTTTATCTTGTAAATATTGATTATTAATATTATTTTTAAAAATTAGGATGTGCTGTCTTAGCATTGAGGTATGTGGTGTTCTTGTTGTTTTTTTCCTTTTTCTTCTTTTTCAACATGTTCATTATTGTACATATATTATTGTTAGTATTAAGAAATCACTCGACAATTCCTATACTGTTGACATATTTCAAAATATGTAATTGTACAGTCTGTGGAAGCTAAATGAATGAATGAATGAATGAATGAATGAATGAATGAATGAATGAATGAATGAATGAATGAATGAATGAATGAGTTCTTGTACATGTATCTCCTCATATGCACCCCGCACTAAAAGATGATGAAGATTCTAAGAATCATTTGCACCACCAACTAAACACAATCCTCACCATGGTACCCACCAGAGTCAATTTACTACTTGGTGACTTCATTGCCTGGGTGGGAAGAGACAACCAGTTGGAGGGAAACATCATGGCTAGTCAAGGTGTAGGGAACTGCAATGTAAATGAGCTACTTTTTGGTCTATTCATTGAACATGAGCTCTTCATAACAAACATACAGTTACAGTTACCAAACAGCTACAAAACCACATGGATGCATTCATGCTTGAAACATTGGCACCTTATTGATTATGTCATCACTCAACAATGTGACAAGAAAGATGTCCTACTCAAGGACACTGCAAGAAACATCGATGACTTCTGGACAGACCATAAACTTTCAGTTAGTCGACTCAGGATTACCATTCATACAAAAGTTGCACACTCTGTTTACAAACACTTTTAGGAGGATTTTCAACAACTCTATATGTTTCATAATGAAGCCATTGCCATAGAGATCCAAAGACTTATTCTAGACCAACTGACTCACAATCTGATGAACACAAAAGATCCAGAACTAGAATGGGCCACACTTCGAAATATCATTACAGAAACAACACAGAAAACAGTGGCTGGAATTGATAAGATTTCTGGTGATATACTAAAGACAATGGGTTGGGATGTAGTACCCAAAGTACTTATTTGATTATTGTTTGGTTGAGGGAGCTATACCAAATGAACAGAGAGTTGCTATAGTAGCCCCTGTGTATAAAGGAAAGGGTGATAAACATAAAGCTGAAAATTACAGGCCAGTAAGTTTGACATGCATTGCAAGTAAGCTTTGGGAAGGCATTCTTTCTGTTTATATTAGACAAGTTTGAGAAATTAATAACTGATTTGATAGAAGGCAGTTCGGTTTTAGGAAATGTTATTCCACTGAAGCTGAACTTGTAGGATTCCAGCAAGATATAGCAGATATCTTGGATTTAGGAGGTCAAATGGATTGTATCGCAATTGACCTGTCTAAAGCATTTGATAGGGTGGATAAAGGGAGACTACTGGCAAAAATGAGTGCAATTGGACTAGACAAAAGAGTGACTGAATGGGTTGCTATACTCCAGAAAATAAATCTCAGAGAATTAGAGTAGGCGAAGAGGTTCTTTTCTTTGATCATATTAGTATGGAAAACTGATAATGTATCTGCTGACATGAAATAATTTCACCATAGTTACTATCTTTAAGCATCAAAGAATCAGTGATAATTATTATGGCATTTCCTTAGCTCTCCATAGCAGGAAAAGTTTTTGCTAGACTCCTGTTGAATCAGTTCCAGACTGTCTCTCAGAAGATACTTCCAGAATCTCAGCGTGGGTTTTGTATGTCAAGAATTACCACTGATATATTTTGTGCAAGACAACTGCAGGAGAAATCCAGAGAGCAGTGAAAACTTCTGCTTTTAATGTTCTATGATGTGGAAAATGCCTTTGATACTGTGCCCAGAAAAGCTGTGTGAACATTTTATAGGACTAGCCAGAGTACTTCACAGTGGCATGGTTGGACAGGTTCTATATCACAGTGATATTTCAGAAAAATTCCCAATTACTAGTGGGCTTAAACAAGGCTGTGTCCTTGCTTTGATTCTTTTTTCCTGTTACTTACTGCCATGCTCTACGAGACATCATCAGCTAACAACGTAAGTGTAAATGGAGCTTTGAGTGACGACTTTTTAATCAGGCATTACTCCATTCAAAATGACTAAACTAGCTCACCTGGGTAAGTGAATCACAGTATGCAGATGACAGTGCTTTTCCAGCTCACACAACTATCAGTTAGCTGCTTTAAGAATGCATATGAAAAGTTTGGTCTGACCATAAACATTCAGAAAACTGAGGTGCGTACACAACTTGCCTGTGAAACAACTTACCATCTGAAATACGTCTCTGGATCAAATAGAATTGTTCTCTTATCTCGGAAGTATTCTCTTCATACTGTGCACTTCAGAGAAGGATGTGGAAAACAAAATATATAGCTTTTGGATGTCTTTGCAATCATGTTTTCCTGAATAAAGATCTGAGGACATGCACTAAGATGATGGTATATCAAGCTTTCCATCCCCAAATTCTATCCAACAAATTTTATATTTAGCCATTTGTTTTAAATTTATTGTATTTTACAGTTAGATCGCAAGAAGACCAAGCAGTTAATTGACCTTAAATAAAACAACATCAACTGGGGTGACCATGGTAAAAAACTAGGACTTGTTGTCTGTCTACCCCTTAGTCCCGTTTCTTGATATAGGATCAGGGATGAGGTGATATTAAATATTATGGCATATTTTTATGGCTGTGGCCTATGAATTAAAACTGTCCAAGCATTTTTCTGGAAGTGAAAATTGGAAGCCACAAAAAATCATTCTCAGGTCAGCCGACGATGGGGTTTGAACCCACTTGCATCCTGAATGCAGAGCTTGACTCCATAGCCATGGACACTTTGCTTGGTAAAAGAAAATCTGGTTTCAGGTTTCAAAAATGTATTACTAGAATAGGGCTTAATACTCTATGGCCAATTCCTTCCACCTCTTTACCCAATATCATTCATCATCATTTATTTCATCTTCATTAGCTCCTCAGCTGAGGTTGGCAACAGGAAGGGCATCCAGTCCTCTTACAAAACAACATTCCTTTTATAGTATGCTCTTAGGGTCCTATTTGGAGCTATGCTTCCCATTTGTCCATAGCATCATAATGTGCTTTATTCTAAGGTTTCCAACAGACTCTTGTCCAGTTCAAGTTGTTGCCCGAATTCTCATTCCTTATTTTGTCTATTCTTGTCTTTAGGAGACAATAACAGAGAAACTTCATTTTAGTGGCCTGTAGGCAACTTTTTGCAGCTCCAGTCAAAGTTGCTGTTTCCAATCCTTATGTTAGAATTGATTCAAGATATGCTTTGTACAGTGTGATTTTTAAGCTTGGAGAATGTGTCTTCACGAAGTAATTGATGAATAGAGTGGTAAATTTTGATGCAGCTTGTATCCTATTGCCTGTTTCTTGGTTTATAGTATTTTCAGAATAAATTAAGTTCCCTAAGAGCCATAACTGGTTAGGACATTTTTTGGTGACCAAAAATAAAAGTCATAAAGGGGGATACATGTCAAAAAGAATGAAAAAATGCTATTAAATTTAAAGTTTGGTTTGAACATAAAAATAATTACAATAAAGACAAAGAAACAAGTGTTGACAATTATAATTAATGAAATGAATAATGAATAAAGCATGCCAACATAGTAAAACATCAAGGAAAACCATTCTTGGAAAACGCAAACTGTACGTCTTTATTTGCACACAAATTTTCAAATGCACAAAAATGGTCAAGAATTTGATTCAGAATAAAGCAACACATGTTTAAATATACACAGAGTAACTTGCACATCATCACTTGCATGTAAGAAACATATATAATGTAGACTGCTTCTTTAGTTCCAAATTACATACAAGAGAGTATAGAGTTTGGTAATGTAATCCATTACACTGTCATCCACGACAAAACTTGACACATAACATTACACTATGTCGATAGCTTCTACCACTGCCAAATGTGTTTGCACTGCTGCACAGACCTCGCCAATTTTCTTCCTTGTGTTCTTGCTCGTTACTGTCTTTATCAATCATCAGCTGTTCATGAATTTTGTCTACCATCTGCATCTTTTGCAGGTGACAGCATTGTCATCACATTCAACATACATGGCAAAATTCATGTCTTCTTCATCTGTCCCAAGCTGGTCACATTCTTCATCCATATGATAAGTGCTTTCCATTATTTCCATTGGCGTCACTATAAGACCTATCTGCCCGCTGTCGGCAACCTTGAAGATGGTTTTCCATGGTTTCCAATTTTCACACCAGGCAAATGCTGGGGCTGTACCTTAATTAAGGCCATGGCCACTTCCTTCCCATTCCTAGGCCTTTCCTGTCCCATCATCACCATAAGACTTATCTGTGTCGGTGCGACGTAAAACAAATAGCAAAAAAAAAAGAACTATCTGTGTCGTGTGAAATAAAGCCACTAGCAAAAAAATATATATATATTTCCATTGAAACGTTATCAGTTGCTGAACAAACAAAGCCCACTTTGTGAAAACAGTTTTGAATTGTGGTTTTGTTTACAGATGCCCAAACAGGTTTTAAGAAATGCATGCCATCCAAAATTGAGATTTCATGTGATGCCATTTCCAGTAATCCCAACCTCTGCTGCATGAGCATCTTTCTTGTACTCCATCTTGTCAATAATAATCCAAAAACTATTTAATAAATGTTTATTATTAAAATTATAAAATCCTTTTAATAAAAGGATTTTATAATTTTAATATATTGTCCTCAATACTGTTCTATTATGAGATTAATTACATGTAAAATGTTTATTATTCGTACATGTTTCGAGAACATATCATTCTCTTCTTCAGCGAAAGTATTTCACAATTTCAATGACTTGATTAAAATTAAATTATATAGATGTTCAATTATTATTATCATCATTACTATTGTGATATGTTCTCTCATGTGTTTTCAGTGCAGTAAGTTTATCACCATAGTAGTTTAACTTGAGCTACAATCTCATCTGGCACTTCTTTATATTTCAGACATTCCCTATGTGCATATGTGGTACATGATCATATGCCCTCTCAGTATCCAAGAATAAAACTATAACCATTCTATTTTTATCCCAGTAAAGAATAAAAGAGTTCTAGGGTTGATCCGTCTGGACTAAATTCGTGTTGTTCTTCCTCAAGTTTAGGTTCAACAAATTTTCTGATTTTTCTTACCAGGAAAGATGTAAAGGAAGTAGGAAATGGAGAACTACTTGCTTTGATGTTTGTGGATGATGTAGTATGGGATGACACAAAGGAGGGAGTACAAAACAAACTTAATTTATGGAAAACTAACTTCGAAGAATATGAAATGAAAGTGAGCACAACAAAAACTGTGGCAATGAAAATTAGCAGGGAGAATTCTGAATGCACGACAGACAGGTTGAAGTAGTAAACAAATTAAGATATCTAGGTAGCATGATGGCCAGTAATTTCAGGGCAGAAGCAGAAGTACTGAACAGGGTGACCGATTTGTACGAAACTTACTATGGGACAGGAAGATTCCTCAAAGAACAGAAATCACCGTATACAAGTCATATCTCATTCCTATTCTTACATATTCCTTGGAAACATGCATAGTAACATAAATGAAAATATGCAAGCTTCAAGCTTGTGAGATGAAGTTTCTTAGAACTGTTCTCTAAAAGACATGACCTGATCACATAAACAATGAAGATATCCAAACAAACCTAGGATTAATTAAATCTGTGGAGGAAAGACAGAGGTCATTCAGACTTAAACTGTTTGGGCATGTTAAAAGAATGAATAGCACAAGATACCATGTGCTTATATGGAAAAAGGACAAACATGCAGAAGACCAGTTGGAAGATCAAACAAAAAAGATGGACAGACCACAACTGAGGGAAGACGTGGAGAGCAGAGGACGGAGTTGGGAATTTGTCATGAACAACAAACTGTTTTTGAACAGACAACATTGGAGAGTGCTTGTTTATACAACCACCTTACTGGGCATGCTGGAAGGGTTCATTGATGATGATTATGATGATGATGATGATGATGATGATGATGATGATGATGATGATGATGATAATGATGACAATGATAATGATAATGCTGACAATAATGATGATGCCTTTAATCGATGAAATATGAGGGTTATACCTCTATAGTTATTATACTTCTTTTTGTCATCTTTCTAATAGTGGAATGATCACACCTTGCCTGCACTCACTGGGGATTTTATTTTCTTCATAAATTTTATTTAGTACTCTGCACAACCATTCCATTCCAGGTTCTCCGAGTGCTTTGATTATGTCCATACTGAGTTCATCCAGTCCAGCTGACTTCTTGTTACCAGTATTCATTTTATATATTGTAGCTCCAATTCCAACCAGATCAGACTGTCTGTATTAGGTCTATTGCTTATAGGGTGTGGAGCATCATCATTTATATTGCAGTTCAGAAAGTGTTTGAAATATGTATTATCGGCACACTTTATCTTGGTGCATTTAGACCCTAGAGATGACAATGAATAGCACAAGATACTATGTGCTTATATGGAAAAAAGACAAACATGCAGAAGACCAGTTGGAAGATCAAACAAAAAAGATGGACAGACCTCGGCAATCTTCGAGATTCGTACTGGCAACGTTTGAAACACAAACTATGAATCGCTCAAGCATCGTTGTGCGACATCTGGCGTACACTTTACGTACTAGTACTGTTTTTGTTTACAGAGCAAAGCCAAACTATAGAATTCATGCTAGGAAAAAGATTCGCATCGAGAAATGTTATATAATGTGTATGTGACACAGTTGTTGGCTTAAGACAATAACGGTTTAGAAACTTCATATCGATCGATCATGTTCTCGATTCAATTCAGATTTCATTTTCATTCAGTTGGCAGCACTACCGAGACTGGGACAGCACCCTCCTTACTCCTCAACCCCGTACACAAATGCACCAAGATAAAATGTGCCGATAATACTTATGTAATATTTCATTATCATTTCTAGTTAAATCTCCATTTGTACCGTACAAAATTTCCTGTACTTGCGGCAAGGTATACATTGGCCAAACATGCCAGTCCATTGGGACTCGCATCAAGGAACACCAAAGAAATATCTGCCTCAACGAGCCAGACAAGTCAGCAATAGCTGAGCATACCCTGTCGTTGGTTCGAGATGTTGTGTTCCAAGTTGTTCGAGCTTTTACCCTCACTAAACACTATAGATCTACGATTATACAGGAAGCTGTGGAAATACGTAAAATTCCTAACAGTTTCAACAGGGACACTGGCTATCAATTAAGTAATATGTGGTTGCCAGCCATTAAGGATTTACATAGGTAGTTCTCTTCCCTGTCTTTTTTATATTGTTATTTCATTTTGGTGTTTTCCAAATTTGTACATTCGTCATCACCAGTTGGTTTATTCCAAGCTATGTGTTATGTGTTAATGTCATACTTTCATAATGTGTATACACCCTCATTATTGTAGAAGACCTTCTCGTGAATCGTCAAGATTTTCTTCTGAAGACGCAGAGCAAAGTTCTCTGGGAAACGTCAAGAGTTTCACCTTTCTTCCTTGACATGGTGTAAGCCAAAAAGCCCATATCATGTCTTCTTCAGTTCATATTTCCTCACTGAGATTATTAAGTACTTCCATGAAGTGCTGCCTCCATCTTTCCAATTATTGTGTCTACGATGTCAAGGCTACTCCGTTTGCATCTCTGACTGGTTTCTCCCCTGCAAAGTTCCTCCTAGAAAGCTTTTTTGTAATGGCGTATACTTCTTTGCTGTTACCGACTCTTGCTGCTTCTTCTGCTTGTGTTGCCATTTCGTCTATAAACACTTGTTTATCTCTCTGCACTTTCTTCTTAGCCTCCTTGTTGGTTTCCCTGTATTTTGTCATTGCTGCTGCTTTCTGATTTCTTGTTCTACTGGAGTGGATGAGTGCCTTGCAATCTCTTCTTCCACGGTCTTGATAATTTCCAGTTTATCTGGTGGAGTTGAGTCATGAAGTTTGTTTTGTGGCCTGCAGAAGGTCATTTTATCTTGTGGAGGTTTGCATTTAAACAGCTCTCTGAAGTATTTAGCCAAGTGTTCACAGTTATGCTTGTTGTTCATAATCAGGTTACCTTGGTCAATTTTGAAACAGATTTTGGGTGATGAGTAACCTTGAAGTTGTCTGGCCCAGCGGTGTAGGGGGCAACGCGTCCGCCTGTCACCCGGTGGCCCCGGGTTCGATTCCCAGCTGGTTCGGGTTTTTAAAATTGTAATGATTAATATCCCTGGCCTGGGGACTGGGTGTTTGTGATGCCCTTAATCTTTCTTTTTTCACACATAACATTCCACACTACCGCCATTCCAATTGTACCCAGGTTCCCGAGCTGCCAGGGGATAGATGGCGTGGAATGACATTAGTAGATGAATAAGTTTGATAAGATCACAATATGAAGATAAAGTTGGAATTCAAGAGGACAAATTGGGGCAAATATTCATTTATAGGAAGGGGAGTTAGGGATTGGAATAACTTACCGAGGGTGATGCTCAATAAATTTCCAATTTCTTTGAAATCATTTAAGAAAAGGCTAGGAAAACAACAGGTAGGAAATCTGCCACCTGGGCAACTGCCCTAAATGCAGATCAGTATTGACTGATTCATGGTGCCAGTAAGGGAGAAAGATCCATATGGGTCGACACCCCGAACAAATAGCATTAAAAAAATAAAAAAATAAATTGAAGTTTTTGCCCGGTCCCCGCTGTGTAGGGGGCAACGCATCCGCTTATCACCTGGCGGCCCCGGGTTTGATTCCCGGCCGGGTCAGGAGTTATTAATTGTAAATGATTAATATCCCTGGCCTGGGGACTGGGTGAACACCTGTCCTGTCCTCTTCCTTTGGATCTTAAATTCTTCGAAGTTCTTTTTGGTGGAGTTCTGCTTGTTCCAAGTTTTGGAATGTTTCCGGAGAGTATTTTCACACTCATCATTCCACCTTGGATGTTTCTTCCTTTTAGTGAGAAAGATTGTTTCTTTGCTGCTCCCTGGATCTTGTAAGCCATTTTTTCCCACTCATAGGAGTCATAGATAGCTTATATGTCACTGAAGAGGCTTACTAAGTAAATGAAGAGTAACGTATAGTTTCATGTTGCTTTTTTTTTTTTTTTTTGCATTACATATCAGGCTGTCAAGTCCACAAAATGCACACACCAGCCAACCCTATGAATGGCATTTTCATACCTTACAACAGTGAAGGCATGAGGAATGGCATTACTAGCATTGTTTACATCTCAGTCACTTTTATATTATCAGTTCGGCTCCGTGGCTAAATGGTTTGCGTGCTGACCTTTGGTCACAGGGGTTCCGGATTCGATTCCTGGCAGGGTCGGGAATTTTGACCATTATTGGTTAATTTCTCTGGCAGGGCAGCTGGGTGTATGTGTTGTCTTCATCATCATTTCATCCTCATCACAACGCGCAGGTCGCCTACGGGAGTCAAATTGAAAGACCTGCATCTGGCAAGGTGAGCTTGTCCTCGGACACTCCTAGCACTAAAAGCCATACACCATTTCATTTTTTCATATTATCAAAGCCAACTGAGACAAAGTACAAATTTTTTCTTGTCTGCCAGGCTGAGTGGCTCAGATGGTTGAGGTGCTGGCCTTCTGACCCCAACTTGGCAGGTTCGATCCTGGCTCAGTTGGGTGGTATTTGAAGGTGCTCAAATACGTCAGCCTCATGTTGGTAGATTTACTGGCACATAAAAGAACTCCTGCGGCACAAAATTCCGGCACCTTGGTGTCTCCGAAAACCGTAAAAAACGTAGTTAGTGGGACGTAAAGCCAGTAACATTATTATATTCTTGTCTGTGACTGAAGACATATTGCATTGTAAACACTAAATCTTCTGACTTTTTAATATTTAATTTTGGGGATATTAGGTCGTGTAATGCTTATAATATGCTGACACATTCTGATCCTGTGAGCAGGATCATCTTCAGAGCAATAACAAAGATTTTATTGGCAACTGTCACTCCAGAGTAACCAGACTCAAGATAGAGAGACCCTGTTAGAAATGTATTTCATTCCAGGGCCTCCAGAGTCAAGGAGAAAGATGTTGAGGAGTTAACAATGGAGGATAGCTATGATCTACTCAGTATATAGCTGTCATTTTTGTTTAAATTATTTGGGTGTTTAGAAATTCCTATCATAATTTTACTTCATCTTCTGCTGGTGGATTTGTAAAATTATGTAATAAAATTGAAATAAAGTTTGTTGATGATATGAGAGTTAAGATGGGTACCTATACAGTATTTTAGCTAACTCTGTATGAATTTCATAACTGGAATTACTTCCTTATCCATTTTATTTAAGGATTGAAGAGCATTTTGCTAACTTTAGAACTTGATTTGATTGGTATTTATGATATATCTGACCTCTTAAATACTGTCTAATGCATAAAAATTAAAGTTAGATGTGACATTACATTTCTCTTTCTTTCTTTCTTACAGGAACTTAATGATTTGGCTGCAATGGTCAGAGGAGACTTGAGTCATTTGAATCGCTTGGTGATCTGCTCTCTCATTACAATAGATGTGCATGCTAGGGATAATATTACCAATTTAGTGAAAGAGCAAGTTATGTTTAGGTAAGTTTCTTTTTCAGATGAAATGCTCACTCACTCCTCACTGATTCCTCACTCACTCACTCACTCACTCACTCACTCACTCACTCACTCACTCACTCAACAATAATTTTTTGTCAAACAGCACTTTTTTATCCTCATATTTAAGCATACTTTACATCCACCTAATCCTCTTTGTTCATATTTTAAGAAAAGATCTTTATAATACATTGACCTGGAAAAAAAAAAAAATTCAAAAATCAACACTCACATTTTCCTAAATTTAAATTTTACTATGATAATATAAAAATAAAAATAATAAAAAACATCAAGTAAATGGATAATGGAGACTGCTGCCTAATGAAATAGTCTATCGGGAAAATGAATCAATTGTGGATACAATGCGAAAAAGGAGAATTGACTTTTTCAGCCACATAGTAAGACTACCAGAGACCAGACTACTGAAACAATTATTCAATTTCTCTTGGAAAAGTAAAACCAAGAACAACTGGTTTGTTGAGGTCCAGAATGATTTAGAAGAACTGAATATAACAATGAAACAAATTGCAGAGAGAAAAGAGAAGAAGATTCTGAGAAGTAGAGGTACAAGACTAAAATTAAAAACAGTCGATCGAAAACAGTACAGCATTACAGATGAAGAGAGGGTGGCCAGGTCAGAAGAAATGAAGTTCTGGGAAGAGAAGAGGAAGCTGAGAAAACATTACAACTAATATTGTGAAGACTGTAGTGTATATCATACATGCCAGGTTTTCCGGTTTTTCCGTAAAATGTACGGATTTTGAGTGTGTTTTACGGTTGTACAGATGAACAACGTTATTGTACGGATTTTGAATATCCGTGCTTGGTTTCGTTCTCTACGTCAAATCGGATTTGTTTGACTTTCGATAGTAGCTGGTAATACGAGATGCAGTGTTTGAAATTCGACCGCTAAATGTATCAATAATCACATTTTCGATTATCACCGTGCTTTTGTCACCTGTTCGACCTCAACTGCTACTTCATTCAATGAGAATATGAGAGATGCTCCCAAACAAGTAGCAGGCTGCGATTTTGAAGAAAAGAAATCCGTGAAAAGAGCAGGCTGTGAATTTATATAAAACAACTTTAGTAACTGTGTCGTGTTTTGTAGCAGCTGAAAGGCCTTGTTTGTGTGCGTGTGTAACATTGGCGGTAGTTCTGAAACTCGTGGAATTGTGTGACGAGTTTCTAAGCGATTTAGTATTTTTAGTGGTGTTTGCATATTCTGCTTTAATGTTTTATATGATCACGGAAAGTGATCCCAGTGTTAAATGAAAACAGATGAGCACTCATCAAGATGTAACTTTGTGTATATTTAATTTCAGGGGTTATCATAACATATACAGTAAAACCTCGATACGTCGCTTTTCAGGGGGTAGGGGGAAAATGACGACGGATGCGGAAAAACTATAAATGCGAGCAACATAAAAAATAGGGGGAGAGCAAAATAATTGTTGTATTGGGACATTTTTCGTTATGTAAATATATTATTATTATAAAAGCAACAATAATGGCACATGGCCTCCGGAGCCGTACGCAGGTCTTTCGAGTTTTCACGTGATAGACGATCTACTTGCATATGAACATGCGGCCCTACCTGAGATGAATTCTAATGTTTAATTCGGCAAACAGACAGCCCCCGAACTGTTGGAATTAACCAAGGAAAGTTAAAATCATCGACCCAATCCAGACCCCTTGAATCAAAGGCCAACACGTGTTAACCATTTAGCTCATATTATACATAACTGTATCAAAATATTGCAACAATGATACAGGCTTACGAAATGAAAATAAAAAGCGCGACTTTTAGGCAGTTTCGTTTCACTTTTCTTTACAAATTTTGTAATAATTGAAGACCTTTATGTTCAGTTCTCTTATTGCAAATTAAAGATATACGTGGATATTACGGCGATAACCTGTATTTAGGAAAAGATTCCGTATACCATTTCCGAACGTTAGGTTAGATACCCAACACGGCGCGGCTCCCGCAGCTCAGACAATGTCACAGAGGATAGAAATTCAACGTGGCGTGTCTCGAACAATGTCGCAGCGACTTGTGCCAAGCTGCCAACTTACGAAATAGTTACAAGACTAGGCTATGAGAAAAGATTATTGGTCAGGCTTGGGTAGGTCCGGCTTGTAACAGACTATTGAGCAGAGGGCAACAAAGCAGTCAACAGGCCTCTAGCATCTCACACACTCCACAAGGTACGACGCGATTAATCACCCTGTGACTAATGAAAACGTATATGGCGCACTGCGCGATTTTCTCTTATCTTCAACGAAGTTGGCAGCCTTACCCAGCCTATACCAGCACAGAAAATGGTGGCAAATTTGAGTTTTACGCTGTCTACGATTTAATTCTTGTAAATAAGAATACTTTCAGGGGTCGGTTAGTGGGTCGAGGAGAAGCGTTGGCAGGAGGCTCGTAGTGAGGTTGCGCGTGAATAACCTGCGTGCAGCATTCCAGCCTACAAGATCCTTGTTCAAGACTACCAACTCCGAATCGCACGTACATTCTCGCATAACAGGCTGCCGCTATCATATACTAAGAGTATTGAGCAGTCCCTCTAAATAAATAAAAACACTTTTGCTTATATTTTTTTACATACGATCCATCAGTGCGGGAAAATTGTGATCGAGGACAAATAATTTTTCGACGTTCGATGCGATAAAACGATAGTTTGAGAAACGATAAATGCGGGGAAATTTAACATTGGTTTATATGGAACATTTTTGGGACGAAATAAATTCAACGATGAATACGGAAAAACGACAGTTCCAAGAAAGATGAATCAAGGTTTTACTATATTTAACTTGTGTTAGTATAGTTTATAATCTCCCCCGGCCCCTTGCCGTCTTTTTTCATTATATCTCAAGACTGTTACACATGCGCCTGTTGTTAAAAATTTTCCGCTTAAGGATCTTCCGGATTTATCTTTCCGAAAGTTGGCAGGTATGGTATATGGATTGATTTAAGTGCTCCAGTGAGGGCGTAAACTATGTAAATAAATAAATAATAATATTTATTGTTGTACACATTCTATTGAATTAGCAATGTTTTAATGGCCATTGTATACGGTTTCAATTGTGATGTAGATAGAGATTGTTGCAGTGTGCATTGTTATTTGTGTAATCCTTTTGGCAGTCTCCATGCAGTTACACCTTATGGTCATTGTTATTTGCTTGATGTCTATCTGCATCCTGTATATCATGCTATGAAATATCAGGTTTCTGAGAGCCTTCATATAGTTTAATGATCTGACTGCAATAGTGCTCACAGCAGACTTCAGTTATTCGAATCACTTGGAGATCTGCTCTCTCGTTACAATAGATGGGCAAGCTAGTGAGAACATTATTACTATTATTATTTATTATTTATTATTCTAGTGAAAGGTGATTGGGTAAGTTAAAGGCTTGTTTCGTTGTTTATCAGCACCAGCGGCGGCACATGACTTTTATCAAAGTGTTAGCACACTAGTTTGTAGAAACATTGATAAAAAACAATGTGTGGATATTAAAGCTCAAATAGAAACATTAATTTTTAAACTTACTCAAATCAATCCTCTCTATATATCTGCATAAATTACATCTTTCTTGTGTTTGTGTAATTCTTAAGTAAGTTTTTATCCGATCCAATGCTGAGAGAAAGATTGCTTGACAGAGGCACTAATAACAGGAATAGTCAGAATTAGAGAACAGAGTTTGATTACTAGGACTTCTTAAATTCTGTTGATGCATAGATGGCTGACAACTCAGTTTTGAGTACCAGGACGTTGAAGTAGCTACCGTATAATTTATCCATGGAATCGAATGGCCGAGCATGTTGGTGTTGGTGAGAGTCTGTTTAATCAAGTTTCTGGATGTAGCATCCATTCCAAAGTCTTCCAGATCATTCAATAATGACTATAAGTCGATCGAGTTGTATGCTTTTAACATTATTTTAATAGGCATGGTTATATTATTAGCAGATTTCTCCTAAATATTTTAATCTTCTGTCTTATTTTTTCAGTTCAAGCTTTGACTGGCTGAAGCAATTGCGTTACTACTGGGAGGAGGAGATTGACAATTGTGTGGCTCGAATGTCAAGTGCTCGGCATGTTTATGGCTACGAATACCTGGGAGCCTCACCGCGTCTTGTGATAACTCCCCTGACTGACAAGTGTTACCTGTGTCTCATGGGTGCTCTCCAACTAGATTTGGGTAAATATGTTTGTGTACACTCCCTCATTTCAGTCAATAGATACATAATGGTTATTCAATTGAAACATATAGATAGGAACACTGCAAATAATTAACAGGACAATCTATGGGTGACAGCACTGTATAGCTTGGTGTTTGTAGGAACAGTGCAGAATGTGGTCAACCGAGAAATGTATCCATAGAGTAGAGGACAAATTTGTAGCAACATTGGTGTGTAATGAATACGTCTAAACAAATGACATGATTCAGTTCTAAATCAGCTGATGATGGTGACTTAATAGAGCACTGAAACATGTACTGTAATAATAAATAATGTTGTAAATATCATCCAACAACATTGTATTAGTATTGAAAAGGTGGAACTTGATAGATTTTAAATTATTGTGATCTCAGTTCAATACAGAAAATAAGATGAAGTTTCTTATGTTTAATGATTCAGTTCTTGTTCAAAATAATGTTCTTTAGCAAGTTACCTAAATATTTAGTCATATGCAAGCTGTGCGTGGAGGCATGTTTATAATGAAGCACAGTGTTCATTTCATGTGCTGAGTTTAGAGGTGGATTGGTATACATGGTAGATCTTCTCTGACCTGGACAGGTGCCTGTAATAATGTACGAAAGGATTGCCACTGTGGACATGATGATGCCATATAACTGTATGTGATCTGTCAATCCTATCAACCTCAGCATCATGAACTGGTAACTTAAGAATAAGAAAGAAAGTTTTATGTGGGTACCAGGGCACCTCACTGATGTACAGTAAGCTGTACAGATGGGGATTTGCTTGGAAGTTCTCAGCCAATACCAAATGAACAGACAGTGTTTCTTGGAGTAAATTGTGACTGATGATGAAAACTAGTTCTGCTGTTTCAAGCTTGCAAGGAAGTGGATGAGTCAGGAATGGGGAAAACTTCTGTCACTAGGGCTAAAGAAGGCAAAGTTATCTACTGGCTGGCAAGATTATGCTTACACTGTTCTTTGATGTCATTGAGCCTGTTCTGTTGGTGTGGCTACTGATTGCAGGCTTAATCAATGCTTAGCATTATTGTGTCACATCACAGAAGCTTCAAAGGACCATGAAAAATATGGCTCAGGAAACTGTTGTGAGGTGTGCTTATGCTCTATGATAATCCATGCCTAAACATTGTCAATACAACAATGTGTACTCCGAGCTGAATTTGATGATATTATGGATCACCTGCAATACAGTCCGAATCCCTCCCCTTGCAACTATCACATGTTCAGTCCATTGAAGAAGGCACTGAAGGGCATGTGCTTCACCATCAATCAAGTGTTTTATGATGATGTGGAAGAGAGTTTCAGTCAGCAACCAGTGTCTTTCTTTGTGGAGAAATTTGTTCTACATTTGTCAGGTGTTTGCTATTCGCTTTACACTGCACCGACACAGCTAGGTCTTATGGTGACGATGGGACGGGAAAGGCCTAGGAATGGGAAGGAAGTGGCTGTGGCCTTAATTAAGGTACAGCCCCAGGATTTGCCTGGTGTGAAAATGGGAAACCACAGAAAACCATCTTCAGGGCTGCCGACAGTGGGATTCGAACCCACTATTTCCTGGATGCGAGCTCACAGCTGCATGTCCCTAACCGCATAGCCAGCTCGCCTGGTGACAGGTGTTTGAATGATGAGGATGATTATCTGTAGACTCTCTTGAAATGTCATCAGTATGCTGTCATTGACTTAGAGCAGGAGCCAGCAACATGTCCATCACAATCTACTGGCAGATCATAAGAATAGATTTAGTAGATAACAAGCTTTAAAGAGAGGAAAAATATTTCCAGAAAAGATTCAAATATGCAGCTGTAAATTCCCACACAATCATTAGGAGAAATTTCTTTTGAAATTTGACTCACTTTTTCACATACTAACAAGTTCTTCGATGGCTGAAAATATTATTTTCTTTGCATGTGTTAGATATTGCTGCATTCCAATTGTCATATTTATTAATTCTGTGAGTGAAAACTGTTGATTTGTGATCTGCAGGATGAGTATCCTTTACTGACTGACATTGCACTTTGTTTTAAGGCCTTATGTGCTTCAACTTTCCTTTGTGAATTTTTATTTTCAAGTATGAACTTTGCTAACATTAGATCCAGATCTTGGTTAACTGGCCAACATTCGGAATAGTGCATTCAACTCAGTAAAACTAGTTTTTCACTCAACAAAAATATTGTTGAGAAAACTTCCTACCAAATTTCATGCTTAGAAAGGTGATTGTAAACTCTTATGTTTCCATAGATGTTTGCAGTATAATTTATTTCCATATGCATATCTTAATTTCATTCCATTTACTGTTATATTTCCTAACATTTCAAAACAATTATGTTGGATTGCTGTTGCTTAAGGGGTAGATTATTTAAATCATAGGGATGTTTGCTCACAGTAGTGCCATGGATAATTTCTGATAGTTCATCCAACAAATTGGGAATAATATAATGGTTGACTGTGCTAGAGAAAGGCCCCCCTTGTTCTTCAAAGGGTAAGATTGAATTAAGGATTGTTGTCACATATTTTTATATTGACAGATACAGGAAATCTCTCTATTTCTGTCTTCAGTACTGATTGAGGAGAAGACCAAGAAGAAGATGGATAGACTGCATTCGTGAAGATCTTAGGGAGAAACAGTTAACAGAGAACGATGTCTGGGGTAGCAACAAATGGAAACGTTTGGCTAGAAATATTTATCGTGCCTCCATGAACAGGAGAAAAAAAGAACTGATTTCTTCACAGCATACCTTTTGACCTAGTGCACATGTCATTCTAATCTTCTTCAGGACCTTAATTTGCCTAAAATATTCATTCTTATACTCACAAACAGTTAGAATACTTTTGACCCTCTCATTTGCTTTATGAGGGAGAGTGGACTGATCAGTAATTTCTCTACTTCTATATACCATTATTTTATAATACTGATAAATATGAGAACTTTTCTTCTCATTTATACATTTATAATTCTGACTACTAATTTTTACTGACCTTTTCTTCTAAATGTCATGATACCATCAAATAGCAAATGAGTTATTCTTACTTTCATTTTGAAGTTATCACATTCACTCTCCCACAGATCAAATTTCATTTTTACAGTGGTTAGTTGTAGCATTGTATGTCGTAATAGAAGAAGAAAAATCACTAAGCCAGTTGGTTTCTGTGGAAAGGTGCAGTGTAGTTTTTGCATGCATGCCTTGGGTGAGCACACAATGTGAGACGGGTTTTAAAACAAACTGAACTCTTTGTGTTAGTTTCTGAAACAATTATAATGTTATTTATGACATACTGCAGTGCATACCAACAAAAAGAATAATAATATTGAAGCAATGTACTCAACAGACAGTCTAATTACAAATGAACAGTCAGATTCCGAGGTGAAGTGTTGCCGTTCTGCAGTACACCAAAATACTTGGGAATAACACTTGATAGAACTTTGACTTTCAAGCAACATCTTTCAAATGTAGCTGCTAAAGTAAAAACTAGAAATAATATTCTTCAGAAACTTGCTGGTACATCATGGGGAGCCAATTCTCATGTTCTAAGATCAACAGCATTAGCCTTGTCATATTCTGTTGCTGAATACTGCTGCCCCTCTTGGATCAATGGTGTTCACACAAAGAAGATCGATGTACAACTCAATCAGACAATGCGCATAATCTCGGGTTGCATTCAGAGCACGAACACACTATGGCTTCCTGTTCTCAGCAATATTGCACCTCCAGCCCTAAGACGATCAGAAGCTCTTCTAAAGGTTTGGAAGAACATTCAGCAGAACCCCCAACTACCCATCCATCAAGATATTACGCACACTGAACATCAACGACTGAAATCAAGGAAACCACCCTGGCGTACAGCAATGGATCTTGAAAGAACCTCTTTTCATGTTAACATTTCATGGAAAGCCCAGTGGGATCAGTCTTCGGTAGTGAACAAACATCTGGTTGAGAATCCTTCTAAACGAGTACAAGGATTTGATCTTCCAAGACGACAGTGGAGAATCATCAATCGGATAAGAACTGAACAAGGCAGATGTGGTTATCTGTTGTGCAAATGGGGTTGGACTAGGTCTGCAGATTGTGATTGTGGTGCATCTTCTCAGTCAATCCACCACATTGTTGCTGACTGCCCAATTCGAGCTTTCAAAGGAACGCTGATGGACATTCACCGCACATCGGATGAAGCAGTTGATTGGGTCAAAATGCTAGACCTAGATTTATAGTATTGTACGTACTTGTGACTACGCACATTTACCCTGAACTATATACATGTGTGTACATAGATTCATCATACGATAAATAAATAAGCGGTTAGAAACTTTTGTCAGTTTCCAAGATGACTTGGCAGACCACACAAGGCATTTCGCTCGGAACTTCCTTCATACGAATAATATATAACACAAGTGTTCAACAAATTATTTATATATCTTCAAGACAGTGATTTATATTTATTGAAGTATACTAAGAGATCTTAAGAATTTTTAAGTGTTGTGTTATATCCTCAAGGCAGTGATTTATTTTAGTGGATACTGAATATTCGATCAGAACTATTTTCAAGTATTATGCTATCTATTTTTGTTATATACATGGCCAATTAGTTTTGTAGATGTTTTAAGATATTATGGCTGATGATGGCGTAATAACAATATGCCGAAACTAGTACCAAGATTAAAATAAATTATATTGTATTGATTAGGTTGATTACCTCATTTGTCTACAGGGGTTTCGAAAAGGTGGCCCACGGGCTGCATGTGGCCCGCGAAGCCTTATTGTGTGGCCCGTGAGAGCTTTAGAAAAATTACATATATTTTTTAAGAAATGTGAAGAAAATGTACCAAAAATATTTCATAGCTTATTCAAAAAGTTAGCCCAAATCACGACTAATTCATTATTTAATATTATTTCCTGTTTGAAGTATTCACTTGACTTGAATAGATTATTTCATTTCTTTAAATGTAAAAACCTCTTTCTTACGAGAGCATATATTTTCGTATGGATATCATTTTCACTTGCATGTATATCTTGCCACAATATCAAATCCATATAATGGTGAACCTGTTGAGGATCCAACCAGCCTTTGGGCTGAATACCCAACAAACATACATACATACATATAAACATTTGAGAATATTTTTCAATAACGTACTTTTCAATATTGTCATATATATCTTAAGGATGACATAAAAACATTTGAATTGTCATGCAGACATATACGATGTGCAACAATCAATTGTTTCATAATTTCCAACCTGTCTAAAAATGTTTTCGTAGAAATGCACTGCCTACTTGATACAAAGAATCTTCATATTCATGTGAAACCGGTCCCAACTTCACAGAAACTGAACTCTAATCGCTAATATTAATGAAATATAAAGACACTCATTACATGAAGCAAACAAAGTTGATAGAGAATTAAGTCAGCAGTTCTATGAGCGACGCGCCGTATCTCACAGTGCAGAATGCGGCAAGAGCGGACGTGGGCCCCTCCACTGACCTCCATCCCCCTCACTCACGCAGCAATAGACTCGCCCGGCAAGGCTTGCTGGCTATTCCTCCCATCTCTACACACCTAGTCGCGCATGTTTGACGTGTAGTGAAGTGTCACAAGTTACCGTACTGTCCATTTTGGAGGCTTTGTTTAGTGTTGAGTGTAAAATGCTTGCGTCTTTTACGAGAATAGCTAATGAGCAGAAGCTCTGTGAAACGCAAAATTGAAAATGCAAACAGAATTTACAAGGAAAGCTGGGAGAGTGACTATTTAAATACTAACAACAGTGGGAAGCTTCAGTGTTTGGTTTGCAAGCAAATAGTGTCTGTGCCGAAGGAGTACAATGTTAAATGACATTACTCAACAATGCACGAGAAAAAAGTATGCAGCATATAAGGAAGAAGCTTGACATGCACTGGTTGCAGACTTCAAAAAGAAATTGAAACAGCAAACAGGTATATTCGGTAAAGTCTTACAAAATAAGTAGTCTTCTCTGTACGCATCCTACGCAGTGTCTTTTGAACTTGTAAAGGCAAAAAACCCTTCACTGAAGGCAGGCTTCTTAAAAATTAAAATGGCAAAGACTTTTGGAGATGCTAAAATGGCTGGGAAATTGGAATCAGCGCCACTTTCCAAGCAAATAGTACAGATAAGGGTCACTGATATGGGAGAACAAGTAGAAAAAGCGCTCATTAAATTGGTTAAAAGAACATTTTTCTCGCTATGCCTTGATGAAAGCACTGATCAGTCAGATGTCAGTCACCTACTAATATTTGTACGCACCATCTTCGAAGACTTCAGTAGTAAAGAGGAGCTATTTGATGTCTGCTCTCTTCAAGGAACAACAGAAGGGAGGGACCTTTTTTATGATGCTGTTAAAGGAACTGCCAACAGAGTTGGAGGCTTCAGTAAATGTTCAGCCATGTGACAGACGAAGCGCCAGCAATGACAGGGTGAAGACAGGACTGACGGGATGGCTAAAAGAAAATGGCGTAACATGTCCAATGATCCACTGTCTCATTCACCAGGGAGCATTGTGTGGGAAGTCAATTAAGAAAACGGAAGTCTTTGAACTTGTGGTTACAATTATTAATATGTTAAGAAGTGGAGATCAAGACTTTTTGCATAGAAAATTCAAATAACAGTTTTTGCTGGAGATTGATGTAGAATATGGAGACTTGCTGGTGTACAACCATGTAAGGTGGCTGAGTGCAGGGAAGTGCCTTCAATGTTTTTTTTGCAATTCGCAAGGAAATCCCCCAATTTCTTAATAAGTTTGTCTCATCAGATACCTCAGAACTAGAAGATAAAATTCAAAGCCCAGAGTTTAAGAATTATGCTTTGTCAGTACACTATCACTTATAGAATCAAGACACTGTGATGCCACTGTAGGAATGAGCTGGAAAGCAAAGACATGGAAGCTCGCTACTGTTCTAAACAAACATTCTACAATGACTACAATCATTACTGATCTGCATTTAGGGCAATCGCCCAGGTGGCAGATTCCCTATCTGTCGTTTTCCTAGCCTTTTCTTAAACGATTGCAAAGAAATTGAAATTTATTAAACAACTCCCTTGGTAAGTTATTCCAATCCCTAACTTCCCTATTTGCTGCAATTTGTCCTCTTGAATTCCAACTTTATCTTCATATTGTGATCTTTCCTACTTTTAAAGACACCATCCATACTTATTTGTCTACTGATGTCCTCCCACGCCATCTCTCCACTGACAGCTTGGAACATACCACTTAGTTCAACAACAATAAAGGTGTTTTAATTTAATCCACCTATGCAGTACTCTTATTTTCACTTACAGTGGTTACCTAAATAGACTCACAGTTAAATGGGACATATTTCGCCCTCAATTAAGGGCATCTTCAGCCTAAAAACAATCATCAAGAGTACAACTAATATTAAAAGTGGAAGCTAAAAGTTTAGCCATTTATTAAAATTCAGGACATAAAAATGTGAAAAATGATACAATATATAAAGATGCTAATGGAAACACTGTCAATGATTAAACTATAATCTTGTCGGAGACTAAAACTTCTTCCATTAAAATTCCAATTAAAACAGTTCATTTAAAATGTTAGTGGAAAACCAAAGTGGTAATAATATGAAGCCAACGACATGATGGTGTGAACACAAGCATAAACATGATTGTCATAACATGACTCTTTTTTCAGAAATCGCCCAGAACAAATCGAGCTGCTTTTCTTTGGATTTTTTCCAGTTCCTGAATCAAGTAATCCTGGTAAGGGTCCCATACACTGGAACCATACTGTAGTTGGGGTCTCGCCAGAGACAAATATACTCTCTCCTTTACATCCTTACTACAACCCCCAATACTCTCATAAGCATGTGCAGAGATCTGTACCCTTATTTACAATTCCATTTATGTGATTACCCCAACGAAGATCATTCCTTATATTAATACCTAGGTATTTACAATGATCCCCAAAGGGAACTTTCACCCCATCAACGCAGTAATTAAAACTGAGAGGACTTTTCCTATTTGTGAAACTCACAACCTGATTTTTATCCCCGTTTATCATCATACCATTGCCTACTGGCCATCTCACAACATTATCGAGGTCAATATGCAGTTGCTTACAATCTTGTAACTTATTTATTACTCTGTACAGAATAACATCAACTGCAAAAAGCCTTATCTCTGATTCAACTTCTTTACACATATCATTGATATATATAAGAAAACATAAAGGTCCAATAATACTGCCTTAAGGAATTCACTGCCTTGAGGAATTCCCCTCTTAATTTTTACAGGGACAGATAAAGCTTCACCTACTCTAATTCTCTGAGTTCTATTTTCTAGAAACAGAGCCACCCATTCAGTCACTCTTTTGTCTAGTCCAATTGCACTCATTTTTGCCAGTGGTCTCCCATGATCTACCCTATTAAATGCCTTAGACAGGTCAATCACGATACAGTCCAATTGACCTCCTGAATCCAGGATATCTGCTATATCTTGCTGGAATTCTACAAGTTCAGCTTCAGTAGAGTAACCTTTCCTAAACCCAAACTGCCTTCTATCAAACCAGTTATTAATTTTGGAAACATGTCTAATATAATCAGAAAGAATGCTTTCCCAAAGCTTACATACAATGCGTGTCAAACTGACTGGCCTGTAATTTTCAGCTTTATGTCTGTCACCCTTTCCTTTATATACAGGGGCTACTACAGCATCTCTCCATTCATTTGGTAAAGTTCCTTCATGCAAACAATAATCAAATAAGTACTTCAGATATGGTACTATATCCCAACCCATTATCTTTAGTATATCCCCCGAAACCTTATCAATTCCAGCTGCTTTTCTAGTTTTCAACTTTTGTATCTTACTGTAAATATCATTGTTATCATATGTCAATTTTAATACTTCTTTAGCAGTAGTCACCTCCTCTATCTCGACATTTTCCTTGTAACCAGCAATCTTTACATACTGCTGACTGAATAATTCTGCCTTTTGAAGATCCTCACATACACACCCCCCCTTGTTCATTAATGATTCCTGGAATGTCGTTCTTGGAACCTGTTTCTGCCTTAAAGTTCCTATACATACTCTTCCATTTTTCACTAAAATTAGTATGGCCACCAATTATGCTTGCCATCATGTTATCCTTAGCTGACTTCTTTGCTAGATTCATTTTCCTAGTAAGTTCCTACAATTTCTCTTTACTTCCACAGTCATTTCTAACTCTATTTATTTCTAACCTGCACCTCCTCTTTAGTCTCTTTACTTCCCTGTTATAATACAGTGGATCTTTACAAACCTATTTTCACCTTCCTCAACAATTGCTTTAACTCATCCCAGAGTCTGTTTAAATTTTTATTTACCATTTTCCACTGATCATAGTTACTTATTAAAAACTCCCTCATGCCTGTTTTATCAGCCATATGGTACTGCCTAATAGTCCTAATTTTAATCTCTTCCTTTCTTTCACATTTATTTTTAATTACCACAAAAACAGCTTCATGATCACTAATACCATCTATTACTTCGGTTTCTCTATAGAGCTCATCTTGTTTTACCAGAACCTCATCCAGATTATTCTTCCCTCTAGTTGGTTCCATCACTTTCTGATTCAGGTGCCCTTCCCATATTAACTTATTTGCTATTTGTTGGTCATGCTTCCTGTCGTTCACATTACCTTCCCAATTGACATTTGGTAAATTGAGATCACCCGCTACAATCACATTCCTTTCTTTATCGTTTCCCACATGGCTGATTATCTTATGAAATAATTCTGAATCAGCATCTACGCTACCCTTTCCTGGTCTGTACACTCCAAACACATCAAGTTGCCTATTATAGAGATGAGCCTTACCCCTAAAATTTCATGTTTGTCATCTTTAACTTTTTCGTAGCATACAAATTCTTCTTTCACCAGAATGAATACTCCCCCTCCTACCATTCCTATCCTCTCTCTACGATACACCCTCCCGTTCCATGAGAAAATTTCTGCATCCATTATATCATTTCTCAGCCATGATTCAATTCCTATTACAATATCTGGTAAGTATATCTATTAAATTATTTAATTCTATTCCTTTCTTTACAACACTTCTACAGTTGAGCACTAACTTTTTTATGTCATCCCTACTTGATTTCCAGTTCCCTGTTCCCTTAACACCGCTCCCTGGGCCACCCTGCTTCCCTGAGTGTATCTCCCTATAACCCTTCTAAACAAATTTCCTAACTTATATGTACCACTCTGGTTTAAGTGAAGGCCATCTGAGCGCAGATCCCTATATTCTACCCACCCATTAGGATCTAGAAATCTCACTCCCAGTCTCCCACATACTCACTCCATAGTTTCATTTAAATCCCCAATCACCTTCCAGTCGGTATCCCTCCTACACAGTATTCCACTGATAACAATCTCCGCTTCCTCAAACATCACCCATGCTGCATTTACCAGATCCCACACATCCCCAACTGTGTTGGTACTTATAGCTGCTTGTCTTACGTTGTTAGTACCAACGTGAAACACTACCACCTTCTCCTTTCCCTCCTCCTTCTCTTCTACTTTCCTCGACATCTGCCTTAACCTAATTCCTGGATAATACTCTACCCTGGTACCCTTTCCTCCACACACTTTCCCGACATGTCTAACAATAGAATCCCCCATGACCAGAGCCTCAACCCTACCCACCTCATTTGATCCCCTCCCCTCCTGGTCAGTCCTATCTTTCGTGAGAGCTGCAGAAGCTACTTCCTCCTCCCTTTCCTCCATCCCATGACCCTGTTCCACCTGTCTTTTCCTATCAACTACTCCGCCTTTCCTTTTCCTACCTCTTCCCTTTCCCCTTCTTCTACACTTCTTGGCAACAGTTACCTGTTCCTCATCTTCCCTCGGTTGTTCTACCCGCAGTGTCTCGTACCGATTTCTCACCGACACCTGTCCTGAATTTTGATCCTGAATGGAGCCGTATATCACAAATGTGTAGTCAGGGAATTCAGCAATGGTCAGTGTTTCCATCTTGCAACAGTGTAAGGAACTTTTAACACTGTCATTCATGGTTACTGTAAGAGATGCAGGGGTATTTTTAGCATACAAAGATTTATTTGTTCAGAAAATCAAGCCCAAGCTGCTATCAGGCTCTGTATTTAGCCATAAATAAGGGACCTTGAGCAACACTCATAATCGTTACACTCAGATTTTTAAAGATTTAAAGGTAAGAGGTATAGAACTAAATGAAACTGTGGAACTAGTTGCATATAGAGGATTGTGGAGGCACTTAGTTGGTTCACAGAGACTTGCAGACTGAATGCTAAAAGGCAAACAGTCTGTAAGGAAAGATGTACATATGTATTTATTTATTTATTTGTTTGTTTGTTTGTTTGTTTGTTTGTTTTAACAGAGGAAATTTAAGTCATTTAACTTACATTGTAGGTGGTGCACCTGCTGGGCCAGCAGGAACTGGGAAAACAGAGACCACTAAAGACTTGGCAAAATCTCTAGCGATCCAGTGTGTGGTTTTCAATTGCTCTGAAGGACTTGATTATAAGGTATCTATTCTCTAAATTATTTCTTCTCATAATGGGAATAGTCTTAGATTTGATTTTATTGCATATATAATTGTATTTAAATACTGTTGAGGTAAAACACTGGAAAACAAGAATGTCCTGAGGAAAGACTGGTGGGTTTTCATTTAACTTCTGACAGAAGATTGCAGTTAAGTGACATTTACCATATCAAGGCATAAATCCAAGTTAGCTGGCTAAGTGGTTGTGCCGTTGTGCCTGTAGATTTTACAGCATGTTAACCCTACCAAGTGCCAATGCTATATATTGTAGTCATCATCATCATCATCATCCTAAACCATCTCCAGTTTCCCGGGTGTGGTATATGAGCCTCCTCCATCTCATCCTGTCCTTGTACCATTCTTCCTCCACCAACTTGTCCCAATCATGACCTCTCAACAGTACATCGTTCTTAACTAAATCTATCCATTTCCTTCGTGACCTTCCCACGGGTTGTCTTCCTTCTACTTTTCTGTCAAATTCCTTCCTTGCAGTTCTGTTTACTGGCATCCTCTGCATGTGACCAAACCACTTCAGTCTTGATATCTGAATCTTATTGAGGACAGAATCATCTATTCCTACTTCTTCTCTAATTTTCTCATTCCTAATCTTGTCTTTCCTGGTTTTCTGGATCATAGTGCATAGGAATTTCATTTCAGCTGCCTGAAGTTTGGAATTATCTCTATTGGTCAGTGTTGTGGTTTCGAGACTGTATGTAAGAATTGGTGTATAATAGGACTTGTACAATATCATTTTTGTTTTATGGGTATTTGCTCATCCCACAACAGGTGTCTTACGTGGTGGTGAAATTGTGTTGCCTTATTGATTCAATGCCAACGGCCGTAGCCTTGTTGAAACACCGGATCCCGTGAGATCTCCGAAGTTAAGCAACATTGGGCGTGGTCAGGAGTTGGATGGGTTGCCATGCGCTATTGGTGGGGGGTAAGGGAATGGAGGAGCCTAAAGGAACTGGCCACCCTACCGCACGTAAACTCCGGCTCAGGAACACCTCTGCGGAGGTTTGGACCTGCCTTCGGGCAGAATACACCCTTACCTTACCTATTGATTCGATTATTCACCTCATGTTTTGCTAGGTTGTCATTTGATATAACGCTATCCAAGTATTTGAAAACTGGAATGCTGTCCAGTTGGGCTTCATTTAACATGACTATTGGTTCTGCTCCTTCCCCATACACTTTCATCACCACCATCTTGGTCTTGCTGATATTTAAACCATATTTCTTAAACTCCTCATTCCAGCTTTGCATTCTCTCTCCCAATTCCTCTTCTGAGTCACTCCAGATTGCAACATCATCTGCAAATGTGAAGGCTTTGATATCTCCATGTTCTTTCCTTTTAATAGATTTCATTACTACATCCATTACAATAATAAATAGAAGTGGTGACAATGAGCTGCCCTGCTGCACTCCTCTCTTTGTTTCAAACCAGTCCGACAAACCACATCCTACTTGAATACAGCTTCTGTTCCCACTATACAACATTTTTGCTTTGTCTATGAGGCTGTCTCGCACTTGAAGTTCTTTCATGCATTGCCAAATTCTTTTCCGTAGTACACTGTCATATGCTTTCTCAATGTCCAAAAATATTAGAAATAAAGGCTTGTTCTTCTCCCAGTATTTTTCCATTAGCATCCTAATTGCAAATATAAGGTCTGTAGTTGACCTTCCTGGTCTGAAACCATACTGCTCTTCAACCAAAATTCCAAAATATCTCTGATTCTGGTCTCTATTATTTTTTCCAATATTTTCAGGACATGAGACAGTAGTGTGATACCACGGTAATTAGTACATTTTCGTCGGCTTCCTTTCTTGAACAGAGGTACAATGATGCCCATCTTCTAGTCCTCAGGAATAGTATTTTCCTCCCATATCTTGTTGAGCAGTCTGTAGAGCCATTGGATTCCTGGAATTCCCACTGCTTTCAGCATATCTGCACTTAGTTCATCTATGCCCACTGCCTTTCCTTTCTTCATGCTCTTGAGCGCATTTTCAACCTCAAGCCATGTAATTGGTGGTTCAGTTGTGGTTCCTCGACATGTCTCTCCTCTATCCATTGTTATGTTTTCTATATCTCCATTCAGCAGCTTTTCGAAATAGATCTTGAGTTCTTATTTAATTTCTCCCTCTTCTTGTGCCAGAGTTCCATCATCACGTTCTATTACTTTTATGGTCTCTTGATCCCTTCGCCAGGCATTAATGCTGAAACTGTAGTAGTTTATAAAATATTTTATAAAATTGGTAAATATTATCAGAAACCAACAAAATATGCACCATATTGATTAAAAATAGTTTTTTCACAATAAAAAGACATATAAAAATCAAAATATTAGAATTAAGGATACTTATAGAAAAATAACTTTTTATTGGTTAAAATTTTTGTTATCTTGGAAACACAAAGTGAAATTTCCCAAAAATATGTCATCATAACAAAAAATATTTCCTCATGCAATGCTGAAATAACCCTTACTTTCAAGAAAATCTATACATAATTAACACTCTTTGAACACTTTGTCACAATACAGGAAAAAGAAAAAATTCACTGTTTTCTTGCAGCTTAATCTGATTCTGCTTCCTCTTCCTGAGCTTTCTTTCTTTTGTGTTCCCTTGCACTGAATAAGTGCTCTAATTGATCCCACCATGCTTCATGGACCCCTTGCACTTCTCTATTAGCCATTCTTCCTTAGCTGACTTGCACTTTCTCTCTACTTCATTCTTAACCCTTTCACTCTGGTGTAGCGAGTATGGTGGCGTGACTCTCTGGACGTGAGCAACAGGTGGCTCACCGAGCCCGCTGAATGGGACACTTGCCTCGCTCCGCTCTCCAGTCCGCAGTCAGCTGTGACGTAAGGAGAGGACAGGCAGAGCTTAAAAGTATTTTATTTGTAATGCACATTCGGTGAAATGCTTATGATTATATTTTTAGCAATTTTCACTGGCACAGAAGAGTTATGATATGCATATTAAAAACAGCTTAAAGAAACTTAGCATGCTAGCATTTTCCACTAAACTTTTCAGTCTGGAATTATCTGCATCGAACTTACGTTTCTTCAGATTCAGGTTCTACTTTTTCCAATTTAGTTTTCTGCTCGGTTGTTCAGGCACCTGATCTTCATCCTCACTATCATCGTGATAGTGGAAATTCATCTTTATTTATATCACGATCTTACATGATCAAAGTAAACTTCTCCGGAACCACCTAATATCAAAGGAATAAATGTTACTCACATAGATAGCACACAACAGCACAAATTCACTTATCCCAGATGTACACATACTGAACTATGTAACGAACAGCTGGAATTTTAAGAATTTTATATCACAGCAATCAAATGTATCATAATTTTAACTTATCTCATGTATCACTACAGCAATTGTATTTTATAATGTGTTAAAATGTGTTTTAGATGTTTTAGGAATATATATATTGTTTAATTTGTACTTAAGGCTGATGATGGCACATAGATGCCGAAACTAGTACCATTTGACCATTTGATATATGATTGAATCACAATAAAACGTCATTGTATTGATTAGGTGGACCTTGAAGGAATTTAATTTTACTGTAATACCACTTCAATACGGAACCAATGAAATTCATAACTATAAGTGTTTCATACATGTTTCAGGAACAGTATGCATTCCCTTCATCACTGAAGCCAAATCAAAGAATAAAAACAATATAATAGATCTTCTTCAAAGTCACTACCCCATATGAGGCCAAGAGCTTCCTCTGCAGTATATCTTTCCTCCCTCATCAGGCCTTTCACAATTTCAATGCGATTGAAATTTAAGTCAAGAAGCACAAGCACGTCAGTGCAGGGGAGCAACTAGGCATGAAATGAATAGCATACCAGACACATCTGGTATTCGTAGCCAAAACAGTCATGAGAGACCTCCAGGGCTGAACTTCCCCAGCAGTCTATCGTAGTGAAACACAAAACAGCCGAAAAACACGCGACTTCTACAGCAGTCCACCGGGTACGCAGCGCAGCTACCACCCGACTGCTACAGTCGACGGGAGTGAAAGGGTTAATAAGGATTCTTTTATGCCCTCCTCACTTTTTGCATTCTTGTATTTTTGCTGTTCATCGTTCAGGTCTAATGTATCTCGAGTTATCTACTGATTCTTACTTGACCTTACTCTTCTTTCTAACCTTTTTTCAGAAACCCTATTAATCTCATTCATCACTACTGTCCACTCTTCATCTATTGTGTTTCCTTCAGTTTTCATTTAGTCCTTGTGCAACATTTTCCTTGAAACAATCCCTCAACTCTTTCCATTCAACTTATCTAGGTCCCATAATCTTGCACCTTTCCTATCTTCAATTTCTTTAATTTCAGATGACATTTCATAATCACCACATTGTGGTCAGAGTCCATGTCTGCTCCTTGGGACATCATGCAATTCAACACCTGGTTTCTGAATCTCTGCCTAATCATAATGAAGTCTATTTAATACCTTGCTGTGTCGCCAGGTCTTTCCCTCATACACAGCCATCGTTGGTGGTGTTTGAACCAAGTATTAGCAAGGATTAAATTATGATCAGTGCAGAATTCAACCAGCCGATTCCCTCTTTCCTTCCTTCATCCGAGTGTGAATTCTTCTACAGCATTACCTTCTCTTCTTTGGCCTAGAAACTGCATTCCAGTCCCTCATGACAATTAGATTCTTGTCTCCTTTTATGTACTATACTAAATATTCTATGTCTTCATATATTCTTTCAATTTCATCATCATCTGCTGAACTAGTAGGCATATAGATCTGCACTATTGTGGTGGGCATTGGCTTGGTGTCCATCATGACAATACTAGTTTATTCACTATACTATTAAAATCCCTGGCTTAGCCAGGAATCGAGCTTGGGGGCCTCTGAACTGAAGGTCACACCGGAATGAATAATATCTAAGTATCTTGTTTAAAATATCACATCTTTTTGTTGATGTTGTTTTCAATCCATTGACTGTTATTGTAGAAAAATATTCGTGGTAGGGAGAGTATATGGGACTGTATTCCTAATTTCTCTTTGTATGTTCATAAAAGTATTCAAAACTCTGATATTGTTCTTCTGTTGGTTTTTTTCAGATGATGGGTCGATTCTTTTCTGGCTTAGCTCAGTCTGGTGCATGGTGCTGTTTTGATGAATTTAATCGAATAGATATTGAGGTGTTGTCTGTAATTGCTCAACAGCTTATTACAATTAGGAATGCAAAAGCTGCCAAAGTTCAACGGTGAGAATGAAAATACATATCTGTGCTAATGATTTGAAATCTTGATGTTTTAGAAGAATGTGAACACTTAAAAGGATACATCTTTCATTACAAGAAGTTTCTGGTGTCTATACTGGATTGAATAGTCATTTCAAACTTTGGTGTCAGTAATAGCATTTAATGGGTTGTGTGTAACTTTTCCACTAATGAATCTCAAGATGGGTTTCATAGGTAGTGGAGAGAGTTGCAGTTTGCAGTTGAACTGAAGTGTGAATTGTGATAACATCGCCTCAACAAAAAAGAACATTGGAGGTTCAGAGATCGACAAATTCCTGGCCATGTGTTCTAAAGATGAGGATGTGATTTGCATTACACACTGAATGATATTTTATCCCTAGAGGAAATTGTCCAGTAGAGGAAATCATTACTGACTTTATTACAGACTGAGATGAGGGAGAGCTAGTAAGAGATTAGAAAAATGTAATGTTCTTCACTAACTCTGAAAATAGGAGATTTTATGTAAGGGACTCATTTCACACTCAGGACTTACTCACTTCATTGAGGGAATTGTATTTTAGGTGTTCATTTATCCTCTTGTCAGTTGTGTTTGTGGTATTTTCATTTCTGCTGTCAGATGTAATAGTATTAAAATTACCAAACACGACAACAACTCGTCATGCAACTCACAAACTTATGACGACCAACAACCCAAAGCTCTTCAGAGATACAGGAAGAGACCGATGTTACACAGGAAGAAACATCTCAGAACCCTCAATATGCTCATCCTTACAGGTAAATGCAAAGAAATTGTAGACCTCATGGACAGATGTACACTTGGGATTTTAGGGTTGATTGAGACAATATGGAAAGGTTCAGGAAAGAAAACCTTGCAAAATGGTTGTATATTGTACTAGAGTTGGAACCTTAATAAAGCTAGAAATGGAGTTGCTTTTGTTCTCCACAAGGATGTTGATGTGCAGACGGACATCAGTTATATGAGTGACAGAATCATTAAAATGAAATTGCGTGTTGGCCTGGTATTCCATACCTTTGTCCAAATACATGCCCCACAGACAGGCTGCCCTGCGGATGAAAAAGATCATTTCTTTGTAGATGTAGAGGACCAAATAAAGGAAGATAACATCACAGTTATGGGAGACCTGAATGCTCAAGTTGGGACAGATAAGCAAGGCTGCAAAGACGTCATAAGTTCCTATGGCTACGGTGACAGAGACCAGGAGGGAGAAAATCTGACAGACTTCTGTGCATGGAATAGCCTGAGCATAAAAACCTCTTAATTTCAGAAGAGAGTCAGCCATAAAATCACATGCTATGGTTGGGATGGGAAGCAGAAGACAGCAATAGACTGTATAATAACTGATATATGTGCTAGCCAGTTCATCGCTGATGTTAAGGTTATTCCAAGTGAAGTCTCAACGGTGACCACCGGCTTTTGGTTGCACACATTGGGAATATGCATCTGCAGAATGTGAAGCGAAGGAAAATGTTTGCTAGGAGATGATGGGAATAAAGAAGAATACCAAAGAAAGATCTTAGCCAAATTACCAAAAAATGGAAAAAGAAGGGTAGAAGAAGAGTGGCTGTCATTCAAGAATACCTGGTTTCAGAAGACGAATCACTATGTGGAAAGACAAGTGCAATATCCAGGAAAAAAGAAACACCATGGTGGAATGAGAGGGTGAAAACTGCTGCAGCAAAGAAGAGGCTAGATAACGAAAAACCAAAATCGGTCCACCAAGAAGATGAACTTCAGTACATGGCACAGGAGTACCGGAACAAGAAACTATTTGTGAAGCGACAGATTAAAGAAGAAAAGGGTAAGTGCTCGGATGAGTTCACTACCGGCCTAACAGAAGACTGTGAAAGTAATAGGAAGTTGCTTTGTAAAGTAGTCAAGAACAGCAGCAGTGAACATGGCAATATTCTTGCACTGGAAACAGATGATGGGGGAATCTGGTGAAGACAGATCAAGGCATCAGAGAAGAAATGAAAAACTACTTCAGTACTTTAGTAAATGGAGAAATTCTTCAAAATTATATCACTGAAGACTGCAGTTTAAGTGCAAGTGATGGAGAACAACACCAGCTAACATGGCTAGAAGTGGAGTCTCAGCTGAAGAACATGAGAAATGGTAAGTCCCCAGGGTTTGATGACCTCACTGCTGACATGATGAAAGCAGCTAGAGCACAAGGCATATAATGGTTGTATAGAGTTCTCTCTATCATCTGGAAAGAGAAGAGGATACCAGAGGACTGGATGAAGGATATCATTATCCGACTGTATAAAAAGTGAGATAGGAAGAAATGCAGAAATTATAGGGGCATAACTCTACTTTCTCACTCATCTAAACGTCTGGAGAAGATAAATGAAAGAAGAATCAGGATTATAGTTTAACCATTATTGAAGGAGGAGCAAAATGGGTTCAGAAAGAACTGAAGCACTATAGATCTGATATTTGCCATCAGAACGCTAACAGAGAAGCACTGGGAATATTGTAAGAACTTAGTGATGGTTTTTTTGGACTTCGAGAAGGCCTACAACAGTGTGCTTAGAGAGGTAATCTGGGAATGCCTAGAAGGTATAGGTGTGCCAAACTTCTTGATCAATAAAGTAAAGATGATCTATAAGAAGTGCTTAAGCTGTGTCCAAGTAGGGGATGGAAGATGAAATTGGTTTCAAACCAAAAAAGGAGTCCAGCAGGTAAGTGCCTTGTCACTACTCCTGTTGATCATTGTTATGGATCGGATCACAAAGTCCATCAAAGGACATTGGAAAGAGCCAAACATACTAATATTTGCAGATGATGTTCTGATCTGGAGAGAAAATGAAGCAGAAGTAAAACAGTACAGGCAAGTTTAGAGTATGGACTAAATATCAGTAAAACAAAAACTGTTGAAATGAATATCAACAGGAAAGGCGCAGATTCAAACATTTACCTGTAGGGAACTCTATTGCAGTCTGTTTCTAACTTCAAATACCTTGGAAGTATCATGTTGGGAGATAACACAGTAAACCAAGAAATACTTAATATGACTCAGAAAGCTTTTCAATTTCATTTTCAAGTGAGAAATATACCCTGGAATGATAAAATACCCCCAAAATCAAAATTGACCATGCTTTATACCTACTTCATTCCAGTTCTCACATATGGACTCGAAACATGTGCCCTGCATAAAAAGGCAAATAGTAAAATCCAGTCAATAGAAATGAAATTCATCAGAGCAATGAACCAAAAGACCAGGAAAGACAAGATTAGAAATGAAGCAAACAGGAAGGAGGCTGGCATCAAAATACCTGTTACCGAGCTTTTAGGAGGATGCAGGCTACAATGGTTTGGACGTGTTATGAGGATGGATGGAATGAGAACAGCAAGTAATTACTTTGACAGAGAAATGAATGGGGAGAGGCCAGTTGGTAAGCCAAGGAATAACTGGATAGACACAGTGAAATTGGAGATCAGCGATAGGAATGTCAAATTGGAGGACATAGATGAACAGAAACTATACTTTGACAGGAAGAAGTGGCAAGCACTTGTACACCACACTTGGGAAAGTGGAGCTGGAAAATAATGATGATGATGATGATGATGATGATGATGATGATGATGATGATGATGATGATGATGATGATGTCAGGGCTCTGGGAGTAGTGAGTTTTAAATAAGATTATTATTTTTAGCTTTATCCATCTATTATGATATTATTGGTTATAAAGAATATAATATATAAATTATAAACATAAAAAGTTTTCCACCTATTCAATACATAGTTATATTTACACTGCATGTATTTACATTACATGGGACTAGTTTCAACCCTATTTGGGGTCATCATCAGCCATATTTAAACAGTACACACTATTTGACAAAATCCTAAAATATGTTTCTGAGCAGTAAGAACAGTAAGAACAGTATTAACACTATGATGTATAGTTGAATTAGGTGAAGTGCTATGGTGCTAAAAATGTTGCATATGAAAGTGATATATTATGAGTGACAATAGGTGATCAATATATGAAGGCCATCCAGAAAGTGGTACCCATTTGTACAATAAAGACACAGGAGTAAATATTAACAAATATACACATTTTTATTGGAAAGAGCATACTTTACACTACTTCTCCACATTATCTCCAAGCAAATTTAGGCATTGGTCATAACGTGGGACGAGTTTTTGTATTCCATTATCACAGTCCTCCGCCACCAGCATATTGAGATACGTAGTCACGGCTCGTTTAGGTTCTTCATCGCTGTCCAATCTTTTTCCCGCCAGAAAGTCTTTAAGCTTCATAAAGAGATGAAAATCCGAAGGGGCCAAGTCCAGGCTATACAGGGGATGGTCGAAGGTTTCCCACTTGAATTGCTGCAAAAGTTGTTGTGTTATCGCAGCTGCATGAGGCCTAGCATTGTCATGAAGGAGAATGACGCCTGTAGACAATAGACTTCGCCGTCGATTTTGTATTACCCGCCGTAATTTCTTTAATGTTTCACAGTAAGCATTAGCATTAATTGTGTCTCCACGGGCCATAAAATCAATGAGCAGTACACCTCGGCGATCACAGAAAACAGTTGCCGTGAGTTTCCTGGTGGACAGAACTGTCTTAAATTTTTTTGGTTTGGTTGGTGAATGAGCATGATGCCACTCCATTGACTGTCGTTTACTCTCAGGTGATGCATAATAAACCCATGTTTTGTCTTCAGTACGGTAATGATGCAAGTCAGGAAAGAGTCGCCTTCATCGGAATAACGTCCCAGAAACGTCAGTGCTGCAGTGATAGCTTGGTTTTGTGCTCCTCTGTAAGCATGCAAGGGACCCATCTTGCACAGATTTTTGAATAATGCAGATGGTCTTTGACAATTTCATGAACAATTGTTTGAGACACATTACGAAAATGTTCACAGAGTTCATCAATTGTGACGCGCCGATCATTTCTCACGCATTTGTCTACTGCGCTCAGCAGTTAGTCTATAATGACAGATGGTCTCCCTGAACGCTCCTCGTCGTGTGTATTACCCCTCCCTAGGTTGAAGTTGCGACACCATTGCCAAACAGACGACTCGTCCATCACATTGTCTCCATACACCTCCGTTAATTGGCGATGAATATCACAAGGTCGAACGTTTCATGCATTAAGAAATTTAATCACGGCCCTCACTTCACAACTGGTGGGGTTTTCAATTTGTTTAAACATTTTAAACGATCACAGACACAACACAGGCAATGCTAGCATCACACAACCTCGCACAGAGCAGGCAGACAAGCCACTGACACGGTCTGACCTTGCCCAGCGGCTATGTGAGTCGTCAGCACTTTATGCGGCGCTAACGGGTACTACTTTCTGGATTGCCCTCATATAATACAAGTACACTGATATGTTAAAAAGTCTGGGTGAAAAAATACAAATGAGATGCTCTATGTTGTGGATCAATTTGAGTCAAATTTTTTAGACACATGATGTTTCGGGTAGAATTCAGTAGGTTATGGCAATACATTACAGTTGTGGACCGAGTGTTATGGTAATAAGACTGAACACAATATAACGTGACACTTATAATAAAAGTATACAAGTATGTACAAATGTTTGAGTAACAAATGTGTAGAAGATACTCTCTAGAAGAATCTGTGAGGAGTTGATTGTACACTGTATCAGATTAAGCAGAAATTTTGATACTTGGTGTATTAGGTAATCAAGCTATGTTGATATGACTGCAGGGTTGATTGTTGGAACTGTGCAGACTGAATATGAAGTTTTGGAATTCTTCCTCACAGATTCTTCTAGAGAGTATCATCTACACATTTGTTACTCAGACATTTGTACATACTCTAACCGGCACCACCCTCTAGGACCCCGGCAACATCCTAGCGGTGATGAGGTTAATAACCTTACCCACCAGCTCTGTGTGTGTGTGTGTGTGTGTGTGTGTGTGTGTGTGTGTGTGTGTGTGTGTGTGTGTGTGTGTGAGAGAGAGAGAGAGGGGGGGGGGGGGTTGCTATTGTGTCCGCCCCAAATGGGTAGATTAAGCGAACACAAGAGAGACAAGGGCCAAAGTGAAACAACAAGTCACAGTACATAAAAAAATTCAAGGATAAAACCAACATCAGTCAACAACATGATACTAAAATTACCCAAAAGGAAAAAAAAAAAAAAAAAATAGAGACACTTACCCAAAACATGGAGGAAAAGTGGCTTAAGGCCCGTGGACACCCAAACAAGAAATAGTTGCAGCGCTGCACCAAATGTGGTAAATGAAAACCAACTTTTAAGTGATATGAAAGACAACTTTAATAGAAATTAAAATGAGAGGTAACAATTCAAAAAGATAATATCTGGAGGACACCCAGGTTCATCATTAAAAGAGAAGATCAAAGTCAGATAATAACTTGAACCAGGTGTTAAAGAATGTAAATACTCGTTTAACAGTAATTAGATTAACTTGCAAGAACTTAATATGTTGAGTTAATAAGTAGCCAACAAGGCAGCTTCAAATAAGAAAATGTAGACTTAATTTAACAAATAATAAAGGAACTAATCCGTAAATATCAACACGGAAAAACAAAAGTGACCTCCATACCTCAAACAAGATAAGTAAAATGTTGATTTAAATGTGATCGATCACGCGTTAAAAAGAAAAAACAAATACCATACTTAGTAAACAATCAGTAGTTCCATGACCGTTAGGCCGGTTGCCTTTTAACTTTACCACAATTCATTCCAATTTCTACCAAGGGCAATTTCCAAGGTCACACAAAAATAAAGGTAGAAGCTACACATTTCGCCCGGACAAGGTACGAGGCGAAACAACAAAGAGGTAGGCCAAAATTAATCACTTTATTTGAAAGAAATGCCAACGATACCAGGCAACAAAATATTTCATCCAAGAAAAACACACTAACCAACAACAATCCCCATTAAAAACCAAACTGCCCACAACAATTACCCAAACACACGTTGCCATAGTAACGGACAAGCGAAGCACAGTCTACAAATAAGAAGGAAAACCAACGGTATTAAATTAAAAATAAAATTTCACAGAAATCCCAGAAACAATGCAATAAAACAAAGCAAGGAGAAATAAATCCCAGAAGGCAAGGAACCCGAAGGAAAGCTAACCCCGCTACCTTGGAAACAGCGCCTTGGTTCACAGCTTAAGGTACAATCAAGGTGCAAAAAAAAAACTTTTACTTAATTTTAAGATAAACACGCTAATTTCTTTCACCGTGCGAACTGCATTCTAAAATAATTAATTGCCGAAACCGTTTCCTATGGTTCACAGACGCACACGATATCCAGCACAAATTTCGAAGAGGAAGTCTTAATCCAAATTATCATTATTATTATTATTATTATTATTATTACAGTTATCTTGAAGTACGCCGAAACACATTAATCTTCTTGCTTCCCCAGAATTACTTTAATCCAAAACAGTTACATACCTTTGAGTCCAGAAAAATTGAGAAGTTCAAACCTGGCCATTGTTATTGAAGAGCGGCAACCACGAGGCCGTGAACTAAGGTTGTTCACCAAGGATCCTGGAGAATTATCGTTGCAAAAACATAGTCCAATGAAACAGTAGGAGGCCAGCAACTAATGGAATAAGGGATTATCCCTCTTAAGTTGGATTTCACGGGGGTTTCAGCACAACCACCCGCCGCATAGCGGAACACACACATTCACGTCCATCCATGGCGGCTACAGGACGCAGACTCACTCGGAAGTAGTCGCTAGCAGTCAACAGTAGACTCGCGTCACACCACTCGCGCACGCGCAGTAGGCGCAGACACAATACTCAGTTCAGCAGCGCACGGCATACCGTAACAAAAGGGTATATTGGCAAAAGCCGATTGACATAGAATTTCCAAATGGCAACACACACGCCAGTTCGAAAAGGTTATAGGGGGAGTCTCAAACTACTTAATACTGTCTCAATACTTGTATACTTTTATTACAAGTGTCACGTTATATCGAGTTCAGTCTTAGTACCATAACACTCGGTCCACAACCGTAGTGTATTGCCATGACATACTGAATTCTACTGAAACATCATGTGTCTAAAAATGTGACTCAAGTTGATCCACAACATAGAGCATCTGATTTGTATTTTTACATCCAGAATTTTTAACATATCAGTGAACTTGTATTATATATTGATCACCTATTGTCACTCATAATATTTCACTTTCATATGCAACATTTTTAGCACCAAAGCACTTCGCCTAATTCAACCACACATCATAGTGTTAATTATATATTTGTTTCATACTGTTCTTACTGCTTAGAAACATGTTTTAGGATTTTGTCAAATATTGTGTACTGTTTAAATATGGCTGATGATGACCCCAAATAGGGTTGAAACTAGTCCCATGTAATGTAAATACATGCAGTGTAAATATAACTATGTATTGAATAGGTGGAAAACTTTTATGTTTATAATTTATATGTAATCTCAGTTCAATACGGAGCAACAGCATGAAATTCATAACCCTTGATATAAAGAATATGTTCTTTCTTAAAAATGTATGATTGCCTAGTTGTACTTCCTCTTAAAACAATAATCACAATAATAATAATCTTAAAAATGTAAACTTAATGTACAGGGCAATGACTGATAACTTCTAAACCATTAAGAGTAAACTTATGCAATCAGTTCTGAATTAAGATTAATTGTGAGATAATAATTTTTTCAGGTCCCTAAATACTGAAAGTTCACCTGCACCCAGAAACAACTGTATCCATTCCACCATATTCCGTTACTTTTCCATAGTATATCCTCGTCAGCGTTGTTGACTTCACAATTAGAGTATAGTTCTAGCGTATAGAACCCACACTAGGACTACTGTCTGGCCCCATGGTGAAATGGTTAGCATGCTTGCCTTTGGTCACAGGGTCTCGGGTTCGATTCCTGACAGGGTCAGGAATTTTAACCACCATTGGTTAATTTCGCTGGCACGGGGGCTGGGTATATGTGTTGTCTTCATCATCATTTCATCCTCATCACGATGCCTACGGGCGTCAAACCAAAAGACCTGCACCAGGCGAGCAGAACATATCCTCGGACACTCCCAGCACTGAAAGCCATCCGCCATTTCATTTTTTTGCTAGGACTGTTTGATACGAGAAATAGAATAATTTCAAAGGAAAGCAGCATGATTTGTTCTGGGTGATTTCTGACAAAAGAGTAGTGTTATGAAAATATTGCAAACTTTGTGCTGAGAAGACTTTGAATTAAGGAGATGAGATGCTTGACTACGTGGTATGTTTTGAGCTGTCAGCAGAAAGATGGTGTGGAATGAAAGTAGTAGACAAATTAGCTTGAACGGAGCTTTAAAAAGTAGGAAAGATCATAATATGAAGATAAAGTTGGATTTCAAGAGGACATATTGGGGCAAATATTCATTTACAGAATGAGGAGTAAGGGATTGAAATACATTATTAAGGAAAATGTTTGATATTTTCCAAGTTCTTAGAAAATGTTTAAGAAGACACTAGGCAAACAACTGATAGAGAATCTGCCACCTAAATGCAGATCATTGATTGATTGATTGACCATTAGAATTCAGCAAAAATCCTCGGTCTGTTCCTGTATACTATCTCTTTACTGCATATGTAGCTTTAAGTATGCAATTTAGATTCAGTACTAGAAGTCTGTAGGGGCTGCCTGGGCGAGGCAGTAAAGGCGTGCTCGGTTCGCCTGGAAGGATGTGAGTTTGAATACCCATCAGGAAGTCGTACAATTTAAGAAATGAGATTTCCACTTCCGGAGGTGCACATGGCCCTGAGGTTCACTCAGCCTACACCAAAAATGAGTACCAGGTTAATTCCTGGGGGAAAAGGTGGCCGGGCGTAGAGCTAACCACTCTACCCCATCTAGTGCCGAGGTTATGGATAATGGAAGCCTTTACCTTCCACCCCTCCAAGGGCCTTTGCTTTGATTTGCTTTTACTAGAAGTCTGTAGTCACTATCCAAGCTTTTTCTCCAATTAATTTATCAGTTATCACATAATCAATAACTGTCTTTGATATCCCATCCCATCTATATCTGGTAATCGTATGGCTATCCCGGTTTTTGAAGAAATCATTTTTTTACTGAAAGATTGTTTCTTACACACAAATTTAGAATACATTCACCTATTAAATCTCTTAGCTGTCTTTCTCGGCAAACAGGAATTTCGTACAGTTTAATACAAAGGATTCCTATGGGTAGGATTAGATTTAGTGAATGGATTTTGAATAAAGTGCATGATGGAGAAATTGATCCCACTCTCATTCTCTTCTCAGATGAAGCATGGTTCCACTTACAAATTCTCAAAACAGCTCCATGGGGAACCTCTTCATGATGAGAAATCAGGTTAATGCTGTACAGTTTCTGATGAGAGAATAATAGGACCAGTTGTTTCTGAGGAAAACATTAACAGTGTTTGGTATATGAGCATTTTGTGACTTTTGTTTGCTGAATTAACTGAGAGAGACAATACTTTAACAGTTTTTCAGCAGGGCTCATCATGGCTTGTACAGCCTAGGTTTCATTGCAGGAAACTCAACAAGTGTTTGACAATAGAATTATCAACAATAATATATGGTCCCCACGATTCCCTGATTTAAATGCCTGAAATTTTTTTCTCTGGGGATCATCAAAAGATAAAGTGTATAAAATGGATCTGCATACTTTAGACAAACTGAAGGATACCATTTGCCAAGAGATCAACTCGAATCTGCAAAGTGAACTAAAAAGAGTAATGGGTAGTTTCATAAGATGCTAGAAATGATATATGATATGAATTTCATATTGATCGTTATTGGCAAACATATTACATTTAAAGAGGTATAAATGAGTCCACCTATTAAATATTTTAGTCCAATAACACCTGATTCATATTGACAAATGTCTACTGTTCATCCATCTGGGCCATTTCATTCAAAAGTTCTGGTGGTACATGATGTTCCCCTCAGCCATCCTTTCATAAGATTTGTAAAAACATTACACCTTAAGCACTTATAGGCCACTGCATTTCAAGAATATGACTGGTTGTTCCACACCTACAGTTTTGGTAATGTGTCACTTGACTTGAAGAATCATGTAACTATTTTCATACAGGATATTAATATTTGTCAATAAATTGGAAACACATTGGTCTTATCTTCAAATCTTTGCAACCTAATGACTACCAAAGATTCACAAACTTTTTAAAATGTCTTGTTTCATCATATTTTGGATGTACTTTGTATTTTTCAGTGTTTATCATTTTTATTAACTTTTGCCAATTTTGTATGACTGTGAATGGCTGAGAATGACCTTATTTTGTGGGTCAAAACTAGTCCCAAGATTTTAAAATTAAAATATAGATTATATTTATCATGAAATGTTTTATTGAATTGATGGATCCATTTACACCATTAGAAATGAGTCAAAAATGGTGGCAAGCAGTTCCAGCATATGCTTTAGTGATATGGGTGAATATATTTGAAGTGAATTAAAATTTCTCAGGAAGTCATCCTAGCTTGCTCTAATATTTTCCGGCCAGCAGGAAGTGACAGCTTGCCAGCTGAGGCCTCAGCCTTTCTTCAGATGTGGTTCTGTGGTAATTGGATGATCCTGTATAGACTTCTTTCACATATCTACTTAGTTCTTGGAATGCCATTTGTTTGAGTTCAGAAACATTAATGATGTTACTGGTTTTATATCCCTCTAACTACTTTTGATAGTTTTCGGAGAAATAAACATTAAGCTTGTTTATATGTATTCTTCATATATTTATCCCAGATTCTGTGCAGCATATTACCTTAGTTTTCATCACAAATTGTGTAATTTTATGGACTTGTACGGCTGCCTCCTTGATAACAGATCATCTCACTTCTCACATAACTATTGCATACATAATTCTCAAGTATGTTAATAAATTTTTTTCATCATTTCATCATTTAAATAAAGTATTGTAACACACTAGAATATTGAAATCATCAATAACTGCCTGTAATAACTCAATTTAGAACTTGATTCTCTATTACAGCTTCATGTTTGAAGGTCGGGAAATTAAACTTGTTCAACAGTGTGCTGCCTTCATCACTATGAATCCTGGTTATGCTGGGAGAACTGAATTACCTGACAATCTCAAAGCACTGTTCAGACCTATCTCCATGATGGTGCCAGACTATGGTAATTATAAGCCTTTTTATTTGGCAGTAAGTAAAGAACTGAGTTGTGTGGTATGTAATTGTCTTGGAACATCTGTATCTTTTAAAATGCATAGATATAATCTTACAGTAGAAATCCTTTTTAATGTGCCCGCTTTTAAGGAAATCCCGCTTTTAATGAAGATTTTCGTAAGGCTTAGCCAAATTGTTATATGCACAATGTTATTTAAACCCCTTCTAAAAAACCCCAATATAAGAAAAAAGTCCACTTCTAAGGAATATATTTCACATAAATTATGATCACACATCCCATTGTAACCAAAATTTGCCATAAAATACTTTTTCTAAACTTGTTTTAAATGTTAATTAACTACTGTTTTCACGTAATCTCAGTCTGAAGTTAACGCACTTCACGAAAGCGCTCCTTTTGCAATGTGTGGAACCGTGATAAATTGGCACGGCCTCTGGAAATCACTTTTCTGGCAAGCAGCAGTCACTATCATACTAGACGTTGTTGGTTAGTAATGTTCATTGAACTCTAGGTAGTACTAGAATGACGGCTGTATGGGATCGAAGTGTGGTTTCCGATGAGACTAGCTGTAAGGCCTAGAGGTATGAGTAACATATGCGTGAATGCCGCGAGACAGAAGTAACTTCACGAAATATAAACATTTATGTGGAAGGTCTCATGCAAAGTTCACATGATTTACGGTGAAAGATATATTTCAGAAGATTAAAAGCAATTAGAAACTGAAAATGGCTATCGATATTGAACAAAATGAAAATGTATTCCAGAAAAAAATTACGGAATAAGTAGAAAGTCGTCCCTTCCATAACTTACGCTGCCTGAACCATCATCACTGACCACAAGTGTAAGTGTACGAAATTTAGAGCTGTTCAAGCTCTACAAAAAGGTCCAGGAGGGCATATACTTATCTCTAATTGTTTGTCCTTTAGAGCGATTTTATTTCATAGTTGGTAGGAAAAATAACACTTTTCAAATAAATAAATAAATAAATAAATAAATAAATAAATAAATAAATAAATAAATAAATAAATAAATAAATAAATAAATAAATAAATAAATAAATAAATAAATAAATAAATAAATAAATAAATAAATAAATAAATAAATAAATAAATAAATAAATTCATGAATGAATGAATGAATGAATGAATGAATGAATAAATAAATCAAAATAAAGTCCTCTAGGACTCATTAAGGATTAAAATAACTTTTAAAGTACATAATTTGTATGAACGGTTCAGGAGTTAGGACCATTTTAGTCAGGGTGGGTCGCTAGTTAACCTTAAAATATCCCTTAAAAAATAATTAATTTCATATTGTACATCAAGCCTGCGAGATTTCTACCATCATATTTTACAACATCCATAATAATGGTAATTAATAATAAGGTAGGGACCCTCTTCGGAGGCAGCCCTACCCAGGGAGTGGTGCCCCTGCCTATGTGAGTCCCAGAGCACACTGACCCGGTGTGTAACATCTGGTATGGGTCCCAGCTCAGGGTTACGAGTGAAGACCTCAACAGCATCTACGGCGGAGAAGGTGGACTTCGGTACGGTGGAGATGGCGGAAGGGGCATACCCGTAGCGTCTGTACTCCAGAGGAGCGGCTACAAAAGGCGTCTGTCTCCATGTTAGGGGCGGTCTAATTTTGAACCGGGCAGTAGGTATAAAATGCCTTTGGGTGTGGCAAGCCCATCGTAACAATAGCCTATATGGACAAAGCAGATATGGGCCTCAGAAAAGGTTAGGGCGTCCCCTGCTAAAAGCGACGCGCAGCTCTTCAGGTGCTGGGGGAACTGTGAAAAATGGGCAACCAGCACCAAACTACATCAAAATTGCAACAGTTAATGTACTGACACTGACGGGAAAGACAGAAGAACTGGTTGACTTCATGAGAGAAAAAGATATAGCCATACTTGGACTGTGCGAGACCAAGAAGAGGGGTACAGGGGAGATCCCTCTGAGAGAAGGATACAGGCTGTATTACAGCGGAGGACCTGAAGCAAAAAATGGAGTGGCCATCATACTTAGAAGAGAAATCTAAGAATATCTGGAATATATAAAGTACGTCAGTGATAGGATGATGATGATGAGACTCCAGTTTGAAAATGGCGTGAAAGATCTATTTCAGTTGTATGCCCCACAAACTGGTTGCATAGATGAACATCTAGAGGACTTCTTAGAGGAAGTGGAGAGAGAGATAGAAGATAAGGAAGTATTATTGATGGGAGATCTAAATGCACAAGTTGGAATGGAAAGACAAGGAAAGGAAGATGTTGTAGGGCCCTTTGGATATGGAAATGTAAATCCAGAAGGCGAGTTGTTGGTGGATTATTGCATGAGGAATCAAATGATTGTTGGAAACACCTGGTTTAGGAAGAAGAACAGTCAGAAGATTACAAGGTATGGCTGGGGAGACAGACGAACAAAGACCATGATTGATTATATAATCATAGAGAAAGAACACCAGAAGAACCTTGTAGATGTAACAGCCATGCCTGAAGAAGCCTTTGGTGGAGATCATAGAGTTGTGATAGGAAAATTGAAAGTTGGAAAGATTGAAAAACCCCAATTAAGAAGAGAGAAAAGAATTAAAGTATGGAAGTTGAAGGAGAAAAGCATACAAGAAGAATTTCAAAGGGAAATAATACCCTTGGTACCCAGGACAGAGGTGGGGAATGTTGAAGAGGAATGGAAAAGATTTAAGGAAGCACTGGTTGGATGTGCAGAAAAGGTGTGTGGTAGAACATCAGGAAATGTGAAAGACAAAGAAACACACTGGTGGAATGATAGGGTAAAGATTAAAGTGAAGGAAAAGAAAATGGCATGGAAAGCATGGAAAACATCTAAGACTGAAGAAAGTAGAAGAAAATATGTGGAGGCAAAGAATTTGGCCAAGAAAGTAGTGGAGGAAGAAAAGAGGAAAAGCTGGGCCTTATTTACACAGACATTGAGAGATGATACGCAGGGCAGCAAGAAATTACTGTATGGTATCTTAAGAAACAAAAAGAGAGATCAAGTAAACACCAGATTTGTGAAGGATGAAGGTGGCATAATTTTAACAAAGCCAGAAGAAATAAGAAATAGATGGAGAGAATATTTTCAGAAGCTGCTGAACATAAGAACGGATGACAGTCATTCAATGGACAACCAGGAAAGGCAATTAGTTGATGAAGAAATGGATAAAGAAATTACAATGAATGAAATTGAAATGGCAGTAAGAAAGATGAAGAATGGAAAAACTGCTGGAATAGATGAAATTTCAGTGGAGATGATAAAGGCAGCTGGTGCTGTAGGCCTGCAGTGGACATATTGGGTTCTCAGGAAGGTCTGGGAGAATAAGGAGGTCCCTGAGGATTGGCAAAAAGGAATAATCATCCCAATTTTCAAGAAAGGTGATAAGAATGAAGAACTACAGGGGAATTACTCTAATATCCCATGTTGCTAAGATAATGGAAAGGATACTGGAAAGTAGAATAAGGTTGAGGGTTGAGAAGCAGATACAGGAAAATCAGTTTGGTTTCAGAAGTGGAAGGTCAACAATAGAACCCATTTTCATTATGAGAAAACTAATGGAAAAGCATTGGCAGTATGGGAATGATATGGTGATGACATTCATTGATATTGAAAAGGCATATGACAGTGTCCTAGGACGAAAGTTTGGGACAGTCTGGTGCAAAAAGGAATTGGACAGGGATTAATAAAAATGATCATGGCATTGTATAAGGAATGTTGTAGTTGCATGCAAACACAAGTTGGCAGGACAAGTTGGTTCAAAATAACTAGTGGGCTGAGACAGGGAAGTGTTCTATCACCAATCCTGTTTACATTAGTCATGGATGACATCATGAGAACAGCAAAAGCAGCATATGGAGGAAGAGAAATGAACATGATGTTATTTGCAGATGATATTGTGATTTGGAGAGAAGACGACAGGAAGGTTCAAGAACAGTTGAATGTGGTGAATGGGAAGATTGAAGAATGTGGATTGAAAATAAGTGTAGAAAAGAGTAAAACTCTTGTTATGACTAGAGGTGAGAAAGAAGGGAAAGGTCAGGTTAGACTTGCAGACAAGCACCTGGAAGTAGTGGAAACGTTTAAATACCTGGGGAGTGAATTAATGGAGAATGCTCGACTGGATGCTGAGATTAGTAAAAGGATTCAAGCTGGAAGTTGTTTCTATCATAGTGTAAGAAATATGTTATGGGACAAAGATGTGCCAATGGAAGCAAAGGATACTATGTACAAGATGTATTACGTACCCATAACAACTTACGGAGCAGAAACTTGGACAATGACAAAGAAGGATGAGAGTCGAATACAGGCGGGCCGAAATGAAATTCTTGAGGAGTATGATACAGAAGAGTAGAAGAGACAAAATAAGGAATGAGAAAATCCGGAAAGAAATTGGAGTGGAAAAAATGAATGATAGAATAGAGAAGAGCCGACTAAGATGGTTTGGGCACATAAAGCGAATGAGCGACGAAAGAATGCCAAAAAAGGTGATGGAAATGCAAATCCAAGGAAGGAGAGGCCGTGGACGACCACGATTGAGATGGAAGGATACCATCCAACGTAGCATTATAGAAAGAAACCTGGACTGGGACACAGTGTTGGAGAAGGAGTGGTGGAAAGACCGAAGAAAGTGGAGAGGAACCATATTTGCCCCTACCCGGCTACATCTGGATAAAGGGAAATGATGATGATGATGATGATGATGAATAACTATAATAATTTTAATAATAGTAAATTTTAGAATGTGTATAAATAATTCCATAAGGAAATGAAATATCCTATGTCCAGTCATTATCTGAAAAAGGTGGATCTTCACTAACTATATTTCAATGGTTATGTCTCCGGTGAGGTCAGCTGCCTTAACCTATAACTGCAACGCTTTGCACCGGCTAGGTATTTCCATCTTGCGACTCCAGTCGCTGCTTAGGAATCACGCGGAGGGCACAGAATGAAGAATACCTACAGCCTCATTCACTGCTTTTGTTCCTGTGTGCAAGTTTTGCTACAAGTTATATTTGTGTCTGCGATAAGAGTTGTAATGCGAGTTACAGCGAACTACGTTCATTATGGCTGCTAACGTAAGAAGCTGATTCTTCAGCAAAAGATCGACATCATTAGTGATGTTGAAACCGATAGCCAATTGACAGGAGGCACTTAAACAAACAACTTGCGAAGACACACTTAAGCTGGGTTTGGTCGATCTCCATGCTTCTAATGGCTGGTTTGATCATTTTAAGAAAACGGCACAATCTTTCGTTCCAAAACGTGTGTGGCGAGAGTGTGGAAGTTGATGACAATACAGTTGTGTACTGGATAAAGAGTACGTTGCCTCGACTTCTTGAAGGGTATGATGCTAAAGATATTTTTAATGCCAATGACATGGGAGTGTTGTACAATTTGCTCCCGTCCAAGACATATGCTGTTCGCGGAGAAAAATCCCACAGAAGAAAAAAAAGTAAAGAAAGACTGACAACGTTGTTACCGGTATATGTTAACAGCAAGGAGAGTAAAAAATGAAATGGCATGTGGCTTTTAGTACTGCGAGTGTCTGAGGACATGTTTGGCTCGACAGGTGCAGATCTATTGATTTGATGCCCGTAGATGCCCTGCACATCATGATGAGGATGAAATGATGAAGACATCACATACACCCTGCCCTTATGCCAGGAAAATTAATCAAAGATGGTTTAAATTCCCTACCTTGCCTGGAATCGAACCCAGGATCCCTGTGACCAAAGGCCAGCACGCTAACTATTTACCCATGGAGACGTATGCCCCCACCAATAATTGGAAAATTTAAGAATCCAAGATGTTTCAGGAACACTCATACACTCCCATGTAAATATGATTTTAACAAAAATGCATGGATGACATCAGAGATATTTCTAAAATGTTTACGACGCTTAGGAATAAAAAATCGTACTATTAAGTAGTATTGTAGTGTAGTAGTAGCCTATATTAATTAACTTATTGTTGTGTGATCTTTGTGAACTAACCTAGACAATACTTCTTTCCTTTCATTTTTATTTTGCACTGAATATGTTATCTTATTTTTGCTCTCCTTTTCATTATTTAGTAAAGAATGGCTAAGGAGTGTGAGTGTAGGAACTGTGGGTGTGGCCAGGCATTAAAGAGTATGAGGGAGGAATTGGAGAGCTTGAAGGAGATAATTAGGATTCTCTCAGAGGACAGGAAGGAAAGTAAGCCTCCCTCAAACAATGTACAGGATACAGTATGTGTAACAGAGGGATGGGAAGGAAAGGGGGGAATTGTAGAAGACAGGTGGTCTAATGTTTTAAGGGGAAGGGGATTGCAGGCTAAGGACTACACTCAGGATCAGAATTCAGGACAGGTGTCTGTGAGAAATCCGTACAAGTCACTGCAGGTAGAACAACTGAGGGAAGATGAGGAACAGGGAATAGTTGCCGAGAAGTGTGGAAGTAGGAGAAAGGGAAGGGGTAGGAAAGGGAAATGTGGAGTAGTGGATAGGAAAAGACAGGTGGAACAGGGTCATGGGATGGAGAAAAGGAGGAGGAAGTAGCTTCTGCAGCTCTCAGGAAAGATAGGACTGACCAGGAGGGGAGGGGATCAAATGAGATGGGTAGGGTTGAAGCTCTGGTCAAGGGGGATTCCTCGTTAGACATGTCAGGAAAGTGTGTGGAGGAAAGGGTACCAGGGTAGAGTGTTATTCAGGAATTAGGTTAAGGCAGCTGTTGAGGAAAGTAGAAGAGAAGGAGGAGGGAAAGGAGAAGGTGGTAGTGTTTCACGTTGGTATTAACAACGTAAGACAAGCAGGTATAAGTACTAACACAGTTGGGGATGCGTGGGATCTGGTAAATGCAGCATGGGTGATGTTTGAGGAAGCGGAGATTGTTATCAGTGGAATACTGTGTAGGAGGGATACTGACTGGAAGGTGATTGGGGATTTAAATGAGACTATGGAGTGAGTAGTGGGAAACTGGGAGTGAGATTTCTAGATCCTAATGGGTGGGTAGAATATAGGGATCTGCGCTCAGATGGCCTTCACTTAAACCATAGTGGTGCATATAAGTTAGGAAATTTGTTTAGAAGGGTTATAGGGAGATACATTCAGGGAAACAGGGTGGCCCAGGGAGCTGTATTAAGGGAACAGGGAACTGGAAATCAAATAGGGATGACATGAAAAAGTTAGTGCTCAACTGTAGAAGTGTTGTAAAGAAAGGAATAGAATTAAATAATTTAATAGATATATACTTACCAGATATTGTAATAGGAATTGAATCATGGCTGAGAAATGATATAATGGATGCAGAAATTTTCTCATGGAACGGGAGGGTGTATCGTAGAGAGAATATAGGAATGGTAGGAGGGGGAGTATTCATTCTGATGAAAGAAGAATTTGTATGCTATGAAAAAGTTAAAGATGACAAACATGAAATTTTAGGGGTAAGGGTCATCTCTAAAGATAATAGGCAACTTGATGGGTTTGGAGTGTACAGACCAGGAAAGGGTAGCGCAGATGCTGATTCAGAATTATTTGATAAGATAATCAGCTATGTGGGAAACGGTAAGGAAAGGAACATGATTGTAGTGGGTGATCTCAATTTACCAAATGTCAATTGGACTGTGTTATGCATCACTTGACCAAGCGCCAAATCTCAATTTTCGAGATATCTACACCACCTGGTAGCCGAGGCTTCAAACTACATGGAAAAAAATATTCGTACTCTCGAACATCATTTATATCGAAAATAAATCGATCAGGACCATGCGCCAATCTAAATATCGCCTGAAGATATTTCTGCATCAACTGACCAAAGAAACTCTCATGCAGTTGAATTTTGCATCACCTGACTAAACGACATTTAGCGGTCGCCTGGTCGTGTTATGCGTATTGCTCTTTCCCGCCTTTTTATTCCTGTGACAACAGTGAAGTTTCTCCGTGATTGTCTACCGTCTTCATATCAACAAAATTATTTTGAGAGTGCTTAATAACACTATTCACTTCTGTTTCGGCATGGATCACTTTAGGTCTTCCTCAAGAGCCCATCGAATCGTCGAATTAGCAAGGAAGGAAATCTACTTGCAAACATTATTACAGGTTAGTTGTTCAGTCTACATCACAGTACCACTAGCATACATGACAAATACATGTTACTTATGGATTGTTTTTCAAACAGTTTCACCATTCTATATCCTCTTCTCATTACGCAGGAAGATGAGCTGGATTTACATCCACAGACACCAGCTATTGCAACACCCGTTTACGAATCTCCAAAAGATGTCATTTTCTCCAGCAGTCTGACTGAGCTGAGTCCAAGGAAATACTGTCATGCTACCCAAAGTACTGTTCTGAGGTGTAATACAGCCACGACTAGCAATCCTCAGGATGATTATTCAGATTTAAAACTGAGATGCTCTAGTGATTTAAACTTTGTTGAGGGAAGAATGGATGCAACAACATTGTTGAAGGTAAGTATGATTTAGTTAATGGAAAAGAAACACCATCATATCCTATAGCATTGCCAGGCAGATACTGTAGATTAGAGTCGGATAAGGTTTTTCTAGGAAGAAATACATTCTTACTCCACAATATAGTGTTTCTGTTTTACAGGAAAATACACGGTCTGAAGATCAACAGCAGTCCGTTCCTGTATTACTGGACGAATATCACTTCTCTCATTCCCATACAGACGTTAGTTTCGATAATAGTAATGCTACTAATGAACATGTTGTTTTAGACTCCAGCATCTCTAATTATGCGGCTAGCCAGACCCATTATTCAACTCTTCAGCCAATGAATGAAGCATCTCAGATATTGGAAACTCAAAATAATGATTCTCTGGGAGAAGGGAGACCAAGAAAAGGTCGGAAAAGAAAATATCCATTTCAGAATCGAAGAATTAGGAAGATGAAATGTGTTCAAAATGAAACCTATATCACACAGCGGGGATATCTTATCTTAAAGAACCCAAAGAATTTAGAGAATACATTTGTTCATGTAAATGTCTGAACAAGATAGGAATTGATGCAATGAAAGAAGAGTTTAAAAACTTCTATAGTACTACATCACACGATGCACAAACAGCTCTTATCTGTGCCATGGTAACAACAAAAGATGTCAAACGGAAGAGAGTGAAGGACTCCAACAAAAGAACAGCCACAAGAACTTACACCATCCGCGGTGTCAAAGTATGCAAAAGTTTCTTCTTGCAAACGTTTAGGATCTCCAGTGGAAAGGTTCATCTGGCAATTAAGAAGATACAGTCACCAAGGGGCGTTGTGGACCGTCATGGATTGGCGGGTGGAAAAAATAAACTCCCAGAAAATAAACTGAAAGAAGTCGTAGACCACATAAAGAAGTTTCCACGTACAAATCTCACTATAGGAGAAGCGATGCACAAGCAGAATTTCTTGCCCCTGAAATAACGGTCAATGTCATGTATGATATGTACAAGGACGAGGTTTCAAATCCTGTATCAAAAGCAAGTTATAAGAAGATATTCCTCATGAAGTTCAACATCAAAAGGAAACCACTGAAAAAGGACACATGCAATGTTTGTGACACATTGGAAGTTCAGATCCAAAACACAACTGGATGCGAAGCCGAGAATTTTAAATCAAAAAAAGAAAATCATCTTGAACAAGCCAAAATTGTGCAGGATATGAGATCATCGGACATGTCGAAGGTAAAACAAGATGGCGCCCTGGAAGTTCTTTGTTTTGACCTAGGGAAAACCTTGCCATTGCCTAGAATTCCTACAAATACAGTATTTTATAAAAGGCAGTTATGGCTTTATAACTTAGGAATACGCAGCGGTAAGGATGAAAGAGGACACTGCTTTGTCTGGTTAGAGGGTGAGGCAGGCCGAGGGTCACAGGAGGTATCCTCATGCCTGATGAAATATATAATGGAAGAGCTACCAGCTGTTGAAGAATTAATATTGTGGTCAGATTCCTGTGGAGGACAGAACCGAAACATAAAAATGGTTTTGATCTTAAAAGCTATCTTAGAACAGCATCCCACAGTGAAAAAAATCACTCAACGTTTCCTTGTTCCAGGACACAGCCTTCTCCCCAATGACAGTGATTTCGGGGACATAGAATGTGCACTGAAACTTCAGCAAAGGTTGTATACAGCAGAGGACTACATCAATGTGATGAAATTTTGTAGGAAGAGGAATCCCTTAGTTGTTCACAGAATGAAGTCTGAGATTTACTTGAGAAACAAATCGTGAACCGGAAGACAAATAATTTGAGAGAGAAGATAAACTGGCTGAAAGTAAAAGAGATAGAGTTACATAAAGACAAACCATTTAGCAATTTCTTCAAGCAGGAATATAAAGGACAGCCAGTTGAAATAAACATTCAGAAGAAGAAAGCTGTTGGTCGTCCTTCGCAAAATGGCGTAACCCACTATTTTAGCAGTGTTAACACCTCTGTGGCCGAATGGAAAACCCATTTCAGAAGCGAAGCTCAGCGACATACGCTCTTTGATGTCACTTATTCCAAAAGATGCCACTGATTTTTATCGTAAACTCTGCAGTCATCCGGGTATTGAAGACGATATTGATGGATTTGATTACCAGGAACTTGATTTCATTGTTGAAGAGGAAACTTAGATGAAGCTGATGATACTTTCCATTCCTGTGTCAGATTGAACATTCTGAAGTTTATTTCAATTTCTGTTGTTAGTGATATCAAGTAGATAGATCGGCATAAGTGAAACCCATCTGTAAAATGTCAGTATGTAATAGTGTGGATAATATGTTTCTTTGTATGTATGCTAACGGTATTGTAGAATAATAAACAAAAAACTCATAAAACTGTTTATACGTCTGTTTACCTAGATTATTACCCTTCCATAGTAACAATCCCCAATGTAAAATATAAGTAAAAGCATAACATTAATATGCATCACATGACCAACCGACAAATTCGTCACTTGGTCAGTTGATGCGAAACAGAAAGAATGAATTACATCAGAAATTTAAAATTGACTAAACGACATTTTATGGAAAATCAGACACTTAATGACTTGCTATGCAGTTGGTGATTGGTCTGTAAATAGAACTGACCTTAGTCCTTCTTATGGTGAAAGAAATCTGCCAATTCATTCACAACTCGAATTTATGTGCTAACAAATGCGTTCACGTCAATATCTCGAAATGACAATTTGGCGCTTGGTCAAGTCATGCATAACACCGTCCAATTGGGAAGGTAATGCGAATGACAGGAAGCATGACCAACAAATGCCAAATAAGTTAATATGGGAAGGGCACCTGATTCAGAAAGTGATGGACCAACTAGAGGGAAGAATATTGTGGATGTGGTGCTGGTAAAACCAGATGAGCTCTATAGAGAAACCAAAGTAATAGATGGTATTAATGATCACGAAGCTGTTTTTGTGGTAATGAAAAATAAATGTGAAAGATAGGAAGATATTAAAATTAGGACTATTAGGCAGTACCATATGGCTGATAAAATAGGCATGAGGGAGTTTTTAATAAGTAACAATGATCGGTGGAATTCAGTAAATAAAAATGTAAACAGACTCTGGGATGGGTTTAAAGAAATTGTTAAGGAATGTGAAAATAGGTTTGTACTTTTAAAGGTGCCAATGAAATGAAATGGCGTATGGCTTTTAGTGCCGGGAGTGTCCGAGGACATGTTCGGCTCGCCAGGTGCAGGTCTTTTTATTTGACTCCCATAGGCGACCTGCACATCATTATGAGAATGAAATGATGATGAAGACGACACATACACCCAGCCCCCGTGTCAGCGAAATTAACCAATGATGGTTAAAATTCCCGACCCTGCCAGGAATCGAACCCGGGACCCCAGTAGCCAAGGGCCAGCACGCTAACCATTTAACCATAGAGCCGGACCTAAAGGTGGTAAGGAATGGTAAAGATCCACTATAATATAACAGAGAAGTAAAGAGACTAAGAAGAAGGTGCAGGTTGGAAAGAAATAGAGTTAGAAATGGCTGTGGAAGTAAGGAGAAATTGAAGGAACTTACTAGGAAATTGTATCTAGCAAAGAAGTCAGCTAAGGATAACTTGATGGCAAGCACAATTGGCAGCCATACAAATTTTAGTGAAAAATGGAAGAGTATGTATAGGTACTTTAAGGCATAAACAGGTTCCAAGAACGACATTCCAGGAATCATTAATAAACAAGGGGAGTGTGTATGCGAGGATCTTCAAAAGGCAGAAGTATTCAGTCAGCAGTATGTAAAGATTGTTGGTTACAAGGATAATTTCCAGATAGAGGAGGTGACTAATACTAAAGAAGTATTAAAATTTATCTCTGACAGCAATAACATTTACAGTAAGATACAAAAGTTGAAAATAGTAAAGCAGCTGGAATTGATAAGGTTTTGGGGGATATACTAAAGACAATGGGTTGGAATATAGTACCATATCTGAAGTACTTGTTTGATTATTGTTTGCATGAAGGAACTTTACCAATGAATGGAGAATTGCTATAGTAGCCACTGTGTGTAAATTAAAGGGTGATAGACATAAAGCTGAAAATTACAAGCCAGTCAGTTTGACATGCATTGCATGTAAGCTTTGGGGAAGCATTCTTTCTGATTATATAAGACATGTTTGCAAAATTAATAACTGGTTTGATAGAAGGCAGTTTGGGTTTAGGAAAGGTTATTCCACTGAAGCCCAACTTGTAGGATTCCAGCAAGATATAGCAGTTATCCTGGAGGAGGTCAAGTGGACTGTATCGCGATTGATCTGTCTAAGGTATTTGATAGGGTAGTTCATGGGAGACTACTGGCAAAAATGAGTGCAATTGGACCTGACAAAAGAGTGACTGAATGGGTGGCTCTGTTTCTAGAAAATAGAACTCAGAGAATTAGAGTAGGTGAAGCTTTATCTGCCCCTGTAATAATTAAGAGGGGAATTCCTCAAGGAAGTATTATTGGACCTTTATGTTTTCTTATATATATATATATATATATATATATATATATATCAATGATATGTGTAAAGAAGTGGAATCAGAAATAAGGCTTTTTGCAGATGATGTTATTCTGTACAGAGTAATAAATTACAAGGTTGTGAGTAACTGCAAAATGACCTTGATAATGTTGTGAGATGGACAGTAGGCAATGGTATGATGATGAACGGGGATAAAAGTCAGGTTGTGAGTTTCACAAATAGGAAAAGTCCTCTCAGTTTTAATTACTGCGTTGATGGGGTGAAAGTTCCCATTGGGGATCATTGTAATTACCTATATATTAATATAAGGAAGGATCTTCATTGGGGTAATCACATAAATATGATTGTAAATGAAGGGTACAGATCTCTGCACATGGTTTTGAGGGTATTTAGGGGTTGTAGTAAGGATGTAAAGGAGAGGGCATATTTGTCTCTGGTGAGACCCCAACTAGAGTATGGTTTCAGTGTATGGGACCCTCACCAGGATTACTTGATTCAGGAACTAGAAAAAATCCAAAGCAAAGCAACTCGATTTGTTCTGGGCGATTTCCAACAAAAGAGTAGCGTTACAAAAATGTTGCAAAGTTTGGGTTGGGAAGATTGGGAGAAAGGAGACGAGCTGCTCGACTATGTGGTAGGTTCTGAGCTGTCAGTGGAGAGAATGCGTGGGAGGACATCATTAGACGAATAAGTTTGGGTGGTGTCTTTAAAATTAGGAAAGATCACAATATGAAGATAAAGTTGGAATTCAAAAAGGCAAATTTGGGCAAATATTCATTTATAGGGAGGGGAGTTAGGGATTGGAATAACTTACCAAGGGAGATGTTCAATAAATTTCCAATTTCTTTGCAATCATTTAAGAAAAGGCTAGGAAAACAACAGGTAGGGAATCTGCCACCTGGACGACTGCCCTACATGCAGATCAGTAGTGATTGATGTGATTGATAGTTATTGATAGTGATTGATAGTGATTGATAGTGATTGATAGTGATTGAAGATGGGATCAGCATGAAGGAAGATAGTGCTGGTGATATACAGATGTCCAGCTCATCCTTCAGATACATCTTTCCTGTGGAATATCAAAGTGGTTTTCCTCCTAACTGTACCATTCACCTGCAGCCTTTGGACCTCGGCATTATTCATTCCGTGAAAGTGAAGTACAGGAAGGCCCTGGTTCAAAGAGCTATTTCTTTCCTCGAAGGAAATAAGGAAATGAAATTCAATATACTCCAAGCCATGCATATATTCATAGCAGCACAGCAACTTGTCACAACTGACACTATTACATAAAGTCAGCTTCATGGTCCGCATCACACTTAAACAGATTCACAACTAAGTATTTTTTATTTTCCACCTTGTCGATACACTAAATTGCTTAAGGCAACTTATTGGTTAAAAGTGGTACATGTTTTGTAAATTATTAACATCTTCAGCCACATAACACTGTTTTAGATGAAAAATTCATGTAATAACAAAGTATCAATGCTCTAGAGGAAGTGTCCTTAAAATTAACATAAGATTGACAATATTAAAAACAAAATAAGAGAAATTATATAAATTATTTCTACAATTAAAAGCAGTTGTCAAGGAAACACTTGTATAATAATCCATGGAGAATATGTCCTAATGTTTATTCTTTTCTTAAAAAGTTATAAAAAAGGGGGGGAATTTATAAATTAAAAATTATACATTTATTTGTTGAAATGAAGAAATCTAGATTTCATAATGTGGTCCTATTAGTATTACACATGAAATATTTCTAATTCCTAGTTGTCAATTCTTTCTAAAACTGCTTACTGCCGGAACAGTATCTCCTGTCTTTTTTTTTTTTTTTGTGGTTTGTGTCTGGTGCAGTAGTGCTAATGCATTCTCTCTTGTTTCACGTACTTGAGGAGGTGGAGGAGCGGGGGCTATTGTGTGTCATGAACTTCCTTGTTGTTATCTTCAGCTTCAAAGAAGGAGGAATACATTGGAAGGCTATCTGGAGGTGGATAAATTCCAATTCTTTTCTTGTGATCTTTTTCAAGCATATTCAAATATACCGGAATTTTACCATATAATGGGTTCTTATATTCTATAGCCTCATTAAGGTTATTATTTTTCTTTATAAGTTGGTCTAGATGAATGTATAGATCTTCATACGTATTCATTAAGTTGCCCTTTTTAATTTTTTTAATGGTGGTCAGGTCTTGTTCTATGTTGGTAAATTTATGACCTGTGGGAGTCATGTGTGTTCCCATAGCTGAGAATCTTCTATATTTTTCAGCATTCACATGTTCTAAATATCTTACTTTAAAATTATGGCCAGATTGTCCTATGTATGTATTCTTGCACTCATAGCATGTAAGTTTATATATTCCCGAATCAAAAAATTTATCTTTTTCTGAGAGATTTACTGTATCATGTTTGAAGATACTCTGTTTCATGTTGTTATTTGTGGAAAATGCAATTTTGAAATTTTTTCTCCTAAATAAATTTGTTATTACGTGTATGTTTGGATTATTATATGTGAACTTGATGTATTTCTCAGTTTTTCTAGGTTCGATTGCTAATTTAGATTGTCACTTCTCTGAAAATTTATTAATTATTTTATCCATCATGTTATTTTTGAAATCATTCCAGAGGGCTTGTTGTCAGATAAACAACAGTTCTTTATTCCTTTCAGATTTGGATAATAGTACACTAAATGCTCTGTTAATGTAATAATAATATGCTGATCTTTTCTGTGCCTCAGGGTGTAACGAGTCGTTCCTGATAGTGGTTGGTGTGAAAGTGGATTTTCTGTGTAATTTGAAAGAAAATCCTTTTTCTTCTCTCGTTGTGACTACGTCTAGAAAATTCAGTGATCTTTCTTCTTCTTCTTTTAAAGTAAATTTTATATTGGAATCCAAATTATTCAATACATTAAAAAAAAAAATTTCTATCGGTGAGTCCGTTATCTATTATAGCGTAAACATCGTCCACATATCGTGTCCGAAAATCCAATCCCTGTATTTGATTAATAATCTTCATGTGTTCCAAATAGTCTTAAGTATATATTAGCCAATCTTCCTGATGCTGGGGCTCCCATTGGTAGTCCTTTTGTCGGTAAATTTTATTATTAAATGTAAAATAATTTTGATTTAACACAAATTCTAAAACATTAATAAAATCTTCAATTTCTGGTATGCTTATTAATTAGTTCTTCATTAAATTCTTCGTAATGATTCTGATAGTGTCTTCTATTGGAATGTTTGTATACATGTTGGTTATGTCAAACGAACATGTCGTGTGAGATGATCCAAGTTTAAAATCTTTAGCTAGATTGAAAAAATCCACTGAGTTTTTGATAGGTGTTTTACAATGAAATACGTATTTACTAGATAAGAAATTATGAACCTAGAAGTTTTATAAATGGGGCTATTTTTGAAATTTATGATAGGTCTGATCGGTTCTCCCTATTTATGTAATTTCGGCAGTGCTTTCGCAATCGGGAGTCTAGGGTTCATATTTATTAAAGTTTGCACATCATGTTCATTAAACAAGAAAGACATACTGTTGAATATTTTTTTAAGATCCCTTTGAATACGTGATGTCGGGTCTTCATCAATTGTACTAAACGAATTGTTATTAAAGAATGTTTCTGTTTTTTCAATATAAACATTTCTGTCTAGGGCTACAACTGTTCCTCCTTTGTCTGCTTTTGTGATTATTAAGTTAATTTGCTTGATTTTTGCTTTAAGTCATTTACAATAGCAGAAACAGAAACAGCAGTACAGAATCTACCCATAGATTTACAGAATGAAGCTAGAAAGAAAATTCCTATTTTAGTAAAAGGTTTACAATCACTTTGTGGTGCTAGGAAGGTGGTACAGTTATGCTTTACCAGTCTTCTGAACCTATTTTTATTCACTATAGAATGGTGTGTCCTTTGTGTCACCATATGGAAATGGCTGTTTCCACTGAAATTCCAGAGATTCTACTCCATTTATCAAGACTACAGCAACTTCATCTATTATCTTAGTTTCCTTTACTTTCAACATATTTAACAGAAGCAGATTACATTGTCACTCAGATGCTAACATTTAAAATGGGATAGTATCTACAGTACGTACAGTGTGCTTTTCTGGCCTTGTCTTGACAACTTTGCTGTCACAAAGGCAGATAACCTGCCTGTCATAAGATGTGACAAAAACAGGTCCCAGGGGCTCTTAACTTGGGAGTATGGGTTGTGGTAACCATGGGACCCTCAGCTGAGTCCTGGCATTGCTTCCACTTACTTGTGCCAGGCTCCTCACTTTCATCTATCCTATCTGACCTCCCTTGGTCAGCTCTTGTTCTTTTCAACCCCGATGGTATTAGGTTGCGAATCCTAGAGAGTCTTTCATTATTACCCCTTTCTTGGTCCTTCGTGGCCCTTGTCTTTCTTTGGCTGATGTCTTCATTTTTTGAAGTGTCGGATTCCTTCCATATTTTCTCTCTAATTAGTCTTATATAGAGGATGGTTGCCTAGTTGTACTTCCTCTTAAAACAATAATCACCACCACCAAGGCAGATGACCTGCAGATATTAGAGCATAACATGGTCAGTGTGATGACTTCCTCAGCCATACCATTTGGCTTTCATGACTGGGTCCATTGCTTCTCTTATCAGACAGCTCTTCAGTTTGTCTCTTTGAATCCCGTTCCAGCCCTAAGTTCAAAATTAAAATCCCTGGGCTAGTTAGGAGTCGAACCTGGAGTCTCCACGTAACTCATGGGTATGCTACCTGTACACTGTGGGGCTAGTGGAATTGAATAATACACCTAATAAGTATGCAGGTCACATGATGTTTGTTGTATTACATAATGTGTAACACAAAATATTGCATGCATTAAAATAAACATAGTCCTGGATGTGCCATTGTTGCAGAAAATGCTCTTCAAGACAACTGAATTCAAATGTATTTGTTCTCTTCTTTCAGCTCTCATTGCAGAAGTCATCTTATATTCTGAAGGTTTTGAATCATCAAAACTGCTGGCTCATAAAATGACGCAGATGTACAAATTATGCAGTGAACAGCTTTCTCAGCAAGATCATTATGATTTTGGAATGAGGTATGTGTATACACCATGTTTGTCTCTTAAAGAGCATTATGAGAAAATATCATGCAGAGAGAGAGATTTCTTTGCAATGAGTTGACTGACTTGGATTGCTTCATGAAAGTTGCATGAAAAGTGTACATATTCCTGATGTCATTGTGAAATTTCAAATCATTTATTAACACAGTGAAATATGACATACATATGAAAAACATGAAATTAAACAAAAACTGAATTTTCCGCATGGTTTTTGGGCCATATGATTATTGTCGGGTAGGGCAAAAATTGTGCATGCATTATATCTAATAGTGCTGGTTACTGAAAGTATGATTTGAAGCAGTGTATCGTTCATTCAAGTGTCCGAGTGAATCAAATCGCAGGAACGGCAGGCTCATGGCACACGATTCAGCTGGCTCTTAGCAGACAGTGCTGAGTGGTACACTCACAGATCAGTGAGACACAACACACACACGCTTCATTCTGGGAACACTGGACATTGGCAGGGAGTCGAACCTATGCTGCGAGCGAGATATACAGAGTCATGGTTCGCTGAAAGAATCGTACGCTATAGCGGACTCTACTCCTCAGCTCATTTGAAAATAATACTCTTTTGCATTCACTGTCCTCCTATTACAGCAAGGTTTAAATAATAATTGGGTTTATTTGCAGTGTTAGAAAGGTAGTCAAAACATAATTCCAAAGTAGGTGGTATGTAGGTAGGCTATCAGGTTATTCTATTCATTACTTCAATGAATCTTAGTATTATAATTTAGTTGAGATCTATTAAAGAAACTATTTAAAATAGTTTATGTTGGGTCCACCTTGTCAGTACACTTTTAATGATTGAAAATTATTTATTTTATCATAGATGTTTCAGGAAAAATATCCATTCCCTTCATCAGAGATGTAAATTCAAGGAATAAAACACTGTATATTGTTTTATGATAATAAGTAATGCTCGTGACTACTCAAAATTATCTGTTTTATATTGGAAAGAATCTCTCAGTATTCTCTCAGTTTGTCTGCACCAAGCCTCTCTGGAGACCTCACACTATTTCATTTAAAGGAGGAAAGGCCTTGTAACATCAAAACTTGATGCAGAGATGGCTGCAGGATAAACCTGAATCTGAAAGCTGGAATACGCATATGAAAGCAATTCATAGAATGAAGACCAGATGGCACCAGTGTTAGGGAAATTTTGATTTCTGTGCTTTTATATTATTAGTGATTGGTATCGTCAGAGCCCTTCCACAGGTCTTGTTCAGGAAAAGAATACAGAAGACAGTCATGAATGTTGTTATGTCAGTTTGCTTTAAAGGAGGTTTATTTTATTAAAATAATGTTCGAAATCATTCCTATGTAAAGTGTTTCTTTATAAATTAAGCTTTCTGTAATATTTATATCAAGTACGTAACAACCAGAGAGCTTTGAATGCTGTTGCTGCTATCGTATCAGTACACATTACACAGATGTGTACTGTGCCGTGAATCAGATCACTGTATCGATTCAGTACCGTGAATGGAATCAAATGAATCGATTCAGTAAATGAATCAAATATCCCATCCCTAATATCTAAACACTTTGCATGTGATAACAATTTAGTCATAGTAGTAGAATGAAGATATAGATTCCATTTTTTAATGTTTATGTTTGTCATCTTCTTTAGCATATTATATTGCTCTGTCTACCCATGCTGACTTGCCACTGTATTCAGCTTTGTATTTTTTAATGTTCCTATCTCCTTCTCAGTTTTTTATATTTGTCTTCATCACTCATTTCTCATTTCCAAGTACAGTATATGTGTTTCCTAATAATTCTCTCTGTACTTTGTTCAGTTTATGTATGTACTTCTGGTTACTAAATGGACCAATCCTTATATGAGGCATATATCTGCTTTCCTGAGAACTGTGAGTTTGGTGATGTAGTTCCTGTATGTGATGTTCATGATGTTGAAGGATCTCAGATTCTGATGGTGAAAGTGCTCAAGTTACTTGTAATCCTAATTCATCTAAATGAAATTGTAATTGTTGCTTGCGTTACATGAGAATGGCAATTTTCTGTGATGTGTACTATACGTTATTAGATTACTTGCTACACATTGTGTGAATGTGCTTATGATATATTTTCTAACCTAGAGATCAGATTTAGCTCAGGGGATGGATAGACCTGAAGTAGGTTGTTAGGACAGTGTAATGGGATGGTGGAATGATGTAGGAATCTTCAGGAATAATGTTAAGGATAGCTCATGTTAGTGTTCTTTCAGTAGGAAATGCCATGCAATACAATGTTTTAAGAGACAGAAGTTATTGTGTGCTATATGTGGTTTCAGGTGAAAATGAGAACAGTGTATTATGTGTGGAATGTGCATGTCTGAGCTATAGGAGCCTTTGACATCCCAAATTAATGCTTGAACTTCCTAAGATGAAACTAACGTATTTCCAAACTTCATGCTGGCATCTGCTTTGATGACCTCGTTATTTCCTTCCCATTTTAATTATGAGCACCTTATGGGCTATATTAATATGAAACACATACTTCACATAGCTAGCTACACATGATGGAGGAATAACTAACTTGAGATGAAAAACATAATAATGAAAATGCAGACTTAACGATGAGTCTCCAAGTTAAGGTCCCATGGATGGTAAATCTTGTCTAACATGGGATCATCCCACAGGCACACTATAGCATTTAGCCCTACAGTTTTACAATTGTGTTGATCTCATCTGGCTTGTTATTACTGTCAATGAGACCATGAAACTGACCTGAATATTAGATTCATATTTACTTAGCAACTGTATATACATGTATGAAATTGAACAGTACATTCCTTGAATCAGTCTTCAGTGGTTTAGCACACAACTTCAGTAAATTATAACTTACAGATCTTAATTAGTTTGGGAAAAACAGATAATGAAGGACCTTGAAATTAGAGATGTGAACTGGTGTCGCATATATGAGCAGCATCTGTGGATGGATAGAACAAACTGGAGGAGGCTCGTACACAACTGCACCTGGCTTGCTGGAACGAAGAAATGATGATGATGATGATGATGATGATGATGATGATGATGATGATGATGATGATGATGATGATGAGATCTTAATTACAATATTCCATTCTTACAGCATTATTCACATTAACCACTCAGTATCACATATGGACCACATTTTCCCCTACTACTAACACTCGTGTTTTACTTTGAAAGATAGCTTCCCGAGTGCTCGGTTGTTAGGCTGAATACACCAGTGCCTGGATGAGCCAAAGCACATGGTCACTCAAATCATATCCAGTAATATTACCATTATATAAGACTTGAGAAGTAGCTTATTTATGCTTGAGTGTCTCCCAGCTTGTAGGTAACTGTTATCAACACGATGTCTTCCATAAAGATTTTTTACAATCAGTTCAGCAGCTCTCACAAAGAATGCGTTACCAGCTCGGTGGCTCATAGTGAACAGATGAAGTGCGTATCACTTCCTTCAACAGGTTACATGGTGGAGTTCCGTCCTAACACAAGGTCATGGAAAATTTGATCTAGATCTACCATTTTCCCACAGAATATACACAAAATTTAATATTAGACAGTGCACTCCATCATAATTGTTGTGTGTGTCCTCCGCGCTCAAGCTCCGCAACCCGCCGCATCACCGATGTTTCCAGAGCCTACGAGAGGACTGCACTGCGCCTGGCATGCTCGTCTGTGATGTCAGCCAGCACTATATAAGGAGCGACGTTCCTCGCCTTACCGAGGACTACCCCATTGTCCAACGACCAGCCCACACCGCAAGTCAAACACGGAGGCATTCCTCTTAAAAATGTGTCTTGAACAGGTGGACTAATTGCTGGTTGTGAGGTCTCACCTCCAGACATTGCCTCATCTTTCCTGATTCCCGTAGCCACGTCGAGCCCTGAGTCAAGCATTCTGCTATACTCTCAAGTCCTCACCAGTGCTCCGATGATTATCTTAGCATTCTGCGAATTAAGATATTGATGCAAGTTCCTTGCAAGTCTAAGTCCAATACTAGCATTATACTAACACAACTCTCTACAAGTTACACTTGTTATCCCACAGCAGATAGTTTTCGACTATCCAAGGACATTTCCCAGTGGAATAGACTATCTCCTCAAGATAGGTGTGAATGTGTATATAGGACTCTCACTCTGTAAATATATATTTGTGCCATAGACTTTCAATCTAGCATTTAATAACAGCATTAACTGCGTGCAATCAATCAAGCTTCAAGACAAGTTTCATTATATTTCTTGTAAATACTGTATAAAATGATTGAAGCAATAAACTTTATGTTGTGTTACTGTATACCAAGTTCCTTGTATACAACAATAATTTTAAAATCTTGGCTACAAAAACATGCACTAATTGCAATAGAAAATAGGTATCAGTCTCTCACAGCTGCAGCAGGCTCCATCTGGACATTAGCTGGCAGTCCCATTGTGTCTTAACTTCTCTGGAATTGTGCTACACTTGTCAACTGGCACTCAGTCTTTTATATTTCCAATTAAATTCCAATTTCACTCTGAACTCTATAATCCACTTCTTTAAAAAATAAAATTTTATATAAATCTTACTATTCATTTGTTGTCTGCTTGGTTATATGGTGGGTCATAGAATACAATAATTTTATTATATTCCTTGCATTTGGGACCTAATGTATCACCCTACTTATGGCTGTCAGACATCAGCCATGTCAGTGGACCTCGCTGAACCTCGTTACTTAATATGAAATGGCTCATTACTGTTATCCCCATGAGTTACTGTCATCCCATCAACACAGTAATTAAAATTTAGAGAACTTTTTCTCTTTGTGAAACTTGCAACTTGAATTGTTACTACCCCCTTAACAGCTGCCTCTGTGGATCAGTGGTAGAGTGTCGGCCTCCGGATCCCAAGATAGCGGGTTCAAACCCGGCAGAGGTAGTCGGATTTTTGAAGGGCGGAAAAAAGTCCATTCGACACTCCACGTCGTACGATGTTGGCATGTAAAAGATCTCTGGTGACACATTTGGTGTTTACCCGACAAAATTCATTAAATCTCAGCCATAGACGCCCAAGAGAGTTTCAGTCTACTCGGTCTGCCATCTAGTGTGCCTAGAGTAAAACGGAACATTAAGATTGATGAGCAGACAGCCAGATGGCATCAAATTGAAATGTCTGCACATGGTAGCTGAGGCCATACGATGATGATTATTATTATTATTATTATTATTATTATTATTATTATTATTATTATTATTATTATTATTATTATTATTATTATTATTATTATTCCCTTAACCATCATACCATTGTTTGCTGTCCATCTTACAACTCTGTCAAGGTCTTTTTGTAGTTGCTCACAATCCTGCAAGTTATTTATTACTCCACACAGTATAACATCATCCATAAAAAGCCTGATTTGTGATTTCGGTTCCTTACTCATATCATTTATATATATATAAGAAAACACAGAGGTCCAATAACACTGCCTTGCAGGACCCCCTTTTTAATCATTACAGCATCAGATAACACTTCATCTCTAATTCTCTGGGTTCTATTTTCAAATAATTTAGCGCTACCCATTCAATCACCTTTTTGTCTATTGCAATAGCCTCATTTTCATCAATAATCTACCATAACCTACCCTGTCAAAGGCTTGGTATAGGTCAGTAGTGATACAGTCCATTTGACCTGAATCTAAAATATCTGCTATATATTGTCAAAATTCTAAAACCGAACTACCTTCTATAAAATCAATTAGTAATTTTGCAAACGTGTCTAATATAATCATAAGAATGCTTTCCCAAGGCTTACATGTAACATATATCAAGCAATATATAACATCAGGATGGAAACGATTTCTCACACCATCTAGTAGAGAAGAGTAATGTTCTTCGGACGTATCTACAGAATTGACCTGGGAAGACTCACCAACAAGATAATACCAGTAAGGTTAATTGAGAGCAGGAGAACTACAGTGTGCTGGCACAGGAGGTGAAAAAGGACCTGAAGGAAATGAGAATATACAAGGAACAGAAGTCAGCAACAGGGAAACTTACAAGTCGAGAATCAATTATCCTAGTCATTATCATTGGCTGTGTTCTTCAGACATATCTACAGGATAGACCCAGGAAGACTGACCAACCAGATAGTAAGGCTATTTGAGACCAGAAAAACTGTGGTGTGCTGGCATCAGAAGGTGAAGAAGGACGTGAAAAAAAATGGGAATACAAGAACAGAAGTCAGCAACAGGGAAACTTACAAGTCGAGAATCAATTATTCTGGTCACTATCATTGGTATTCCTGAGACATTCCTCACACATAACTAATATGTGGTCCATACACAAGAATTTATGAAACTTTCCACAGAAATACCATTTTTCTGTGTTTCTCATGGCATTCTCGATATCTTCCATGTGTTCCTTTTCCAAGCTGCTGCTCTGTGGTGGGTATAATGGCTTATCCAGTTAACGATGCCTTTTTTTCTGATTGCCTTTGGGAGCTTAGTAGATACACTTCTCAGAACAACGTGATCCTTTTGAAGTTCAGAGCTAAGCATTTTCAAGAATTTTCTTATCAGCATGCTTGGACATTTATTTCCCAAGTATATCATCATGGCATTGATATCAGCCACATTCAGCATGCTACAAAAAATTATCACTGCCCAAGGTCTTGTATTTCTAGCACAACTGCATGTTGCTCTCATGTAATCTATCTCAACACCTCCCTTGGTTAAGTTGGAGGAAGTGATCATTTCTGGTTTCCATTGTTCATCTATACTACCTTCAATCCTGTTGTCATTATGGAGGGTGGATATAAACAACATATATTTACTTGGTTTTGACATGTAGCCGAGCTGAGTGGCTCAGACAGTTGAGGTGCTAGCCTTCTGACCCCAACATGGCAGGTTCAATCCTGATTCAGTCCAGTGATATTTAAAGGTGCTTAAATACATCAGCTTCATCTCAGTAGATTTACTGGCAAGTAAAAGAACTTCTATGGGACTAAATTCCGGCACCTTGGCGTCTCAAAAAACCGTAAAAATAGTTAGTGGGACGTAAAGCCAATAATATTATTATTATTGGTTTTGACATGTAGAAGACAAGTGTGCAGTTCTCTTGGAAAACAGACCGGCTTAACATAACTACCATTATGATTTAGGAAGCCTGGTGGTATTTAATGTTGTTAAAATTCCAACGTCCATGAATTTCTTTCTCAGCATTTCCTCTGCCAATTCATAGCTTGTGAACCAGCTGCCCATGGTTATGTTGCAACCTGATCCTTGTTGTACTGGCTCACTTAAACGGTCTATAACATCAGTGAGCCTAATTTGATGGGTCCATCAGGCTGCATTCTTATGTAGACTTCCATATTAGATACATAAAACATAGAAGCATCAACCAAAGCATATATTATATAATCCAGTATAGGCTTGGCTTGCTGGGTATGAACTGTCTGAAAACTACAGTGGCCTCTGAAAGGTTAAAGTTTTTCTTCAGCGGTAGCATATTCCAAAATAGAGTAGCAAATTTGACAACTACTTGATAGGAATAAGTTTACCTGACTTATTTCGAGCCAACCTGTACTTGTTATTGGTGCAACATCTCTCTCCAGTTAATAGCCCTGTCTCACACTTTCAATATACATAGGCCTATTTCTGTTTTTCACAGGCTGGGCTGAGTGGCTAAGACGGTTGTGCCGCTGACCTTCTGATCCAACTTGGCAGGTTCGCTCCTGGCTCTGTCCGGTGGTATTTGAAGGTGCTCAAACATACCAGCCTTCTGTCGGTAGATTTACTGGCACATAAAAGAACTCCCGTGGGACAAAATTCCGGCACCTTGGCGTCTCTGAAAACCAAAAAACTAGTTAGTGAGACATAATGCCAGTAACACTATTATTTATTATGTTGTCCACAGTTATTTCAATTATTTCTAGCATTTCGTCTGTTTTGCTTCAAACTTTCTCGAGCAGTCTGGACTTGGTTTCTTTATTATTGAGAGAGGTGTCACAATGTTGTGAGATCGTTTAAATGAATGAATGAATGAATTAATTTCTAATGGGAGCAACATTCTTCCACTCGGTTATTTTGTCTCTCCCCTGATAATAATTTTGTGAATCACCTGCTGAATATTATTCCTGTGCTTCTTCACTACTACCGAGTTTCTGTTCAGTATCAGTGTCCTCTTCTCTTTCCCCCATATGTTCCTCCTTATAAATATCAGCTGTATCCACTTCTGGTTCATTGGGATCTGATCTAGAATCCATAATGGTTTCCTTTTTTTTTTATATCAGTCAGGGAGGTTCACTATCACTATCACTATCAGCCATATTTAATCGTTTTTACGATGTGGCCTCTTTAAGTCCGAAGCAAGGTAGGTTTTCATGAGGTCTCTCCATCTGGGACGGTCTTGAGCGATGTTCTGCCAATTGATCCCAGTAATCTTCCGGATGTCTTTATCCCATCTGTCCGGTGGTCTTCCCCTTGGTCTGAGATGATCTTTCGGACACCACTCAAGCACAAGTTTTGTCCACCTACCATCAGTTCTCCGAGCAACATGGCCTGCCCACTGCCTTAATAAATAAGTAAATGAATGAATCCAACCCTTGTCCCGTTTCTCTGTGAGGTCGGGTATGAAATAGTGAGTTGTTTTAAGACTGGATGCCCTTCCTGATGAAAACCTCATCAGAGGAGTTAATGAGATGAAATGAATCACACGATATATGGTATTAGGAAGGGAGAGGGTGAAACCCAGTGCTGGCACATAGTATACTCCTATCGAATAGCACCAATAGGTCTGCTCAAGACTTAACATCTCCATCCAGCAGATGAATCGTAATCAACAGCATCAAATGCCCTCACTCCATATGAACACTCTGCAGAGGCATGCAATTGTGTACTACCACATCTCCTACACTGCCGGCAAACAAACTGATCGTGAAATTTTTTTACCAACGGGACTCGTACTGGCTAACCTCGGTATCAAACCATAGAGACTTGATATTCTAATGATCATGGCCACCAGGCAGGTTTAAATGAATTAAGCTTATGCAAATAGTGGAGAACACTCAAATGCACAGTTGGGGAATAGTACGGTGGGGAAGAGCGATGAGAAGGAAGGGGACAAGCACTTGGAGCCAAGGACACAAACATACATAGGAGAGTGTAAGCAATGATATTTTATAAGCCAACCCATATGAAACATACAATCTTACCGTAAATTGTAGCATTACTGTTATGTTATTCACTGTCACTATTTCCACATATAGGATCACTTGTAGATAATTCCCCTCCCAATGTTTCTTCATCTTCTTTAGTCATGTCACTTTCACTTCTGCTTATAATGTCAGTTGATTTGTTATTACCTTTGTTTGCAGTATTGGTATTGCTTCCATTACTGCCACTATTCGAGTCCATGTCACTTCGCACATTTATGGTCATCTCCTGCACTGGATCCAATAAACCTTCATTTGAAATATATTGGTCTTCAAATTTCATTACGTGCTTGCAGCGTTTCTACCAGTCCACTTTTGTAATGGAAACAATTTGTTCATTCTAAAGTTTTAATAACGCATCCATTCTGAACATCATATTATGCTCAGAAATGCCATTCTTGACTCTTGCTCAATATCAGCCCCATAGGATTCAATTTTTGGTGGTATTGAAGAAGACGTAACATGGTATGACCATGGTATGGTATGGTATAACCAGAACATCATTTAATAAACCAGCTACTCAAGATTTCATTCCATACCCCTTCAGGGCCTCTTAAAAAGTGATGCCATCTGTCAGGCCAGGAGATTTGTTATAGTGAAGGTGATACAGAGAAGGATAAGAGGAAAAGCGGCCGTGGCCTATAACGGGATCTGTCTTGGCATTTGCCTTAACGCAGGATAATGGAAAACCATGGAAAACCATTCTCAGCACAGTTGACGGTGAAGACCAGCACCTCTCCACCTCCTGAATGCAGGGGTGTAGAGCCACAGACCAGCTGTGGCCACCTTATCTCTGCATCCACTGACAAGACATCATTTCTCTCCTCATTGAGTTTGATGTGATGATGATGATGATGATTGTTATTTAAAGGGGTCTAACATCTAAGGTCATCGACCTCTAATGGTACAAGATGGACGACATGATATGATAATTAAAATTTGAAGCATTTTTTTTTTTCACTTGGCTTTACGTCGCACCGACACAGATAGGTCTTATGGCGACGATGGGATAGGAAAGGGCTAGGAGTGGGAAGTAAGTGGCTGTGGCCTTAATTAAGGTACAATCCCAGCATTTTCCCAGTGTGAAAATGGGAAACCATGGAAAACCATCTTCAGGGCTGCCGACAGTGGGGTTCGAACCCACTATCTCCCGATTACTGGATACTGGTCTCACGCAACTGCAGCTATTGAGCTCGGTAAATTTGAAGATCTATCCACTGACTAAATTTAAAACAGATGATGATGAGCAATGATTGTGAGTTTAAAATAATCGGTGGATTTAATTTGCTATGACTTATTTGTTGTAAAATTATAGATGATAGATTATGGTAGAATAAGACATAGCCGTAAAATGGAATAATATATCATGCAAATTAATATTTTTAAAATTTCATTAAAATATACAAACACAAACTAAAACAGAGCCAATTTTTAAAAAATGCAGTAAACAATAACATAAAGACCAATACGAAACACTACATTTATATATGATGAAACAAACCGTTATCCCTTATAAAATGGATGGCGAGGTCTATTGACTGCTCGTCATCTCGTAGGATGAGGAAGATGGTACTCGGGAGTTTTAGACTATGGCGCAGATTGACCAGTTACATGCACTCCGTAAGGATGTGTACCATGGTAATATGATCGCTGCAAGTACACACTGGAAGGGGGTCTCCCTTCAGTAAATAGGAGTGCGTTACTATACTGTGGCCAATCTGAAGACGGCACCACTGCTTCCCTCCAAGAAGCCCGAAGGGAAGTTCTTCATATCTTCATTTTACCATTTATTGCTCTCAGCTTATTTGGAAGTGGAGTGGCCTGCCATCCCATCTCCCAATGAGAAATAACCAAATGTCTCGTCTGAGAGCAAATATCACTTGCTGGAACCCTGTAAGGCAATGGGAGCAATATAACAGCCTCCTTGGCAGCCTTGTCAGCTAATTTGTTTCCCTCTAAACCAATGTGGCTTGGGAGCCACATAAACCTGATTCTAGTGCCGGCATCCAAACACCCAGCCAGCAGGTCCTGGATCCGCTGCACCAGAGGGTGCCGAGGGAAACTTGTACCAATAGATTGTAACAAGCTCGAGGAGTCAGTACACAGCAGAAAGTGCTGGTGCTCATCGGACAGCATGTAGCACATAGCTTCACAGATACATAGAGCTCTGCTGTGTACATATTACAGACTTCTGGTAAAGGAAAAAGAAACCTGTTATTGTCGACAACGAATGCACAGCCTACTTTCGTTTCTGTGTAATGCGCCGGACGCGTGTCACGCCACAGGGCTTCATGTCTTCCATCAACTCATCGTCAGTGTTCAGGATGAGATCGTGGTGGAAGATAACTCCACAAACTAGATTCAAGGTGTTGTGCTCCTCCACTTTGGCAGGAATATCGCCATGTTTGCACTTGAGCAACCAATCACCTTGCACAGCAGTGTGTGTCCTTAGCAACAAACTACCGTTGCACATTTTTTTTTTTTTTTCAGATCTTCCAGTTCACCATAGACACCTTCTATGTGCCTACTAAACAAAATAGACTTTACCAGCTTGAAGTCACTTTCACCAGTTCAGGTAGCAACCAGAAACCTAGGGAGGCTGGATCCCATTTCTTCACGCTGCGCATTTTCCCAGTGGGTTGAACCTCTCAAGTAAGGAAAAGTTAAAGACTTTGGTGGGGGACCACCTTGGGCAGGCTAAAGACGTTTCGAAGCCATGCCCGAAATTATCCTCCCCAAATGCCACCCACGCTGATCAGGGGCCTCTGTAGCCCAAACAAGCAGCCAAGGCAATACTCACCTGGTTGTAGCAGGTATTGCCTGGGGTCCGATGTTCGACCATGCCTACTATGGAATGACTGAGCCAATGAGCATTAGGACTCCCTTCCTCCAATCACTCGCAATAGCATGTACCCCATAGTGTGTACAGAGTAAGAAGTATAGATTAAAAAATAAATAAACAATTAATAAAAATACGTCCTGGCATTTGGCTGTGTGGGAACCTGTGTTGTCAGGCAGATACTACCATGCGGGTACATGACACTCCCACCCAAATGGCTCCCGGGGTCACCATAGGGCTTTTGAGCATAGTCGCACATGTAAGAGGTCCATCTCCGAGCATGACACACATCAAGAATTTTGAATTGGTCTACAACTAACCCTCAAAAGAGGGGTGGGAGGAGGGGGACTGATGGCCACATGACCCTTTTAGTCGCCTTCTAGGACAGGCAGGGATTACCTGTGAATGTATTCAGACCCTCCCATCCACAGGGGGTCCAACACATGATACTAAACCACAATCAATGTTCGTGCCAAAGTTGCCCCTTTTAGTTGCCTCTTATGACAGCCAGGGGATACCGGGGGTGTATTCTACATCTGCGTGCCCCACCCATAGTGGGTGTTACCCATTTAGTCGCCTCTTAGAACAAGCAGGGGATACCGTGGGCGTATTCTTCATCCACGTCCCCAACCTGCAGGGGGTGAGTTTGATGTGGGAGCACAAGTTAGCTGCTTGTTGCAGTAAGGAACATTATTTATAACGAGGACAGTATGAGGTAGTAAATTAGGTATTAATCTCTCCCTGAACAACTTTTCATAATTTGTGAAGTCCACGTCATTGTGATAATCCCCTGTTTTCTGGCCAGTTTTAAAACCTACATAGGCATTCGGTACAAAACTGTCATCCCTGCCAGCGTGGATGATAGTAATTCTGTTACCTTTTGAAACAGGTTTAAACAGGCCATGCATTGAGTGACCATGGCAGTGATATCACTGTGCAACAGAACATGAAGGTACTCCTTCCAGTGAATCTGAACACGAAGTTTATCATATACTGTTAGGTATGTGACTTGATGTTTATAAGGGGAAGAATGTTACCATGTGATACAAGAGTATCATTCTTCAAAGAGGCCACACCAGGATGCAAAGTATTGTTATTCATTTGCCAGGTCCCAAAGGAGAAGCTCGAAATGCAAAAACTGCTATTGATTGTTGGAGGCTAATTGTAGCATATACAAACATTTATATTAAGAGGATGAAGTCCAAATTTCCTAGGTAATGAGATGCCACAGAAACCAAAAAATCGGAAATGAAAGCTATGTTCTGACTTCTGTGCCATGCCAGTATGCTGCAGTCAGTATATCTCAATACAAGAAATCTTTGGGCCACTGATGGCAGTGGTGTTGACATTTTCATTGCAACGATCTCCAGGATCTGTATTATTTCTAGAGATCAGAGATGCTCGATGGATAAACTTGTGCCTTTATGTGAAGTTACTGAAATATTCAAGCAGAACATACAGAATGCTTACACAAACAGTGGACATGCCACAACTGACGAGGAGCTAGATCTTTTTCGTGGTTGCTGTGGTTTTAGACGGTATATGGCCAACAACCTGGCCAAATACAGCATCAAGGTATTTTTATTGGCTGAGGCTCATACATTCTACATAAGTAATTTAGAGGTTTATGCTGGACAATAACCGGAAGGTCTATTTTGGCAGGATAACAGTGTACATTCTATAGTGAAGCGACTATTATTTCCAATTGATTGCACTAGGAGGAACATACTCATGGACAATATTGGTTCATAAGTGTGCCAATGACAAATAATTTACTGAAAACCCATAGGTGTAGGTACTCCAAGGGTAAACAAATGTGAAATACCACCTGAACTCGTGTCTTCCTAAGGTAGAGAGCAATTTTCATCCTTGTTCTGTTTCATAAATTCGGTCACGCTTACATCATATGTTCCAAGGAAAGGATAACTGGTTATTAGTTGCCTACAATATAGATCCTAACACTGGACATATGAAGAAAGCTGTGATAATGACATTCTATAATGAAACCAAGGGTCAGATGGACACTGTTGGTGAGTTATGTGGGTCATACATGGTGTCCAGCAAGTCTTTCCAATGGCCATCAACTATATTTTTAGATATTTCAACATTGCTGGAATATATACATTTGTCATTCATAAGGCTAATCATGCTGGAACACTTTGAAAGACATTTCCTTAGAGCTCACCAAGGAAAAAATTGTATGAGCTACACTAACTTCTCTACCATCAGATCTTCAAGCCCAAATGCAGTGTTTGAACATAGTTTTGAATGGAGTAGTTAAAAAAGAAGATAACCAGCCAAGAGAACAGCGCTGAGCTGGACGGTGTGAGAAATGCCCTAAGAAGAAAGATTGCAGAATGCAAACATCATGTGTAATGAGCAACAAACTGATTTGTAACCAACATAAAGTATTTCTCACATTTCTCAGTGTTGTTACCAATCACTGGTCTAAAGCTAATATAAACTTCTGATTGCAAGAAATAGACTTGATAATTCTATGTTTATGTGTGATTTATGTAATGTATCTCAAATTGTTTACCTTTTTCATTATCACATCAATAATAGCTTTTTATTGGGTCTAATGTACGTAAAGTACAATAGTCATATAACTGAATGATGTGTTTCATATTGATAAAAATGGAGATACAATGAACTTACATTTGTATAGATCATGTAATATGAGGAAATGGGTTGTGCAACACTTTTAACTTAATTTTCTACCCACAAAATATTATTAGATTCTGATATTAATACAAAGATGGTATTTTGCTTCTTGAAAACAAAGTGAAAAACTGTTCAGATAAAAATTACACAGATGGTTCTACTGGTTTTCCATTTTTACACCAGGAAAATCCTGGGGTGATACCTTAATTAAGGCCACGGCCGCTTCCTTCCTGCTCCTTGCCCTTTCTACTGTCATCATTGCCTTAAGGCCTTCCTGTGTCAGCACAACGTAAAGCCAATTATTTTTTAAAAATTACACAGTGCACACACATACAGTACGTTACAAAACAGAACACACATCCTGTTGGGTTAAACACACATGAAATTCTTTTGAGCTCTTTTAAATTCAGAATTTTAAGATTTCTTTTCTTTAGAAAGTTTTGAGAAAATATGAATTTGTGACAGGAAATTTCATGTAAATGTGCGATGGCAAATCATACACATCATACGGTGTAACAATTCTGCTATCTGTGAGGCAGGAATTTCTTTTAAGTGGTCAGTTTGACAAATGCCATCATCATACAGATTTTTGTTCAGAGTTTGTAATTTTCATATCAAATGCATTCTGCAGTGGTTCTTCTAAGGCTTAAGCAGTTCTATTCCAGAGTTCCATATTAAGAATAAATTGTTTGGCAAAGGCAGTAAATGAGCCTGGAATTACTCGGAAAGCAGTCTGTAACTAACCACTGGATGAGGATGATAATCACTTTACTATTTGTTCATTCTTCATTATAAACACTAATGGGTTAAATCAGAACTGTTTGTTCTTGTATGATGGTAAGTAGATGTTGGCAGTTAACTGAATAACACTTTCTTGGAATATGTCATAGTCATAAAATATGTTGTTTGTATATTACAGGGCTGTGAAGAGCGTACTTGTCATGGCTGGCTCCCTGAAGAGGCAGAACCCTGATAAAAGTGAAGATGTAGTGCTAATCAGAGCACTGAGAGACAGCAATCTACCAAAGTTCTTGGCTGATGATGCTAACCTCTTTCAGGTTTTCACTTTTCATTCTAATATATAGCATTGCTCATTAACAAAATCTTCACTTAACGTTCTTATACTACTCTATAACCCTAGAAATGTTAAAGGTCAATTTTTTTCCTATGTTATGCACCTGTCTGTAGCAGCAGTACCAAAACAATTAACATTCAAAAAAGTCACGTTAAAGATACCCTAAGTGACAACTACTGACATAAGGCACATACTGAGTTGTTAAGCGTTCTTTGAAGTTTTTTTTTACTGCTGTCAGGAATTCTGTATCTATGTAAATACTCCATCCTCTTTGCATTGGAATTTCATTTAAAATATAGGATTTTTATCCACCTTATTCAGTACACAATGTTGTTAACTCTAAAATGAACACATGGATAGTCCAAACTTCTCGCTTTACATGTCTACTCATATTATTTTCTGTTGTGACCCTAGTTTTGCAAATATTCCAACCAAACTTTTAACACATGGATAGTTTAATTTTAGAGTTAACAACATTGTGTATTGAATAAGGTGGATAAAAATACTATATTTTAGTTGTGGTTTGTCAATATGGACCAAAGATGTTTATCATATGTATAAAGAAAATTGGTCAAGATGGTGATTCAAGATGTCAACATTGTTGGCAATATTGACCTTATTGTGGAATTAATAGATGAAGGAAACGATTTTAGTAATATAGAACACAGTCAAAATAATGGTAATAATACAAGTAGTGACAGTGAGAGTGAGCTAGAGCAGACTCAAATGCCGGAAAATGGTGATCGCGCAAGTGACTCCGAGGATTATGTACTTCTTCAACGCTGCTAATGCAGGTAGAGGTGGGCCTAAAATGCTAGAGACAACTAGAAAACTATTACAGAACTGAAGAGAAAGAAACCTGCTGAGGAAGAGGAGAAAGAATAAAAAGAAATCCACTCAATCCACTTAACCTGTCCAAACTTCCCCCTCTACACATCTACTCATATTATTTTTTGTTGTGACCCTAGTTTTTTTTTTTTTTTTTTTTTGCAAACATTCCAACCAAACTTTTACTAATGACTGAGAAAATATCAAAGAGCAATTTTGTATGTATTAGATTTTTCATCTTAAATAAGTGTTTTTCTCGCAGTTGTGCCTTGAATTTTGAATAGTTTTAAATTTTATTTTGTTTTTCAGTTATTAGAGTGATTGTTTGATCTTTCCATTTCATGTATGTAACATAATTTTCAGAAAAAAAAATTGTGGTAACTGTTAGCATTTAATCCATAGGCTACAAATTGCAGGTTTATGTGCTGGCAATTAAAGCTGGCGCTTGTAGGGTTAAACAATTCAGAGAAACTTCTTTTTCAGAACCTTACCTGTATCCAATATTAGATTCCATATTTTCCTTTTAAAGCAGACCTGGCCAACAGCTGGAAACTGCAGATTATGATGATGATGATGATGATGATGATGATGATTTTCCTTTTAGGGCCTGAATACAAATGATTCATCAGTGAGACTCATCATCATGCAAGAGATGAATCAGAGTATCTCACTGTATCCCAAACAGTAAAAAACTTAGAGCCAAATCAGAATCCTTTCTGGCAACATTTAACATAAATTCCCTTACACAAACTAGCAAACTGGAAACCCTCACCAAAGCAATATACAGAAATCAGATATCCATAATTGGGTCAGTAGATGCAGGGTGGGTTGCAGCCCACAAATTGCCACAGTTGGTCCGTGGTCCAACAGCTCTGCACTCTGATCGGCCAACCAAGCAGAGGAGGGGTGCCAACCGCTTTACTGTGGCTCTACGCCTCTGCATTCAGGAGACGGGACAGGGCTGGACCTCACGGCTATCCCCAACCGTCGGCTGTCCAGAGAATGGTTTTCTGTTCTCCTGCACTAAGGCAAATGCTGGGACAGTTCCTAGTATAGGCCATGGCGGCCAACCCCCCTCACTTTCTCCTTCACCATAACAAATCTCCCGGCCTGAGAGATGGCGTCACTGTCTAAGAGGCCCGTCTCCCCCTTCAGGGGAGGAATGAAAACATTTGTGTAGTAGTAGTCCATAATTGCCCTACAGGAATCATGGTACCTAGATGAAGAAATCTTCGAATCGAAAGGTTACCATTTCTTCAAGAGCAGATCTCCAAAACAGATCTTCAGCAGATCTGTGATGCTTGGAACTGCGTTTGCTATGAGAACCAGACTCCTTATGTTGGTTGTAAACTTTGAACCAGTGAATGAGAGATTATCCATATTAACAATCAAAACGGCCAACAAGTTCTAATCCTAGTGAACACACATGCCCCTACAAATGATATAAACAGGTCTAACCCAGATGAACTGGATAACTTCTAGGACCTACTGGAAGAAAAACTAGCCAAAATTCCCAAATACCATGTGAAACTTCTTGTGAGTGACTTCAACACCCAATTAATTCGAGAACAAAAATACCAGAAAATTATAGCAAATTACCCCACCCACAAAGGAACCAACCAAAACAGCAAGACACTTGTCTCCACTTGTGAAAATCACAACCTGCAGGTCATGTTGACCCACTTTCACCATCTACTTAGAAAGCAGATGTACAGGCAGTCTCTCATCTAAACCACCTGAGAGTTCTAAATAGATCATGTTGTGATCTCCAGGAGAAACAACCCTGAGATCATGAAAATCAAAGTAAGAAAAAAAGGCATAAACATGGTCTCAAGACCACATGTCTATAATCAAATTGAAACCAATCACCAATCACCACAAACACTAGGAAGACCACCAAACAGATGTTATGCTTTGACAATGATAAACTTTAACAACAGGTCATGGAGTTCCAGGAAAAGGCTAGACCAAACGACTGTTATTATGCCATCTTAGAAGCTCTGCAGTTTGCACTGGCTGATGATAGAAACTCGTTAAGTTCTCTGCAGTCTATTGACATCTGTTTCACACAAGATGCACTGGTGCAGTAGATTCATGACCTTCTAGCCAGGTTATGAGATGCTGGCACCAGAATCACTTTTGTGTGGCTCCCAAGCCACGTTGGGGTTGCGGGAGATGAACTTGTGGATAAAGCTGCAAAGGAAGCAGCACTTTTACCTCCAGGACCTATGAATGTACCTGCTAAAGATATTTGTTCTCAGCCACATCAAACCATCTTGGTGTCTTGGGAATTGGAGTGGCTAGCTATCAGAACTCCAAACAAACTGAGAGCAATTAAGATGACAACTACCGTGTGGCGGTCCTCTTTTCAGCCTTCAGGGTATAGTATTGTGTAGGCTGAGGATATGTCACGGACCATCTACACACTCTTATCTACTAAAGAGGGAAGACCCTCAGTGTGTTCTTATGGTGCCGACTTCACCATGGTCCACATCCTCATAGAGTGTGCCAATCTCTCTGGCCTAAGACGGAGCCTTGGCCTGCAAGAAACACTCAAACACATACACATACTAGCCGATTATGCGACTGCTGCAATACCATGGTATTGAAAAGGTGGACCTTTAACATTTTCATTTTACTGTAATCCCAGTTCAGTACGGAACAAAATGAAGTTTCTTTCAACTAATGTTGATCTTGTCATACACTTTATGTGCGACAGTGGATTAATCAAGGGTATGTATATTGCAAGTGTTCTATTACTCATGAAATTCACGTTCCCTTTTGATTCGTTAGTTAACTTTTCGGTTTAATACAATACCTTTTTGTTTTATATTGTACTTCGTTTTCAAATTCCTTCATTCAATAAATAATTTTGTTTTATTTTAAATTTCTTTTCCACTTAATTTGTGTAGAGAAGATGATTACCTAGTTGTACTGCCTCTTAAAACAAATACCACCACCACCATCACCACCACTGTGACTTTAACAACATCAAAAGGTGCCTGATTGAGGCTGCCGAAGTAGTTGCAGAAATCAAAAGAAGAAAAAAAAAAAAACATGCCTGGTGGAATGATACTTGTGAATCACTCCTCAAGAAAAGGCACAATGCATGGAAACATTATTACTCAACGAAATCAGAAACTGACGGGAAAACCTACAAAATACAATGGGCCCAAACAGCTAGAATGATCAGATCTGAGAAAAATGAGTATTAAAAATCACTTATTGAAAAGATAGACCAAAACTTTAAGAGAAATGAAACCAGAGAGTACTACAGAACATTCAAAACAAAACTCGCAGCCTGTAAGTTGCTGTTGCTACGCTTTCAGCAAAAGGACGGTACACTGGCAACTTGAAATGGAGAATATAATATTCTAGCAGACTACTTCAAGAATCTACTAAGCTGTGATAAACCCTAAAGGCCCATTGAGACCAAGAAACCCATACTCAGGTGTCCAGAATCCAGACCACCCAACAAAGATGATATCAAATGCCACATTGCCTGTCTCAGAAATAACAAAGCACCTTGAGAAAACTCAGTAGTTGCAGAATTGTGGAAATATACCCATGAGGAATCAGTTAAAATCTTGCAAAAGCAAGTAGAAGAAATTCTGGATTCAGGAAACCCTACCCCAAGATTGGAACAGTGCCCTCATCCATCCATTTCATATGAAAGGCAGCATGATAAACATCAACAACTAAAGAGGTATATCCCTTGCTATTGGTAACCTATACAATTCTCTCATTTATCATCATGAAGTGTTTAGAAGCTCAAGTCGAGCTTCAAATAAATGAATGCATAGGGGGCTCCATGAAAAGTTGCTCTACAGGCGAACAAATCCATAACCTCAAAATTATCATCAGGAATTGTACTCTAGGGCCCAGACAGTACGGGTCAGTCTTTGTGGGCTTCAAAAAGGCATATGACTCGATATACCATGTGGTGCTGCTAAACACCCTTAATGAATTTGGGGTTGACCTTAAACTGCTGGCATTAATTAAAGCCACCCTGACAAATAAAAAATCCAAGATAAAGTTCCAAGGATGTCTCTCGGATTCCTTTGAGGTCAAAACAGGAGTCAGACAAGGTGATGGGAGATACATTTCAACTGCATTCTTCAGAAGATCATCAGGACTTCATGAACAATATTGATGGGAACCGAATATAGTTTCAATCCTTGAAAAGAATTTACTTATTAAGGTCCACCTATTCAATACAATCAGATGTCACCACTTGAACTAAATGGTCTGTACAAAATATAACATCTAAAGGACATGTTTTGACCTAGTGAATGTAGGGAATAAGACATTCAGGTTCTTACAGGCAATAAAGGAATTTTTTTAAATATACTGAAAAATATAAACATAAACCTTGATAAAAAATCAAATCCTATCCACAACCTCAATGAAATTCAAGAAAAACCCAACATTCTTTCTGATGAAAAAAGTAAAATAGGTTTTAATCAACATACAAACAAGTCTTCTGCAACATGCAATACACATTCAGCTTCCAGTACTCAAATTCATCTCTCTTTCCTTCATCTGATCTTTCCCTTATAAACATTAACTCAAAGCAGTCCCAAGTTAGCACTCAGTCCAACATCCGTCCAACTTACTCAAGGGGCTGGAGAAGAGAGAGTGAGTACATGTCACAGCACATTCATTATTTACTCTACGTCCATATGTTTCTCGTTCTCACACTTGGTATTCTTCTTCAGACTGCAGTACACCAAAAATTAATACCCAGTTCCGACTTCAATGACTGATTTCATTATACATTTTTATTCTACATGGTAACAACCATGCAAGCATGCAAGCTTTACCACATAACAAAGGACTATGGATTCACAAAAATCGTTGAGATTCTCTTACAGAACCAGAGTTCCAAGGATGGAATAGTAGATGGAGAGACCAAAAGAATGGCCTTCCACAGGATAGTGTTCTGCTGCCTATCCTCTTTATAATATATTGTACCCGTAAAAATGTGTTCATATCTTTAAGGCGCTTGATATTAAATGAACGAGCATGAGGCTTAATCTCGGTTGTGGCTTTATCATTGGAGCTGGTACAGAGAGAGGTATAGTTATCAAATTGAGAGATTATTTTGATAAATTGAGTTTATTGATCATCAAAAGCAAGTTCATATCACCTTCATACAGCAGCGTGGAAATGTCGTGGCTGGTTGGTACCTCCAGGTCCTGGGATGGTGCTGGACATCGACTGGGCAGGGACCACACCTGCTCGGATGAGGAGTTCTGGAACGTCTGGAGGTTCTGGAAGTGTCTCGACGTTCTGGAAGTCTCGACGTTCTGGAATGTCCCGACGTTCTGGAATGTCTCGAAGATTGGTACGCGTTCCTGGGTTCGATTCGAGACGTAATTCACACCTGAATTTCCTGTACGGCACTCCACACATTCAGGGCACTGTCTGAACAGATATGACCTTTTAATTATGATTACTGCAAAAACGCTCTAGAATAATCACTCGAAGAACAAGTACTGGTAGAAATGCAAGTTCATAAGGCAAGCTCACTGTAAGTCAGGATGTTCTAGAGGATTACTGTTACTGCAGTCCTAAATGCATAGTTCTGAAGGTTTTAAACATATTGGCAATGAACTGAATAAGCAGCACTCGGAAACTGTCCTGTTGCATTAATAAGCGAAGTGAATAGCCATTAAAGAAAATAATATTTGAAAGAAAAAGTCTAACTTCATAAATTATGGATCACTCAAAATACTGGAAAGTTCTAGGCTTTAGGGAAATGCGATATGCGTATTCCGAATTGTCACAGTCTTTAAGAATCAAAACATAAGTCCCTGTGCAGCACTTGGAAAGCATTGCATATTTCACAATTAAATGTAATGTTTAATGTCCCCTAAGTTCAATGTTCCAGAAATTGATTCAAAAATATAAGTTCGCGTAAGTTCAATGCGATACACAACACACGTGAAAATTCAATCGTCGTCGAATAAGTAAGTCCTTATGTGGCACTTAAGAAAAAAACAAAGTTCCAATGTGTAGAAATAACAAAGTTCCAATGTGCCGAAATGTTAAAGTCCCAACACGACACTCGAAGAAAATAAAGTTCTGTGACAATGTTCCAGTATGTCACCTTAAGAAAATTATAAAGTCTTATCGCGACACTCGGCGAAAATAACTAAGTTCCAATGAGACGCTTCAGAAAAAAAAACAAAGTTCTTATATGGCACTTTAAGAAAAAAACAAAGTCCAATCACGACACACGACAAAAAAAACAAAGTCCCAATGTGTCAATATGACAAAGTTCCAATACGATGCTCGCAGAAAACAAAGTCCCATTCAGGCACTTCAAGAATATGGCAAAGTCCTGATACAACACTTAGAGAAATACCGAACTTGGATATCGCAGACTGTCGACTAGAAGTTCGACACACACAAGACTTCTCTTGTCACCCGTGTCACAGAGACGGCGGAGTGACAGACACTGAATTCGTAGGTCGGGTGGTCTTCCTTTTATACACGTTCGCATGGAAGTGTCTAGAACTCGGGTACTATCTACCCTTATAACTTCTATAATACTCGGTGGATTTTCTTGAAATCTGAACAGATGATGTCTATTGTAAGGGCCTTTAAGATGGCAGTGTCAAAATAGCGATAAATTAACTCAAAGATGTACTTTTGGGGACGAGCTGATCATTACCATATATGGTAGCGGAGAGCTGGCTTACGGCGGCCACGTCACTCGCTGGGTACGTCACTGCGTTCGGCGGGCTGCCTACCTTCCACCTCGCGCGAAGTTCAACAAACATACTTCGGACTTCTGTCGTAGCGGTGTTCCCGGTACAATATATATGAATGACCAACCATGACCCCCTCTCACTAGAAGCTTCATTTAAGCCAATGATCTGGTTTTGGCTTTCCAGTTTGATGAATTCCAGACTATTGAAGGGATATTGGATTCCTCACTTGAAGAACTATCAATTTATAAGAAAAACCAGTTAGTTCAAAACCCAGCTAAGACCCAGGCATGTGCATTTCATCTTAGTAATTCGGAAGCTAACAGGCAGTTGATTGCGGAGTGGGAGGGGAGGTGATTGGAACATTGTTTTTTACCAAAGTACCTTGGAGTCACTCTGGACCAGGCTCTAACATACAGGACACACTGCACGAATACTGGAACAAAGGTCTCAGCCCGGAACATTATCCTTCATGAACTTCGCTCAACCAAGTGGGGCGCATGTCCAGCAGTACTGAGAACACCTGCTTTGGCTCTCAGTTTCTCTACGGCAGAATACGCAAGTCCTGTGTGGTTCGGTTTGGCTCATATAAAGCGGGTGGATGTAGCTTTGAATGAAACCTGCAGAGTAGTTGCACGATGCCTGAAAGTAGCCCTAATTGAGAAACTTTACTGTCTGGCAGGGATCGCTCACCCTGATATTTGGAGGGGGGGAGTGGCAGCAAGATATGGGAAGACAAAGGCGGAGAAAAATAGGAGTCACCCGCTATTTGGACTTCTTATGCCTCCTAAATGATTAAAATCAAGAAAGAGCTTCCTCAACATGTCTACCACTTAAAACAAATCATCAGCAACAGGGCACTGAGACCTGTGGCAATGTAGAATACAACATCTTTCAGAGTGGATGGTACCTCATGGACATCAGCTCAGCTGGGCTATATGGAGGTCACTTAATTGTTTGAGGAGTGGTTCTGGAAGATCTAGGGACAACCTCAAGAATTGTGGGGAATTTAGGAAAACAGACAGTTTGTGATTGTGAGGAAAAACAAACTACCCTACACATGTATAACTGAAGAGAAGCTTTTTATTTTGGACCAGTGGGTTATTAAACATTAAATGCTTTTAGACAATGAAGTGCAGGTTACACTCGACCATATGTGACTGAGACAGAATTACTTTGGCCGCTATTTTGAATCAAACAATACTTCGACCAACTCGAGTGATCGAGTCAAAACTCGAAGGTGAGAGTTTCAAATTCATGGTTCACGCCACCTCTGCGCACCTGTACAGTGTAGGCCTACATTTCAGGACTTAATTCAAATGACCAAAGAGGGAATTGCTGTCACTGAATACTGGATGGACTCATTGTGACCACACAAATTATATCTGTAAAGTGCTGTGTATTATGTGCAATATAACGTGTATGTTATGTTTATATATAGTGAAAGCTCATTAGTGCGTTCCTCATTAACACGTTTTCCCACTTAGCACATTGTAAATTTAAAGTCCCGATTATCAGCGTATTAAATCTATATAAAAAATACATCACTTTCTGCGTCACAAATTTTTGCTATTACCGCTTAGTACGATCACATTTTTTCCTAGCCCTGAAAATGTTCTTTGTCATCCCTTGCAGAATGAGAATGATTTCCAGCTCGGGTAAGAGCCATTGCCACAGTTCCATGATAATGGGAAAAGACCTTTAATTCCTGAACTTCACAGGCTAAGTTGCACCTTCAGGGTGCTAGCCGTTAGCCTCAGGAATTCTCAGTTTTGCTTGCTGGTGAGCAGTGAGATTGCTGAATAACACAGTGAGCCTATTTGTGCTTGTATTTCACATTCAATTCAGAAGTTAGAAATGTATTTTGTGTTGAGTAGTACAGTGAATGGTAGCAAATATTTGTCGTTTGATAGCCTACACCTGGATTAAGAACATAATCGTGTTAAGTTGACCAGCGTGATGCATATTTGTCTTGTGATAGCCTAGTTATGGGAACAGAAAAAGTCATGGAATTCTTTACTAATGAAGACAACATTAAAAATCTGTCAGAAAGAGGACTAGCATCCATATCTTAAAGTGCGCAGAGGTGGCGTGAACCATGAATTTGAAACTCTCACCTTCGAGTTTTGACTCGATCGCTTGAGTTGGTCGAAGTATTGTTTGATTCAAAATAGCGGCCAAAGTAATTCTGTCTCAGTCACATATGGTCGAGTGTAACCTGCACTTCATTGTCTAAAAGCATTTAATGTTTAATAACCCACTGGTCCAAAATAAAAAGCTTCTCTTCAAATCCCACTGTCAACAGCCCTGAAGATGGTTTTCCATGCTTTCCCATTTTCACACCAGGAAAATGCTGGGGCTGTACCTTTATTAAGGCCATGGCCACTTCCTTCACACTCCTAGCCCTTTCTTGTCCCATTGTCGTTGTGAGACCTATCTGCATCGGTGCAAAGTAAAGCAGATTGTAAAAAAAAAAAAAAAAATGGCTTCTCCTAACATTTGGTTTAGAAAGACTGTATTCTGCAATAATGCTTTGATATTTTTATGGGCCTTGTGCAAATATTTTCATTTTTGTTGTTTTTTGCACCTTTCAGTGCACTGTTTTTTTTTATAAGACCCAGTGGAAAAGGTTTTCATATTTGTTCTCTTGAGTTTTTCCACACCTTTTAATACTTACTTCTCATATAGTTTTCAATGTACCCATGGATACACAATGTAAAATTACCTCATGTTGGAGAAAATGTATCTAGTGTTTTCATATCCCTATTGGATGGATTTTATTCATGAATTCAGTATATGTTTCCTCACTTAACACACTATTTTTCCTTGTCCCCTGCAGAAATGTCTTAAGAAGGTTTTACTTTCTTTGTATTTATGTATATTTATACTGTTCATGCTGTATAATAATGCTCTGACATGAAATATATACAGTACAATAATAATTTTTTTAAAATTTCATGTGGCTATTTCTAGCCGAGTGCAGCCCTTGTAAGGCAGAACCTCCGATGAGGGTGGGTGGCATCTGCCGTGTGTAGGTAACTGCGTGTTATTGTGGTGGAGGATAGTGTTATGTGTGGTGTGTGAGTTGCAGGGATGTTGGTGACAGAACAAACACCCAGACCCCGGGCCATTGGAATTAACCAATGAAGGTTAAAATCCCCGACCCGGCCGGGAATCAAACCCGGGACCCTCTGAATTGAAGGCCAGAATGCTGACCATTCAGCCAACGAGTTGGACAACAATAATAATAATGATATAATAATCTTCCACATACATCACATAATACTCCTTCAGCTGGGCAAATTTTATCATTTTCTATTCAACATTGGACTGTCAATCATCTAGTTAAATTATCACCAATGTTGAACACAACAAACTGCAAAACAATGCATGATGTTTTAATCTTTTTATTGTCAAACTGAACTTTTCCTTCTCATTATTTTATATACATGTATGCATATCTGATTGTATTGAATAGGTGGACCTAAATAAGTAAATTATTTTTAAGAATTGCAGTTATATATAGTCAAGTCAATACAGAACCTAAGATGAAATTTGCCACCTGTAACTGAACACAGCCTGCTCAGAAATGGGAACCAAATCCAAGGGATCATGGTAGACTGTCTAGCTTTTACCAATAAAATTGCCATTCTGCCAAATGACGTAAAAACTGCTAGGGTTCAAATCGAACTGTTAAAGGAAACCGCCAAGCAAACTGGCCTGCAGATATCATTTGTAAAAATGGAAGTGATGACTAACATCAAAGACGCACCACCAAAACTCCAGACAAAATACGGGGACATCAGCCGAGTAGAAAAATTTAAGTACCTGGATGACATCACCATGAAAATTGGGCTGGACAAGATAGCACTTGGGGAACAAATATGCAAACTTGAAATTGCCTGTCAAACCACAATCTACAACAAAAAATGCCTTTCCCAAAACACAATGTAAGATATATCACTATAAAATGGTTCTGAAGCCAGTAGTTATGCATGCAGCCAAAACTATCCCTAAATCCCCAAAGAGGGGAAGAACTGGAGAAAAAAGAGCATAGAAACATAAGAGGAATCATGTGATCCAATTACAAGAATAGCATCCACCAAAAAGAGATCCAGCAAGGAAATCCATAACAAAATAGAGAAAATTATAGACACCATCTGTAAAAGGCGAGCATGATTATATAGTCACCATAGTCACCTCAAATGAATGGACAGAAACAGGTGACCAAAAGGGGCTTTCACTTCTTTATATTCAAAACTTAAAACCATGATTCTTTGGTTTAGAAACGCCAAAGAAAACCTTCAAATGCTACAAATCAAACCTGGAGATGCCTTCGACAGAGATCTTTTCTGAAAAAAAGATAGTGACAAATGTACTAGACCGAGATGAATGACTGAAAGAAGACACAGCGTCACTTGGATAGAGGAATGCAAGCTGGCCCTTGATGGGCCCAGCAAATAAATAGTAATAAAAAACTGGTACTTATTATTGTACTGTTTTGTATTCCTATCTTTGTATGTATATGACTTGAATTATTACTTGTTTATTCCTTTCCATTATTTACATTGACCCATTGGGTTTCTCTTCTCCTTTTTTTATTATCCGAATTATATCTGTAAAGTGCCATGTATTATGTGCAATATAACGTGTATGTTATGTTTATATATAGTGAAAGCTCATTAGTGCATTGCTCATTAACACGTTTTCCCACTTAGCACATCGTAAATTTGAAGTCCCGATTCATAAAAATAAATAAAAAAATACATCACTTTCTGCGTCACAAATTTTTGCTATTACTGCTTAGTATGATCACATTTTTCCTAATCTTTAACCATTTGTATTGATATTATCTTTTGTCTGTAGTCTTTTCCTGTGTTTATCTTGCTTTCTTCTTTTCCTGTACACCCTACATCAAAAGTGAACATCTGTCAAGATAGCTTGTCAATAAGTGTTGAAGCCTGCTCTCCTGATGTAGCTGGGAAGCAGAAATAAGCTTGTTGGGTGCTGAGAAGAAATAAATGTAGAAGAATTGGGACTGATGAGGATAGAGCACATCCATATCTATTGGAAGAAGGGAAGAATAGGAAATTGTCCCTTTGTGTTTTCATGTCTGTTTTTGTCTCCACTGAGCTTGATAGCTGCAGTCGCTTAAGTGCGGCCTGTATCCAGTATTCGGGAGATAGTAGGTTCAAACCCCACTGTCGGCAGCCCTGAAGATGGTTTTCCGTGGTTTCCCATTTTCACACCAGGCAAATGCTGGGGCTGTACCTTAATTAAGGCCATGGCCACTTCCTTCTCAGTCCTAGCCCTTTCCTGTCCCATCATCACCATAAGACATATGTGTATCGGTGCAACGTAAAGCCAATAGCAAAAAAAAAGCTTTTGTCTCCTTTTCTATTGTTCACTCTTCTGATGCTGACCTATCACAGTGTTTATCCTGTGTTTCTAATCACTTGCCTATCTTTCTGTATATGACTTAAGTGGTTTTCTTTTTACTTCATCTAAAAATTTAGTATGATAATACTTTGCATTTAAATGTTACTGTTTCGCTGTTGAGGATAATAGCATGTTGATCACTATGTATCACTTTGTATTGTGTAGTACTTCGAGAATATATTTCTTTCTCACCTATGAGTTAGATCATCATCATCATCATCATTGTCGTCGTCATCAGCAGCAGCAGCAAAATTAACAATTGAGGAGTTCAAATGGAAAACTATGTAAGTGCCAAACGCAAAATTGTTCAGTATTAAAGAAAAACATTTCTGGTGGAGTTGGGCACTTACATGGTTTAACACCATATGGATCATGCCTGAACATTAGAAAACACAAAATATTATGAACACTCACTTTCATTATCACATTGCATTTAATAGAGTATATTGTATGTATTACTCGTTTACACCTGGTCTAAACAAACTAACTGTCTTTGTAAGAAGAAATCTCTTTATAGCTAAAGACAACACAGCGGCCAGCTCTAATGGTGGTGGCACATTCATGGTTCTTTACTTTAAAACATTGGGCACATATACGGTGCATGCAACAGCAGCGCTTCCTTGTGACACCTGTAACAACTAATTTGATAATCTTAGGCACTTTCACTGTTTACCACCTTCTTCAGCTTGGCACGTACATTCATTCCTACAAAAAAATTAATCAATTTTGATTTTTGCAACACTTTTATGGTTTTCCATAACTCCTCATTTCTCTTCTGTGTGCATAAGGGTGCCAATTATGGGTTCATAAAAGGATTAAGAGACCAATTGCAGAACCACAAGTACTCTCACCACCGAGCTCGATAGCTCAGTTGCTTAAGTGCGGCCAGTATCCAGTATTCGGGAGATAGTAGGTTCGAACCCCACTGTCGGCAGCCCTGAAAATGGTTTTCCGTGGTTTCCCATTTTCACACCAGGCAAATGCTGGGGCTGTACCTTAATTAAGGCCACGGCCGCTTCCTTCCCACTCCTAGCCCTTTCCTATCCCATCGTCGCCATAAGACCTATCTGTGTCGGTGCGACGTAAAGCAAATAGCAAAAAAATAAGTACTGTCACCGTGCTGGCACATCAAATCTACCAAAGCTTCTTGTCATCGTAGAATCCAACAATCAGCTCTTCTCTGATTTTCTCATAGGATAGTTGGATGAAATTAACATTTCAAGAGAAAATAAGGGCATATAAAAGAAGAGGGGAGATTTCTATAAGAAAGAAAATTAGTGGCAAGAAAAATGAAAGACAGGTGGGGAAAGACAGCTGAATCTGACCAAGTAAAATCATCATGGGAATGAAAATGTAACAGTGTATATAAAGAGGGCTAAAGGGATGAAGTGTTGTATAAGGAATCATGTCACACACACACACACACACACACACACACACACACACACACACGCACGCATGCACGCACGCACACACACACACACACACACACACACACTCCCCTCTAGAAATGGGGGAAGGAAAATGTAACCTCACTACAGGTTACACAACATAATGAACACATGATAATAATGAAACTGAAAAATTATGTGAAATGTAAACATATACTCATGGCGGCTTAAAACATAATAACAGGTAGACCAACGTGACAGCTACGAAAGGATGTGCGAAACAGCGTGGAAACCCTACAAGGCTGATAGGAACATATCCGTTGTGGACAAGAAGAGGTACGAGATAATCACCCTCAAACTTATACAGTGAAACCTCGGCATGCAAGTAACTTGGTCTACGAGTGTTTTGCAAGACGAGCAAACATTTTAAATAAATTGTAACTTGATAAGCGAGTGAGGTTCTGCAATACGAGCAACACGTGTGCCTACGTTTTCCCCACCCCTGTGCCTTTGTTGAATGGATGAATGTGGTCTTTGGTCCTGTAGTGAAGAAATACCTTTCAGAAAATAATCTGCCGCTCAAAGTCTTGCTGGTTATGGACAATGCTCCTGCTCATCCTCCAGGCTTTGAGGCCTTGAGGACAACTTACTGGAGGAATTCAAGTTTTTTAAGGATAAGTTCTTTCCTCCCAGCACTACTCCAGCCTATGGATCAGCAAGTAATTTCGAACTTCAAGAAGTTATACACCAAAGCACTATTTCAGCGATACTTAGAAGTGACTGAAGGAATAAACCTTACCCTCCATGAGTTTGGGAGAAATCATTTCCCCATTGTGGACTGCCTGAAGGTCATTGATAATGCCGGATATGGAGTCACCAAGAGAACTCCACTTCTACTCAGGGAAAGCTGTGGCCTGACTGTGTTTTTGAACATGGCTTTGAGGGGATTGTTGGTGACAGTGAACCACCGATTATTGATGAAATTGTGTGCTTAGGGAAGACTGTAGGGCTGGATGTGAATGACGTGGACATTCAAGAGCTGGTGGAAGAACATACCCAGGAACTGACCACCAACAAACTGATGGACCTGCATCGCGAACAACAGGAGGATGTTATGGAGGAGATCTCGTCCGGGGAAGAGGTGGAGGAAAAGTCAATGGAATCTCTAATTTCAACTGAGATTCAGTAGAAGTGAAAAATGTGGGAAACCGTGCAAAATTTTGTAGAGAAACACCACCCATATAAGGCTGTAGCAGTGCGAGCGATGAATCAGTTCAATGATAATGCAATGTCACATTTTCTTGAAATCCTCAAAAAGAGGCATTGCCATTGGACAGGTTCCTTGTTAAAGCTGCACGAAAAGAAAACAATTCCAGTGAGCCAACAGATAGCAGTGATTTCCGTCATGAAATTCGTGCTACACAGTGACTTTTCTCATGTCATCTCTCGTCTCCCTCACACCAACAATGATTCAATGGTAAGGTAAGGTGCACTTTAATTTGTTTTACGTTACATTTTGTTTTAGAAATGGTATGCGAATAACTATTTTTTTTGCTGTGAACGAATCATCCGCATTTCAATTGTTTCTTATGGGAAAACTTTCTTTTATATACGAGCGCTTTGGATTACAAGCATGTTGCCAGAACGAATTATGCTCACAATCCAAGGTTCCACTGTAATTTAATAACTAACAAAGGAAGATAAAGATACAAAGCAAAATCTACGTACCAGACAAACAAGACAAGTTCAAAATGAAAATAAAAGCAGGCTGCGCTTGTAAATAAAATATGCTACATACCATTTGCAATTAGACATTAACAAAAAGGGAATTTTAGAAAGCACAAGGTGAAATACAATAGTAAGATGAAAGTTAATGGCGCTTTCAGATTAGCGTACTACATTACCCAACTAAGACGAGAGAAATAAATAATAAAAACTCAACTCAGAGGCGTAATTAACTTGCTCCCATACTAAAAACACTTCTGGTATGGAGCATAGGGTTCATTCGCTTAAGTCGAGGGACATGGATCTATGGGATGCAATCCCAGTGAATTAAATTACAAGTTACAATTTTCTTAAACAAAAGAATACAAAAGAAATACAAAATGTTACTACTTAGCTGAAAAGCTAAGTCATATCGAAGATTAAATTGTGAATGTGGATATCAACGGTAAACTCTGGCGTACATTACTATGGAACAGTTACTTTAAAATAAGTTAAAGATCAAAACACAAAGAATAATTCTTACTCCGAGGTAGGTATCCCATGACGGGATGGACGGCTAAAGCATATCCGCCCTCGACGCTGGTCAGTAGCAAAAGACATGGCAGAGAGCTTCGCTCCCACGGAGGAGCGAGAGGTCGGAAATGGAGAAACCCGCAGATAGCCAATCAGGCAATGAAATTTTCTCCTGACATTCACATTCACCAATTAAAATCCACTTTATTCCTACTAATAAAGATTCACCTAATTTCCGCAGCTAATGTTTGAGATCTTTCTATTACGACACACTAATTTCATCATCAAACAACAGGGCACATGTAGGTACAGTCTGTTTCACAAGTAACATTTTAAAGCTTCCAAATACCAGTTACAACAAAACTTTCACATATTAATAATGACAATTTTGTACACACACACACACACACTCTCTCTCTCTCTCTCTCTCTCTCTCTCTCTCTCTCTCTCATATTATTCATTAAAGTTCAAAATTTCTTTTCTTCATTGGTCTAAAAGCAATATCTTACACATCATCATAATTAAAAATTTTCGATCAACAAGTCCCATGTCATTTCCTTTGACGCAAGTGTGATAAACTGATATAACTTGAAAACAATATTCTCTCACCCATGGGTAAATAATGCAAGTACCGAGCTAGAATTGTTATTATTGTTATGGGGATACCGTGGTGGACAGAGGTGAAGGAAGGTGCGGGCATGAAGGGGTCTACATGAGGCAATCAGAAAATGAATTTAAAACTTTAAATTCAGAGCTATATATCTTATTCTGCTGTTTTTTTCCAGACGCTTAATTTTAACAAAACAAGTCGCTCAGTGACAGAACAAGATTTCAGGTACAGAACTACCTCATTTAGCTTAGGTACAAAATCAGAAAAATCAACAACAATTGCCAATTAACAATCTGAGCTTATCGCTCCCAATTTTACAAATGTTACTTGAGCACTATTGCTCCATCCACTCAGTAGTCAAGGAGACAGATCTCCCAATTTCATTTACAGAGTATTCACAATGTACAATCTTCCAAGAGCACCTTTTGCTCCACAAAATTATCTAGGAAACCACAACATTACTGCCTTCCAAAAGGCACCATTCAATATTCACATTATTATATCTACATGAATAGAAAGAGCATCTATGCTCTATAAACTTATCTAGGAGACTGCGCTCCAAACCTTATACCCTTACAGCCTTCTCAAAGCAACCTTCAACTTTTACATTTATAATCAGAGCGTTTTTGCTCAATAAAATTTACACTTTCCAGGCCTCTCTGGGCACAACTGACATTTAACAAGACCGTATCAACAGTCTGCCTATTTACACAAAAGAAATGATACAGGGGTATTGAATACCCATTCTACTGGGCGTTTGTGGAAAAACTACAGGCTAAAGTTACTGGCCCAAAAATCAAAATGAGATGGAGGCGGACACTTGCACTCCTTGAAATTTGCAATTAAAGATTAAAACACTATTTGGGCTTTAGGCCCGAAGTTACAGAGGGTAAGTCTATACTACTGAGGTGACTAGATGGAGAAACTTTAAGTTGCAAAAGCTACAGACAGAAAACAGTTACAAAAACATAGTCACCTCAAATTCAAATTGATAGGAATCGCAAGAGGGTGTCGCACTCTCTATTCCCGAATTTTGGCTAAGTTTCTTTTAACCCTTGAGCACTATGGATAGAAGACGTTATGCTCGTACTATGAAGAGGCCTCTGAGACCTCTGTTTTACTTTCCTTTTCTTGAATGTTTATTTACTTACATGTAAATGATATGGTCTATGGAACTGTATGTGTTTAGGGTGGAGCATGAGAGATGTTGTTGTTGTTGTTGTTTGAGTCATCAGTCCATAGACTTGTTTGATGCAGCTCTCCATGTCACCCTATTCTGTGCTGAGAGATATCCACTTGAATTGGCTGAGGAATTAATATGTAGGAATAGAGGTGGATGCCGAAGAACAAGTTACAGATTGGATTGATGTTCGATTGACTGGAGGAACAGCAATGGTCACAGTGTATGCTCAGTTTGTCTCCTCCCGGTAGAGGATGCCAAGAGAGGCCAAGGGCAACCTGGAGGGGAACAATAGCTAAAGCCATGGAAGTAGAGGTCTATCCAAAGAAGACTGGCAGAATAGGAGTATGTGGAATCTGAGAATAGGCAACTGTTAAAAAGCGGAAATGTCTGCAAAAGTAAGGAAAGATGGAAAAGAGGGAGTGTGTAAGTCACTAGAAAGGTCCCAATTAGGGTAGAAAAGCAGCACGTCTGTTTTGAGTGATTTGCAACAAAAGAGTAGTGTTACAAAATTTTTGCAAACTTCAGGCTAAGAAGGCTTGGGAATAAGGAGACAAGCTGGTCATTTAAGCAGTATGTTCCGAGCTGTCCATAGAGAGATAGCGCACAATGACATTAGTAGGTGAATAAGCTTGAATGGAGATTTAAATGTAGGAAAGATCACAATATTAAGTTAAAAGCTGGAATTCAAGAGAAATTGTGGCAAATATTTATTTATAGGAAGAGGAATTATGGATTGGAATACTTTACCAATGGTGTTGTTCGATTACATAATTTCCAACTTCTTTGAAGTAATCTAAAGTAAGATGGGCAAAATAATGGTAGGGAATCTGCCACTTAGCCAACAACCCTAAATGCATATCAGTGGTGATTGAGAAAGTGACAGGAGAAAACATGGGCATAATAGTGTGTTGTGCTATAAAGGTAATATTTTAATTCTATTAGAGCCAAGACTTTGTACATTATCTGTTTGAGTGTCATCAACTGACTTGGACAGCAGTAATTGCTTGTTTTCTTATATCTTCTCTCTAGTTCTGTATTTAAATCTGTGAGGTTCATACAGAAGAAAAAATTTTCTCTCTTTTTACAAAATAATATATTCTGTAATATAATGAACTTTTTTAAATACATTTTTGCAGGGTATTTTGAATGATTTGTTCCCTGGGATTGTAATTCCTGAGCAGGATTATGGAGAACTGCAAAAAGCTATTGAATTTGTTATGACAGAGGATAACTTACAGCCAGAACCATGCATGATATTGAAAGTCATTCAGTACCATGAAACTATGATTGTACGTCATGGAGTTATGTTAGTAGGTCCAACGGGAGGAGGGAAATCTACTGTGATACAGGTAAGAAAATCAGTTGATTTGCCTATGGTGACATGAGCACAGGAAATATAATTTATTGTAGTCAAAGGTGTAATTTTGTGGTTGTTATATGAGTGTTTCTTAAGTTTTGGTCTATGTTAATATATTTACTCCTTGAGAACTATTTATTACTAAAAACTAACAGGGTGTGGGGTAATAAGCTTACTTTTGACAACATACCATATAAGTTCTGGGAAAAGGAGATTGGCGTTCGGTTTCCCCATTAATTTTGAGGTTAAGATATTTTACTGTCAATGAAATGAAACTCTGAATTCGTTTGATAGAACAATATATATTCTTTAAATAATATATCAAAAAATAGTGAGTCTTGTTGCGATAAAACAGATGAGAATATGAAATTATGACATTGCAACTGACAGAAACTAGGCATGAATTTGAATTCTTCTTGACCGGACATTTAACAATTTATACGAAATATTTCCCTCACTGATTCACTTGACTGTACCTTTAACACTTTGAGTGTAATTACGACGTAATCCATTGCTCTGGTGTTTACTGTAGATGCGTCACGCCTAACGTGGTGATACATCCTTGCAACTGCTTCTTCTCCATATCATCTGACTTCTTTGTAAGTCAATATGGTATGACCTCTTGGTAGGTCCAGGGTTGCCCTCTCTGACTCCTTGGTAAGCCTTGCGTCCGCGTCTTCCACTAAGTGACGGACCAACCATTTGGTCTCACTCTCTCAATGACCAATAATGGCTCACTGAGTCTTCACCATCTCTCGTTCACACTGGTTGGCTGACCACTTAAGGCCTCTTGATCTAGTAGACTACTTCACTGTACTGCATCCGTATAAGTAATGACTGACGCTACAATGTGCACCCACCTTATATATACGTTGGTTGACACAGCTACGTAATCTCCAGAAATAACAATGACGTACTCCCACCTACGCGACAAATATTACATACAGTGGTGAAATAGCCCCGCGGCGATGACACCGTGCGCGCATATTCAAATAAATACGATGACATAGCCAAGGAGTGGCGATGACTTGGCAGAATCGCCAACAATATTGCACAATGCACCAACGTCACATCCGATCTCTGATATATACAACAATTCTCACTGTACAGGTATTGAGTGTTATACTACACATACGTATATATGCATACATCTAAGTGCAATCTTGCAAGCAACAGGCAATTGCAAAATTGAATAAAACGGATAATTACAATAATAGTACAATATCACAGATAACATAATAAGAATACTGACATAATAATAATAATAATAATAATAATAATAATAATAATAATAATAATAATAATAATAATAATAATAATAATAATAATAATATACAGATAAAATCATACAATAATAAAAATACAGATATCATCTTGTAACGGGATTTGAACCGTTACAATTCGCCTCCCTCATAAATAAATCGAAGAACAAAGAATCGATTGATTTATGAACAAAATTATATATATAACACTGACACAGATAAACACTTTAAATGAGTATACAACAATAATTTTCTTTTTCAGCATCCATACATTTTATAATACATCACATATATGAGAATTCTTCTCGCACATTGCCATCGTAGATAACTGTCCAGTGTCCTATTCTCATACAATTCACAAGAGCATAGCCCTTAATTTAACACACACAAATAATTTTAAATGATTACACTACATTCTTCTTTTTGTTTAACATATCAAAACTTTTTTGTGAAATATCACTTATATGAGAACTGTTCTCGCATATTGTTATCGCAGATAACTGTCCAATGTCCTGTTCTCCGTTTTTTTGTTTGTCACACAGTACATGACAATGTAGCACTTATTCTTCCAATACACCAATACGACACTTGGTTCACACGCATATCGCAGATGTTAGTTTTATTTTGCCAGTTTCTCACAAAATTTAATCATCTTACTCTTATTTCAACAAATCTCACGTGAAATACTTCTTTACATATATAATACTACAAATACCGACAATATCCCCTTCCTGATCTTTATAAGAATATGCACAGTCCCCGATACGGTTCACAATAGTGAAATACCCCTGATACAAGAGAACAACTACAACATATTTCCCGCCTCTGCAGATGATGAAATGGAACTCTGAGTAGCACTCTGTCACTCAAACAAATCACTTATTAACTTACATATCTCAATAGATCACATCCTACTTGGCAACAATAATTAAAGGAATCAATACTATGGCTACAAGATGGTTCAATTATTCCGTAATCCAGCATAATGTTTATCTGTTCTTAGACGTCACTAGCATAATTAAGTTGAATAGGGTATTTACCTCCCACAAACGATGAATGGTCATGTACTACAAATTTATGTTCATATACGTGTTCTTCCTCACTTACCACTAAATACATCTCGATGCTTACCTAACATCGACCACAATTACTCCTCCTGTAATTCACTCAAATTACCTCACGTCACTGCCTCATACCGACGATCCCTCAGATCCTGGTCGTATAGGCACGTAACACACCCAACAAAACATTTCCTCTCACTAGGAACAACTTCACTTACCTCTCACCTATTTCAAAGAACACACGTTACCAACACACTTGCCTCAGACCATCATAATTAACACGTACTTCTTTGCCAGTTTCCTCATAGAACAAACACACACTACCTCAATTAAAGTCTACTCTACTTCCATGATTTGCAACCACGTCAGCTCCTAAAATCACTGGATACACAAGATCTGGTACAACAAGGCGTGGCTGAAACTTACAATTATCTTCAATTATGATTGGTACCGCTATCATTTTATTTACTCACTTTGACTCACCCAACGGCTGTTATAAGATCTGATAGTACCTTCACTTACCTTCTTCATATCACAATTTCCATCATCGGAGTTACTACCTCACTACTTACATCATATTCTCGGTATAACAAGTACTTACATCACTTTAACAGATCACGTCTTACGTCTAACTTACTGCTACTATTAATTACTTCATTATCTACGACTACGGCACTACTTAAATATTTCACTTAACATTACTTAGGTCACAATCACACTGTACTCTTAAATCTACTTTCACTAGACAACTACTTATACTACATCCCTGTTCAACTTCTACCTTCAGCCTGTCCACTTAACTTACCCGATTCCCTGTGAATCTGAAATACTCTGGCTTGATAACGACACCTTGATAACATTCATATTGAGACTATCATAGTCTCTCTGATAACTCAAACCCGTACGCCTCCCATCTTCCGATTCTCTCTGATTACTCCCCTGACCTCTCTCATAACTCAGATACATACGCCTCCCATCTTCCGATTCTCTCAGATTACTCTTCTGATCTTCTCTCTCATAACTCAAATACATACGCCTCCCATCTTCCGATTTTCTCTGATTACTCTCCTGATCTTCTCTCTCACAACTCAAATCCATACGCCTCCCATCTTCCGATTCTCTCTCGTTACTCCTCTGACCACTATCACCATCAACATAACTCTTAATCCTCTGCTCATCATGATTACCCCCTCTCCTCTGATACACGGCTAGCATTTTACCTCTTCTCTCTACAATACCACTTTCCCCAGACATCATGCGCTCTCTCTCTCGCGCGCGCCCTTGCACACATTCTTTCCAAAGCCTATCAATGAACACTTTAAATTCTCCTAAATTAGACATATTATTCCAGCATACTCGAAACCATATTCTACTTTCACCGACAAAAACATTAGACAAAATCTCCAACACATATTCCCATTCAATAATATTATTCCTCAACTTACTTGCAAATCTTTTCTCAACTACTTTTACAAATTCTACAGAACTGAACTGTTCTCCAGAAAACTTGGTTAAATCACGATCCCTACTGAACAAACCACTCACTACTATCACCTCACCCGCCGACTTACCTCTACCTTTCTGCCGTACCACTCCCTGGCAACTCAAAATTTCTTCTTCCGCTCCTCTCTCATCCTTCTCTTCCTCTATTCTCACGTCTTCCTTCAATTCTTCCTCTCTTTCTCTTACCTGCTGTGATAGCGTTTTCTGTTCGCTCCGTAGTTCAGTGACCTCCACAAGTTTGCTTTCAATCTGCTCGATTCTACTAACCTGTTGCCCCGTATTTTCCCCAACTGCATTGTAACTCTTGTCCAATCTTTTCTCGACTACGTCATGAATTTCTTCCCGATTACTCGAAATTTTATTACTTAACAGTACGATCTTGTTTGTACATGTTCCTTTGACATGCTCAATTTGAGTATGAAGCTCGCTCCGACTCGACTCCATTTCTTCCCTAAGGTCAACACACTTTTCATTTGACTTACTTTCTAACTTAGATGTTTGATTATTTATCTCTAATATCTTAGAATCTATTTTACTAATGATCACATTACAATTTTGGTTATTGCTGCTAATTAATTGATCCATTTTGCTACTCACAGAGTTAATATGTTTATTAACATTTTCATTACAACTAATTAATTCTTTCATCTCTTTTTTACTTATCTCTTTCTTACTATTTTCGTTACTACTATCAATCTTTTCCTCCATTCGTTCCATATGTTTCTTGAGCCCGGTCATTTCGGCCATGAACAAATTAAGAAAATCTTGGTTCATTCCCCCCACGATTTCTTTTTGGGTTTCAGTATGCTTCTCAATTTCTGCACTTTCCTGAATTATCCCAGAACCTTCCATCGTATTCACCTGCTCCCTACTCTGAATTTCACCTTGGATGTCCGCCGAAGCAATGACCTCGTCGTCACATGACTTGTTATTGTCTTTCTTGTCCATCTTTGGTTCACTAGTGATAGTACGCGATCTCAAATTAATTTCCCTCTTCAAATCCCTTGACATATCCCCAAAATACAAATATATATCACAAAATTACACTCCTGACATTTACCGGTAATAATTTCCGTTGGCTTAAATGCGCACACTCCTCCCAAAATGAACCTATGATATGCTGTCATTCAGAACAAATTCTGAATTTATTCGAGTCCCACGTTGCGTCGACACATTGAGAACTATTTATTACTAAAAACTAACAGGGTGTGGGGTAATAAGCTTACTTTTGACAACATACCATATAAGTTCTGGGAAAAGGAGATTGGCGTTCGTTTTCCCCATTAATTTTGAGGTTAAGATATTTTACTGTCAATGAAATGAAACTCTGAATTCGTTTGATAGAACAATATATATTCTTTAAATAATATATCAAAAAATAGTGAGTCTTGTTGCGATAAAACAGATGAGAATATGAAATTATGACATTGCAACTGACAGAAACTAGGCATGAATTTGAATTCTTCTTGACCGGACATTTAACAATTTATACGAAATATTTCCCTCACTGATTCACTTGACTGTACCTTTAACACTTTGAGTGTAATTACGACGTAATCCATTGCTCTGGTGTTTACTGTAGATGTGTCACGCCTAACGTGGTGATACATCCTTGCAACTGCTTCTTCTCCATATCATCTGACTTCTTTGTAAGTCAATATGGTATGACCTCTTGGTAGGTCCAGGGTTGCCCTCTCTGACTCCTTGGTAAGCCTTGCGTCCGCGTCTTCCACTAAGTGACGGACCAACCATTTGGTCTCACTCTCTCAATGACCAATAATGGCTCACTGAGTCTTCACCATCTCTCGTTCACACTGGTTGGCTGACCACTTAAGGCCTCTTGATCTAGTAGACTACTTCACTGTACTGCATCCGTATAAGTAATGACTGACGCTACAATGTGCACCCACCTTATATATACGTTGGTTGACACAGCTACGTAATCTCCAGAAATAACAATGACGTACTCCCACCTACGCGACAAATATTACATACAGTGGTGAAATAGCCCCGCGGCGATGACACCGTGCGCGCATATTCAAATAAATACGATGACATAGCCAAGGAGTGGCGATGACTTGGCAGAATCGCCAACAATATTGCACAATGCACCAACGTCACATCCGATCTCTGATATATACAACAATTCTCACTGTACAGGTATTGAGTGTTATACTACACATACGTATATATGCATACATCTAAGTGCAATCTTGCAAGCAACAGGCAATTGCAAAATTGAATAAAACGGATAATTACAATAATAGTACAATATCACAGATAACATAATAAGAATACTGACATAATAATAATAATAATAATAATAATAATAATAATAATAATAATAATAATAATAATAATAATAATAATAATAATAATAATAATAATAATAATATACAGATAAAATCATACAATAATAAAAATACAGATATCATCTTGTAACGGGATTTGAACCGTTACAATTCGCCTCCCTCATAAATAAATCGAAGAACAAAGAATCGATTGATTTATGAACAAAATGATATATATAACACTGACACAGATAAACACTTTAAATGAGTATACAACAATAATTTTCTTTTTCAGCATCCATACATTTTATAATACATCACATATATGAGAATTCTTCTCGCACATTGCCATCGTAGATAACTGTCCAGTGTCCTATTCTCATACAATTCACAAGAGCATAGCCCTTAATTTAACACACACAAATAATTTTAAATGATTACACTACATTCTTCTTTTTGTTTAACATATCAAAACTTTTTTGTGAAATATCACTTATATGAGAACTGTTCTCGCATATTGTTATCGCAGATAACTGTCCAATGTCCTGTTCTCCGTTTTTTTGTTTGTCACACAGTACATGACAATGTAGCACTTATTCTTCCAATACACCAATACGACACTTGGTTCACACGCATATCGCAGATGTTAGTTTTATTTTGCCAGTTTCTCACAAAATTTAATCATCTTACTCTTATTTCAACAAATCTCACGTGAAATACTTCTTTACATATATAATACTACAAATACCGACAATATCCCCTTCCTGATCTTTATAAGAATATGCACAGTCCCCGATACGGTTCACAATAGTGAAATACCCCTGATACAAAAGAACAACTACAACATATTTCCCGCCTCTGCAGATGATGAAATGGAACTCTGAGTAGCACTCTGTCACTCAAACAAATCACTTATTAACTTACATATCTCAATAGATCACATCCTACTTGGCAACAATAATTAAAGGAATCAATACTATGGCTACAAGATGGTTCAATTATTCCGTAATCCAGCATAATGTTTATCTGTTCTTAGACGTCACTAGCATAATTAAGTTGAATAGGGTATTTACCTCCCACAAACGATGAATGGTCATGTACTACAAATTTATGTTCATATACGTGTTCTTCCTCACTTACCACTAAATACATCTCGATGCTTACCTAACATCGACCACAATTACTCCTCCTGTAATTCACTCAAATTACCTCACGTCACTGCCTCATACCGACGATCCCTCAGATCCTGGTCGTATAGGCACGTAACACACCCAACAAAACATTTCCTCTCACTAGGAACAACTTCACTTACCTCTCACCTATTTCAAAGAACACACGTTACCAACACACTTGCCTCAGACCATCATAATTAACACGTACTTCTTTGCCAGTTTCCTCATAGAACAAACACACACTACCTCAATTAAAGTCTACTCTACTTCCATGATTTGCAACCACGTCAGCTCCTAAAATCACTGGATACACAAGATCTGGTACAACAAGGCGTGGCTGAAACTTACAATTATCTTCAATTATGATTGGTACCGCTATCATTTTATTTACTCACTTTGACTCACCCAACGGCTGTTATAAGATCTGATAGTACCTTCACTTACCTTCTTCATATCACAATTTCCATCATCGGAGTTACTACCTCACTACTTACATCATATTCTCGGTATAACAAGTACTTACATCACTTTAACAGATCACGTCTTACGTCTAACTTACTGCTACTATTAATTACTTCATTATCTACGACTACGGCACTACTTAAATATTTCACTTAACATTACTTAGGTCACAATCACACTGTACTCTTAAATCTACTTTCACTAGACAACTACTTATACTACATCCCTGTTCAACTTCTACCTTCAGCCTGTCCACTTAACTTACCCGATTCCCTGTGAATCTGAAATACTCTGGCTTGATAACGACACCTTGATAACATTCATATTGAGACTATCATAGTCTCTCTGATAACTCAAACCCGTACGCCTCCCATCTTCCGATTCTCTCTGATTACTCCCCTGACCTTCTCTCTCATAACTCAGATACATACGCCTCCCATCTTCCGATTCTCTCAGATTACTCTTCTGATCTTCTCTCTCATAACTCAAATACATACGCCTCCCATCTTCCGATTTTCTCTGATTACTCTCCTGATCTTCTCTCTCACAACTCAAATCCATACGCCTCCCATCTTCCGATTCTCTCTCGTTACTCCTCTGACCACTATCACCATCAACATAACTCTTAATCCTCTGCTCATCATGATTACCCCCTCTCCTCTGATACACGGCTAGCATTTTACCTCTTCTCTCTACAATACCACTTTCCCCAGACATCATGCGCTCTCTCTCTCGCGCGCGCCCTTGCACACATTCTTTCCAAAGCCTATCAATGAACACTTTAAATTCTCCTAAATTAGACATATTATTCCAGCATACTCGAAACCATATTCTACTTTCACCGACAAAAACATTAGACAAAATCTCCAACACATATTCCCATTCAATAATATTATTCCTCAACTTACTTGCAAATCTTTTCTCAACTACTTTTACAAATTCTACAGAACTGAACTGTTCTCCAGAAAACTTGGTTAAATCACGATCCCTACTGAACAAACCACTCACTACTATCACCTCACCCGCCGACTTACCTCTACCTTTCTGCCGTACCACTCCCTGGCAACTCAAAATTTCTTCTTCCGCTCCTCTCTCATCCTTCTCTTCCTCTATTCTCACGTCTTCCTTCAATTCTTCCTCTCTTTCTCTTACCTGCTGTGATAGCGTTTTCTGTTCGCTCCGTAGTTCAGTGACCTCCACAAGTTTGCTTTCAATCTGCTCGATTCTACTAACCTGTTGCCCCGTATTTTCCCCAACTGCATTGTAACTCTTGTCCAATCTTTTCTCGACTACGTCATGAATTTCTTCCCGATTACTCGAAATTTTATTACTTAACAGTACGATCTTGTTTGTACATGTTCCTTTGACATGCTCAATTTGAGTATGAAGCTCGCTCCGACTCGACTCCATTTCTTCCCTAAGGTCAACACACTTTTCATTTGACTTACTTTCTAACTTAGATGTTTGATTATTTATCTCTAATATCTTAGAATCTATTTTACTAATGATCACATTACAATTTTGGTTATTGCTGCTAATTAATTGATCCATTTTGCTACTCACAGAGTTAATATGTTTATTAACATTTTCATTACAACTAATTAATTCTTTCATCTCTTTTTTACTTATCTCTTTCTTACTATTTTCGTTACTACTATCAATCTTTTCCTCCATTCGTTCCATATGTTTCTTGAGCCCGGTCATTTCGGCCATGAACAAATTAAGAAAATCTTGGTTCATTCCCCCCACGATTTCTTTTTGGGTTTCAGTATGCTTCTCAATTTCTGCACTTTCCTGAATTATCCCAGAACCTTCCATCGTATTCACCTGCTCCCTACTCTGAATTTCACCTTGGATGTCCGCCGAAGCAATGACCTCGTCGTCACATGACTTGTTATTGTCTTTCTTGTCCATCTTTGGTTCACTAGTGATAGTACGCGATCTCAAATTAATTTCCCTCTTCAAATCCCTTGACATATCCCCAAAATACAAATATATATCACAAAATTACACTCCTGACATTTACCGGTAATAATTTCCGTTGGCTTAAATGCGCACACTCCTCCCAAAATGAACCTATGATATGCTGTCATTCAGAACAAATTCTGAATTTATTCGAGTCCCACATTGCGTCGACACATTGAGAACTATTTATTACTAAAAACTAACAGGGTGTGGGGTAATAAGCTTACTTTTGACAACATACCATATAAGTTCTGGGAAAAGGAGATTGGCGTTCGTTTTCCCCATTAATTTTGAGGTTAAGATATTTTACTGTCAATGAAATGAAACTCTGAATTCGTTTGATAGAACAATATATATTCTTTAAATAATATATCAAAAAATAGTGAGTCTTGTTGCGATAAAACAGATGAGAATATGAAATTATGACATTGCAACTGACAGAAACTAGGCATGAATTTGAATTCTTCTTGACCGGACATTTAACAATTTATACGAAATATTTCCCTCACTGATTCACTTGACTGTACCTTTAACACTTTGAGTGTAATTACGACGTAATCCATTGCTCTGGTGTTTACTGTAGATGTGTCACGCCTAACGTGGTGATACATCCTTGCAACTGCTTCTTCTCCATATCATCTGACTTCTTTGTAAGTCAATATGGTATGACCTCTTGGTAGGTCCAGGGTTGCCCTCTCTGACTCCTTGGTAAGCCTTGCGTCCGCGTCTTCCACTAAGTGACGGACCAACCATTTGGTCTCACTCTCTCAATGACCAATAATGGCTCACTGAGTCTTCACCATCTCTCGTTCACACTGGTTGGCTGACCACTTAAGGCCTCTTGATCTAGTAGACTACTTCACTGTACTGCATCCGTATAAGTAATGACTGACGCTACAATGTGCACCCACCTTATATATACGTTGGTTGACACAGCTACGTAATCTCCAGAAATAACAATGACGTACTCCCACCTACGCGACAAATATTACATACAGTGGTGAAATAGCCCCGCGGCGATGACACCGTGCGCGCATATTCAAATAAATACGATGACATAGCCAAGGAGTGGCGATGACTTGGCAGAATCGCCAACAATATTGCACAATGCACCAACGTCACATCCGATCTCTGATATATACAACAATTCTCACTGTACAGGTATTGAGTGTTATACTACACATACGTATATATGCATACATCTAAGTGCAATCTTGCAAGCAACAGGCAATTGCAAAATTGAATAAAACGGATAATTACAATAATAGTACAATATCACAGATAACATAATAAGAATACTGACATAATAATAATAATAATAATAATAATGATAATAATAATAATAATAATAATAATAATAATAATAATAATAATAATAATAATAATATACAGATAAAATCATACAATAATAAAAATACAGATATCATCTTGTAACGGGATTTGAACCATTACAATTCGCCTCCCTCATAAATAAATCGAAGAACAAAGAATCGATTGATTTATGAACAAAATTATATATATAACACTGACACAGATAAACACTTTAAATGAGTATACAACAATAATTTTCTTTTTCAGCATCCATACATTTTATAATACATCACATATATGAGAATTCTTCTCGCACATTGCCATCGTAGATAACTGTCCAGTGTCCTATTCTCATACAATTCACAAGAGCATAGCCCTTAATTTAACACACACAAATAATTTTAAATGATTACACTACATTCTTCTTTTTGTTTAACATATCAAAACTTTTTTGTGAAATATCACTTATATGAGAACTGTTCTCGCATATTGTTATCGCAGATAACTGTCCAATGTCCTGTTCTCCGTTTTTTTGTTTGTCACACAGTACATGACAATGTAGCACTTATTCTTCCAATACACCAATACGACACTTGGTTCACACGCATATCGCAGATGTTAGTTTTATTTTGCCAGTTTCTCACAAAATTTAATCATCTTACTCTTATTTCAACAAATCTCACGTGAAATACTTCTTTACATATATAATACTACAAATACCGACAATATCCCCTTCCTGATCTTTATAAGAATATGCACAGTCCCCGATACGGTTCACAATAGTGAAATACCCCTGATACAAAAGAACAACTACAACATATTTCCCGCCTCTGCAGATGATGAAATGGAACTCTGAGTAGCACTCTGTCACTCAAACAAATCACTTATTAACTTACATATCTCAATAGATCACATCCTACTTGGCAACAATAATTAAAGGAATCAATACTATGGCTACAAGATGGTTCAATTATTCCGTAATCCAGCATAATGTTTATCTGTTCTTAGACGTCACTAGCATAATTAAGTTGAATAGGGTACTTACCTCCCACAAACGATGAATGGTCATGTACTACAAATTTATGTTCATATACGTGTTCTTCCTCACTTACCACTAAATACATCTCGATGCTTACCTAACATCGACCACAATTACTCCTCCTGTAATTCACTCAAATTACCTCACGTCACTGCCTCATACCGACGATCCCTCAGATCCTGGTCGTATAGGCACGTAACACACCCAACAAAACATTTCCTCTCACTAGGAACAACTTCACTTACCTCTCACCTATTTCAAAGAACACACGTTACCAACACACTTGCCTCAGACCATCATAATTAACACGTACTTCTTTGCCAGTTTCCTCATAGAACAAACACACACTACCTCAATTAAAGTCTACTCTACTTCCATGATTTGCAACCACGTCAGCTCCTAAAATCACTGGATACACAAGATCTGGTACAACAAGGCGTGGCTGAAACTTACAATTATCTTCAATTATGATTGGTACCGCTATCATTTTATTTACTCACTTTGACTCACCCAACGGCTGTTATAAGATCAGATAGTACCTTCACTTACCTTCTTCATATCACAATTTCCATCATCGGAGTTACTACCTCACTACTTACATCATATTCTCGGTATAACAAGTACTTACATCACTTTAACAGATCACGTCTTACGTCTAACTTACTGCTACTATTAATTACTTCATTATCTACGACTACGGCACTACTTAAATATTTCACTTAACATTACTTAGGTCACAATCACACTGTACTCTTAAATCTACTTTCACTAGACAACTACTTATACTACATCCCTGTTCAACTTCTACCTTCAGCCTGTCCACTTAACTTACCCGATTCCCTGTGAATCTGAAATACTCTGGCTTGATAACGACACCTTGATAACATTCATATTGAGACTATCATAGTCTCTCTGATAACTCAAACCCGTACGCCTCCCATCTTCCGATTCTCTCTGATTACTCCCCTGACCTTCTCTCTCATAACTCAGATACATACGCCTCCCATCTTCCGATTCTCTCAGATTACTCTTCTGATCTTCTCTCTCATAACTCAAATACATACGCCTCCCATCTTCCGATTTTCTCTGATTACTCTCCTGATCTTCTCTCTCACAACTCAAATCCATACGCCTCCCATCTTCCGATTCTCTCTCGTTACTCCTCTGACCACTATCACCATCAACATAACTCTTAATCCTCTGCTCATCATGATTACCCCCTCTCCTCTGATACACGGCTAGCATTTTACCTCTTCTCTCTACAATACCACTTTCCCCAGACATCATGCGCTCTCTCTCTCGCGCGCGCCCTTGCACACATTCTTTCCAAAGCCTATCAATGAACACTTTAAATTCTCCTAAATTAGACATATTATTCCAGCATACTCGAAACCATATTCTACTTTCACCGACAAAAACATTAGACAAAATCTCCAACACATATTCCCATTCAATAATATTATTCCTCAACTTACTTGCAAATCTTTTCTCAACTACTTTTACAAATTCTACAGAACTGAACTGTTCTCCAGAAAACTTGGTTAAATCACGATCCCTACTGAACAAACCACTCACTACTATCACCTCACCCGCCGACTTACCTCTACCTTTCTGCCGTACCACTCCCTGGCAACTCAAAATTTCTTCTTCCGCTCCTCTCTCATCCTTCTCTTCCTCTATTCTCACGTCTTCCTTCAATTCTTCCTCTCTTTCTCTTACCTGCTGTGATAGCGTTTTCTGTTCGCTCCGTAGTTCAGTGACCTCCACAAGTTTGCTTTCAATCTGCTCGATTCTACTAACCTGTTGCCCCGTATTTTCCCCAACTGCATTGTAACTCTTGTCCAATCTTTTCTCGACTACGTCATGAATTTCTTCCCGATTACTCGAAATTTTATTACTTAACAGTACGATCTTGTTTGTACATGTTCCTTTGACATGCTCAATTTGAGTATGAAGCTCGCTCCGACTCAACTCCATTTCTTCCCTAAGGTCAACACACTTTTCATTTGACTTACTTTCTAACTTAGATGTTTGATTATTTATCTCTAATATCTTAGAATCTATTTTACTAATGATCACATTACAATTTTGGTTATTGCTGCTAATTAATTGATCCATTTTGCTACTCACAGAGTTAATATGTTTATTAACATTTTCATTACAACTAATTAATTCTTTCATCTCTTTTTTACTTATCTCTTTCTTACTATTTTCGTTACTACTATCAATCTTTTCCTCCATTCGTTCCATATGTTTCTTGAGCCCGGTCATTTCGGCCATGAACAAATTAAGAAAATCTTGGTTCATTCCCCCCACGATTTCTTTTTGGGTTTCAGTATGCTTCTCAATTTCTGCACTTTCCTGAATTATCCCAGAACCTTCCATCGTATTCACCTGCTCCCTACTCTGAATTTCACCTTGGATGTCCGCCGAAGCAATGACCTCGTCGTCACATGACTTGTTATTGTCTTTCTTGTCCATCTTTGGTTCACTAGTGATAGTACGCGATCTCAAATTAATTTCCCTCTTCAAATCCCTTGACATATCCCCAAAATACAAATATATATCACAAAATTACACTCCTGACATTTACCGGTAATAATTTCCGTTGGCTTAAATGCGCACACTCCTCCCAAAATGAACCTATGATATGCTGTCATTCAGAACAAATTCTGAATTTATTCGAGTCCCACGTTGCGTCGACACATTGAGAACTATTTATTACTAAAAACTAACAGGGTGTGGGGTAATAAGCTTACTTTTGACAACATACCATATAAGTTCTGGGAAAAGGAGATTGGCGTTCGTTTTCCCCATTAATTTTGAGGTTAAGATATTTTACTGTCAATGAAATGAAACTCTGAATTCGTTTGATAGAACAATATATATTCTTTAAATAATATATCAAAAAATAGTGAGTCTTGTTGCGATAAAACAGATGAGAATATGAAATTATGACATTGCAACTGACAGAAACTAGGCATGAATTTGAATTCTTCTTGACCGGACATTTAACAATTTATACGAAATATTTCCCTCACTGATTCACTTGACTGTACCTTTAACACTTTGAGTGTAATTACGACGTAATCCATTGCTCTGGTGTTTACTGTAGATGTGTCACGCCTAACGTGGTGATACATCCTTGCAACTGCTTCTTCTCCATATCATCTGACTTCTTTGTAAGTCAATATGGTATGACCTCTTGGTAGGTCCAGGGTTGCCCTCTCTGACTCCTTGGTAAGCCTTGCGTCCGCGTCTTCCACTAAGTGACGGACCAACCATTTGGTCTCACTCTCTCAATGACCAATAATGGCTCACTGAGTCTTCACCATCTCTCGTTCACACTGGTTGGCTGACCACTTAAGGCCTCTTGATCTAGTAGACTACTTCACTGTACTGCATCCGTATAAGTAATGACTGACGCTACAATGTGCACCCACCTTATATATACGTTGGTTGACACAGCTACGTAATCTCCAGAAATAACAATGACGTACTCCCACCTACGCGACAAATATTACATACAGTGGTGAAATAGCCCCGCGGCGATGACACCGTGCGCGCATATTCAAATAAATACGATGACATAGCCAAGGAGTGGCGATGACTTGGCAGAATCGCCAACAATATTGCACAATGCACCAACGTCACATCCGATCTCTGATATATACAACAATTCTCACTGTACAGGTATTGAGTGTTATACTACACATACGTATATATGCATACATCTAAGTGCAATCTTGCAAGCAACAGGCAATTGCAAAATTGAATAAAACGGATAATTACAATAATAGTACAATATCACAGATAACATAATAAGAATACTGACATAATAATAATAATAATAATAATAATAATAATAATAATAATAATAATAATAATAATAATAATAATAATAATAATATACAGATAAAATCATACAATAATAAAAATACAGATATCATCTTGTAACGGGATTTGAACCGTTACAATTCGCCTCCCTCATAAATAAATCGAAGAACAAAGAATCGATTGATTTATGAACAAAATTATAACACTGACACAGATAAACACTTTAAATGAGTATACAACAATAATTTTCTTTTTCAGCATCCATACATTTTATAATACATCACATATATGAGAATTCTTCTCGCACATTGCCATCGTAGATAACTGTCCAGTGTCCTATTCTCATACAATTCACAAGAGCATAGCCCTTAATTTAACACACACAAATAATTTTAAATGATTACACTACATTCTTCTTTTTGTTTAACATATCAAAACTTTTTTGTGAAATATCACTTATATGAGAACTGTTCTCGCATATTGTTATCGCAGATAACTGTCCAATGTCCTGTTCTCCGTTTTTTTGTTTGTCACACAGTACATGACAATGTAGCACTTATTCTTCCAATACACCAATACGACACTTGGTTCACACGCATATCGCAGATGTTAGTTTTATTTTGCCAGTTTCTCACAAAATTTAATCATCTTACTCTTATTTCAACAAATCTCACGTGAAATACTTCTTTACATATATAATACTACAAATACCGACAATATCCCCTTCCTGATCTTTATAAGAATATGCACAGTCCCCGATACGGTTCACAATAGTGAAATACCCCTGATACAAAAGAACAACTACAACATATTTCCCGCCTCTGCAGATGATGAAATGGAACTCTGAGTAGCACTCTGTCACTCAAACAAATCACTTATTAACTTACATATCTCAATAGATCACATCCTACTTGGCAACAATAATTAAAGGAATCAATACTATGGCTACAAGATGGTTCAATTATTCCGTAATCCAGCATAATGTTTATCTGTTCTTAGACGTCACTAGCATAATTAAGTTGAATAGGGTATTTACCTCCCACAAACGATGAATGGTCATGTACTACAAATTTATGTTCATATACGTGTTCTTCCTCACTTACCACTAAATACATCTCGATGCTTACCTAACATCGACCACAATTACTCCTCCTGTAATTCACTCAAATTACCTCACATCACTGCCTCATACCGACGATCCCTCAGATCCTGGTCGTATAGGCACGTAACACACCCAACAAAACATTTCCTCTCACTAGGAACAACTTCACTTACCTCTCACCTATTTCAAAGAACACACGTTACCAACACACTTGCCTCAGACCATCATAATTAACACGTACTTCTTTGCCAGTTTCCTCATAGAACAAACACACACTACCTCAATTAAAGTCTACTCTACTTCCATGATTTGCAACCACGTCAGCTCCTAAAATCACTGGATACACAAGATCTGGTACAACAAGGCGTGGCTGAAACTTACAATTATCTTCAATTATGATTGGTACCGCTATCATTTTATTTACTCACTTTGACTCACCCAACGGCTGTTATAAGATCTGATAGTACCTTCACTTACCTTCTTCATATCACAATTTCCATCATCGGAGTTACTACCTCACTACTTACATCATATTCTCGGTATAACAAGTACTTACATCACTTTAACAGATCACGTCTTACGTCTAACTTACTGCTACTATTAATTACTTCATTATCTACGACTACGGCACTACTTAAATATTTCACTTAACATTACTTAGGTCACAATCACACTGTACTCTTAAATCTACTTTCACTAGACAACTACTTATACTACATCCCTGTTCAACTTCTACCTTCAGCCTGTCCACTTAACTTACCCGATTCCCTGTGAATCTGAAATACTCTGGCTTGATAACGACACCTTGATAACATTCATATTGAGACTATCATAGTCTCTCTGATAACTCAAACCCGTACGCCTCCCATCTTCCGATTCTCTCTGATTACTCCCCTGACCTTCTCTCTCATAACTCAGATACATACGCCTCCCATCTTCCGATTCTCTCAGATTACTCTTCTGATCTTCTCTCTCATAACTCAAATACATACGCCTCCCATCTTCCGATTTTCTCTGATTACTCTCCTGATCTTCTCTCTCACAACTCAAATCCATACGCCTCCCATCTTCCGATTCTCTCTCGTTACTCCTCTGACCACTATCACCATCAACATAACTCTTAATCCTCTGCTCATCATGATTACCCCCTCTCCTCTGATACACGGCTAGCATTTTACCTCTTCTCTCTACAATACCACTTTCCCCAGACATCATGCGCTCTCTCTCTCGCGCGCGCCCTTGCACACATTCTTTCCAAAGCCTATCAATGAACACTTTAAATTCTCCTAAATTAGACATATTATTCCAGCATACTCGAAACCATATTCTACTTTCACCGACAAAAACATTAGACAAAATCTCCAACACATATTCCCATTCAATAATATTATTCCTCAACTTACTTGCAAATCTTTTCTCAACTACTTTTACAAATTCTACAGAACTGAACTGTTCTCCAGAAAACTTGGTTAAATCACGATCCCTACTGAACAAACCACTCACTACTATCACCTCACCCGCCGACTTACCTCTACCTTTCTGCCGTACCACTCCCTGGCAACTCAAAATTTCTTCTTCCGCTCCTCTCTCATCCTTCTCTTCCTCTATTCTCACGTCTTCCTTCAATTCTTCCTCTCTTTCTCTTACCTGCTGTGATAGCGTTTTCTGTTCGCTCCGTAGTTCAGTGACCTCCACAAGTTTGCTTTCAATCTGCTCGATTCTACTAACCTGTTGCCCCGTATTTTCCCCAACTGCATTGTAACTCTTGTCCAATCTTTTCTCGACTACGTCATGAATTTCTTCCCGATTACTCGAAATTTTATTACTTAACAGTACGATCTTGTTTGTACATGTTCCTTTGACATGCTCAATTTGAGTATGAAGCTCGCTCCGACTCAACTCCATTTCTTCCCTAAGGTCAACACACTTTTCATTTGACTTACTTTCTAACTTAGATGTTTGATTATTTATCTCTAATATCTTAGAATCTATTTTACTAATGATCACATTACAATTTTGGTTATTGCTGCTAATTAATTGATCCATTTTGCTACTCACAGAGTTAATATGTTTATTAACATTTTCATTACAACTAATTAATTCTTTCATCTCTTTTTTACTTATCTCTTTCTTACTATTTTCGTTACTACTATCAATCTTTTCCTCCATTCGTTCCATATGTTTCTTGAGCCCGGTCATTTCGGCCATGAACAAATTAAGAAAATCTTGGTTCATTCCCCCCACGATTTCTTTTTGGGTTTCAGTATGCTTCTCAATTTCTGCACTTTCCTGAATTATCCCAGAACCTTCCATCGTATTCACCTGCTCCCTACTCTGAATTTCACCTTGGATGTCCGCCGAAGCAATGACCTCGTCGTCACATGACTTGTTATTGTCTTTCTTGTCCATCTTTGGTTCACTAGTGATAGTACGCGATCTCAAATTAATTTCCCTCTTCAAATCCCTTGACATATCCCCAAAATACAAATATATATCACAAAATTACACTCCTGACATTTACCGGTAATAATTTCCGTTGGCTTAAATGCGCACACTCCTCCCAAAATGAACCTATGATATGCTGTCATTCAGAACAAATTCTGAATTTATTCGAGTCCCACGTTGCGTCGACACATTGAGAACTATTTATTACTAAAAACTAACAGGGTGTGGGGTAATAAGCTTACTTTTGACAACATACCATATAAGTTCTGGGAAAAGGAGATTGGCGTTCGTTTTCCCCATTAATTTTGAGGTTAAGATATTTTACTGTCAATGAAATGAAACTCTGAATTCGTTTGATAGAACAATATATATTCTTTAAATAATATATCAAAAAATAGTGAGTCTTGTTGCGATAAAACAGATGAGAATATGAAATTATGACATTGCAACTGACAGAAACTAGGCATGAATTTGAATTCTTCTTGACCGGACATTTAACAATTTATACGAAATATTTCCCTCACTGATTCACTTGACTGTACCTTTAACACTTTGAGTGTAATTACGACGTAATCCATTGCTCTGGTGTTTACTGTAGATGTGTCACACCTAACGTGGTGATACATCCTTGCAACTGCTTCTTCTCCATATCATCTGACTTCTTTGTAAGTCAATATGGTATGACCTCTTGGTAGGTCCAGGGTTGCCCTCTCTGACTCCTTGGTAAGCCTTGCGTCCGCGTCTTCCACTAAGTGACGGACCAACCATTTGGTCTCACTCTCTCAATGACCAATAATGGCTCACTGAGTCTTCACCATCTCTCGTTCACACTGGTTGGCTGACCACTTAAGGCCTCTTGATCTAGTAGACTACTTCACTGTACTGCATCCGTATAAGTAATGACTGACGCTACAATGTGCACCCACCTTATATATACGTTGGTTGACACAGCTACGTAATCTCCAGAAATAACAATGACGTACTCCCACCTACGCGACAAATATTACATACAGTGGTGAAATAGCCCCGCGGCGATGACACCGTGCGCGCATATTCAAATAAATACGATGACATAGCCAAGGAGTGGCGATGACTTGGCAGAATCGCCAACAATATTGCACAATGCACCAACGTCACATCCGATCTCTGATATATACAACAATTCTCACTGTACAGGTATTGAGTGTTATACTACACATACGTATATATGCATACATCTAAGTGCAATCTTGCAAGCAACAGGCAATTGCAAAATTGAATAAAACGGATAATTACAATAATAGTACAATATCACAGATAACATAATAAGAATACTGACATAATAATAATAATAATAATAATAATAATAATAATAATAATAATAATAATAATAATAATAATAATAATATACAGATAAAATCATACAATAATAAAAATACAGATATCATCTTGTAACGGGATTTGAACCGTTACAATTCGCCTCCCTCATAAATAAATCGAAGAACAAAGAATCGATTGATTTATGAACAAAATTATATATATAACACTGACACAGATAAACACTTTAAATGAGTATACAACAATAATTTTCTTTTTCAGCATCCATACATTTTATAATACATCACATATATGAGAATTCTTCTCGCACATTGCCATCGTAGATAACTGTCCAGTGTCCTATTCTCATACAATTCACAAGAGCATAGCCCTTAATTTAACACACACAAATAATTTTAAATGATTACACTACATTCTTCTTTTTGTTTAACATATCAAAACTTTTTTGTGAAATATCACTTATATGAGAACTGTTCTCGCATATTGTTATCGCAGATAACTGTCCAATGTCCTGTTCTCCGTTTTTTTGTTTGTCACACAGTACATGACAATGTAGCACTTATTCTTCCAATACACCAATACGACACTTGGCTCACACGCATATCGCAGATGTTAGTTTTATTTTGCCAGTTTCTCACAAAATTTAATCATCTTACTCTTATTTCAACAAATCTCACGTGAAATACTTCTTTACATATATAATACTACAAATACCGACAATATCCCCTTCCTGATCTTTATAAGAATATGCACAGTCCCCGATACGGTTCACAATAGTGAAATACCCCTGATACAAAAGAACAACTACAACATATTTCCCGCCTCTGCAGATGATGAAATGGAACTCTGAGTAGCACTCTGTCACTCAAACAAATCACTTATTAACTTACATATCTCAATAGATCACATCCTACTTGGCAACAATAATTAAAGGAATCAATACTATGGCTACAAGATGGTTCAATTATTCCGTAATCCAGCATAATGTTTATCTGTTCTTAGACGTCACTAGCATAATTAAGTTGAATAGGGTACTTACCTCCCACAAACGATGAATGGTCATGTACTACAAATTTATGTTCATATACGTGTTCTTCCTCACTTACCACTAAATACATCTCGATGCTTACCTAACATCGACCACAATTACTCCTCCTGTAATTCACTCAAATTACCTCACGTCACTGCCTCATACCGACGATCCCTCAGATCCTGGTCGTATAGGCACGTAACACACCCAACAAAACATTTCCTCTCACTAGGAACAACTTCACTTACCTCTCACCTATTTCAAAGAACACACGTTACCAACACACTTGCCTCAGACCATCATAATTAACACGTACTTCTTTGCCAGTTTCCTCATAGAACAAACACACACTACCTCAATTAAAGTCTACTCTACTTCCATGATTTGCAACCACGTCAGCTCCTAAAATCACTGGATACACAAGATCTGGTACAACAAGGCGTGGCTGAAACTTACAATTATCTTCAATTATGATTGGTACCGCTATCATTTTATTTACTCACTTTGACTCACCCAACGGCTGTTATAAGATCAGATAGTACCTTCACTTACCTTCTTCATATCACAATTTCCATCATCGGAGTTACTACCTCACTACTTACATCATATTCTCGGTATAACAAGTACTTACATCACTTTAACAGATCACGTCTTACGTCTAACTTACTGCTACTATTAATTACTTCATTATCTACGACTACGGCACTACTTAAATATTTCACTTAACATTACTTAGGTCACAATCACACTGTACTCTTAAATCTACTTTCACTAGACAACTACTTATACTACATCCCTGTTCAACTTCTACCTTCAGCCTGTCCACTTAACTTACCCGATTCCCTGTGAATCTGAAATACTCTGGCTTGATAACGACACCTTGATAACATTCATATTGAGACTATCATAGTCTCTCTGATAACTCAAACCCGTACGCCTCCCATCTTCCGATTCTCTCTGATTACTCCCCTGACCTTCTCTCTCATAACTCAGATACATACGCCTCCCATCTTCCGATTCTCTCAGATTACTCTTCTGATCTTCTCTCTCATAACTCAAATACATACGCCTCCCATCTTCCGATTTTCTCTGATTACTCTCCTGATCTTCTCTCTCACAACTCAAATCCATACGCCTCCCATCTTCCGATTCTCTCTCGTTACTCCTCTGACCACTATCACCATCAACATAACTCTTAATCCTCTGCTCATCATGATTACCCCCTCTCCTCTGATACACGGCTAGCATTTTACCTCTTCTCTCTACAATACCACTTTCCCCAGACATCATGCGCTCTCTCTCTCGCGCGCGCCCTTGCACACATTCTTTCCAAAGCCTATCAATGAACACTTTAAATTCTCCTAAATTAGACATATTATTCCAGCATACTCGAAACCATATTCTACTTTCACCGACAAAAACATTAGACAAAATCTCCAACACATATTCCCATTCAATAATATTATTCCTCAACTTACTTGCAAATCTTTTCTCAACTACTTTTACAAATTCTACAGAACTGAACTGTTCTCCAGAAAACTTGGTTAAATCACGATCCCTACTGAACAAACCACTCACTACTATCACCTCACCCGCCGACTTACCTCTACCTTTCTGCCGTACCACTCCCTGGCAACTCAAAATTTCTTCTTCCGCTCCTCTCTCATCCTTCTCTTCCTCTATTCTCACGTCTTCCTTCAATTCTTCCTCTCTTTCTCTTACCTGCTGTGATAGCGTTTTCTGTTCGCTCCGTAGTTCAGTGACCTCCACAAGTTTGCTTTCAATCTGCTCGATTCTACTAACCTGTTGCCCCGTATTTTCCCCAACTGCATTGTAACTCTTGTCCAATCTTTTCTCGACTACGTCATGAATTTCTTCCCGATTACTCGAAATTTTATTACTTAACAGTACGATCTTGTTTGTACATGTTCCTTTGACATGCTCAATTTGAGTATGAAGCTCGCTCCGACTCAACTCCATTTCTTCCCTAAGGTCAACACACTTTTCATTTGACTTACTTTCTAACTTAGATGTTTGATTATTTATCTCTAATATCTTAGAATCTATTTTACTAATGATCACATTACAATTTTGGTTATTGCTGCTAATTAATTGATCCATTTTGCTACTCACAGAGTTAATATGTTTATTAACATTTTCATTACAACTAATTAATTCTTTCATCTCTTTTTTACTTATCTCTTTCTTACTATTTTCGTTACTACTATCAATCTTTTCCTCCATTCGTTCCATATGTTTCTTGAGCCCGGTCATTTCGGCCATGAACAAATTAAGAAAATCTTGGTTCATTCCCCCCACGATTTCTTTTTGGGTTTCAGTATGCTTCTCAATTTCTGCACTTTCCTGAATTATCCCAGAACCTTCCATCGTATTCACCTGCTCCCTACTCTGAATTTCACCTTGGATGTCCGCCGAAGCAATGACCTCGTCGTCACATGACTTGTTATTGTCTTTCTTGTCCATCTTTGGTTCACTAGTGATAGTACGCGATCTCAAATTAATTTCCCTCTTCAAATCCCTTGACATATCCCCAAAATACAAATATATATCACAAAATTACACTCCTGACATTTACCGGTAATAATTTCCGTTGGCTTAAATGCGCACACTCCTCCCAAAATGAACCTATGATATGCTGTCATTCAGAACAAATTCTGAATTTATTCGAGTCCCACGTTGCGTCGACACATTGAGAACTATTTATTACTAAAAACTAACAGGGTGTGGGGTAATAAGCTTACTTTTGACAACATACCATATAAGTTCTGGGAAAAGGAGATTGGCGTTCGTTTTCCCCATTAATTTTGAGGTTAAGATATTTTACTGTCAATGAAATGAAACTCTGAATTCGTTTGATAGAACAATATATATTCTTTAAATAATATATCAAAAAATAGTGAGTCTTGTTGCGATAAAACAGATGAGAATATGAAATTATGACATTGCAACTGACAGAAACTAGGCATGAATTTGAATTCTTCTTGACCGGACATTTAACAATTTATACGAAATATTTCCCTCACTGATTCACTTGACTGTACCTTTAACACTTTGAGTGTAATTACGACGTAATCCATTGCTCTGGTGTTTACTGTAGATGCGTCACGCCTAACGTGGTGATACATCCTTGCAACTGCTTCTTCTCCATATCATCTGACTTCTTTGTAAGTCAATATGGTATGACCTCTTGGTAGGTCCAGGGTTGCCCTCTCTGACTCCTTGGTAAGCCTTGCGTCCGCGTCTTCCACTAAGTGACGGACCAACCATTTGGTCTCACTCTCTCAATGACCAATAATGGCTCACTGAGTCTTCACCATCTCTCGTTCACACTGGTTGGCTGACCACTTAAGGCCTCTTGATCTAGTAGACTACTTCACTGTACTGCATCCGTATAAGTAATGACTGACGCTACAATGTGCACCCACCTTATATATACGTTGGTTGACACAGCTACGTAATCTCCAGAAATAACAATGACGTACTCCCACCTACGCGACAAATATTACATACAGTGGTGAAATAGCCCCGCGGCGATGACACCGTGCGCGCATATTCAAATAAATACGATGACATAGCCAAGGAGTGGCGATGACTTGGCAGAATCGCCAACAATATTGCACAATGCACCAACGTCACATCCGATCTCTGATATATACAACAATTCTCACTGTACAGGTATTGAGTGTTATACTACACATACGTATATATGCATACATCTAAGTGCAATCTTGCAAGCAACAGGCAATTGCAAAATTGAATAAAACGGATAATTACAATAATAGTACAATATCACAGATAACATAATAAGAATACTGACATAATAATAATAATAATAATAATAATAATAATAATAATAATAATAATAATAATAATAATATTAATAATAATAATAATAATAATAATAATAATAATAATAATAATAATAATAATAATAATAATATACAGATAAAATCATACAATAATAAAAATACAGATATCATCTTGTAACGGGATTTGAACCGTTACATCCTGCAGAAAACAACATTGGTAGAGGTTGTGACATTGTGTAGTTATTATTTCATGTCAAAGCAGTGATAATTTTCACGATACAGTCAGTGATCACATGGTGTCTGCCTAGGAACAAGGAACACGAGTTTCCTCTTCAGTGCCTTGAGTGAGTTCTTGAAGTATGTAATTAGCAGAACAGAGCCGACACTTATGCAGATGTGGGATAATTTGTAGTTTCCTGCTGTTACAGAGTTTGGACTTCACTCCCAAATACCGCCACTTTGTCCCTAGATCTTCCTATCCACCCATCAAGCAGTTCAGTGATCTCCATATTTCCCAGTTCAGCTGATGTTCAGGAGGTGGAGATTTAGAGGGCACCATCCTCTTTTATAGGCGTTGTGTTCATGCTTACCACAAGTCCTAGCAAACTGTTGTTGGTTAATTATTCAGGGCAGTGATGGCGTTTGATGAAACTCTTCTTTGATTTCAGTCTCTTAGGTGGAGAATGATGTCCAGACAATGCGTGGGTCCTATCACGTTCCATCTTCAATCTCTTGTACTTTGTCGCAATCTCTCATTTTATATCAGGTGGAGTGATTCTAGTCAGACAGTAAAGTCTCTCATTGGAGGTTTGCTTTCATGCATCCTGTAACCACTCTGCAGGTTTCACTGAAAGGTGTATCTATATGTTTTGTGTGAGCTAAGCTGAACCACACAGAGAAACTAAGAACAATAGCTGACGTCCTCAGCACAATTGCATGTGCACTCCATGTACTGGAGTTCTGCTTCTGAAGGATGCTTCTGGGGGCTAAATTTTCTGTCTAGTGTTAATCTGGTGCATCTTGTATGTTTACCGTCCCACTCTACACACATCTGCCTATTTAGCTTCTTGGTTTTTCAGGTGAAAGACACACACTTAGATCTTGCTAGGAATTTGTAACAACCCGTTCTTCTTATAATATCTTGATAGCTCAACAAGTGCATACTTTGTCAGCAATGCATCCATGGTCTCAGAATGTTCACATTGGTCAATTAAGAGCCAGATCTGGTGAGAGGAGGTTATAGTTCTTGTTTGTGTAAATGCTAAAGAGGGTAAGTACCGAACTCGATAGCTGCAGTTGCTTAAGTGCGGCTAGTATCCAGTATTCGGGAGATAGTGGGTTCAAACCCCAATCTCGACAGCCCTGAAGATGGTTTTCCGTGGTTTCCGATTTTCACACCAAGCAAATGCTGGCTGGGGCTGTACCTTAATTAAGGCCATGGCCGCTTCCTTCCCAGTCCTAGCCCTTTCCTGTCCCATCATCACCATAAGACCTAACTGTGTCTGTGCGACATAAAGCCAATAGCAAAAAAAAAAAAAAAAAAAGAAAGAAAAAAAAAAAAAAAAAGAAAAAAAAGAGGGTAAGTGAAAGGACACCACACTGACGGAGTCCATTCACTTGTTTTCGCCATCTACTATTTGATTCTTAGAACTCAATGAAGAACCTTTGATTCTGATGGAGGGGTTTCAATTATTTTCATGAAACCATTGTCTCTAGTGATGTTAAGGAGCTTGCTCAATATTGTTTTGTGGTGCACTATACCATATGCTGCCACAAAATCCATAAAAACCTTACATGTTATCTTACTCTCTTGCTGTGCATCAGGTGAGTTTTAGTATTTGGGCTGTGCAGTTTCTACCAGACCTAAAGTCTGCTTGTTCTGGAATAAAGCGTTGTTCTACTTTTGGTGTCAAGCGCTCCAGAAGGACCCTCTCGAATATCTTATGTGATATACTAGCAATATCGGCCTGTAGTTATTGAGGTCTGAGGCATCTGTGCCTGGTTTCAGGATGGTGATCACTTGGGCCTTTCCCCATACCCTGGGTATCTCTCTATTCTGCAGGCAGCTGTTAAAGATAGTTGAAACACACTCCTTTGCATTAGTGCCAATGTATTAATTTTATTCTGCTGTCATATCATCCAGGCTTGTTGTCTTGTCATTCTCAGTCTTGTTGCTAGCTCCTTCCAGTTCCTCCATGGTGATGTCTTTTGTGAGGTCATTGCTCTCCATATCCAGTTGTCACTCAGTCTTCACCGTGCATATGTGCCCTCCAGTTTACAATGGCAGCTCATGGGTTCATGTGATGGAGAGGCCAGGGATAATAAAATTAAATGCACATACGTATTAGTTGTACCAAATTAGAGTTTAAGTGTATACTAACTATAGTAATAAAGCCACTATTTATTGCACAAACATCTACGTTTATGCTTTGAAGGAGCCATACAAGCAGATTTTGGCACACATGCATCACTTGTCCTGTGAGGCCAGAATGAGAGTGGCTTCAGCTGAATTTAACTGCTCGCATGACAGGTTTACTGGTTACCATGGCAACGACGTCACACGCATTGGCCCTTATTTTATGATATTCTTGTGAGTTTCTTGTTAAACTTCACATCTATTTAATATTGTACCTCAAGCAGCCCTTTTATTACAGGGGAAAGCATGTTAAAATTGAATGCTGGTCTGAAAACTGTTTGTGAAAATATTGTAACATTGTCATTTTAATCTGGATGTCGGTCATCCCCTGTTTTCTTTTGGTAATATTCTAGTAACATTCATGTTGAACTTCTGTTCTACATTGTACTAGAGATAAATCCCCTCTTTCCTGGGGAAAGTATGTTAATATTGGATTATAAATATTTATATTTGAGTTCTTGTTAAAATTTTAATGCTATTTTATGGCCGTATTGCCCTTATTTGGAGACCATATCTTTGACTATGTCCTTTATTACTCGAGATTACCACACTGAAAATAGTTTGGTATGATCTGCATTTATCTTTGTCCTTGTTCATTAATATACACCATATTGAACTGGAGATGCTGGTCCAGCATCCGTACTTGAAGTATTACAAATTTAAAATATGTGCTGTGCGCGAGGATTGCTGACCACTGCTAGTGAACTTGGTGTGAGCTCACTCCTGGCCAGTCAAGGACAAACTCTGCCACTTTGAACATTCCATTCCTCCTATAGTTGATAACTAGGTTAATAAAAATGCTACAATTACTTGAACTACATCACTATGTAGCCAGTATTAGAACCTACATACCTACCAAGTTCTCCAAAAAACTGTGAAGGATTAATGTAGTCTAGAGAGACGGATTGTGGCTGCATTGAAGGACTATAAATGTTACACACAGGTACCACTTTTGTCTTAGTAGTAAACAAATAGTTGCCACTATTAAAGTTCCAGCCCACATATATCCTCTCCCCTTTTTAACATTGTTTACAAATGGTCAAGCATAGTCAGCACCTGTAATGATGGTTAGGCATTATATGGTCCTTGGGCAGGTTACCCATTAATGGACTGACTTGTTTTGGGTTAATGGGTTAATCTTAAAGCACTGTATGCAGCTGTGGACTGGATTATTGGCTAAATTCTTGCCTTTGACTGAACAGTGCATCTGCCTACGATAATAAATGTTTGTTTAATTTAAATGTAGTACTTGCTGTAAAGAATACTGTCACAAGATGTGATAAATCTGTAAATTTAAATTACAATTTGAGTGATTAAGAAGTTAAAGAAAGGTGTTAATCAGGAAAAGTTAAAGACAAGACAAGGTGGAAATAGATTGTAGTAGATGAACAGAAAATGTAGGTGAAGAAGGATAAGCTATAGAACAGAATAAGAAAGATATGTGGAAAGAATGTTGATGGTGAGGAAGTAGCTAACATAAAAGGAAGCTTAGTGTAGTGGGAAAATGCAGGGGATTAGCAGAAGGGATGAATTGTTAGAAAATAGCTTGATGATCCAGTATGCTTTCTTTTAGAGTGGTTATACATGTCATCATCCTCAATCGTTAACCATATATATGGGATATTATCGTTCTCAATCTGATTTTATTTTGGTGCACACAAGGGACAATCGACTGACGTCTCGATTGGAGTAGATCAAACTGGAATGTTCGATTACCATTTATAAACACCCATGGACATGTCTACAAAATTCCTGATGTTTTCACATGTATCTGGATAATAAATCATTATGTTAAATTTCCAGAAACCTCTGTATGTAACAGAATGATAGTGAATTATAACCAATATATGAATATTACAGAGTTTTCTACAGTTTTTGACTACACAGATTTTGAGGTTATACAAATGTACAATACATAGTTACAGAATATCATCATACATAACATTTAATAAAAGACAATTAAAGTCATTTAAACATTATAATTGAAGGTTTTACAAGAGTTAGGTTATGAGTAGGTTGGCATACATATGACAATTATCCCCCCTAAACCTCCAATATCTATCCTGTACATTCCTTACTCTAGGTCTTAAATTATATCTAGGTGTCCTTCAATCTAAGTCATTTCTCTTAGTCCTCACTGTTTAACTACACACCGACTCCCTCGGTCACACAGGCCTCTTATTGGCACTGTCACAGTCCATAATTCTCAGCTAGGCGGTTCGATCAGAGGCCACCACCATCCCATGGAGGTCCGCTGGTTGCAGTCGACAGTGTCCTTCTTCCTGGTGGCAATAATCCGCAGGTCCTCGCATGGCACTCGAAACTCCGCTGGCTTTTCCTTCGTTCACACCGTTGTATTCTCTCAGGGCCCATGCATCTTCATAGTCCAGCAGTGTGGTGCACAGGACAGGCTCGTACGTCTCAGCATTGACCCTGTTGAGTCTCCTCTTTTTCCGGGGTGCTGAACTCGATGTTCTTACCGGCACACAGCTTTGTGCCGAGACAAGTCTCCTGGTCAGGTGGCACCCTTGTTTCTTGGTTGTTGTTTCGGACACCATTGGTTCTCCTTCTCCTAGAGGGGAATCTACTGGCCATGTCGTTACCATTGCTGCCTCCATCTCCTGGGACATTGCCTGAGCCTCCTTATATTTCTGTTCCACACCGAATATCCTCCCTGGACGGTTTTCGGTGCCACAGAGCTTACTGCAGCTGTCGGCCTTCTTGCGCTTGGTGTCATACTGGTATGGCCCGTCCACAGTTGCGTTGTCTGGTCACTCGGTCTCGGCGTCAAATATTCCCTGGCATTCTATTGACACGCCGAGTCCTCTCCTGAAGCTTGACTCAGTAGTCAGCTCTTGGTTGGTGGGCTCTGTCACGCTCATTGAATTCTCTCATAACTTCCTTGCAGGTCGAACACGGCTGAGGGATGCATCATACTTCCACCTCCTGTCCATGTAGTCCAGCAATTGGGTATTCGGCTCCCTCTTCTGACATCAATCCGGTTTCAAACTGGGTCCGGCACGTTCTCCAGGAAGTGATCCCATCGTTCCGTGGAGTTGACACCTTCATGATGGCAGATCCGCCATCACTGCTTGTAGGCTTAACACGATATACACAACTTTAATGCAGGGCTTTTGCTTCCTCTGCTGGGCCTTGAACTATGGACTCCACTACCATGAGCATCACTTCGGACCGCTTCCCATGTGGTTCATTGTCGTCCTGTGTGACGTCAGTGATCACCTCGCTTTTGAGAGAGAGCGCACTTTGTTGACAAAGAATTCATTTGGTTCTTTATTTCTTGAGACTGAGTCAGTTGGGCCTCTACTTTTCCATCAAGTTTTTTGAACTGGGCCTCAATATTTCCTTCAAGTTTTTTGGACTAGGTCTGAATCAAAGAAATTAACTGTTCAAACATCGCCATGGTCCGCTGGTCGTTCTTCATTTTCAAGTCCAAGAATTCTGTCACAGTTGCCAATTTCATCGTTCTCAATGCGATTCTGTTTTGATGTAAATAAATATCACCTCCTTACATAAAACAACTTTATTGTTGCTGCATCTATTCCTTATCAACATACAGTTATACACAATTACACACAACACCGCACTATTCAGCGAAACATACTGAAACAATTTACTATCGATTCTATCAAGTACAGATATCAATATGTTCTCACGCTGGTTATTCACTTCATCATCACAAAGTCGATTCTGAAAAGTACAGATATCTACAGTAAACACACTGATTATTCACTTTGCCATCACAAGGCAAGTCTGACTACCTTCTCACTCAAATCGATACTGACAAATTCAGATATCAACTCACTCTAACCCTCACTCTACATTCTCTTATTGCTCTGTCTCACTGACTGACTTCACCACAAAGTACAACTCTGACTCCAAGCCCAACACAGACTCCGAGAACCATGCTCAATGACTGTCTGACTGTGTCTTACAGTTTACAATGGCAGCTCATGGGTTCATGTGATGGAGAGGCCAGGGATAATAAAATTAAATGCAAATACTTATTAGTTGTACCAAATTAGAGTTTAAGTGTATACTAACTATTGTAATAAAACCACTATTTATTGCAGATTTATTGCAGTAGATCAGACTCGAATGTTCGATTACCATTTATAGACACACACGGACATGTCTACAAATTTCCTAATGCTTCCACATGTATCTGGTTAATAAATCAGAAACCTCCATATGTAACAGAATGATAGTGGATTATATCCAATATATGAATATTACAGAGTTTTCTACAGTTTTTGACTACACAGATTTTGAGGTTATACAAATGTAAGTACATATTTACAGAATATGGTCGTACTTAATATTTAATAAAAGATAATTAAAATGTATTAAACATAATAATCGAAGGCTTTACAAGAGTTAGGTTATGAGTAAGTTGGCGTACATACAGCAATGTATCTGTATTGTGTATATGTGTATATCGTGTTCCTTTCTCTCTTGTCTTGATATTACACTTCTTTGTTCCTTTCCAATACTTAATGCTGTCCCAATGGATCCTTTCCTCCTTTCTTGTTTGTCCGGTGTTCTTAATCTTTTACCACCTGTATTTATGTTTCCTCCCTTTTCTTCTTCTTATGTGCTTTCTTGTTATCCTACACTTACCGCATCAAGACTGAAGATCTGTCGAGATGGCCCCGTCCTGATGAAGCTGGAAAGCACAAACAAACTCATTGGGCTGAAAGGAAATGGATGTAGAAGGACACTGGAATTCATGAGGAGAGAGCTTATCTATTTGAAGATATGAAGATTAACTTTGTACTTTTGTATTTTCATGTTTGTAGGTACTCTTCTTTCTATTGTTCTCTTTTCCCACACTGACCTGACATTATGTTCATCCTGTTATGTGTTCTTATCCTCGTTCCTATTTTTCTATAACATACATGTCTTGGTTTACCATTCCTAAGAATTTTGATTTACTGAGCTCGATAGCTCCAGTCGCTAAAGTGTGGCCAGTATCCAGTGTTCAGGAGATAGTGGGTTCGAACCCCACTGTCAGCAGGCCTGAAGATTGTTTTCTGCAGTTTCCCATCTTCACACCAGCCAAATACTGGGGCTGTACCTCAGTTAAGGCCACGGATGCTCCCTTTCCACTCATAACCGTTTCCTGTCCCATTGTCACCTTAAGACCTATCTGTGTCGGTGCGACATAAAGCAACTTGTAAAAGAAAAACAAGAAAGAAAAAAAATTGATTTAGATGGAGTGCACTTTTGTAATCAGTGCAGTGACTTGTTCTTCATTTACTACTCATTATGCAAATTAAATCATTTTGTAAACTCAGATGATGACTTCATTGAGCAATGTAACTCCTATCACCTATGGATAATTTTCCAATTCAGAGCAGATGCTGTTTGTACTACCTGAATGTGAAATTTCCACTATTCTTATGTGGAAAAAGCTTTCTATTATTCGGCATGCACTCTAAATGTTAGCGGGCAGGCGAGCTAGCTCCATGTGCTTAATTAGCCATTGGTGTCCCTTTCATAAGGAATATGGGAGAAATTGATAGTTATGGATTTCAAACTATTAAAAAAAATATCTGTCCAATTTTGTCTCTTTAAGTCATTGCTTGCTGTCTCCATGGTGTCTCAAACCTTTTGGGTGAAATTGAAACAGGTGATAGTGGGTCCACAACTGATTATATTGAGATAGAGAACCAGTGGTCAGAAATGCATATTTATTGTGTTTATGGACTAATTATTCAAAGTGACGACTGCCAGTCTCAATGCACATATTGTAATGGTGCAAGGAGTTCTGCCACACTCTCGCAAAGATCCCGTTGTCTGTTGTGCACTCTAACAGGCAGCGGGTGATAAACAGCGTACATCCCTGACCACCAAACAGATGTACTGTACATAACTTAGATCATAGCACGTGTGACATGTGACGACCGCATGCATTGCAACAGTGCATTATTAACCTGTATTGCACACACACCACTATCCCAGATGTCAGTTGTCTATTGCATCAGACATATTGTGATGTGTCCATGGTGAGATGTGTTACTGTCCACAGTGCATGACGCGTAGTCAAAGATGGAACATTACTTGTCACAAGAATTGGCAGACATGCATTTAATGTACAGTGTGGCAGTATGTAGTGCTTGTAAAGCAGCACGAATGTACAGAGAATGCTTTCCCTACAGGCGTCATTCTAATTGGAAGAAGTTTATCTCCATGGATAGCAACTTACAAGGGATGGAGTCATTCATGCCACAGAGAGCCGGCCAAGGTTTCCATCAAAGACATGTCCGAACACCAGACTTTAAAGAGATGGTGTTGGATCATGTGGCCGACCACCCAGCAATAAGCACCCGTCAACTTGCCTGTGAAATGCACACTTTGAAGTATACAGTATGGAGAGTACTGACGGAACAGGTATTATACCCCTATCATAAACAACATATGTAAGCACTGAGAACAACGAATTTTGAGCCCCACATTCACTTCTGTCAATGGATTATCCACCTCAGTGCTGTAATGCCGAACTTTGTACAGTTTGTATTGTTCGCGGATGAGGCCTCATTCACCTGAAATGCTATTTTCAACAGCCACAACAGCCATATCTGGAGGGAGGACATTACCCGTGCCACTCACATCACTGGCCACCAGCAACAATTCTCTGTCAACGTATGGGCGGGCATTGTAAAAATGACCTAATAGGACCTTTTTTGCTGCCTCCACATTTGACCAGTGCATGTTACCTGGTGTTCCTGCAAAAGGTGCTGCCACAGTTTGTGAAGACTGTAACCGTTGTTGTCCGTGAATGAACGTGTTTTCAATATGACAATGCACCAGCCCACATCTATGTTAATGTCCGTGAGCACCTGAACAACATGTACCCTCATCATTGTATTGGAAGGGTAGGTCCTGTCCCATGGCCAGTGCAATCACTGCATCTCACACCTCTGGACTTTTTCCTCTAGGATTACATCAAGTCATTAGTGTATGAAATCCGCCATAGGAATGGATGAAAACCTGCTTGCTAGGATCCAAGCTGCCTATCTTCTGGTACAACATACACCAGGGATCTTTGAGAGAGAGAGAGGCAGAACTTCATGCAACATTGCCATTCATGCACTGAGACTGGCAGTTATCATTTTGAACAATTATTATGAGATACGTTGTTTTTAAGCGGTGCATGCTGTGTATGTCCATAAAACACTAAAAATGCATTTCCAACCATTGGTTCCCCATCTCAATATGGACCCACTATCACCTGTTTCAGTTTGACCCAAAAGGTTTGAGACAACCTATATATCACTCTGTGTTGTGGTCCCTTAATCCTGGTATTTATTATGTCCTTAGATTGTGAGGTGCATGCACAGAAACACAGCTTATATATTTATGTTTTTCAATAGCTTATGATTTTTAAATTAAATATTTTGTTATACAGCTGACTGTTAATTTGAAAATTTTCAGATTCTGAAGAATGCGCTGACAGAACTGCATAAGCAGGAAGTTGAAGGACCATACTACAGACCTGTTGTTACATATATCTTGAATCCAAAGTCAGTGACCCTAGGGGAACTCTATGGGGAAGTAAATCTCTTTACTATGGAGTGGAGAGATGGTCTCCTTGGCATAATGGTTCGAACAGCTGTTCAGGTAAGAAGCGTAGGACAGACATAGCAGGCAGCAAAATTTAGGAAATTAAATCAGTTGTCAGGAGGAAGAGATATAAAAACTGACCATGCAGGTTAGAAGATGCAGGTTGGAAAGAAATGGAAATGGTTGTGGAAGTAAGGAGAAATTGAATTCCTCAAGGCAATATTATTGGACCCTTATATTTTCTTATATATGATATGAGAAAATAACTGGAATCAGAGATATGACTTTTTGTGGATGATGTTATACTGTATAGAGTAACAAATAAGTTATAAGATTGTGAATGACTGCAGAAATACTTTGACAATGTTGTGAGATGGACATCAGGCAATGGTGTGATGATAAACTGGGTGAAAAGTCAGACCGTGAGTTTCATAAGTAGGAAAAGTCCTCTCAGTTTTAATTACTGCATTGATGGGATGAACTTTCCTTATGGGGATCACTGTAAATATGTAGGTGTTAATATAAGGAAAGATATTCATTGGGGTACTATAATCTATCAGCTTCATTGTCCGTATTGATAGTTTGACCACACAAGTATGAAGGATGAGAGTTTTCCACGTAAGCAATACTATACAAAGTGTCTAATAATTTAAATTACATTAAAACACAGTACCGGTTCGACCTGTTAAATAGGTCATCGTCAGCTGTTGATGAACCTGCTTATTCAATAGCAACTGTACAGAATAAAACATTACTAAGATTAAACAAGAATGCCACTATTCTAATAAAATGTAATGCTTAATGTCAAAATATATACATATGGTATAGACTTAGTTATTTTATATATATTTAGACTAGCGAATGTACCCGTGCTTCGCTACGGTATTCTACATTGTATTCGAATATCGAAGTAAATAGTGTACATGCAGTAAATAAGATAGTTTTAAAATTGCATGTCTCTTAGCGTTATCCGAGAAAGAGCATGGGGAGGTCCCCGTACGTTTCCAATGTAAAGTGTTTGTTACGGATTTGTGATATAACGGCAGGCTCACTTGCCTACTGGCATTCACAATCAGGTTGGGAAGTTTGCATTATAATTGCAGGCCCCATTGCCTACTATGCGGACAGAATCGATTTGGGGAGTTTTCGTTAAAATGGCAGCCCCCCTTTCCTACCTCCAGACAGATTACAGTTTTTATTATAATGGCAGGCAATTACCCTACTATCACTCGAAATTGAGTTGTGCAGTTATCATTATAATGACAGGCCCCTTTTCCTACTGCCAGCCAGCGTACTGCCAGTCACACCAAGTTGGTGAGTTTCCATCAAAATAGCAGGCCACTATGCCTAATGCCAGTCACATTTTAGATGAGTACATTTCTTTATAATGGCGGGCACCCTTGCCTACTGCCAAACACAATCGGGTAGGGGAGTTTTAAACAAAACTGCATGCTCACTTACCTTCTGCAAGTCAAATCGAGAAGGGAACTATTCATTACAATTGTAGGCCTTCCTTACTAATGACAGTTACACAGGAGTTGGAGAAGGAACCCTTTCCTACTGCCAGTCAAAGTCGGTGTGGGGAGTACTGATTACAATAGCAGACCGACCCTTTCTCGATCGCTAAATCGACATCAGTGAATATATATAGATCGACATACGAAAGTATATGCGTGTTTACAATATTGAAGACCTTCATTTACAGATTAACTGCTACTAAACGTACGTCATATCGACAAAGGATTATACCATAAGACACGCCGGATTTAGTGGCCTAAATGGCTGGTCCAATGATATGTCATCTATTCTTGGGTCAGATTTAGAAACGTGGAACAGGGTAAAGGTTTTGTAAGATCATCTCACATTACATTACTTTTCGGATAATAATGTGACAGCTACATACGTAGCATTTGGCTCACATATGGCTACTGAGTGGGCCAATTTTCGTGAAGAGTTTGATGATTCTGTATTTCATATAAGTAATTGAAAGTATGAATAATGCATGTGAAAATTCCAAATTGACTTAACATCGATTAATAGAGAAAAATCAAACGTAAAAGGGATACAGATACGGCATAAAGTCATAAGACCAAGGTTGTAGATCATTCCAAATTGAACGGAGATTGTGCAATCCGTTACGTGATTGGAATTTCCGAAGGTCTGCACCATCATTAAAATTGCCTGCATATTTCGATATTCTTCGGGGATAAAAAATGAAAAATTTAATGATATAGGATTTTTCATTCGTTACGGGCTAAAACGTATAATTTTGTCAAATTTCAATTATCTTCTTATTCTTCTGGCAGATTATGCCACAATGTGGATTTTGGGCGAGGCGGGTAAAAATTAGGACTTTCAGGAAATCAAAAATTATGGAGATTGTTATTATTACCCCTTAAACGGAAAGCTGTACGAAAATTTCGCCAAAATAGTCAGTGTAGAGGTACACAGTCGTTACGATTTGATTTATATAGATAAGGAATCTGCTCCATGTAAAACACCTTTTGGGCTATGTCCGCTGGACTTAACCTGCAAAAGTGACCATTCATGATATCTCCCTTATTAATCCTCCTGACGAAAAAATGCACATGAAAAAAAAGGTTTAGAGGTGGAATTCCATCAGGTTTGGTCGATTTCCAGTCAGGTTGGTCTTGTTCTGTATATATTGTGGAAGAGTAAAATCACCATTTCGGTTCCTTATAAACCGCCAGTCCATTCCGGAACATGAAATGTTATTTACGTTTAAAACCTACCTTTGGACAGGTGGATGCTAAATATAAATTTTGTTTCGAATGTCTTCAGTAGTTTTCAAGTTGTAAGGAATACGCTTTACACGCACCCGCTCGTGAGTTAAGTCCGATGGGACTTGTACAGAAAAACGGTCCTTTAATGATATCTCCCTTATTCATCCTCGTATCGAAATGATGCACATGAGAAAAAAAGGTTTAGACATTAATTTCTACCAAGGTAGGTAGACTTCCATAAACTTTTGTTGTGTATATTTTTTGGAAGTGCAAAATCACTGTTTCGGTTTCGTATAAACCCCCAGTTAGTTCAGGGATTTAGAAACAATATTTGCCCTGAAACCTATCAAGGACAGGTGTATTCTAAATACGAATCTTGGTGGAAATGCATCCAGTAGTTTCTAGCATTCACGTACATACGGCGTAATTAAGGAAGAAAATAATACAGTTAAGAATGTTGAAACTAATAGAAAATGGATTATAACTGAGGACAGCCGGATAACGACAAATAAATAAATGCCGTGAGTTATGGATATAATAAAGCGCTAACAGAGGAGAAATTTAGGTTCAGTGATTCTTAGGTAAACAAATATGAAGATGACTAATGGTGTTATTACTTAATCTATTCGAGGGCGGTTATAACCTCCAACGATATTCCGCCAATATCCCGCAGATGAGCCGATTGATGCCTCTCTTGCCTTCTACCCAAGGAACAACCACGAATTTAAAAGCATGATGAGGAAAATGGCAATACGTTACTTCCCTACTGGCATGCAGTCAGAGACGTTGCCATGGTAACCTGTAGGTTCGTTGTCGGTCTGTCGGTCACTAAATGCAGAGCATGATACCAGCAGAAAATTGTAAATTTCTCCGTCATGTGAAGAGTAAGGTAAATTATGAACATAACGAAAGTTGTTTATAATGAAGAGACGTTTCACGTACGGTAAACGAAGTTTACAGAAAATCAATAGTATAAGAGAAAATAGAGGAAAACCACTGTGGTTTTCCTATAAACACCCCGTCTATTCAAAGATTTTAAAATTATATGCATATCGGAACCTTTCCTGGGATGAGTATACTCTAAATATGAAGTTTGGCTGAGATCTATCCAGCCGTTTCGACGTGATGGTGGGAAAACCACTCTGGTTTTCCTATAAACCCCCCGTCTATTCAAGGATTTTAAAATGATATGCATATCTAAACCTTCCCCGGGATTAGTATACTCTAAATACAATGTTTGGTTGAGATCCATCCAGCCGTTTCGACGTGATGGTGGAAAAACCATTCTGATTTTCCTATAAACCCCCCATATATTCAAATATTTTAAAATGATATGCATATGGAAAACTTCCCCGCGATGAGTATCCTCTAAATATGAAGTTTGGTTGAGATCTATCCAGCCGTTTCGACGTGATGGTGGAAAAACCATTCTGGTTTTCCTATAAACCCCCTGTCTATTCAAGGATTTTAAAATGATATGCATATCAAAACCTTCTCCGGGATGAGTATACCCTAAATATGAAGTTTGGTTGAGATCTATCCAGCCGTTTCGACGTGATGGTGGAACAGACAAACAGACAGACAAACAGAAACAATTTTATTTATATAGATTTTTACACTCGTTCTTCACCCCCTTTCCATCCCCGCCCAAAGGAGTCCTACGAGTGCCTTACACAACAGTATATTTTTTTCCCAGATATTAAGTCTTATTTGTACCTATTTTGGTTGACAGCTATGCCCAAACGTACATGCATAATCTCACTGCTCTAGAATCCTGGAGCTGACGTTGCCATGGTTACGGCAGTTCATTTCTTTATCCGATTCCTAGAGCAGGGGTAGTGTGGTGCCAATATCTCCGTAACGGTTGGTTTTAGGGCCTTAAAACATGGTTTTCGGGCCCGTAGGGCTTACCGAGTTTTGTTCTTTGCGTCAAGAGGATTAAATTGAGCTTTGTCTCGTCCTTATACGACAAATTCGATATTTTGCCTATAATAGTATAAGAGAAAATGGAGGAAAACCGTTTTTCCTATAAAACCCCCGTCTTTTCAAAGATTTTAAAATGATATGCATATCGAAACCTTCCCCGGGGTCAGTATACTCTAAATATGAAGTTTGGTTGAGATCTATCCAGCCGTTTCGACGTGATGGTGGAACAGACAAACAGACAGACAAACAGACAAACAGAAACAATTTTATTTATATAGATTACATCTACACAACAAATTGTATAGTAATGAATAAGGTGGACCATAAAACTTTTAAAAGCTTTGTAATCTCAGTTCAATATGAGAAAAATGAAGTTTATTATTTTACATGTCTTCTCCTTTACATCCTTACTAATTACCCTCAAAATTGGTCGGTCGGTCATTCATGCCAAAGAGGGCCGGCCAAGGTTTCCATCAAAGACATGTCCAAACACCAGACTTTAAAGAGATGGTGTTGGATCATGTGGCCGACCACCCAGCAATAAGCACCCGTCTCCTTGCCTGTGAAATGCACACTTTGAAGTATACAGTGTGGAGAGTACTGACGGAACAGGTATTATACCCCTATCATAAAGAACATATGCAAGCACTGAGAATAACGAATTTTGAGCCCCGACCGACCAACCGACCGACCGACTGTTGCCGAGCCAGAACTACTCAATATATAGAAATGAAATTTTGGGGATATATTCATATTAAGATGTAGGTGCTCGCTGAGAGAGGATTTTTGGATATTCCGTCGTTAAGGGGGTGAAATTTTAAAATGAGTGTAACTATATCTCAAAACTCTAAAAGTTTACAGATGTAAAAATTGGTATTTAGAATCTTCTTTAAAAATAAGGAAACATATATTTTTTTGTTTTCAGAAAATCCCAATAGGAGGGGTGAAAAAGGGGTTGAATGACTTTAATCACGATACTGATACTTATATCTCAGAAACTGAAGATATTACAGACCTGAAAATTGGTACTTTTGATCTCTTTTAAAAATAAAAAAACACATTTTTTGTTTATGGAAAATCCAATTAATGGGAGGGTGAAAAGGGGGTTGAATTTTTAGAATGAGTGCATCTATATCTCAAAACTTTTAAAGTTCACAGATGTAAAAATTGGCATTTAGAATCTTCATTAAAAATAAAGAAATATGTATTATTTTGTTTTCGGAAAATCCCAATAGCAGGGGTGAAAAGGGCCTTTAATGAGGATACTTATATCTCAGAAACTGAAGATATTACAGACCTGAAAATTGGTGTTTGGGATCTCCTTCAAAAATAAAGAAACATGTATTTTTTTGTTTTTGGAAAATCCAATTAATGGGGGGTGAAAAGGGTGTGAATTTTTAAAATGAGTGTGTCTACATCTTAAAACTTTAAAAGTTTACAGATGTGAAAATTGGTATTTAGAATCTCCTTTAAAAATAAAGGAACATGTATTTTTTGTTTTCTGTAAATCCCAATAGGAGGGGCGTAAAAGGGTGAATAATGGGTTGAATGCCTTTAATGAGGATACATATATCTCAGAAACTGATATTACAGAACTGAACATTTGTATATGGGCTCTCCTTTAAAAACAAAGAAACATATATATTTTTTTGTTTTTGAAAATCCAATTAATGGCAGTTAAATAGGAGTGACAAATTGGGGTGAATTTTTTGAAAGACTATATCTACAGAATATCTGAGAAACGTAAAATGTTACAGAAGTAAAATGTGGGTATTTGGAATCTCCTGTAAATGTAAAGAAGGTGATTTGTTTTTGGAAATTCCGCTTAAGAGGAACTAAAAAGGGGTGAAATTTTAAAATGAGAATTTCTACAGTATATCTCAAAAAACTTCTACAGTATATCTCAAAAAACTTAACATGTTACAGAAGTGAAAAATGGTATTTTTTACCTCTATTAAAATCAAGAAACGTGTATTTTTAGTTTTCGGAAATACCACTCGGGTGGAGGGGAAAGGGGTAAAAGTGACTGAAAATGGTGTTGAATTCCTTTAATTAGGCTACTGATATCTCAAAAATGATGTTACAGACATGAAATTTGATATTTGGAATCTGCTTTAAAACTAAAGAAACACGTATTCTTGGAAAATCCAATGAAGGGGCGGGGGGGAGGGGGGTCGAGGTGAAAGAATCAAAAAATTAATTGACTTAATTGTATGAGAATACATACATCTAATAAAAACTAAAGTTGTTACGGACGTGAAAATTAGTATTTTGATCTCCTTTAAAAACAAAGAAAAATGCATTTTGGGGGGTGGGAGTGAAAAGGAGTTGAATTCCTTTCATGAGGACACATAAATCAAAAACTGAAGAAGGAGGAGTGTGAAAGGAAGTGAAAAAAAAAGTGAATTATCTCAACACTGAAGGTAATAGACATGAACATTGATGTTTGGAATCTCCTTTAAACATAAAGAAACACGCCTTATTTTAATTTTTTTGGAGGGGGGGTAAATAAACTTAATGACGGTGGGGTGTAAAAGGAGGTGAGACCAATTGATTTTACTGTTCATAATGTACTTATAAGGAGCCTCCGTTGCTCAGGCGGCAGTGCGCCGGCCTCTCACAGTTGGGTTCCTTGGTTCAAATCCTGGTCACTCCATGTGACATTCTTGCTGGACAAAATGGAGGCAGGACAGGTTTTTCTCTGGATACTCCGGTTTTCCCTGTCATCATTCATTCCAGCAACACTGTCCAATATTTCATTTCATTTGTCATTCATCGATCATTGCCCCAGAGGAGTGCTTTGGCAGCCGGCACAATTCCTATTGTCGCCGCTAGATGGGGCTTTATTCATTCCATTCCTGACCCTGTCAAATGACTGGAAACAGGCTGTATATTTTCGATGTACTTATTCTGATCATAAATCGATCATTTTTAATCTTTCCTGGTTTCGTTTACAACAGCCATCTTTTCCTTTGGAGAACGTTCTTAGATTACAGTTGATTCTCCTGGAATATAAATAAAAATTTAAACACATTTGAAATAAACGATAGGAATGAGATTGACCGTCAAATTGTTCAACTCTATAATAAGGTCAATAATGCACGGATACCATTCGTATCGCCAGAAATCCCACACACTTGCCTACACGCGACAATGTGCTGGTATTTAAAGATAAAAATTTCATTGTTCCGTATTGAAAAGTGTTCTGAGGTATCTGTAGAACAGCAGAGGTGAAAGGTGTGGGCTGGAATGGTTCTAACTACAAGTCTGAAAGATGAATTTAAAAGTTAAATAAAGGTTATATTTTCAATAGACAACAAGAGTTAACAAAAGTTTACATAGAATTTGAAAACTTAACAAGTCAACAACAAGCCAAAATCAGGTACAAAGAAATCACACTATTTAGGGGGTTATTACAAGATCTGGGCTTCGAGCCCCAAGTATAATTCCTGAGCTCTCAGCTCACAATCACAAAATCCCAAAGGGCAGAAAACCCTTAATTACATGGAGCATTAGCTCCTGACTTTACATCTCAAGCCTCGCTAAGGCACTTTTACCACAACACCATAAAGAGCTGACCCGCTCTCGTTCAAGCCTATTTAAGAGGCCATAAACTAACTTTACCTTAACTGCCCTCAAGGCACACTTACAGTGAAACAGGGGTATCTTGTACCCAACCTACAGGGCCTTCGCATGAAGAAAAAGAAAAAAACAATAGCTTAAGTTACTGGCCCAAGGTACGGAGAGAACTGGAGGCGTGAACTTGCACTCCAAAATACACATTTTAAAACCTAAGTGGTGCTAGGCCGATCACACAGGGGCTAATCCCAATCTATGGAGGTGACTAGTATACAAGATAAATTTAACACATTAAGAAGGAAGAGAAAAACGGTTATGAAAACATAGTCACCTCAAATTCATAATGAAGAGGAGCTCGAGAGGGTGAAGCACTCTCTATCCCCGAATTAAAGTTCAAGAAAACTGAAGTTTACCAGGAAAAGTGTTTACATGTTTAATAGGTTACATATTAAAGGTTTCGAACCCTCCCCGAGAGTTAGACTGCTGAGCTAGCAAGAAATAAAGATGCTAAAAGGCCATTACCTGGTTGAAGATCTGCTGTCTGAAGAACGAGGCGCTTCCCGCCCCCTGCTACATATTCACACACTGAGTTAGATGTTATACTAGTGGCCCGGAGACAAGAAAATAAGCAGTTTTTATACCCTCGTGGAAAATTCGAGACCTTTCAAGAATGAGTAGACACACCCCCTCAACTTTATTGGATAGCTTAGAGCTACATATCCATATTGAAGAAGACATACATGATTGGCTGAGAATTAATTAAAGAAATTCGGTATTAGCTAAATTCAAAACAGGCGGATAGAAAGGATTAATGTTGCCAACCCACAAACCACAAAACAAAATTTAGTAAAGACAAAACTTATGAATACAAAATTTCTTCAAGAAGGTACATTCCTTTACACCAGAGTGCGTTATCATAGTTTTTGGTAGAGACATCTGTTAGAGAACGTCCACACTTCCTGATCCATGAAAAACAAAAGCAAATCAAAAACACTCAGTGACATCCTCTGACAAACCGTAGAATCAGTTCAGTTGTAAAGTTCAGAGCTTCTCCCATAGAGGGGCCTCAATTGGCGCAATATTCGAACCCACGTCGTAGAGGTGAACCGCCTGGTACAAAAAGTATCACAGTTAAAATTGAAATAATAAATAAAGAGGTTCAACCTATTCAATACCAAAGAATAGGAAATGCAGTGATTATATTCTTATTTAATAATAAGTAGAAGTGGTACCGGTTTCGACCCTAGTCCAGGTCATCATCAGCCGATTAAAACATGAAAAACAATGCATAGGAAAAATAAAATAAAATAAAAGATCAAGTTCACTCCAGATCAGTAGAAGAGGCAATATAAAAAATGACGGGGGTAGACACTGTAAAATTCAGAAGAAGTAAAATGTAAGTCACTTAAAAGAAACAGTGCGTAATTTTCTGAGCGGCAGTATGGCACACGCAGTGTTAGGCAAAGTCTTATAATGTTTATGAAAAGCGGAGAACAGTTAAATGAGCTAGCTTGTATACACTGTTAGGCACAAAGTCATAACACAATCAAACACATATGAAGATCCATAGTCATGCTGAAGTTGAAGATTAGTTCAATTGAATTAACTTGCCAGCTCCCAGTGATCAGCGTGATATATTCACCATCAGGCAATGTGGTTTCAAACGCCAACGTAAAATGAAGAATAGCTTAAAGATCCAGTATTTGCTTCGGTTGCGGGAATGTAGGTATATATAGATACAGTAGAGTCTCGTTAATCCGAACCCCGTTAATCCGAATGTCCGGTTAATCCGAACTAAAATACTCATGTTTTTTTAAAAATTATCCGTATTGAAATGAAAGAACTTACTATAAAATGAAGATTTACTTGCATTTTATTAGTCATATTTTACAAGAATAACTTAATGTTATGTAAGGAGACAAGTTGTAACCTAGTTTTAGTCGTTTTCTCCTCTACAGGTTCTTAATTACCCTACTGTAATTTTTACAGTGTTTTATTAATGTAACTGCTAAAGAATTGACATTTAAAATTACAGTATGTACTATATTGTAGAAACTATTTTCCTCTCACGGTTGATGCGCTGGCTTTCTGAACCCAACTTGGCAGGTTCGATTCTGGCTCAGTCCGGTGGTATTTGAAGGTGCTCAAATACGTCAGCCTCGTGTAATAGATTTACTGGCACGTAAAAGAAATCCTGCGGGAGAAAATCCCGGCACCTTAGTGTCTCCGAAAACCATAAAAGTAGTTAGCGGAACGTAAATACAATAACATTATTATTAGAAAATATTTTCCTGTTAATCCGAAAATTTTGTAATCCGAACAGACTTCGGTCCCAATTAGTTCAGATTAACGAGACTCTACTGTACATGTAATAAAATTAAATATAATTGAATAAGTAATTGTGATCCTGTAGAATTTTTGGAACAGTTGACGTGAAAAAACAATTGTGAAGAGAAAAAAATATAGTAAAAAGCACAATACCGGAAACAAATGAAAACATATATGCACAGTGTGCTATTTTTTAAAATGTAAATAATTTAGGTCGTGATTGAAGTAGTCGAAGTCGGCGCAAGTCAAGAATTAAATTTGAATGAGAAGAACCGAAATGAAGGTGGCAGTTTTTTTTTAAGGTGAAAAGAAAAGATAGGAGAAATTAATAGAGGAAGAGGAATAGTGGAATAAGAGAAGAATAAAAGAGATTGAAGTTAAACGGTGTTGAGGAAGGATAAGATATGAAAATGAAGGAGGGGTAGTTTAGGGTGGGTTAGGAGGGTGGGCTATTGGAGGTAGAAAATGTGGGTAGGAACTTTGTAAGGCATGGAAAATAGAATTGGGGTTTTGAAATTTAGAATTTTTGAGAAAAAGAATTAGGAAGTCAAAAAGGATATTTGGTTTTTCAGAAACATTATTTAAATTGAAATTAGAGTTGAAGTATTGGTCAAGGTGAATAAAGCAATTTTCAGTAGTGTTTAAGAGGGGGCCTTTGTTAATGATTTTAAGTATTTTCATGTCTTTTTCAATATTGGTGAAATTATGCTTGGAGTCTTGTATGTGTTGTCCTATGGCGGAGAATCTGTTGTATTTAATGGCGTTGATATGTTCGGAGTATTTGATATTGAAGTTGCGGCCAGTTTATCCAATGTAGGAGGAGCTGCAGTTGTTACATTTGAATCTGTATACTCCAGATTTAGAAAAAGCATTAGATTTATTTAATGATTTAGAGTTGTGTAAAATATCTAAATTTCTATTGTTAGTTCTAAAAGAAATTTTCATGTTGTGTTTTTTACAACATTAATTATTTTATAAGCATCTTGAGTGAAAGTGAAAGTGGAAAATGCAGTTGGTTTTGTTATGTCTTTAGATAACGTGGTTTTAGGGCGGTGTTTGAATTTGTTGATGATACGGTTTATGAAGGAGTTGTTAAAGCCATTGAATTTAGCAATGTTACGGATGGTGTTTAATTCATTATTTAAATCTTTTTTAGACATAAGGGTGTTGAAGGCATGAAAAATTAAGCTGTTATAAGTAGCGCGTTTATGTGCTTGAGGGTGCGAAAAATCTTGTCATATTGTGGTTGCTGTATGGGTTGGTTTTCTGAATATTTTGTAAGATAAAGAAGAAGGATGTCTAGTGATAGTTAAGTCTAGAAAATTATGAGTTTCGTTGTGTTCTGATTCAAGGGTGAATTTAATGTTAGAGTCTATGTTGTTGAGATGAAGAAGTGTAGAGGCTGCTTTGGTTGATTCTTCATTTAAAATTACTAATGTGTCATCGACAAATCTGGCCCAAAAGAGGATGTTAGAGTTATTATTATTATTATTATTATTATTATTATTATTATTATTATTATTATTATTATTATTATTATTATTATTAGTTTTTGTGTTTTCTAAGAAGTCAAGGTAAATTTCAGCAAGAATACCTGATGCTGGTGAGCCCATAGCCAAGCCATCTTGTTGATAAATGGTGTTATCAAAGGTAAAATAATTATTGTTGAGAACCAATTTTAAAATAGACATAAAGTCTTGAATTTCAAGTTTACTCAGGTTACTGAATTTGTTTAGGCTGGTGTTTATTATGGGGAATAATTTGGAAATTGGAATACTAGGGTACATGTTTACAATGTCAAAAGAATGGAGAGAAAAATTTGGTTGGATATCAAAGTTCTTTAATTTGTTGATTAGTTCAGAAGTGTTTTTGATAGATTTGTTGGATAAAAATCGATAGTTTTTTAGTAAAAATGTCTGGATGAATTTAGAAGTATTGTATAGGGGACTTGGTCTGTAATTGATTATTCGACGGATGGGAATGTTAGTTTTGTGAATTTTTGGGAGGGCTTTGGCACTGGGTAGGCCTGGGTTCATGTTTATTAATTTAGTTTTTTCTTGATCTGTGAGGAGAAAGGAATTGTTTTTTAAAGTTTGTTTGAGCTGGCGTTGGATTTTCGTGGTTGGGTCTATTTTTACTATAGAAAAAGAAGAGTCATTGAAAAAAATTTTAGTTTTATCTAAGTAGTCAGTTTTTTCCATTATGACAGTAGTGTTGCCTTTATCAGATTTGGTGATGATGAGATTATTGTCATTGGTTTTCTTTTTAAGATCTAAAATGAGTTTATTATCATTAATTAAATTATCGATATTATTATTATTATTTAGAGAAGTGTTTTTGTTATTGTTAATGAAGATTTTTTCAAGTTTTCTTTTTACTTCATATCTGATTTCATCTTGTTCATCTGTTGGCATTTTGTTAACGGCTATTTCAGATTCAATAATTAAATTGGTGGCTACATTGAAAGTGGGGCCAATTGTGTTTGAGGCTTTTCAAGAGAATTAAGTTTTCATCATCACTCAGAGTTGTTTTAGATAAATTTACAATGGGAGGATGGAATTGTTCAATGGTTTTGGAGGGTGTGTTAATGTTCTTAATCTGGAATTTATGTGAAGAAGAGTTGTTCTTAAGAATGTTGAGTTTTTTCTCCAAGGTTTGTTGCTTAATTGACAATTCATGAAATAATTTATCATCTACGTGAGTTAGGAAGAGGTTCCTTTGTGCACTCGGGAGAAGATTAGCAATTTCTAGATGTGTTTCATATAATCTGTTGTTTAAAAATGATTTTTTCTTGTATAAGAAACAAACGTTTTTTAACCAAATTTTGTTGGTTATTCTTTGGGTTTTTAACATGTGAGGAGAAGAATAGGTTTTTCTGATACAACTTTGAAGAAATTTTGGGGTAAGATTATAGGAAATGCATTGTTTTAGGAAGTCTATATCTTTTACTAATTTAGCGATCTCTATCTTAAGGCCCATGTAAGAGAAGGCTTTTTGTTTAGCTTGGTTAGCTTGTGCATTTTCTGTTTGTCCATTTTCATCTCCTGTCAAAGCTCCAGACGAGAAATCAATTAAGGCTTCCCGATCTTATCCAGATTCCAGATTTCCATAGAAAGTGATAATGTTGTAAGGCCAAATTTGCTGGAATTGCAAATTTGGCTCCATATGAGCTACAGTTTATACCTTCATGATGAGATCTATTCTTCATAAATTGAAGAAATATCAGGCCCTCTGTCCAGTGCAGTGTTTGGCTTGATTCTGTTCAAGTAGGTTGGGTGTTACCAAGTTAGTTGGTCATGCAGGTAGGGTCGTATAGCTGTGAGCTTGCATTCAGGAGATGGTGGGTTCTGTGGCATTGGTAGTTAACTATTTGATGAATTAATTTGGTAATATGCTGGGAAGTGTGGGTGAGGGTGAATCTTATGTGGTTGTAAACTTTATGTAAATTAATACCTATTGAAGCAAGAATAATGAGTTCAAATAAAGTAAATAAGTTTAGTAAATAAAGTAGATATAGTTTGAGTCACTTAAAATAATGAAAGGTTCTTGAATTAAATTATCTTCTTTGAATTAAGTAAAATGATTCTCATGAGACTTGATATAACTGGGTAAATCCAAAATTTTTATGTTTAATCAGCTGAGGAAAATGATTCTCATCATCCTTGATATTACTGGAAAAAAATCCAAATTGTTTGTAGTTTACTGAAATCCATTTAACTCATTGGCATACTTTGCCACCTGCCAGGCAGCCGCGTGTGCAGTGACCATTCATACACAGATGCCTGGCAGGCAGTCTACTAAGAGGTAAGCTTTCTGCAACTAGTTCAAGCCTTCTGTCCATAGATGGCATGACATGCAGTACACCATCTGTAAGCTGAGAATCTGCTCTCTCTCTCTCTCTCTCTCTCTTGAAGTTGGAATATACATCATAGATTGCATCACGCAGCAGGCAATTGCTCTCCAAGTAGGGTGATTACCCCGCTTGATAATCATCAGAAATGGCCAGCCCTAGGAAACATCGTACTACAAGGAATAAAATTGAAATATTATGGGATAGTCAAAGTGAATTGGGCAGTGATGTAGTTTTAGAAAATTAAACAGTTAATTTACTAGCAATGAAAATTATAGCTGTATAACAAAATTTTTTATGTGAGAGTGATGACACATTTGAAAGTGACAATGATAATGAAGTCCATCCTGCCCACAAAAATACAAAGGAAGATGGCAGGGAATAGAATAGAACTGGTGATATACTGGGCAAGTTGGCCGTACGGTTAGGAGCGCGCAGCTGTGAGCTCACAGCCAGGAGATAGTAGGTTCGAACTCCACTGTTGGCAGCTCTGAAGATGGTTTTCCATGGTTTCCCATTGACACACCAGGCAAATGCTGGGGCTGTACCTTAATTAAGGCCACAGCCGCTTCCTACCCATTCCTAGGTCTTTCCTATCCCATCGTCGCCACAAGACCTATCTGTGTCGTTGTGACTTAAAACAACTAGCAAAAAAAGAGAACTGGTTATAAACCATCCAAATATGATTTTATATGAAATTCTGGAATAAAACCCATCATAAACAGGATCCCTCCATCCAGATCCCTCCCCTCTACACATTTCTCAACATGTGATTCACAACTCTTTACGGAATGAGATAGCTACTGAAAGAAACAGATTTGCTGATCAGTTATTCAACAGAAATAAATCCCAACTCACCCTGTATGAGTTCACTGAGAACATTTCACAAGGCTTATAACCCTAAACCATGCCGTGACTGTGTTGAAAGCCAAGACAAGCAAGAAAGGTGTAATGAGATACGACTGTGAAAGTATTTGGTGGCTTTGCATTTCCTGGAGTGTTTTAGGGTGTTTCACACCATTAAAACTTACACAAATTATTCTTCTGAGTGTTGCACTTCATCACATCAAGCAAGGGTATGTTTAAAATTCAGTATGTTGCAGATTACATGGATAAATCTTAGTAGTGTAAAACTGTATCTTATGCATGAAAAAATTGTATACATGCACATGCTCAGTACATTAAAATGAGTATGTCAGTGGGTTAATAGGAACAAGGTACATTGAAATAAAACCAGTTCACCAAAATGAGAATCCAGAAATCACTAAATTACTTCAGATTTGGAAAACATTTACAGCACATCAATTATCTCAAAACTAATCTCAACACATTAAGTCGCTATGAAATCAATATAATCATACAGAAATAATCATGCAAATAATCTTCCAATATGATAAACAACACTCAGAATGAATATGAAGGTAATAAATTGAATTTCAGAGTTAATGTCTCCTCACAATTCGTCAGTCTGGTTCACAACACCAAATAAATCCTTCACATTTTCTGTCTCCTTATAGAATGTCAAATTATTATTTTAAAAAAGCAGAAGCGAGCAAGTTGGCTATGCAGTTAGGGGCATGCAGCTGTGAGCTTGCATCTGGGACATAGTGGGTTCAAACCCCAATAATCATGCAAATAATCTTCCAATATGATAAACAACACTCAGAATGAATATGAAGGTAATAAATTTAATTTCAGAGTTAATGTCTCCTCACAATTCGTCAGTCTGGTTCATAACACCAAATAAATCCTTCACATTTTCTGTCTCCTTATAGAATGTCAAATTATTATTTTAAAAAAGCATAACCGAGCAAGTTGGCTATGCAGTTAGGGGCATGCAGCTGTGAGCTTGCATCTGGGACATAGTGGGTTCAAACCCCACTGTCAGCAGCTCTGAAGATGGTTTTCCATGGTTTCCCACTTTCACACCAGGCAAATGCTGGGACTGCACCTTAATTAAGGCCATGGCCGCTTCCTTCTCACTCCTAGCCTTTTCCTATCCATCATCGCCATAAGGTCTGTCTGTGTTGGTGTGACATTAAAAAAAAAATCAAATACTAAGGTATTCCAGTAAATGTTTCTAGGACAAGAAGTTAACATATCCTAACAAAAAGCACATGAAGATTCAGCTGGAACAAAGCATCGGAGTTTCATTTTTCTCAACATTATTCCCTTTTTTTGTATTGAAAATAACAATATTAGAACACGATCCAGTAATTGACCTGTTCCTGTTAACTCAAATGACTCAATATCATTATAATTTCAGACTGTCATTGAAAATTAGAGAGCACCAGTAATAAACAATCAATATGATTAAAATGAGAGATAAAGAATTACAATGGATAAGAATAAATATGTTAGCCTACACTAGTTTCAGGCTGTTGGAATTACTGACCACCAGTGATTATATCTGAAATATTTCCAGTAGATTTTAGAAAAATGATAAGTAATTAATTTACATTCACAACGTTGTATTAATTGATGGAATGACCATGACATTTATAATGCAGCAACTACTCTGTTTCACTCGGAACTACAATCAAATAACCATTGCAGATGTCAGATGACACAACTAACATAAGTTTTAAAAAATCAATTTAAGGGTAGTAAAATGTGTACTAGATTAACTTGTACATGATTTACATAATATTATGCTGTACTAAATGGGGGTAAATCGCCAAAATAGAGGTTCACATACTACTGGCAGGTGTACAACACAACATCTCAGCAAAACCTAAACTGATGGTGGCTCCACAATGGCCAAGGTCTGCCTTGAACTCGCCTGTAACAGCAGGACAGAAGATGACAGACCAGTCATGGTTTACTCCTAATATAGAGTTAAAGAGATGAAAGTTTTTATTAACCTTGCTTACACCTCAAGATGGATATGATATGATATATGATATATATATGATTTACTGAATATATGCAAATTTAAAACCAGTTAGTGAATATTATTAGAACAAAATACTTTTACAACTCGACTCCTATCGTCAGCAGCCCTGAAGATGGTTTACTGTGGTTTTCCAATTTTCATGCCAGGCAAATGCTGAGGCTGTATCTTAATTAAGGCCATGACTACTTCCTTCCTAATCCTAGACATTTCCCATCCTTGGGTTCCTAAAAACCTTCAGTGTGTTAGTGCGACATTAAACCACTAGAAATATCCTGATATGTGCACTCCACGTTTTGGCTTCCCATGAGGCCATGAACTATGTTCATTTCACTACACATTGCATTAAGTTCTTGAATGATGTGATGGCTGAATTCATGGCCATTTCATTTTACAGTACACTAGGTGCCCCCAAAATGTTGAAAATATTGAACAGTTTATATATAACTTTCTCTGCTCTTTTAAAAGGTATATTAACTTTTCACTATTAGTCAACTTCATAATGTTATACTGTTTCAGTCATTGATAATTTTCAGGTTTCTCATGGGTTTTTGATTTTGACACTTTTAATTCCTCATTTTAAATTTCTGGTAGTCTCTTTTATACATCATCCTACTATTTTGCTTCATAAAAGTAATAACTTTTCATTAAAATGAGCCCCCGTTTTATTAAAACACCTGTGTCCATATCAAAACATCATAAGGCATCTGTACTCAATGAATATTGTTGCATAACATGTATTCAGATGCCATGTATGACTGAGACAGCTTCAAACTTGTATAACCTTGAGATTTATAGTCAATAATGACATTAGACTGCAATTCTAAAGGAGTAGGTATACTATTAAGGCTTAAAAAGTTTCGGTCTTTATTTATAGCTTTGAAGGCTATTAGTTTCGTTAGCTTAAAGCCTTAAAGCATAAAATAGATGACGGATCTAAAAGGTAACCCTAATGTTGAAATTCCAGTAAGGTTAAGTACAAGTAAGTACAAGCTTTAGTTCAGTGTAGGAGAATAGGAATGTGAAAAATGTTAGTCGAATATAATAAAGTAATGTTACGAGGGTTATAATTACTATGATGGTTACAATAAATTGATAATTTAAATCAGTTAAGGTTTTAATAATCAATCATTTAGGTAAGAACCCTAGAAAGGGAGGTAATCCACCAAGAGATAATAGAAGGAGGAATAAGCAAGATTTTGTAATCTGGTTATTGGTTATTGTTAGGAAGTTTTGGTTAATATGATAAATGTGATGTATATTAAATAGATAAATAGATAGATAATTAAATGATATACAAAGTGAGGAATGAATAAATGGTGAAATATAATTCCCATAAGTTTTCTCCTACCACTATAGCAGCAATTATTCAACTGATGTGATTAATAGAGGAATAAGCTATTAATTTTCGTAAGGAACTTTGATTGAGCCCTCCTAAAGACCCAATTAATACTCAAGTGAGGATAATTGTTCTAATGAAAATGTTTATTTCAATAATGTAGGCCAGTAGTATTACAGGGGCAATTTTTTTTCAAGCTATTAAAATAAAACAGTTCTTTCATCTTAAACCCTCTATTGTTGCTGGAAACAAAAAATGGAAGGGGGCGGCTCCCATTTTTAGTAACAATGCTGAATATATTAGGGTTGAAAAGATTTCAGAATTTATAATAAAAGGGTTATAATAGAATGTGAACATTAAGATAATAGAGAAAAGTAGTGCAGTGGAAGCTAGAGCTTGCACTAAGAAGTATTTTAAGAAGGCTTCTGTTGATATGAGATTTTTTGTATCAGTTATTAAGGGAATAAAGGATAGAAGATTGATTTCTAACCCCATTCATGCCCCTAATCATGAAGTAGATGTGGTGGCAATAAGTGTACCTAATACTAAAGTTGTCATAAATAAGAGTTTAGCAGGATTAGTGAAGATTAAAAAGGAGGACAATCCTATTTGCGGGGTATGAACCCATTAGCTTATATTTAGCTTACCTTTTTGTTAGAATTATTAATATATCTAAGTGTATGAAGCACAAAAGTTTTTGATACTTTAGGGAATAGTTTAAATCTATTAGATATAATGAAGATAAATAATTACATGATTTACTCTATCACAGTAATCCTTTTTATCAGGCACTTCATTGTAAAAAACTTTTATGTACGAATTATAAGAACTGGTGTAGGGTAGTTGTTAGTGTTATAATGATTAAGTAAAAAAGGACAATCCCTGTGGGGTAAAACATTTTGAAAAAGTGTGCATTTTCTGCATTTTTAGTCAGCAGCAATTTTTGGAAATTTTGAGGTTTAGAAAAAATTATTAAAATAGATGTAGTTGATATAAATTAGCAACAATTTTGAAATTACCTGAAATTTTAAAATTTTAGAATAAAGGCCATATTTAGGATCATTTTTAGATTAGTTGATAGTTTTTAGTAAGAAATTTTGGTCAGTTACAATAGTTATATATATATACACACACAAATATTTAATATTAATTACATATAGAAAAGGTACATTAATTAATAATAACTTATTGATATATAAACCCCCAATAATGTTAATAACAAATATACCTGAGAGAAAAAGAGGATCTTATAGATATTTCTAGCATTGTAGGGGGTATAAATCTACATATATATTAAATATAGATTTATATATTAATAAATGTTTATATAATATTCATTATCTCTTTATTTTTTAACAATGCATTAAAGTCAAAAAAGGCTTTCACGGCCGCAGATCTTATAATCACAGCAATAGAACCAGCTTTTGGGTGGTTAGGCCGTGGGGCATAATGCAGAGTTTCGTCCAGACGTGCCATTTGGACTCATCAGCTGGAATGGCACGCCCCTCCAGGACTCTGCATAGCAGTGGCAGACCAAACTGTGTGGCCCCGCCGAGTTAGCAAATCAAGTTTGCTAACCTGCTAAAGGAGAAAAGATTTCTCCGTTCAAAAAATGCTCCCCCATTGGAGATACAACATCAAAAAAGGCTTTCACGGCCGCAGATCTTATAATCACAGCAATAGAACCAGCTTTTGGGTGGTTAGGCCGTGGGGCATAATGCAGAGTTTCGTCCAGACGTGCCATTTGGACTCATCAGCTGGAATGGCACGCCCCTCCAGGACTCTGCATAGCAGTGGCAGACCAAACTGTTCTTATTCTTTATTCAAATAGTTATTTCATTCCTGCCCGGTAAGGGGCAGGCGGGCCACCAGCTAAACATGTAGCTCTTTGGCCGGTGAGTGAGTACATAAAAGTAGAATTTTGAAACACATACATAGAAGTATGTCTCGTACATACTGAAAACAAAACATAATCAAATACAGATTGAAGCAGAGAAAATAAAAAAAAACATAAACAAGTATATAACAAGGAAATATTATGTGATTTCTTCCATGTCAGTCTATTTTTCATTGATTTCGATTGGCACACAAAGTATAAACGCACAACACATCGTACTGAGAGAGAAATGTCTTCAGTTCATCTTGACGTACGATACGAAAAACACTATGGTGGAAGCAGAAAGAAATGGACGTACACTAGTGGAACAATGAGGACCCGAAAAACACAGAATGATTGAAAATGAACACGGATAGAGATGACACTGGTAGTGTCGTAAAGCACTCAGACACAGATATTGGAGGCCGGTACCACTGCCGCGAGGAGCATCGTAATATCCAGTAAAAGAAAAATTAGAATAAAAAGGCAGTGGGACAGGGGGGGAAGTTACGTGATAGGGGTGGGGAAAAGGTAAAAGATAGCAGGAGAGCGGTCATTATTAAGGATAGCGGTGGCAAGAGGAGAAAGGTTGAGGGCTTCTTTAATCGCAGAGTGATTGATGGCTAGGGCAGATTGTAAGTATTTGAGACGAAGATCATGGACATGAGTAAGGATGGTGGGGAAAGAATAAAGAGGTTGGAAGTCAGCAGAAGGGGTGTCAAAGGGGAGATGGTATGCAATACGCATAGCATGTCTGTCAAGTTTAAGCAAGGTCACGTATTGTTGTCTGTCAGCTGTGAGCCAGGTCAAGGAACTGTATGTTACGACAGGGCGAATAAAAGATTTATAAACTGTGAGGATTTGGGAAGGACGGAGGCCCCACGTTTTACCAGTGAGAATACGAAGGGCTCGGAAGCGTTGAAGGGCACGTTTGTATACTTGTGTTAAATGATGTTTCCAATGAAGGTTGTTCTGGAATTGAATACCAAGGTAGATTAGGGTATTAGTTTCTGTTAGTGGAGTATTATACAACGTTAAAAGAACTCGGTGACGGGGTCTAGTGAGGCGGGATTTTTTCCGAAATACAATAAATTGGGTCTTGGTGGGATTAACAGCAATATGCCAGGCGTCGAACCAGGATTCTAGAACGGAGAGGTAGGTCTGTAAATAACGGGTAAGAGTAACAGTAGTAGGTGTAAGTGCAAGGATAGCCAGATCATCGGCATATTGATAGAGTCTTAAAGGGGGGTCGGGATGTGGGATATCATAAGTATATAAAATATATAAAAGTGGGGAAAGTGGGGAACCTTGGGCTACGCCCGCAGTCATACGAAAGGAATAGGAACGGGTACCACGGATGAGGATCTGTGCTGATCGATGTTGAAGATAGTTGAAAATAAATCGAATGATAGTGATAGGAATGGGAAGATGGCGTAACTTAAAAAGCAACCCAGCATGCCAGACTGAATCAAAAGCCTTATTCACATCGAGGCAAACTAAAGCGGCAGTTTTACGGGGGCGAAGATAGGCATTGAGAGAAGAGGATATGTGAAAGAGGTGATCGTGAGTGGAATGATGGGATCGAAAACCGGCTTGAGAGGATGGAATAAGACCTAGAGAGTCGAGATAGGAGGAAAGTCTCCTACTCAGAATCCCTTCTAGGATCTTGCTGAGGACAGGGAGTAAGGAGATTGGGCGATAAGACCGAATGTCAGATGGGAGTTTATGGGGTTTTAGGAATAGGAGAAGATTGGCGTTACCCCAATGATCGGGGTACGCGCCTGTATAAAGAATGCTAAGAAGATAAAAAAGAATAGGAGGGGCTTCTTGAATATGACGATATGAGATGGTATCGGAACCAGGGGAGGTGTTTTTCCGATGTTTCAGGAAAAGCCGGATATCAGTGGGTGTAATGGGAGCATTTAATGGATGAGTATAATCAACATGAGAAAAATGGAGGAATGAAGGTTGAAGTTCAGGGAGGTTAGGATCAGAGTAAGCAATGATGGTAGGTTCGTGAGGATGATGGAAATTAGGGGCGTGGGAGGGGAAAAACACAGTTTGATAATAGTCAGCGAAAAGATTAGCCTTGTCTTGGTCAGTTTGTGGATGAGTGGGGGGATGTGTAATAGGGTAGCGAGGAAGAGGGTTGGTAGTTTTGGTTAGTTTTCGAAAAGTCGTCCAAAAACGTCGAGGGTCGTGATAATCAGCTAGCTCAGTACACTTGTCCATCCACATTTTACGTTTAATAGCTTTAATATATGAGCGCGCGTGGCGTAAAGTTCGGCGGTGTTGTTGGAGCGTAGTAGGGTCCTTGGTTCGAGTATATGCAGTAAAGTAGTCATGAGCTAGCTGCAATAAGCGGAGAGCTGTGGGGGGTATAGGAGGTTTAGAGGGGTGGTAGGAGTGACGAGGAATATGAAGAGAATCTGCGGTAAGGATAGCTCGCTCTATTTTAGAAATTAGGGCGAATAGAGTGGGAATATTAGTAGGCGGTACAGCATCACTGAGTAAGTTAGTGAGAGTAGTGCGATAAGTATTCCAATTAGTGTGATTGAAACGACGAGTAGGGGGAGGGCGAGGAGGGGGTAAGGTCTGACGGGGAAGAACACCAGGAAAGGTGAGAAGGGCTGGGGCGTGATCGCTACCTATAGAAACGAGCTGCTGGATGGTGATAGATGTGGCAAGGGAGGGAGAAAGAAGGAGGACATCAGGGGTGGAATTATTGGCTGGGAGGGTGTGGAAAGGAAAATGGAAGCGCATGCCCCGGAGAGACGTACATAAATTAGTGAACTCGGAGATTTGAGTAGGGGTATATGAAGTAACATTAAGGTCTGCAACTATAATATATTCAGAAAATGTAGCGTCTATGTATTTAATAAAATCAGAGGGAATGAAAGGTTTAGACGGTATGTAGATAGTAGCTACCGTAATGGTTTTCTGAGGAGTAATTACTTCGAGTATTAGATATTCAGAGAAATTAGTAGGGAAGTGAAAGTAGTGCTGAATAACAGTAAAATCCCGTCTGACGCCGATAGCCACGCCACCACGGCCTTGAGTCGGACAATCAGCGCGATAGAAAGTAAACCGGGGAAATTGAGGCATTTGAGCCGGCGTCAGAAATGTCTCATTCAGAACAAAAATATCCGGGGCATACAATGAAAGGGAGGTGTCCAGCAGCGGCCGATTGGACTTAAGAGATCTTATGTTGGCATAGTAAAGCTTCAATACGCTAACGCATAAAGTGAACAGTACTTAGGGGAAAAAATGCAAAATGCATTTTATTCCCCGAGTACGCCACGTCAACATGAGTGTTCAAAACCAATCGAGCCGCTAGCTGGATCTGATTTAGGATGTGTGGGCGATGGAAGGGGAGGACATTCTGTAACACCATCGTAATAAAACGAATGATGTTCTCAGAACTCGGAGGGAGGAGGAAGGAGGAAGAGGCAGGGGTAGGTAGGTCTTGAGATTGAACAGGGACAACGGTTTCAGGATGATCAGGTTCAGGAGCAGGTTTGGAACGACATTTATAACTGAAAGCAGGATGATTTCGATTACAATTAACACATTTTGGATTCGACTTATTGGGACAAGCATGAGTAGGATGCTCCTCACGTGAACAGATGGCACATACCTCCGGATGAACACATGGTGTCCCTGGGGCGTGGTCGAACCTCTGGCACGTCCCGCAGCGGATCTTCTGAGGTGGCGATGTTCTGGAGGGTTCCACCCGATGGCGCCGGGCGTAGATCATGGCGCCGTCACGGAGCAGGGCGTCGAGCGTCGAGACGTCGCGTGATAGAATGCGAACCAAGGAAGTGGGTCCTTGAGCGTTCCGAATACGGATGACTCGGTAGATGTGGTGACCCTCGAGTTGGAGTTGAGCAGCCACCTCATCGTCGGTGTAGTCTCGGTCGACTCCATAAGCATCCACAGATAGAATTGTTGCTGGTCGGGTGGGCGGTGCAGGACGTTGTGTTGGACGCTGTGTGGTGACATTAGTGGCCCGTGCATGTGTCCCCAGTTGATGAGCTCCGATGTTATTCATGAAGTGATGGTAAAATGGTTGGCAGGTTTTAAGATTATAACCATCTCTCGACCGTTGGATTTCAAGTTTATAATCCTGAAGATTGGGCGTAAATTTTGCAATTAGTTGATAGATGCACCTGACGTTGGCCTTGGTGATGTCCAGATTTGTAAGCTTTATCAGATAGAAAGGCGGTTGAACAGTTGGCTGGAGCGTTGGAGTAACAATACTGCGCTGGCGAATATTAGGTGGTATTGCTGGGTTTTGCGCCGCCTGAGCATAACTACGTACATGTGCAGGCATGTACGTTGCAGGTTGGTCCAACAGGTTGGGCAGTTGGTGGGCGGTCGATGGTCCAGGGCCCAGCAAATGAATCCCAAGGTCCGTTCCAGAAGATTCCAGACGAGCATGAGATCCCGGTGAGGTTTCGACAGAGCCTGGAGAACGTTGTATCAGGGATTGTGTCGGACAAATTCTTTTCCTTTCTCCATCAGGACTTCCAGAACCAGATTCCGATAAACGACGAGGTTGTTTGGTTTGAGTAGTTTCCATGTCCTTTGGTGGCGACCTGGGTGAACGTGATCGCGTTGGTGATGGCGGCGGTGAAGGAGTCATCGCGTAACTTCCAGAAACTTCTTGATATGTAGACGTAAGACTGTCGACGTGTAGAGATTCCGGTCCGATCATATACTGTAGACTGAGAGCATCGTGACCAAACTGTGTGGCCCCGCCGAGTTAGCAAATCAAGTTTGCTAACCTGCTAAAGGAGAAAAGATTTCTCCGTTCAAAAAATGCTCCCCCATTGGAGATACAACATCAAAAAAGGCTTTCACGGCCGCAGATCTTATAATCACAGCAATAGAACCAGCTTTTGGGTGGTTAGGCCGTGGGGCATAATGCAGAGTTTCGTCCAGACATGCCATTTGGACTCATCAGCTGGAATGGCACGCCCCTCCAGGACTCTGCATAGCAGTGGCAGACCAAACTGTGTGGCCCCGCCGAGTTAGCAAATCAAGTTTGCTAACCTGCTAAAGGAGAAAAGATTTCTCCGTTCAAAAAATGCTCCCCCATTGGAGATACAACATCAAAAAAGGCTTTCACGGCCGCAGATCTTATAATCACAGCATCTGCGGCCGTGAAAGCCTTTTTTGATGTTGTATCTCCAATGGGGGAGCATTTTTTGAACGGAGAAATCTTTTCTCCTTTAGCAGGTTAGCAAACTTGATTTGCTAACTCGGCGGGGCCACACAGTTTGGTCTGCCACTGCTATGCAGAGTCCTGGAGGGGCGTGCCATTCCAGCTGATGAGTCCAAATGGCATGTCTGGACGAAACTCTGCATTATGCCCCACGGCCTAACCACCCAAAAGCTGGTTCTATTGCTGTGATTATAAGATCTGCGGCCGTGAAAGCCTTTTTTGATGTTGTATCTCCAATGGGGGAGCATTTTTTGAACGGAGAAATCTTTTCTCCTTTAGCAGGTTAGCAAACTTGATTTGCTAACTCGGCGGGGCCACACAGTTTGGTCATACTCTCAACACACTTCGTCGCGCCCAACTTTTTGCGGCTGGGTGGCTCTTTCCTCATCGTAGCCTCAGCCGGGCCAATCAATAATAATTAGGCAGACGCCTCGTTGGCAGTCGCCTCCCTCCTCAACATGTATGCCTATCTTGTTAAGGGCGTGGACACATCTATTCCAGACTCGTACATTTACGAGAGAATTGCTGGTGGCCCCAATGACCCTCTCGGCTCGTCGCTCTCCGAAGTTATCCGGCTTCAAGACCGTCTTTCGGGTCAACCTTCACCGGATGTTCTGCTTCTATACCGAGACTCGTATGAAGGATACTGCCTGACAACCAATCGTCTCTTTCTCAAGAATCGTCACCACGAAGTGGTCACCGCTCCCGAGCATCTCTTGCGAGATCTGCGTCATCTTCCAGACCCTCCTGTCACTATTCTCTCCCGTTACCCGCATAAACCAGCGCAAACCTCTGCTCCCACTACCACACCTACTACTATTACTACTACCACTACTACCCCGTCCACCACCACTGCTTCCCCTTCCATCGTTCTTACTACCTCCAGTCATCATTCTCCCATCATGTCTGCCCCATTCACATCCCTCCCTCGTTCTAATTTGCCTCCAGATCCTTCCATTGCGGTTACAGTCGCCGACCATTCAACTGGCGCTCCCACTTCGCCACCCTTCCCTCTTTCGACTAGTACTGTCTGCGACACTGACCCACTCCTTCCCGCCTTGGATCCGTCTTTCAGCCGTTCTCCGGATACCGCCAACACGGCTCCAACACCCCTCACTGGCAACGCAGATGTTTCCCGACCAGCGCGCCAACTGTCTCCCCCTCCAAGCTGTGTCATCCGGGGGATTGATCCTGCTATCACCGAACGGGACCTCCTTCACGAACTGCAACGGACAGGCGTCCCAGCTCGCCGGGCGATTCGGATTTTTAACGATGAAGGCCCGACCTTCATGATGCGTCTACAACTGTCATCTGCTGCTGACGTCGATCATCTCATTGCGACTGGAATCCGTTTTCGCCGTCGAGCGTATAGAGTGGAACCTTCCCGCTCCTCATCTCGTGCCGGCCCCCTGTTCTCTCCCACCCCTCCTCTTCGTTCTCCTCCCATCACGCCTCCCTCCCCACCGTCGCCCACAGTCAACCTCCCTGTTACACAACCACCTTTTGTCCTACCCCCTCACCAGATTTTGGACCTCCTCCGTCTCTATGCCACTTCCGTCACGAATATGACCACTATCCTCTACTACCTCCTCTTACAATACTATCCCATTCCGTACTCACACTTCCTTCCGCAACCCCCTCTCCCACCCACTAATTTGATGTAAATATATGTAACACTTTTCTTGTATACTGTACTCTGCTTTCTCATGTATTTTGTTCTTTTCTGCTATTGCGCGCCCGAGATATACCAACTCCTCCCTCAATAAACATGTACCCAGTTGGGGTCCGCCCCGGCGTGTGTGGTGTGGGTCTGCCCTGTGGGCCCCTTTGCGGATCACGGCCCCCTGCGCCACAGCTATACCCTGCTCTTTTACGTATGTACGATACATACTCTCTTAACTATGTCTTTCAGTACTATTTCCTTCCTTCTCATGGCCGAAGAGCTGCTTTGTTCAGCTGATGGCCCGCCTCCCCTTTGGGAGGAATGAAATGACCTCATGGACGACGGACGACGACAGTTTGGTCTGCCACTGCTATGCAGAGTCCTGGAGGGGCGTGCCATTCCAGCTGATGAGTCCAAATGGCACGTCTGGACGAAACTCTGCATTATGCCCCACGGCCTAACCACCCAAAAGCTGGTTCTATTGCTGTGATTATAAGATCTGCGGCCGTGAAAGCCTTTTTTGATGTTGTATCTCCAATGGGGGAGCATTTTTTGAACGGAGAAATCTTTTCTCCTTTAGCAGGTTAGCAAACTTGATTTGCTAACTCGGCGGGGCCACACAGTTTGGTCTGCCACTGCTATGCAGAGTCCTGGAGGGGCGTGCCATTCCAGCTGATGAGTCCAAATGGCACGTCTGGACGAAACTCTGCATTATGCCCCACGGCCTAACCACCCAAAAGCTGGTTCTATTGCTGTGATTATAAGATCTGCGGCCGTGAAAGCCTTTTTTGATGTTGTATCTCCAATGGGGGAGCATCTTTTGAACGGAGAAATCTTTTCTCCTTTAGCAGGTTAGCAAACTTGATTTGCTAACTCGGCGGGGCCACACAGTTTGGTCTGCCACTGCTATGCAGAGTCCTGGAGGAGCGTGCCATTCCAGCTGATGAGTCCAAATGGCACGTCTGGACGAAACTCTGCATTATGCCCCACGGCCTAACCACCCAAAAGCTGGTTCTATTGAATGCATTAAAGTATTTATTATTATATATGCATTTATAGTAAATATACCTATTTAAGTATATATTTCAAGAATTATATATTAAAAAAACTTCTATGATTGTTGTTCTAATTAAATATTTATTATGTGGCTTTGCAACATTTTGGATTTTTAAACTAGTTGGTGAAGGTGAAGTTATCAGTACATAGCAGATGTGCTCCATATGTTATTTTGTGGATATGTGAATATTTTCATTGTTTAGGAGCGAAAAATACAATGAAAATCCAACGCCAGGAAATACTCAAAATGGGTACATTATATTATGTATAATTAATTATGTGATATTATGTTATTATTAATAACATATTATTTGACCCATTGTTTAATAATAGGTTTTAAAAGTTTTATGCTTGCTTAATTGTTTACTTTTTATATGTTTTACATGTGAATTTTTGTGGGTATAGATTTTTATATGCTTAAAAAGTAAAGTATATTTGCAGTATTTAATATTATTTATCAAGGTGACTTGGAATTAGTAATATAATATGTAGCCGGCTAAAGTCGTGCCAGCCACCGCGGTTATATGTAGGGTTAGAGTAAACATTATTAGTATAAAAGTTAATAGATTTTTATAAGTTTAAAGGTAAATTTTTAAGGTAGAATTTTGAATTTATGTAGAACTTGGGCAGATATATGAAGCTTTGAAACTTGGATTATAAACTAGGATTAGATACCCTATTATTCCAATTGTAAACGTTGTTACTTGAGTAGTAATAGTTATGTTCTTGAAACTCAAAGAATTTGGTGGCGATTTAATCTTTTCAGAGGAATCTGTCCTGTAATCGATAATACACGTTATATTTGACTTGGTTTTGTTATCAGTTTGTATACTGCCATCGTAAGTTTTTTTTTTTTTTTTTAGAGTGATAATTTTCTATAACTCTTATTAGAGTGAATGTCAGGTCAAGGTGCAGCTTATAATCAAGTAAGAGATGGATTACAATTTTAAAAAATTGAAATGGATCTTGCATTGAAAATGGTGCATTTGAAGTTGGATTTGAAAGTAATATTGCTATATTATGATTTTAGCTCTAAAACATGTACACATCGCCCATCGCTGTGGATGTTATTCATAATAACACTTTAATGTGATTAATTTATTAATATATGAATTATCAAACTGTGGAGAGAAGAGGATGGATTTGGGAATCTGTCATGGACAACAAAATCTTTTTGAATGGGCAACTTTGGAAGACGCTCGCTTTCAAACACCTTACCCAGCTCGTGGAAGGGCAAACTGATGATGATAATGATGATGATGAATTATCAAACTAACCAGAACTGCTTGTTATTATGTATAATACATGCAATTATGTGTATTAACCATGTTTATTAAATTGATGGTAACATAAATATGTTTAATAATTTATTCAAATTCCATTCTCTTCCTTAAAACTATGTTCAAAGGAATTTTTTATTAACTGTCTCGATCTGTGGTTGTATATAAATTTATGGATTAATGTATCAGTCACATTTTAATCTTTTTTTTTTCTTTCCAGTGTGAGGATGAAGTTCACCAGTGGGTGATCTGTGATGGGCCAGTTGATGCAGTGTGGATAGAAAACATGAACACTGTTCTGGATGATAATAAAATGCTTTGTCTTGCAAATTCAGAGCGCATCAAGTTAACTAACTGGGTTCATATGGTATTTGAAGTAGGGGACTTAGCACAAGCTTCCCCTGCCACAGTCAGTCGTTGTGGTATGGTGTACATAGATCCAGAAGAGATTGGATGGCTGCCGTATGTCAGAACATGGCTCATGAAGACTAATCTCACTCTTACAGAGGAGCATAAACGTTATATTGAAGGCTTATTTACATTAGCAGTAGATAATGCATTTACATACATAAAGAAGAACTGTCATCATGGTATTGCTCAGGTAATTTTGTGTTTGAAATGATCATTATTAGGAAGAAAATGTAATTCATAGATTTTAAAGTAATGACTTTTAATTTTAGTTGTCTGGAGAGACTGATTATCTTGGATTGAGTAGGGGTTAAGAAAGATTATTGAAACATATTAGAAACATGAGTAATCTGTACATAATATACATGGTCCATCCCAGACAAAGAATGTAATAGCTGTGTAACAGAATGTACTGTAGATGCTTCAACATTAAGATTATTATAATACTTAGTTTGGAATTCAAGAGACTACATGTGAACTGGACATTAATAAGGTGGCATAAGTTCAGTTACTATAGCTTTTTTTTTTTTCAGTGCAGATATGTAGGCACGATTGCACTGACCTTTATTTCTCTCTTGTGGACTTCTCGCGGTCGACAAGATTGTGCAGTGCAGAAGGCTATCAACCTTTGAACTTAAGAACTAGTGGAACATTGTTAGGTGAGGCAGTGCAACTTTTGAACTTACGAACTAGTGGTAAGCCTTCAGGTTAGGGTCATGAAGCAGCTCTTAAGCCTCTAGCATTCCGCAGGGTGATAGCTGCGCATTCTATTTATATGCTGGCTAGTGACAAAGCCATTGGTATGGATTGGTTAGGTCAGGCTAGTGACCAAACCATTTGATCTGGATTGATTAGGTCTGGCTAGTGATAAAACCATTGGTCTGGATTGATTAGGTCTGGTTAGTGACAAAACCATTGAACTGTGATCAAGCAAAGGGGGTCTGGGGCATAAGCCCCCAGGTTAGGGTGACAAAGCAGCTGTTGGGCCTCTTAGCATTCCATAGGGTGATAGCAGTGCATTCTATGTTGGACAGTGCAGAAAAGCTAACACTGACACACTGTAGCTATTTGTTATGTGCAGCTAATGACAAATGAATAATTTGTCCTCTTCAAGGCAAACTTCCCAGCTGACATGAGGGTACAAGAATGTTTCAAGGCTGCAAGCATGCTACATCCTCCATTACATTAAGGAAAATTCAATAGAAGATTATTGCTGTTCTGTATTGTACATAGTTTCTTTACAGATTGCATGTAGTTGTGTCTCTGTTGTGCGCGGGTTATAACAAAATGCACTTGACTTCATTGGTATGAATGATGTCATATCCAGTTGTATCTCAGCTAGTGTAAATGCTAGTGCATGCTTGAGCTAAGGAGAATGGCGCGTGCTAAATGAGATTAGGTTATAAAATAAACATATTTCTGGGGTTGTTGGGTGAATCTGTGGCTGTAATTGTAAATACATCTCTCCTCTGCAAGGTATTTCACATAAGATTTGTACTATTTCAAATCCATTATAAGGCTCTAAAACTTAGGCTGCAGTTACTAAATTTCTACCTATAAGGTTACAGGTAATATTTAGAAATGAAAAATATCTAAACACATTTTACTCATTGTATTCTTACATAGTCTGGCTCCATGGCTGAATGGTCTGCATTGTAGTCTTTGATTCTGCAGGGTTAAGTTTCCCTGGAACATACTTCCAAGATTAAGAGTAAGTGATGTTCCTAATTTCATTAACTCAATTTCTGATGAAGACCGTCCATTTGTCTCCTCTGGTAATCCACACAATTACTGTAGTAGAATCACACCAGAACAAAGACTTCACATTTTTCATCCTAATCTGCCCAGAACTCAATTCACAAGCCTTGCTCCTATAGTTGCAACCATAAGCTCCAAACGAGACAAAGATATCTTTACAGGAGCGAATCGTGTCTTGGCTGCCAACAGATTAAGTTGAACATTGTCGCTTGTCTCTACCCTGAGGAAAACTACTGCTGCATGTGCATTTTGACTGGCATCACAAAAGGTGTGTAGACTGCATTGCTCTATATTCACAGGTTTCTGTACCCATCGGGGGATGCTAATTCCTTCTAATGGAGGAAGTTCTTCATACCACAACAGAAATTCTTTCTTGATAGTATTGTCAACTTCTGTATCCTAATCAAGTTCCATCTTCCACACTTTCTGCAGAAGCAATTTAGGACATAACAGGACAACTAAAACGTGTAGGGTCAAATACTTTGTGAGAGATCAACAGGATTATTCTCTTTTGCAAGTTGCTTTACGTTGCACCGACACAGATAGGTCTTTTGGCGATGATTGGACAGGAAAGGTCTGGAAGTGGGAAGGAAGCGGCCATGGCCTTATTTAAGGTACAGCCCCAGCATTTGCCTGGTGTGAAAGTGGGAAACCACGGAAAACCCTCTTCAGGGCTGCCGACAGTGGGGCTCGAACCCACTGTCTTCTGAATACTGGATACTGGCCGCACTTAAACGACTGCAGCTATCGAGCTTGGTGGATTGTTCTCTTAGTAATGGTGTCAAAATGGAAATCTTTAGTACAACTCATGTTAACTTTAAGTTCATCACTTCCTTAATGCCATAACAAACCCAATACTGCAGAAGAAGAATTCTCATGAGCACTCTGACATTTTTCACTTGACCATTCCTAACCCCTAAGCTCAAATTTGGCCATTGCCATGACTTTGATCAATTCTGATATGAATGCATTAAGTTCATCTTCAGTATCCACACTAGAAACAACATTGTCAACATAAAAACTGTGCAGTAACTTTTCTTTAAGAGATTGATTTGCATCCTCTTATCTCAAAAAGTGGTGTTCGATTGCAGCTGCTAAGGAAAAGAACTACACTTTACACCAAAAGCCACTCTTGCATGCTGGAACACCCTAACCTCCATTTTTAAATAACAGTTCCACCATAAAAAAACATAGAAAGTTCTTGTCTTCAGGGTGAATACCAATCAGTGGCGTACACTAAACCTCACCTACCCCAGCTCTGCTGGGGGGAGAAGAATTTTGTATTTACGTAACACTTTTTATAAAGTCAGCTACGTCAAGCCAAATACAGCTTTCTCGACAGTCCGCTCACTCTTCAGTAGTTCATCACTCTCCAATCGTGACCCAAGGACTTTGTTGTTTCTGTTATAAGCTGATACAATTCTGTATGTACCGTAAAGTGGGGTAACTTCGGCCATACAGGGTAACTTCGGCCACTGACAAATAGCAATACTTATTTTCTCCTGCCTCCTAAACTAATTTTTAATTTCGTGCGGCTATTTCTAGCCGGGTGCAGCCCTTGTACGGCAGACCCTCCGATGAGGGTGGGCGGCATCTGCCATTTGTAGGACACTGCGTGTTATTGTGGTGGAGGATAGTGTTATGTGTGGTGTGTGAGTTGCAGGGATGTTGGGTACAGCACGAACACTCAGCCCCCGGGCAATTGGAATTAACCAATGAAGGTTAAAATCCCCGACCCGGCCGGGAATCGAACCCGGGACCCTCTGAACCGAAGGTCAGTACGCTGACCATTCAGCCAACGAGTCGGACGCCTCCTAAACTGAAAAAGATAAACCACTTGCAACAACTGAAATGCACGTACAATAGAATGCTGTATCAAAACTCAGTAGTCCAACGAACATTGGCGGTCTCATTTTTGAGTCAATCCATGTTTTTCGCAGCCCCAACTATTGTCTTGTCTATATATATATTTCGTATGGCATGAGGATACATTGTTACAATTTGGTTATTAACAAATATGTACAATTACACGAAAAACAGTTTCATCTATACACACAGAACAAGTACGTAATAAACAAACTATATTTATACATTTGAGCTCATCAATATCTGCATTGCTGCTAAAGCTGAATGTCCAGTTTTGTTAGCCAACTCACAGCTTCATCACTGGCCTCGTGGATATCCTTTATTGTCCAACTGAATCTTCGGAGTGGGCACTCTGTGACGATATGTTGAACGGTCTGAGGCACGTCAGAGCAGTCGCAATAAGGATCGCTGGTAATCTTCCACTTGTGTTTCCAGAAGTTGCATCTGCCATGTTGAGTTCTGATCCGATTAAGTGATGACCAGATTTTTCTGGGTAAGTTGAAACCAGGAGGTTGCATAACTGGATCCAAAATTAGACCTAATCTGTCAGGGTTTGAAGCTGCCCACCTATAGTGCCAGGCAGTGTTAGTATGAAATTCATCTTGGACTAGCCTCTTTCCTAGTAACCAAGAAGGTTTCCTAGATTTCAGCCTGAGATCTTCACGTAGGCAGTCTTGATGTATTGGTAGAAGAGGATTGTCACAGCATTTAACCCATTCTTTCTTCAGTGCCATTTGTCTTCGGAGATGAGGAGGTGGAATATTTGAAAGAACTGGTAACCACTCCAAAGGTGTGGATTGGATGGTTCCTGATATAGCCCTCATTGTATCGTTTAACTGAGTGTCTATCTTCTTTGTATGGGCACTGTTGAGCCATACTGGGCAGCAGTATTCGGCTACTGGGTATACTAACGCAAGTGCTGTAGTTCGGAGGGTGGATGCAGATGGGCCCCAGCTTGTTCCTGTGAGTTTGTGCAGGATGTTATTGCGGGTTTTGATCTTGGCAGATGTTTTGCGTACATGTTCGCTGTAAGTCAAAGATCGATCCAAGATAACGCCTAGATATTTTGGATGAGGATTGAACTTCAGTATATGACCTCTGAATTGAACCTGAGGGACATAATTAGCTTGTCTGTTGCTCAAATGAAAGCAGCTGACCTCTGTTTTTGTTATGTTTGGTTTCAGTCGCCAGGTTTTAAAATAATTATCAATTCTGCAGAGATCTTTAGTGAGTGTGGTTTCTGCTCCAGCAAAATCACTAGACTGGGCTGCCAAACAGATGTCGTCAGCGTATATAAACTTCCTAGCATTAGTTGAAGGTAGATCTGCTGTATATACGTTGAAGAGTAATGGGGCCAGTACCGATCCCTGTGGTAATCCGTCACTCAGTTTGTAAGTTTTACTTATGTTGCCATGTAGGTGTACTTCAATCATTCTATTAGCCAACATATTATTCAGCAGGGTGGCAAGCGTCTTACAAGGGATTAACTTCAGGAATTTGAGGATCATTCCTTTTCGCCAGACTGTGTCATATGGTGATGACAGATCTACGAACACTGCTACGGTCTTCTTTCGATCTTGAAATCCCCTCTCAATATGGGTGGTTAGGGCTAACACCTGGTCGGTACAGCTGCGGCTTGGTCTGAAGCCAGCTTGTTCAAGTGGTATGTGCTCTAGGATTTTGGCTGAGATTCTATTGTATATTACTCTCTCCAGTAGTTTGTAGCAGACACTTAAAAGGGCTATGGGTCTGTAATCTTCTGCATTGTCTCCACTTTTCCCTGGTTTAAGGATTGCTACTATTTTTGTTCTTTTGAGTATTGTTGGTAGTTGTCCAACATGTAAGATATTGCTGTAAAATTTGGCAAGCCATTCGGTTGTTCGGGGGCCACAATGTATAAGGAATTCTGGGTATATTCCATCCAATCCGGCTGCTTTTCCTGACTTTATTTCTTTTAGCGCAGTTGAGATCTCAGCAGCTGTGAAATCAGAGGAAAACTGAGAGACTGCTTTGGCCTGGGTTATCCTCGATTTTAGCTCTTGTTGAATTCTTTTTGACTCT